>NC_081536.1:5947729-6646729 GCF_030273125.1 Centropristis striata
AACAGAGGAAGAGAAATAGGAAAAAGAATAAGCAGTAATATCAAAACAAACAATTCTTCACCACTTTTTCTTCTAGGCTTCATTTTTCTGTTTGTTAAGCACATCACTTTTTTATCCATAAGTCAGTGTGTTTGGTATTAGTCATTTTAATGCGGAATGCATATAAACCCAAACTATGTAAATCATAAATAAAAACACCAGCTTGTGTGTATATTTACAAAAAACAAAAGTTTCCCAATTCGAACATTAGATAGTTTGTCTTTGTACTGTATTTAATTGAATGTGAGTTGCATGGCTTCCATTTTTATTATGTTTTTCACATTGTCCCGACTTTTTTTGGAATCATGGTTGTAATTATTGATTCCAAGAAACTAGTTATTGCTCATAAAATGCGTGGAAACAGTAGGGCTGCACCATTGTCCTATTTTATGACTTCATCACCCCAAAAATAAAATAAAAATCCTCAAACAAATTCTTAAATCATCAATTCCATGTTAGTGGATTGCATGCACTAACATGCGAGCACGGCCTGATTGTTAACAGAGGACAGAGAAACTCGGATTAAAACACACATGGAGGGAGCGTGACCTCATTCTCTGGTCAGGACACCATGACTCCACTGTATCTTCATGTCGTAAATAGTTATTTACTGCTATATTAATGTTCCGAATGTCTTGTACAGGCCCCTTTTAAAATTCGAACATCAGTGTTATAAACTGTAAAACACTACCCTCCAGTACATGTGCTCAGTCCAGGCCTGTGCTGTTTACATCTGAATTTGACTGAGTGAGTGTAACTTTTTCAATAAGAGGAGGAAGGGGGTCTTTAAGAGGGGGATCACATCCTGTGCCAGAGCCCTGCACTGTGTTTCCAAAGCCAGCAGAAGTGATGGCTGTGCTGGGATAATGAGGGGGGTCAGTATCAGAGGGTGAAAGCATTCGCGGATAAGCCACGGCTAATGACGAGGAAGTCCGAGGTGGCTTTGATCTACACGGGTCCTTTGGCACATCGAGGGGGAAAGCTGTGTGCTATACCAAGGAGACCCCTAATCTTCTTAGGGATATGCTTAACATTCCTCTACTTTCGGGGACCAAAAAGAGCGTTCCATCTCTCCGTCTGTCCTTTTTATGGTGTGCAATTCAAAACAGTCTGCAGGCCTGCATCCTATTTCGCTGTTGGTTTTTAGGGAAAACCGGAGAGTGCTGTGGGTTGGTGGGTTGGCCGCTCGATAGAAGGAAGGCCTCTTTCCGTCACACTGTGGGGATGGTTTCTGCTAAACTGGAACAGGTTTTTGGTGGGTTTGGGGAAGATTTCCGCATCAATGTGGCATCGCATAGCTGAAGCTAATTCTATGGAAGAGATTTGGATGTGGATGTTTTTTCAAAAACTGAAAAGATTGATTTCTCTTCATGTCTGCTGGGATTATTTTCCAGAAAACCATTTGTTTTTGTCTTTCTGCTGTGGTCGGAAGGTATTTATAGATGTGAAATTTCCAATTAGAGCGAATTGGCCTAAGAGTGACATTAAGCGCTATTCTCTGAGGCGTTTTGAGAAAGGACAGAACTGGAAATTACAATGACCATGCCAGCCTGCTGCCTGCATGCGTGCCAGTCAGGGAGAAAAGCCCAAAAAGCAGCAACGAGGATGGAAAATATGGAACAGTCCTTTTTCTCCCCTGGCTGGACTGGCACTGTGACTCACCAAACAACTGAAATGAGTTCAGCTCGGTTCACAGCGGGACCTGTTTTCTATAAACACTTTCCCCTTGTTGTTTTCTTGCTTTCCTTACAACAACGATTCTATTGAGATTGCTTTTTGTATAGTACATCCACGTATCATGAGAAAGAAGAGCTGAAGAGGCTTTCTGGTTGGTCAAAGATCTGGTCTGGGTGAAGGTGATGGACCCAGAGATCCCTCTGTCCTGCTCGCTGTTAGGCCAACAGAGCATTAGCCAGCCGAGGCCTGCGTGTCTGCAGGGGCTTAGGCCTGCCTTCACTCCCCACTCTGCAGCCAAAGCCGACACCCCTCCAGGGCATGAAGAGAGAGGAATGCACCCCGATCCTCCACCCTCCTCTCCTCTCTCCTCCAGAGGAGCAGGGATGGAGGCCCCTTTATGGAAAGCAACCAAGACCCCAGGCATTAGATCCCTCTGTTTTTCATCCTTCTCTTTACCTCCTCACCCTCTGCTTGCTTTTTTCTCTCCTTTGTGCGAGGCTTGTTTGCAGTGGTAGAACACACAGTGCGGTGTAGCCGCAGCCTTCCAGAGGGCCGTGTTGAGCCCGGCCGGGGCCCCTGATAAGGGCTGGCTGCTGCGAGGGCCATGAGAGCACAAACATTACACCACTGAGTAAACGGACCCTGGGGCCCACTGCTGAGCGCCTTTGTTATTGTGGCTCACATGCAGCCGGGTCAGAGCAGAGAGAGAATGCAGCTCATATGGCTGGCTTATCACAAAATCCAATCCCGGACCTTGTGGTACAGCCTATTCTTGGAACTGGGAGCATGTTAACTCTCTGGTTGTTTTCCCTTCCTTTTCAGGGATTTGAATCAAAAGCTATTTATAAGCGGAGTTATGAAAGGGCATTTTAGGATAGTCTCTGTTCCAGATGGCTATCTGTGCTGTTTGTTTAACTGTGATAACCCAGATCAATCATTTCTGTTGAATATTTGCTTGTGATATTAATGTTTAATTAAAAAGGAAATCGCTCTACTCAGATCTCTGTTAATCTCACCGAAACTAACGTTATCTCGCACTGCTGTGGGAAAAACACATCTCCGCCTCTGTTCTGATCAGATGTCCTTGACTTATAGCAGGAATTTCTCTTTTAAAAGCACAGGAAGTGACAGGAAACTTTCCTATCCCTCAGCTTAAATGATATTCACAATTTACATCTCCTGACACTTATTTACAAAATCATTTGAAATTCCAGCACCATCTAGTGACAGAATAAAATCTGTGTATGCATCTATTTTCTGTGTTTACTGTGTTTTCTCTGTCTGTGACGCTCATCTCAGCATCTTCCTTCCTTCCGTGCTCCTGGAGGTTGCAGGATGGAGGAGGAAAGAGGAGGCAGGGTGAGTTATAGCGGGAAACAGAGACTTAAGCAGTTGTCTAAACACTGTCAGCGGTGTTCCTGGGCTTTAGAGAAAGATCTGCTTGTGTTGCTGTGTGTTCTGTCTGAGGTGACGCGCTGGAGGCTCTGGTTCCTGTCCTGGACCCCGTCTCTGGCTCTGCACCATCCCTGCTGATGTCTCACAGGCAGTAAGACAGCTTCTAATTTGAACTTTAAAAAATAAGTGCCCCATTTTGGAATATAAATGTGTTTCTTCATTTTCAGTTCATCAGTCATCACGTTTTTATAGTTTAAGCACTTGGTTCGTATCTGTGATCCCCTCCTGCTGGTTGGACAAGCATATGATTGCCCAAGCAACACATCTTGTAAACTACTCTGGAATCCGTGAAGCATGCTATTTTTCTTCCAAATGATGACTTTGCTGGAATTTGCCTTTAAGGACACAGGGCCAGCGACCCGAGTCACCGGCTCCGCATGCCAAACACGCAACTCCAGTTTACTGGAAGTTCACGTCACTCTGCCGTCTCCAACTTTCTCTGTTCTCGTCCACAATCCACAGCTCGGCGTCTCCGTCCAGACTGTGCAGACAGAACGGTCCCACCTTGGTAAACCCAGGGCACTTAATGAAAACTGATGACAGATCAGTCATTAGAGCTGCACACAGCAGCCATTTATACTCTTAATCTGTCATACACAGGTGACCTTGGGATCCATGTGTATGTGTATATATGCATGATCAGGTGTGTTTGCATAGTAGAGCTGTTGATGGCATAAATAGCAATATGTGCATTTATATTTTGAAGGGGGGCTAAACAAGTGAGGTGTGATCCTCATCCTAATTGGTGTTGCAATACAAAAAAAATAAAAGAAATAAAAAAATTGAAAAAAAATTGTTTGGTATGCTGAATGTTTGTTGGACACCATGTCCTGAAACGTGGTGTCCTTTAAATTATTTAAATAATAATAATAATACATTGCATTTATATAGCGAATTTCTAAACACTCAAAGACGCTTACCAGGGCATAAATAAATAAAAGATAAAGAAAAAAAAAAGAAAAAGTCAGTGGTTGTAGGCAGAGGTGAGTTTAATTATCAATAATATTAATTACTCACACAGTTATTATTATTATTTTTTTTTTTTACAGTTTGCAGGCAGTAGTTCTTTCATTTTTGTTTTATTTATCTATTTATAAAAAAAATGTTTTTTGAGCGACTGACTGTGACTTATTTAAGGAATGTAAAATATGTGTGAATTACCTCACATTCGCTCGAAGGACACTTTTAAAAAAAAGTAATTTCTAACATACTTTTACCATAATGCCTCATATATATACGTACCGCAAAACAATGTTGAATGCTAGTTTGACCGTCTTTTCCAAAGTGGACTGCAGTGGCTTGACTGCAGTGTTTTGCAATGGGTGGTGTTTTAAGTGAAGGAACAGATTTGTTCTGCCACCTTCACTTGTTTTTTTAGCACATTTTGTAGAGGATAGTCTGTCCTCCATCTGCTCTCCTGATACTGAACTATCTCCAGATGATAGATCCACTCTGGGATCTTCCTCCATTACCAATTTCGCTTTCAGCCATGTTTGTTTTTGCTGTGCGTAATGGTATGAAGTCATTACATCAGCAACTCAGAATATTGCTGTTATCGCTATATGATTTATGGTTTTATTATACTGATATAATATAGCACAGCACTAAGGCTAAGTGTCAAGCACCAGGTAGACATATAAAGATAGTGACTAGTTAGTGAATATAGTGGAGGATTTAGCAGCTAAAGAGCCAAATATGTCCTTTAGCAGTTGGTGGAGACCAAAACAGAAGTAAAAGGAGAGTGAATACTGCACTTGGAAAATAACACAGAGAAATTAATTTGACAAAATCCAGATACATCAAGGTTACCACCCACCGAAGATTTACTAGACCAGCCACCAGTACATATTTAGTTTTTAATGTTATTGGCACAACTGTCACTTTTTTCTCGACTGTAAAAGATCACCCTCTTATTTTCCTTCACTACTGCTCTTTCCGATTACACTTACACATTCAACCTATGCAGACACAAACTGGGTTTGTCATTCTTGGACATGTTGGAAATATCAACCAGCAGCAAAGGCGTTCTAAATGAGGCCGGGTGAAGGAAAGTGGGGACACTTGAAAAGTAAATTGCAACACATCGCACTGAGCAAAAGATTGATTACTTACAGCACTTCAAGAGAGTCCAAGGATGGAATTTTCCTGTTAGGTGTGCGTCTCTATGCATGTCTGTGTACATTTTCATCCATCCAGGAATATACTTTAGAAGCTGAAAGCCTACGTGTCCCAACAAGCACAGAATGAGTAAGATGAAAGGTAAATGAAGACAATCTTTGAATTCAGTTAGTATCCGGGAGGCTTGAGCAACCAAGCTATGCCTTGTAAAAAATTGACTTTAAGCTGGAGGAGTTTTATTTGTCATAAATAACACTTTAACGAGACATTCAGATTAGGACGAAATCCAATATACATCCACTTGTATTCTTTCGAAACAATTGCCTCAGCACTGTTAACAATATCAACATAGAAAACAGATTGAGTCAACTAGATACACTTGTTATTGTTTCCTGGTCAGAGCGGAGCTGGAGACGAGCCAGAGCTCTTTAAAACCAGCAGCAACATTTGCAAAACATTGTCTACGTGATCTTTTGTTTTTGCCACTGACTTCTCCAGGCTCATTAACATGATTAATGAATATCTGAGAAGCTAATGGAAATGCAGTCGGATCCAAGCATAGCATTGGATTTCCACAGCTTTTTAATTTCCCATCACTCATTAAGAGAAAGTCATTCAAGTCTCTTGCTGAGAAATTAGCTTGAGTGTAATGGCTGTGACTCTCCTAGAGGGAGATTGAGTTAAAGGTTTTCTTAATGAGCCTTTGTGCCCTCTCATTTGAAGGACCACCTCTACTTTCAACCTCAGGAGGTCTGAATCTTTACTTTTTTTTTAAAGGAATTTTTAAAATCCCTCAAAAAAAACCTGATCCTTGAAGCATCTGTATGGCTTAAAGTGAAAGGATTTATTGAAGAATTTAAAATATTTTCATGACTTCACCTTGATGTCAGACAGCCCTGTAGAACCTGATAATGTAATAAATTCCCGATAATGTACTAACCCCGATAATGTAATAAAAATCTGCACTTTAGTCCATTGAAAATGTAACAAAACCTGATAATGTAATAACTTCCCGATAATGTAATAAAGTGCATTTCCCAATAATGTAATACACTTTTTACCAATAATGTAATAAAGTATAACACCAAGCACCTTTAGATTTCAAGAAGCTGTTGTCATGGATACCTCGTTTGTGAAAAACGGATGAACGGGTCAAAAGTTAATAAACATTCAACTTTGACCTGTTGGTGGCGCTAGAGCTCTTGAGCTAGAGTTGCCTACACAGTATCACCACTTGAACCCAAGTAATGGGTGGTCTGCTGCTAAATTATTACAATATTGGGGAATTATTACATTATCAGGACTTGCAAAATGAAGGTATGTAATAATGAAGTATAATGTAATAACCTCCCATTAATTTCATACTTTATTACATTATTGGTAAAAAAAAAGTGTATTACATTATTGGGAAATGCACTTTATAACATTATCGGGAAGTTATTACATTATCAGGTTTTATTACATTTTCAGTGGACTCAAGTGCAGATTTTTATTACATTATCGGGAATTTATTACATTATCAGGTTCTACAAGCCCTTTCCAATGGGGAACTGAAGCTGTTATATCTATGCTCTCTTTAAAGCTACCAAACTCCATTGACAAAAGCAGTAATTTTCCCCTGCAGAACAAAGGAGCTGCTGGTCCACCTCTCCCTGGATTGGTTAGTTTATTTGTTATTCTGTGACACTAGTGGTGAATCCAGACTAAATCTTTATAACACCAAAGTCAAACAATTCTGCAAAAAAAAGGAACTCACTCACTCCGCAAGGTAAAACTCCTGTTTTTGTCAATAGTCTGTTGGCTTTGAAGAGACTACAGATAACAGCTTCAGTTCCCTGTAAGAACAGCCTGTTCTCCCGTCAAAAATATTGATACATGTCACGTGTACAGGCAGCGAAAAACGAGCTCTGTGTCTCTGTATTTAACTGTCCACTGTAATGCGCCTGCCGCCATCTTGCTGATTTACTAGTGATTAACAGCAAAGTGAAGTTTAAAAGGGCGGATTACCATTTTAATTTAAGTTACGTTGTTTTTACGTAAATCACATTTTTGAACGCAACTTACGTTTTTTTCCGTAACTTGCGGCAGTCACGTGACCCTTGTAACTACTTCACTTACAGCAAGTACGTACATTTATTTACTGTTTAAACTGTCTTTTATAACGCCTTGTGAGACGTTTTTTGCCCTAAACCTAAGGTCAGTGGTTTTCCAACATAAATCCACAGAAACTGCAGTCTTTTTTTACAACCGCAGACTGTATGTGTGTGCTATTTTTAGAGTGCGGCGTTATAGCACGAGCCGCAATACTACATATGTGCCGTGAAACGCGAGCCGCGATACGTGCCGTAGTTTGTGGTACTGACCTCTTCTGCCATTTATGTTGGAGAACTTGTTGGTAAGAAAGGTCTGATGGTAAAAACATAGCCTGCTTCTCCTAATTGGGGGCGTGCTGACTGCCCTCTACTGACGGTAATACACTGAAAATAGATGAGTACCTCATTCAGCCCCACTTCAAAACATCCAAACTATCCCTTTAATTTCTGGGAACAGGGCAGCTCTGGGTATGCACCGAGCCCTCTCTCACTCCCTACCAGATAAGTATTACTAACCTTATCCCCTCCCCCTTGTTGCTCTTCTTAATGGGGAATTTAATTTACCGGGGAAGTGATCCGTTTTGTCTGAGCATAAATTGCAGATAATTGTGCCATTTGGACGCCGGACAGCGGGGTCGCTAGACGATCAGTCAGGCTGGGTGAAAGTGGATGCCTGGGAGTTCACGGTTGGTTGAGGCTAAATGCACGGATACACGTGTGTGTGTGTGTGTGGCTGTGTGTTATCTCGAGGTGTGTACAATGTGTGTATGTGTGTGTGAGAGAGAGAGATTGCTCCTCCCAGTGTTTGTTCTTCTATTCACAGTGGGTTTTAAAACAGGCCGGTGCTGGCTGAAGAGTATGCTTTTTAACTGTACGTAATTGTCCTCTACAATAACAGCCACCATGTTTGCTCTGGCAGCACACACAGCGTACAGACTGTGTGAGAGGGGCGCAGGTCCAGCGCTGTAAGGCCCATGTTTTATTTTCTTTCAGTATCTTACTTCACCATGAACTGCCAAGATCTGCGAGGGCAATGGGAGTGCATGGAGATATCTACGAGGCGTTGCTATAATCAAGTACTTTCCCACTCTCACATCCAACTCTCTCTGTCACAAATCATCAAGTATGACATGAAGCAAAGTCAGTTTTCTCATCCCTCTCCCTCTCTCTTTCTGTGACACAGTGGCGGGCACACATGCCAGCAGGTACAGGTTGAGTCGGTGTGGTGTTGTTTCCCCCTGAGGTAGGCGACGTCCCAGCACAAGCTCAGTCAGGTGCAGTTGTTGCAGGGTGGGTTAAGTGGTGCCCCGAGCCAGCACACAGGAGCTTAAGCTTTTGACTGACAGCCCTTCAAAGCACGGGCCCTGGAGCTGGTCCAGGTGTGAGAGAGAGGCTGAGCTTTAGCACACAGGGCCTGATTAGGAGCGTCTTCTTTAAGCAGCCTAGTCAGGTTTATTGGAATGACTTATGTGTCTGTAGAGAGACAGGTTGATTTAGCAGCTTACAGATAGTCCCCTGCGCTCTAGCAGAGCACTTGGCGGGTTTCTATACATGAGACAAATCAATCAGAAAGACATAAACATTGTTAAAGGATAAGTCTGCTGATATTCTGTATTTTTGTTATTGTCAACAAATCCAATAAAAAGAACCAAAACCAACAATGACTTTATCCAGCAAGTATTTTCTTCATTGGTCCAATGCATAGATATACTGGACCGGTACTGTACTGCATGGCTCTATAATCCAAAAATACACACTGGAGTTCATTGACTCCCAATTCAACTCAACTCCCAAATAATTATGTAACTCTGTGGTTAGAAGAATAATTAGGTGTATGCACAAAAAACACTTGGTCAGGGTTAGAGAAAGATCCCTCCTAGGTAGTGTTTTTGTGTTGTTTTAAGCTTGCTGCATAACCTAAATTAAATTATTTTTAAAGTGTTCGAACAGCGATTCTTACGTGTTTGCACAATGCTTAAAGGAGCGGTCTTCACATGTCACAATGACAAATTAGCCTTCTTAAAAATTGAAACTATATATTCTTGACCCATTTGTAAAGATGTATGTCTTCTGTAGGAACATGTGGGTTTGGGGTTGAGTGCAACAGGCAGAGTAGGAAAGTCAGGAAGTTTGTTGACATTAGTGCAGCCTTATCCTTTAAAGGGAAACCCCAGTTTCATACAACTTGACTCAACTCAATACAACTTATTTTTGTAGGTTTTCCCATCATTCATCAGTAAAGACAACATTGCACTTTCAAAATAATATCCTAAATTGTACACTGTTCTATACATTGTACTGCATTGCAGCCATACCACTCCCTTTGCATTCCCTCCACTATTACCCCAAGTCTTTTTCCTTCATTACACATATTTGTGTATATGTGTACACATGCATGTACGCACATATTTTATCTTCTTTGTAAATTTAAGATTTCTTCTTCTTCCAGTGCTTTGTTTTATATTTTACTTTGTTCTATTTTATTGGATTTCTTCTTGTTTTAGTCTGTTCCAATAACCTCTGGTTATGTTTTCAGTTTGGTTTGTTGGTTTGTTTGTTTCTCTGTTGTTTTTCAGTAGGATTAAGGAAAAATTAGCCTGTTTTTTGGTTGTTTTTTAAGAAACTTGGTGGGATTGTGTAGCCAAGAAAGAACCCATTAAATTTTGGAGCATACCTGGATCGCACGGCAGATACACCAATTATTTTTCACTTTCATTAACATTGCTGGATAGGGCACTTGCACTTGGCAGAGGTTTGCATTCTCTGAGTGCCTTATAGTTTGATTTATTATTATTGACCAGTTTAATAATTTGACTAGTTTTTACATTTCCTCTGCATTTAACAGTGCAGTCCTGCATAGGATTTTTCCTTGTTTTGCCATCCTTAAAGTAGTTGTGCATGAACAGTTTTCCTGTGAAATGAGGCATTATTACCAAATATTACACATATAATAAGTGAACTTACTTTCAGTTGCATACATCAAGTGGTTAGATGACCTGACTTAAGTGAAGGCTTTATTTCTTTTAACCTGTCTGACCCGCTGATCTCTCTTTTCTTGCCCCTTTGGTCGGTTGTAACAATGTCACAGTGTTCCCAATTAAATTTATGTTATTATAGCCGATAGCAACAATGGCCAAAACTAAAAAAAAGAACACCCAAGGCTGTAATAAAAGGAAATCTTAAGTTAAAGTCGATTGTCTCCCAAAATGAGAGCCAGAACCATCCTGCTTCCAGAACTGTCAGAACCAGTTAGAGGCCCTGAACTCTGTCCTAGGGCTGCATCACCAGATCACTTCCTGTCAGTGCTGGCATCAGGAAATCAATCGAGGCACAAAAGCAATCATCAACCCAGACAGCCATATGCTTAGCCACCACAGCTGAGTGTGTTTTGGACCATTCAGGAGCTCTGAAAAACATTCCCCAAGAGGCAAACTACATACCCTCTGTCTCCTCTGCTCATGTCAACATGTGTGAGTCCAAACTGCAGCCACACAGGGACCTCTGTGATGTAGCATTGATTCACTGCAAGCTAGTTTTCATTGACACTTCTGGCACTACATATCAAATAAGACATCAGAGGCTAGTTATTTCTCCTCTCACCTCTCTGTTTCATAAGATGTCAGCCAAGGTTCTGTTAGTTCTGCATGCTCCACCAGATCTCCCTTTGAATCCGAGCACTGCAGGGGAACATGAGGCAACATCTTGGTAGAAGGTCAAAGGTCGACCTTCATTTAAGAGTTCAATGAAGCAATTTGCCTCTAAGCGCTGGAGAGAGACATACCCAGCAAGTCAACGGTGTATTCATCCAGAAAAGTAACTGATTAAACCAAAGCAACGCACGTCTCTATCCGTGAGACTCCGTAAAGGCAGGAATTCACACCTGCGTCTGTTTTGACTCCTGAACAAAAATAACCCCTTTTCTACAAATACATCTTAACATTTTTTATTATAAACAGGTACAGGTGCAATATTAATACAGTGAAAGCATTAAAGCACTCAATCCAGGGAGAAATGCACACAGCCGTATTTAGAAACTTTGTCTTTAAATAAGCTGTCAGGACTAGAAAGTGCTACTACAGTGCAATTAATAGTAATATGGAAGTGGGCTTAGTCACATTGATTTCATCCATTGTTTTGTGGACCACAGTTTTGAAACATCAATGTTGACATTTTTGGCTGACGTCAACCAGAAATGACCATATTTGGACAAGAGAGTAAAGCTGGGGAAGAGGACGATATTCATTATTACATTAATGCTAGTGCTAGCTAGTTGGCTTGGTTAGCAAGGTGCATCCTAACTAACAGGCCAGTGTCTTTTATACAACCCAGTGTTAAACATGACATTTTAATGCAACCAAAATGCTACAATTAAGTTTCATAAACTGAAAACACACAGTGAATGGGTTACATTTCTATACCCAAGGGTCGGAAACTGTGGAAATTATTAATCAATGGCCGATGTAAGTAAGTAAAGTAAACAAACTTTATTGTCTGTTTTATTCTAAATGGGACTAATTTTGACAAAATGAACATCATGCTGTACTGATGAAGACCTGAAAGAAGTGATTGAGACCATTAACCCATTTGGTAAATGTTTAATGAGGTAATAAATCAAGAAGTAGTGTCATTTTCTCATAGGCTTCTAGACCTTTTATTGCAACCACTGAAGTCGCCCCCTGTTGGTCATTAGAAAGAATGCAGGTTTAGGGCGATTCCAGCTAAGTTGCCAGTAAGTTCCATTTCCCGGCTGCAATGATGGTGCAGAGAAGCTCTCTGGGCTCATTTGGGAGGGGACTTAAAAGAGTCAGACACTATCACAGAGTGTTTCAGACAGGTCGTGAAAAATAACAAAAATATGTTATGGTTTTTTTGAACATTTAAGCATTTTAACATGTTCGATTTGAAACCCAAAATACAAGTGGGAACCCGATAATGGGCATAATAGGTCCCCTTTAAGGTTCAAGTGGAAGGGGGAGATATGGAGGGTGGTTGGAATTTTCCGTTTCAAGAGCAATTACTGTCCTTCTAAGTCCTAATGGAGGTTGTTTTTGAGTTTTGCCGATGAAAGTCTTGTCCTTACATGCATGCATCAAATTACTGTAAATATTTATGTCCGCCTCTCTTGAATAGAGGCCTACTGTATCGGAAGAGAGGAAAAATTAGGCGAGGGGAGGAGGAGGAGCCCCGTAAATGGAGCACTATTTGGGTTGTTGCAGTCTTTGGATAAAGCTCCATTAATCTCACCTCTCATGTGTGTTTCCCATCACAAAGCATTCTGTCTGGATTCTCATGAGAGAATCAGATAGTTAATCTTTACGGGGGTTAGCGGAGCTCCATATGGAAAATTGTCTGGCAGAGTAAAAGGCTCAGCTCGGCCTGTCCTGACAGGCAGAAGACATTTTAAAAGTTGACGCCCGCCTCCCACTCTCCTGCGGTTTATCCTGCGTGTTGTTTGTTTGTTTAGTTGGCTAACACCGCTTTCTGGACGCTTGTCATCTTTGGTTTGTGACTCTAGCCATAATGTTTGGATTTTGAGTCTCAATCACTGGTGTGGTTTTTGGAGGGGGCTCCACTCTGAACAACAATGCCACAAAAGAAACAACAGAGCTATAGGGATTCAGACGCTGCTGGTTCCACAAAAAGAATAAGAAAACAAGCAACTGGCGACAAATAAATCGTTTCCACTAAATTACCCCTCCTCACTTGAAAATGTTTGTTTAATGTTTCAGGTTTTTTATTAGCATCAAGCAGCACTGTGGGGTAGCAGATTTGGCAAGAAACAGCGAAGTAAGCATGGAGTGCCAACCAGCTTGTCAGATGGTCTGCGCTCTGCAGGGGGTAAAGTGTACAGTTTCTTGTATAAACCGTCGGTGCTCCACAGACACACAAATACACAAATGCATGCCAGAGTCTATAAACACACGTCTCTTTCGCACAGACATACACACAGTCTCAGTGTCTGTTTTCCCTGTTGGGGGTAGATGTCATAAGTGCTCCGCTTGCCAAAGGAAATCACGCTTGTATTTATGTATGTGAGCCCAACTATTATTACAGGGGATGTTATAAACTGGAGAAAATGGGGGTAATGATTGAGACTCATACATTCCACAATTCCAGTGGTTTTTTCCCCCCTCTGAAAAACAATGAGACATTGTCGCTAGAGAGAAGAAATCCTTATTCAACAGGCTGCTGCTGTCGTTGCATTTATCCCTCTCATGTCTTTCCTCCGCTCTCTCCATCTTTTTTCTCAACACTAACTTTTTCCTTATTTGTCGTGTTATTTATATGAGCTCACCCCGCTCACGCTGGGCAGCTTCAGAATGGAAGGTTCCCCTGGGGGAGGCAGTGGCGGCAGGTTGAGGAAGGTGTGTGTCTGTGTGAAAGCGAGTGTGTGACCCAGCGGCCACCCCTGCACAGAGGGCCCTTTGTGCACGTCCCAGGTTTATAACACCTCCACTCTTCTCCACTCCGCTCTCCCTTTACGCCATTCCCTTTCTCTGCAGCCGCTGCCAATCCTGCCCACTGACACTTTCATGTACACACGCATATAAACACACATCAAACTGCTGCCCCTTTTTTATTGTAGGCAGGGATCGCTCATACTTTCCAGGGAGGGAAGCGTGTCGTGAACTCTGCGGCTCTAAGCCCAGGGCTCTGGCAGTGGCGGCCTGTGATGCAGCCACAAATTCAAACCGGGTCCCCCCGGTCTGGAACATCCTGCGTCTCTTGCCTAGATGGGAATAGCACCCAGATGTTCGGATGTATTATAATGCTTTGGTGTACTTGTGAATCATGGTATCGATTTTCTCCCTTTCCCTGCTGATATATTCATCTCAAAGGTAACCTAAACGCACCTTCAGGCCCCCACCAATCATCACTTCCTGTCTTTCCTGCTACTACTTTCATACTTCTGCTCCTATTTTTCACTTCAACCAGATGAAATGATGATGTTGCCAAAGGGGTTTACTTCATGGAAACATTATGTTACTGTACTGCATAGAAATTATTACTGTGTCTATGTTTCTGTCTAAAGCCCCAGGAATAGTGTTTAAGTCTATGAAGCACTTTGGCACAAAGGCCACACTCAATCTTGCAAGATAATATGATGCACACTGGCCCAAAAATACTTTTTCCTATACACAATCACCCCAAAATGGCTCTCTGTGTTTTTAGCATCTACCAATTACTCCAGTTAAGTTCGGAAAGTCTAAAAGAGCTATAAGTTTAAATCATTCTCATGCCGTTATGTGTGTGAGATGCCAGCAGGCCCTGGAGACGGGAGTCTTGAACATGCATGCTCTCTCTTGGCTCGACTGGAGAGGGACTTTTGAGCATCAAAACCTTAATTTCCTGTATTCTGGTGAATTTTAATCAGCCTGGGCGCTGGCAAAAAAAAAGTTTGCATTGTAATTGTAATTTTCATTGTTCGTGGAAACCACAGTGTCGAAGCAATATGGTGTTAAAAGCTGCTGGGTCGGTCGCTGGAGAGGTGGGAGGGGGAGTGGATGGACCAATGATGGTGTTCTCATCCTGTTGTTTGAAGTTTTGCCTGAAAGAAGTGGAAGTAATGTCTGGAATAAGGGCGTGTTTACACGACAACGCTCTCGGGTGAAAACGACAAAATATTTGATCAGATTTGCCTTCCGTTTAGACGGCGACAGCGTTTTTGGAGCTTAAAAATGCAAAAAAAAAATGAAACCACCCTCCAGAGTGTAAATCTTAAAAATGCTCCACCACTGTGTACCCGTCAAAAAGGTTGAAAACCAAAAAGGGTGCTCTAATCAGCTCACGCTGGCTCTCGTACGTAACATCCATGTCCAGTCCAAATGACAACAAACATGTTGGACTATTTCCGTCAGTTAGACATTCAAGTTGCCCTAGCAACTCTGATAACTATCCAGGAGTCATTTCAGCAGTTAAGCAGAATTATCAAAGACAATATAACAGAACAGAGAAGCACAGCGCAATAATTACCTAAGGGCAATTTTTTTGTTTTCTATTTCTAGTCTATTTCACGCAACTAGGAAGAGAAGTAGGAGAGAAGAGAAGTGTCTATGTATGCGCCAGCTCTTGGTGGTGTGTGTGGCAGTGCTACACAGTACCACCTAGCCACCTGGCATGCATAATACATCGAATTTCAGACTTTTGCGTCACTGTTTGCACGCAGATTTCCCCCTAAAGATGCTCGTATAAACACGGAATAAAAAGTCAGAACGCAATGCCATTTTGCGTATTCTGTCCAGATCGCCTCCATCTAAACAGGGCATAGGTGGGGTTTTTATCACTTAACCTGCTATTTTAACCTTAAACAAGTGGTTTTGGTGTCCAAGGTTAACCGCTTAAAACACATTTACAATGTGTTGCAGGCATTGTGTGTTTGTGGCGTGTTTTAAGCAGCAGGCAACACATGTCAGGAAACGGTTCCAAAATGTTCATATTCAACATACTTTTGGTTTAAAAATGTACAGATTCAAACATTATCTGTGGTTTCCAAAAAAGTACAATGCCAACATTTACTCTGGTGACAGGGCTGGTTTTAATGCTCCACTTGGTGGTTGATGTGTTTTTATTTATGTAAAAGAAAACTAGTCATCCAGATAACAATTCAAAATATAATGGAATAAAATGCACAGGGCTCCAGGCATTCTGTATTACATTCAAATATGCATTCAGCTTTTTTCATTTAAAGTTAGGCGAGACAAATACGTGTTCTAATACTGAGGGGGGCGTGTTCCCTGCATCCTCCCAAAAATACTGGAGAGCATTATCCAGTTTTCTTGGTCTGTCTGCTTTACTCTCTGTTTTCCTTCCATCCACAAATACATACAGTACATGCATTTGCACAGTGGTGGAAAGTAACTAAGTACATTTACTCAAGTACTGTACTTAAGTACAATTTTGTGGTACTTTTACTTTACTCGAGTATTTCCATTTTATGGAACTTTTTACTTCTACTCCACTACATTTTGATTCAAATACAATAAATTGGACTTTTTACTCATTTACACTGCCAGCTTTAGTTACTTTACAGGTCGAGATTTAACATGAACACATGATTAAAGTGATTACAGTATATTAAGTAGTTAAATGAGCCCTATCTTCACAAAATTAAAACACTGCTTACATAGAAGCATCAATACAGATAATGTAATAATATATTGAGAATATATAAAACAGTCTGAGTGGGTCATTCTGCATAACGAGTTCTTTTACAGCAGAACCTGCAGCACTGTACAGCTAAAACATTATTTGGTTTTCACCAATATTAGAACATATTGAGAGAAAATTGGTTTAAACAGATAATTTTTCACCTGTAATGTTTCCCACACAATCTCCCTACACATTAGCTGTTGCATGTCCTGCAGCAACAGACACAGCTCACTGTAGTTTTTAATAAACAAGGAGATTTGTGACGAGTTCAGCTCAGAAAATGCCAGTGATGAAAGAAGCTACAGAGAAAAATTGAAAGTAATCACAAATGAGTTGATGACTATGCTCCGGGGTGTCTTAAAGTAATTTAAAAAAAATACAAAATAAAATGAAATAAGGTTACAGGGTGATTGTAAATTGGATTTTTATCCAGTTGAACTTTATTCTGAATTGTATTAAATGAACAGGCCTGCTGGGTCCCCTCAGCTCTAAGAAGCTTTATAAAGGGGTTTCAGCTCATTGTTAATCAGTCCGATCTTTAAGTTTCCTGCTTTAGCTCACTCTCACTGCTCTCATAGCGTGATTTGGTTCATAAATTGGGCCAGACAGGAGGCATCTTGTCTGAGCAGATAATTCAGCTAGTTCAGCCTCCTTATCCACTTCTGAGGAGAAGGCGCCTTTAGTGAGATACAGACTGACAGTGTGAAGAAAACATGGCGGCTGTTTTCTTTGTCATTAAACAAGCACTGATTACACCCAGACAAGTTGAGTGAATTAGCCAATTAGAAGCTGACAAGGTGCTGCAGTGAAAAATGCACCTATTAAGGTCTGTTCAGCGCAAAGTTAATAGTAAGTAATACAAGTAAAATTAAGTAAAAAGTTACCTAATGAAGTTCTGGCCCCCAAAAAATCACTTGTTTGTGTAATTCCACTATAAATCACTACAATAAGTTCATTAAATCAGTTCAGATTCCTTCAAAATAGAGTTTCATATTTCCTCCATATGATAGCACTCATGTTCTTTCCACTTTTAATGAATACGGATTCAGTTTCACCACAGTATCAATATTTATGCATTCATTTTCCTGTTTCTCTGAATGTGCTACATTTGTTTAGCACCCCTCCGACGTCTAAATACGCTGTCAGCGGCAGAGTGGCAAATGTTTTCATTTTGAAACAACGTTCTGTGGGATATATAAGGAATGTTGACGAGAAAGGAAGGAGAGAAGCAAAAAGATTTATGAAGCTCCCCCTAAAAGTCAATATGGGTTTCAAGTTACATCGACGGCGCTGTGGAGATTTATGTTTAATAAGCTTCAGGTGTTGGCTGGGTTTGGGCAGGGGAGGGTGGAGTGGAGTGGGTGACTGTTTCACACACACACAAACACACACTCCTAGGCCCATTTTTGCTGTCACAGTTTTAACCGACGCTTCATTTTGCACGGCTGCCCTGCATCTGGAAAAACAGAGCTACCTTTGTGCCCACCTCTCAAATGGTTTCATGTGGCCATCCGCAACGCCTGTACGACAACACACAGCCTGTCAGGGTGAGCAGAGACAAATGGAAAAGCTAATATACGACTAATAAGCAAAGAAGGGGAGGAATGTGCAGCAGAGGTCAGAGGGGAGATTGACAGCAGGTATTAGCGGCGCCCTCCTCCTCCTTCTCCCTCCCTCCATCTTTCTGCTGTGTGTTTATGTGAGTGACAGGCACTTTGCGCAGGTAGGAGCGTGAAACAAAGGTCAGTCTGTATGTAGGTGTGCCCCCTCCACCACCTCTGGCCTGTAGCTGTGGAGGCAGGCAGGCAGGACAGAGCAGAGTGGATCTCAAGAGCATCATGAGGCGTGTGATAGTGGCGTCAGTGGGCTGTTTGGCACCTATACAAAGACGCCTTCTCCACCTCCACCCACATCTGCCTGGTCTTGCCCTCAGACCCCTGAACGCCCCTCGACTCATCCCCAAGCCCCTCGTAGATCCTACCTGTCATCTGTAAGCTGATTGTAAATCACCCAAGCGAGCATTCCTCCCGACACCTGAAAGTGTCTCGACAAGACGCACCAAAAATGCATGTGAGGCACTTCTGAGTATGCATGAATGTGAAATGGAAACATGTGAAATTCAATAGCGGAGAATGTGTTCGCCTATGGCTGTGCAGCCTCCCTGCTTCTCCTAGTTTTATTTCCCAAAGAGACACCGTGAGAAGAACCAGCTGTAGCTATATGGAAATTCTTTACCTTAAGCAATGCAGGCTGTTCTCATTCACTATTTGGAGTCAAGGGGCTTTCACACCACCAATACTGTAACTCACCACCTCCAGTTATTTCAATGAGGGCAAGGTAGCAGAGGGAAAGCGGTTTTAGTTAGTGGTGGGAACGGCAGTTCTTTTCAGTGTACTGAATCACTAGAATCTGTCCTTTAAATAGATAAGTACAAAAGATTTGGTCATGAGAGGGGCCTAGGGGCAGAAGGTGGCAGTAGTGGAGCTATTATAATGGTTGCAAACCACTGGTAACACACAAAAAGAAGAAGAAAAAGAAAAAAGGGGCGTGCTGCAACTCTGTGCTCACGCTACATGGCACTTACGATCTAGAGCGAGAAACTACATGGGACGTAAGTTCATCTGAAGTTGAGAAAAGAACAAAACTTTTCCGAAACTGGTTCAGTACAGCTCGTTCACCTAAGCGCTTCGTTTTTTTATGATGAATCGTGAGAAAACTCATGATTTGGATCGTGTCATGGTTTGAGTTATGGATCAGATCATTTTCAAATCTAACTTTCAAAAGAATGGCTGATCATAATTTTCTTTTTTTCTTTTTTTACTAGATTTATCTGCAAAATCCTAACTAGGGTATAATAAGGGAAAGTGTGGTTCAGATTCAATTCAGACGTCCCACCAGTATAATTAAATTTCACATGCGTTCGGTACAAAAACCTGAATTTAAAAATGTAATTTCCTAGCCACTGCCTACTTAACTTTTTAGGCTGTTGCAACTAATAAAATATAAATATGCATGATTCTTCATCCCCCGCCGGAATTGCTGGTGGTAGATAAAAAAAACAACCCCCCTGACCTAAAGGACGCATGATCGTTTCCCGTTTGAAACTAAAAAACTCACAATACTTTTAGTGAATCTTTGAATTAACTTTGGTATATTTGGTATATATACACGTCAAGTTCTATGTCACCTACTAGCTCCAGCTGTGGCATTAAGGTAGGTATTTTAACCTGAACCTCAACCTTTTCCTAACCTTAACACAGTAGTTTTGTTCCCTAAACTTTACTAAGTAAACTTTTTTCACAAAGTGAAATTGCAATTGTGCAACCGTCTCACAAGGTCAAGTAGAGCAGTCATATTTCATGATGTGTCATACAAACTGTTACGTTTTTGTAAGTTATTACACAAACCTCTTCATGAGGGTAGGTTGAATGATGCACCTCTCCTTCTCTTTTCCCCACTTAATTTCAAGGTCTTGCCATTGTCTTTCTGTGAAGGTAAACATTAGTTTAATTAAAGCCATTGTGAGAATTGAACAGGGCCACCCACAGCAGCACGTCATTAAGTTGGCAAAGCTGAAAATGAGACAAATTAAAAGTAGTCTCTATGGTAAAGAGGTAAATTGAAGAAAACAACTTAATTGCATCTTCGACCTAATCCGAGGTGTAGAAGCATCTTCTCTTTTGCTTTTTCTCTGTATGTCAGCTCAGGCAAGAGAATCTATTGTGTTTGTCCCACACACAAAAAAGCATCAGTTACTTTGCTTCACAAACTATACACTGAGCTAGAATATAGATTTTCAAGGCCACATGTTTTTGTGGGGAGGAACAATGGTATGTGGTGTTCATGCTGTCTTGGTATTGTTTAACTGTGCGGTTAAGGTGGGTTGGGAAGTGATAATTGCAGGTATTTGTACACAAGGTCACTGCAAAGAGGGAACAGAATAGCCTGTTGATTCGATTGGTTCATGCTGTGGTGGTGTTATTGTATGTTGTGTAAAATGGCACAAGTGGCTCCTTTTCAGCAGACACACGCTGGAGGGCCCTGCCTTTCTCCTCGCCACAATGGCCCACAATTCCCTGGGCAGTTCTCAGGTGGATCGCCTTACCCATACTGCCTCTGTGGCTCACCTGAGGACCGGCCCGGCAGCTCAAACCTGCTCCAGTCACACTGGGAGGGCTACAGTTACAAACATAGACCCAGATGCATAGATACGTGTTCATAAACACAAGCAAAGACAAAAAAAAACACCGGAAAGTGAATCACACTGCCTATAAAACGATTTTTAAGCTGCTGTAACAACTGGAAAACCCCATTGTAGATTACAAGCATGCACATGCTAGTAATTATGAGACATTAGCTGCACACTTTCAGTGCATGGAAGCAGTGCATTCAACTGTGTCAGGGGAGAACTGTACACTGTCACCCAAGCTGCTGCTGTGGAGATGCTTTTCACTCTCTCGGCCAATCACATTCTTTCCCTCCCGGCTAACTGTCCACGTGCTCACCGAGCTGAACTCTCAGATTCCTGGAGAACACTGAAACACGACGCTTTCCATAGACAACAAGGCAACCCAACACTACACACACCTCACACATACACTCATCAAGTTACGCCACTGGTTTCTGCAAACACCTATATGGGGACGCACAAACACACATGCATGCTCAGACATTGTGTTTCTTCACAATTAGCTCGGTATGTGGCCTTTTCACCCGCTGGCACTGGAATATATTCGATACGAGAAGTGCTGCTTTTCATCACACCAACCGAACAAATGTTTGCAGTAATTATTCTTGACTAAGACAAGTCAAGCAGGCCCATTCAAGCACTTAGCCTTTCCCTCACCTTTGTTGGTTTAACATCAGGACCAGGCAAGCAATGTGGACTTTACCCTCCACACATTGTAATTTTAAGGGGATTTTATTAGTTGGTCTGTCTTTTTTTGGCCTGTTTCACCTCAGTTCTTTACAACGCAGACACATCTTTCTCGTGTACAGACACAGATAATTATCCACAGATCCACACGAGCTGAACTGTCAGAGTCTCTGCCAGCCGGGATTTACTGCTCACTCTGGAACAGAGATGTATAGAAAAGAAAGGAATAAAAGAAGAATATGTGTCACCGTGGAGGGTCTGAGTATGTTTTAAGTCAACGATCAAATGTATTCTGGCAACAATGAATTGTATTATATTCTTTTATTTCATAGCATTATTATTTTATTATTTCATTATTATATTGTATCGTGTTACATATCATGTTTTAGTAAGTCCCAAAGGCCAAATATAAAACATTTAAGAAACTTAGGTGAGATACTTTAAATTTTTACTTTTCCTTTTTTCTCTAAGCTGAGTGTCTTGAATAAAAAAAATAGGCTATTGCAAAATGACAACACTAGAAGCAAGAAAGTGACACGACAAGAAACTCTGATACTGACAATGCTTCATAAAAAATAACAGAAAAGGGCAGAAATCAGGCAATATATTCTGATGAACTGGTTTGTAAGATTTCCTACGAAAATATATGCAAGAAAATAACAGCTGTTGTAAACACATCGATAACACTTGTACAGAAATACTTGGTCTGGTTTAGGAAAACGTAACATTGTTAGGTTTGAAATAGCTACATTCATACAGAATTACTGGATGCATTTATGCTGGTTACATTGAACATGAGTAAAGAAGTCCCTAACTGGACACGGTCAAATCTGGGGCATCCTGCCTGGACAGACACATTGTCAAGTTCTCTTGAAAGCGATTGCACAAATATCCTATCCTATGAATACATTCATACCAACATGGTCTCACAGGAATCCGTGAAATAGCCACGGATTTGCTTAACTCAAAATCCGTGGAATAGCCACGGAATCACTCAAATTTCCATGAAACTGACACGGATTTCGCTACAATGCAAGTTAATGACAGTCATATCCCGTGGCTATTCCAACATACAAAGTGATTATGTACATTCACTGAGTGAATATTTAGAAAATAAAACAGATATTTCTCTCTAGAAATGTAATCAAAATCCATTTTTATGCAGAAACTAAGTCAAAGTATTGATTTTTTCATTAAAAATGAGAGAACTGTCCGCCATGTTTTTGTTCTGACCGCCAGGACCTTGAAAGTCACGTGACTTGGAACAAACCAATAGGAAAAAATATCCATGGAATAGCCACGGGATATGATATGATAATGAAAAAATCAATACTTTGACTTAGTTTCTGCATAAAAATGGATTTTGATTACATTTCTAGAGAGAAATATCTGTTTTATTTTCTAAATATTCACTCAGTGAATGTACATAATCACTTTGTATGTTGGAATAGCCACGGGATATGACTGTCATTAACTTGCATTGTAGCGAAATCCGTGTCAGTTTCACGGAAATTTGAGTGATTCCGTGGCTATTCCACGGATTTTGAGTTAAGCCAATCCGTGGCTATTTCACGGATTCCTGTGAGACCAGGTTCATTCATACACATGCAAGCAATTATGAGACATTTGCAGCGCACTTTCAGTGTATGGAAGCAGTGCATTCAACTGTGTCCAGGAGACACTGTACCCTGTCTCCCAAACTACTGCTGCTGCTTTGGCGTTGTCTGTCATTCTCAGGCAGGTAGGTCTCTCCAAACAAGTATTAGAGTCTCCAGTAGCAGAATTTTACCTTGATCTAAGAGCACCAGATTTTGGCACTCGGTCCAAAACACTTGTTAAAATGGAGTGTTTTGGTTTTACTTGCTACCTTGACATTTTAGAATTTTAGTCCAAGTGTGTGCAGAGATAATGGTGGTACAGTTAGAACATAGATAAAGGTACTATAGTAAATAAAAGATTATTTGGAGAGGAGGATTATGAGTAATGTACATGCACAAAAATGTAAAATGTTTAGCTGAAGAAAAAAAGTTCCAATATGTGAAATTAGATACAACTGGTAAAACATACCAATAGAAGGAGAGGGATCAGGGGTATTACAGTCCTGATACCCCACCATGTGGACCAGTTTAAATAAAATGAGGGGATTTATTTTAAGTCTTACACACGGCATCCAACAGAGCTGATTTACTAGCAGTCTGAACTGGCATAAAAACTAAAAGACAGTGCGATGAATCAAATGTCTACTGATATCTGTGTGCCTGGCTGAATTCAACAAAAGTGAGCGTGTGAATGTGCACATGCTACTGTGCTTATGAGAAACACTCATCATCAAGCATCAGAAAGGTCTGTAAAGTCCTTTCGGATGAGGTTTATGGTTTAATTAATACTTTACATTACAATATGGTTTGGGTCAGGAGTGGCTCATAGTATTAAAGAAGTTGCCAAATAAAAGAATGGACGGCAACTGGCATAGATACATTTAGTGCGCTCACTTACAGCTGTGATTGAAGCAGTGGCAGTTCTAGACTGTTTCAAATGGGGAAGCCCGACTGTGGACAGATGTTATTTAAGGGGTAGCAAATACCAATACCAAAAACCTCCAGGTGACCCATAGAACCCATTCTCATTCTGATATGTTTTGGTAAAATGCATGCCAGTTTTTTCTTTGCCAATATTTAGCCACCTACAGCTTAGGCCAAGATCTAGTTAGGGGGGGGCCACAAGGGGGTCTGGGCTGACTGGGAACCCCCACTGGGAGCGAGACGCGAGCAGCACATATATGTTCTATTTTGCAATCCCCACTGGACGCGTTTAGTGAAGCATTTTCTGCATAGAAAGCTGTTTGTTCATGTTGGGTTCATGGGAAGAATTCAACAATGTATGTATTGATTGATTTTATTTTTCCACATGTAGTGAAACAGGGACACAGGAAGAGTGGCAGCATTGATCAATGAGCATAGATGCGGTTAAAAAGTTCAAAACATATATACAGCGGGATATTTGTGTGATTTAAACAGCTGTAAATGCAAAAGAATTCACTAAACGCAACAGAAATAGACTTGACACATAAAAAAACACGTATCTCATGCTTTCAGTTTGGATTGTCACATTGATTAGAAGGGGCACCAACCAATCCTAAGTGATGAAGTAACGTTAGCGGTACAGTGTTGGGAATACGCACTGCTGTGAATTACGTTTTGAGGTGATCAACTGAATGAAGTCAATGGTCCTCACATGGATAGAAAAATGTGTGTGCATATGTGTGTTCCGTCTGTGTGTCAAAGAGACAGACAAAACTGAAGAGAGACAGAAAAAGAGAGATTGCAACACATCACCAAGATTTACTATTTCTAAATGTTTTGGAAGTTACCAGATACTCCAGAGTAGATGGATCTGAACAAACAGGGATTTGGAATGATACTTGATTCTGTCTGGAGTCTGTTTCAGCACTCCCATTCACCTCATCACTCTAGTCCCACAGTGCAGAGATCTTATTCACCTTTGAACTCCAGAGAAACCCCCACTGTGAGTCCAGAGAGCCTCAGTTTCCCATTGCCAACCAGGTGCGAAGCTCCTCTTACATCTGTGAGCATGGCCGATGACGTTAAACTCTGTTGCCTACTTGAATCCAGCCAGAAGGAGGACAGAGATAAGGACTAGAGCTTCACATGACAGAGATATAAGATTGGAGGAGGTGAGGATCCAAAAGCAAAAGTAAGATTAAATGAGCAGGATAACAGATGAGAGGAGAGGAAGTGAAGGAGGTTGGAAAAGGTGTAGGAAACGAGAGGGACAGTGCATTAGTCACAGGGTAACTTTAGCTCCCTTTGTGGCTGAGCAGAGAAAGATTTCTCATCAGTGATTTGGCTGAAATACACTACAGAAACACTAGACGTGCCAGACGTGCCGTTTGTCCATCTCCCTTCCCTTATGTCTCTGTCTCTGTTTATCTATAAGCTGTCTCCACCCAAAAGATCAGCGCGGGGCAACAGACATTTTTCTCGCTAAAGTGGACTTAAATGTGGGGTTGGGTTGTGTTTGATCAATATAACCTTGTCACCTCTCCTTACTTTGCTCAGCATTAGTCCGTACAGTGTCTTCTTGCTGTTAGGCTAAACATGCTTACTAGTACAGGCCATATGCTTTAAATTGATTTCAGACCTTTCAGACAGCAGGTGTTTGTATAATCACAAAAAAAATGTAAAACTGTTTTGAGGATCCTCACCTGAAGTTTGTTTAAGACAGGTGGCAAGACCTGAAAATTGAAGTCAATGCAAAAGTGCAGAAGTCTTCTTCAATACAGCATCATGTTCATTTTGTAACTTATGTTCCCGTTTACACACCTTTGTTAGCACTTATCATTACTTTTATATCATCTTGATCTGTATTTATATTTTTTAATTTTTCACTCAAACTACTACTTTTTTTTCTCTCCTGTAATTTATATTCACACCTTTTGCTTTTGTTTTTGCTGCTTTGACAAGTGAATTTCCCTGTTGTGGGATCAATAAAGTATAATCTAATCTAATCTAATTTAGAGTAAAATAGAGCAAAATACAGTGTATTCTTTAGGGCGGGGCTACTTCATGATTGACAAACTGCTACCACGGTGACCTGTCAATCAAGATAGCAAAGCACATGTCAATGTTCTCCGTGTTTTTGACCCTTTAACAGTGTGTTTTTAGTTAATATAGAGTTAATTATAAGATTTTAGTTGACTAAAAATGTCTTCAGCATTTGCTTGTACAAACAGACACACCAAGGAGTCTGCTGTTTTTCTTCTTTCTATTAAGTGGCTACATTTTGTTTTAAGCCTGTTTCTTTGCTAGCCAAAATTAGCATCCCAGTTAACATTCTAGTTATTTAATTACAGATGCACCATGGCAACCGAGCTCGCGAGCTAGTGCAAGCTTATCTGGTGTTTCAGCATTTGCTTTGGTACGTTATTTAGCCCTGCATGAACGGTAATGCTAGCTGCTTTAAATTATTCACAATCCATGTCAGTGAATACAAACTTTTTTCAGTGGCTAACTACATAACCACTAATCAAGCTTTTCAAAAAATAGTTTCTGCTTGAAATGAATTATCCTGCCAAGATAAGGAGAACGCAAGTTGATTTACATGGAATGAATAAAGCTAAGTAGGTTATCAACCTAAAAACATGGAATGCTTTAAAAAAAAAAAAAGGAAAAAAAGGTCTGCAGGACATTAAAACGGGCTACAATCCCCACACAAGCACTGGTGTGGGCCTTTAACAGAATCAGACTTTTCCTGGTGGGTCCGGTATGTTGTCATGTTTGTGTATTGGTAGTATACTGTTACTGTTATGTCTGCAGTCTGGGCCTGCTGGGGTTTCTCTCTTCTTCTGTTATTGCAGTAAGGGGCTGCAGGGTGAAATGGAGGTGTGAGTGTGCAAGTGCGTGTGTGGTTTGTGTTGTACATTGTGCATATTTTAAGGTGTACGCCGAGACCTCATTGATTAAAGGACATTGAAAATTAAACTGTCTGTCTTTTCCTGTTTTTCTCTTCTCCTCTGCCTTGTCACAGTCTCTCACAATTTCAGGGTGCTAGATTGGTGTGAAATGTGTTTCGTTGAGTGGAAACTTCTTGTTTGTTCATGTGGGTACGAGTGTGCTTATGCAGTATCTGTGTGTGTATCCTTGTGTTTTGTGTGGAGTGTTTCCCGTGCGACTCCATAGGCTAGAAAAACTGTCATCATCTGGCCATAAAGCAGACGCCTGTTGCCCCCATGTGACCCAAACAGACCCACTGAGGTGATTAACTCGGGTCACCTTCCATACAGATCAGCACACTGTGTCACAACCTGAATTTACTCGGCATTGGTTCCTCCTCCATCTCGATATCATCAGATTGCTTTTATGTTTTGCCAGATATAACAACACAATAGGAAGTGTGTGAAGACAAGATGAAAACGTCCTTTTAAGTGGCACAGTAATAGCTTTTCAACACGCAGGTATTTATGACATGGTGTATTTTTTGATGTAGCATGGCAGTACATTCTGTGGTGTGTCTGATATTTTGTCAGACTAACCACAGAGATAGAGATGTGAAGCTTGGCTATGGTCTGGTAAAGCTGATAATTATATGGTGTGTATAAAGAGAGTACTCCAGTTACTTAAACCTGATTGGAGGGACAGATAGACTGAGGGTGCTGAATATGAAGCTACAGTAGCCAGTTAGCTTAGCTTAGCTTAGCTTAATTTAGCTTAAAGACATTTTGTGGTTTTGGTTTTGTATTGGCTGTTCACATTATGGATGTAGGGTTATTTTGTGAATCCAGTACCTCTGCTCTCTTCAAAGCCACCAGACACAATTAACACAAACACTATTTTTACCTCACAGAAAGGATTCACCAAAATCACCAACTAACATAACAATTCACCAAACTACCAGGCAGCGGTAGACCAGCAACTCCTGTGTTCTGTAAGGTAAAATTACTGTTTTTGTCAGTGTAGTCTGGTTGTTTTAAGAGAGCATAGATAACAACTTCATTTCTCCAAACGAGGTAAAGGAAATGTGGTGAAAATATTGTAAATATAGCCTATACTTAGGCCCCGTTTGGATTGAGACGATCTGGACAGAAAGCACAAAAGTTGCGTTGTGTTCTTACTATTTATTCCGCGTTTAGACAAGCATCTTTAGGGGGACATCTGAGTGCAAACGGTGACGCAAAAGTCTGTGAAATTCGATGTAGTATGCATGCCAGGTGGCTAGGTGGTCCTGTGAAGCACTGCCACACAACACCACCGAGAACTTCTGCAAGGGTAGACATTTGTCTTCTCTCCTACCTCTCTTCCTGGTTCTCCTGGGTCTTGTCCAAAGTTGTCTGTTGCCAAATAGTTATCAGAGGTCTCTGAGGAGAGCACACTTTTGCATTTTCAACCCTTTAAATGGAAACGCAATGTTGGATCTTTTTTAAGATTTCTACTCTGGAGGGTGGTTTAATTTTTTTTGCATTTTTAAGCCCCAAAAAACGTTGTTGCCGTCTAAACGAAAGGCACATCTGATCAAATATTTTGTTGTTTTCACCTGAGAGCGTTGTCGCATAAACAGGCCCTTAAACTGATTTGTTAGGTGGGTAAAATACGTTTAGTGGCTCCACTGTCCACAGTAGCACATTGCTTAGCTTCTAAGTCGGTCCTCTTGCCTGATTCTATAAACTGGGGGTGCGCCAGCTGCCACCTACTCTAACTAAGATACTGACTATGGATAAGTACCTCATACACTTTAAAAAACTATCCCATTACCATAGCAAACACAACAATTCAGTGACACTTCAATACAATAATAATCCTCCCTCTACCCCTTGAGCATTTTCAATCAGAGGGAAAGAGAGTTCCCACTGATTAAAAAAGTATTGCTCTTCTCTCGTGTTTGGTAAGTGTTTGTTGGTGAGGCTGCATGTGTAGTCTTGCAGAATGACTTCATGCCATCAATGGCTGTTCTCATTATTCCTGGGTGCCTGGCGGGCCTTTCAGATTGTCTCAGCTTTAGGACTCTTTGGCATGTCCTAAACAGCAGAGAGCGAGACAGGGCTCCGGTCTCAGGAAGACACACTCGCTGCAGGGCAGAATTAAACACAATAAATACACAAGTTGGAGGAGCTTCACTCAAGTAGTTCTTTTTTTAGTAGTGTCACAGCCTGGCAGGGTTATTATCCCACCCTGCAGTGAATGTGTGCAGCAACTATTCAGTGTTAATCTTTTCTTTTTTTCCTCCAACAAGTTGGAACACCTCAGTGTGCTGTGTGTGTGAATGTGTTTTTGGGTGCAAACGAGGGTTGTTCCAAAGAACAGTGAGCAGGTGTGGAGGTGAGTATTTCCCGCTGACTCCTTGTCTAATCCCCTTCTTTACCCAGGGGCTGAAGAAAGCAATTTTATTGTGACAAATAAATCCTCTACTTTCAAAACGCTGTAATCTTTTAGCTGAAGGTGTTAAAAATGTCCTGACTCATGCTCGAAACCAGGCCATAGGCTGCCCCTTTTATTAGTTTTCCACTATTTAAAATGAATAATATGCTGCTTCTTGCTACATTTCTGTCTTGTGGCAGTGTGTTTTATTACTGCTGCTGTTCCTGACAAGAAGGTGAGCCATCATGTGCCGTCTTGTTGAAAAAACAATATTAAAGCTGTGAGGTAATGTGAGAGGGAAAAGCAATAAAGTGACATTCTTGTAACTTTAACAAATACACCTGTTACGAAATGACTTTGGAAGCAGGTTGCAGCTGGGTAAAAGTGCATTGAACTCGATTTTTCACTGACAGCTTATCTCAGTGTTAACATTATAACAGATTATTATGACAGAAGACCAAACATGTCGGAACTGCACTTTCAAACAGTCATATGAGCATGATTGCATTTTTACACACCTTAAACCGCTAACAACAAAATGTTCTTTACATTACTGCTGTCATTTTCCAGCTATTAGTTTCAGTTTATTGTGTTCATTATCACTATGAAACGTGTGCACACATGAAACTTGCTTCGATGGTTATTACATCCCATTAAGCATCTCTTTTTCCTTTGTGTTGTCAGACTGTATTTGTTGGTGCATTCTGGGACGCCCTAACAACACTGGCACTAACCATCTGAACCTCAGGTATGATTATTAGCACATTACTTACTTTTCATTTATTGGTTGTTGTTCTGGTTTAGCCTCTTGCTCATTTATGCAATGCCTAATTGCCCATAATTCATTTTTAGATGCCATCATACCTAAACAACAGAACAGGTCGCCAATGGCTCACAAAACTTCATATATGACCATTCTCATTAATGGTGTGAGACAAAACTATTTGTTTATGTTTGGACAAAACTACTGGATTATCATCGGTGGTGGAATGTAACTAAGTACCTTTACTTAAGTACTGTACTTAAGTACAATTTTTAAGGTATGTGTACTTTACTTGATTATTCCCACTACCTCTATTCCACTACATTTTAGAGGCAAATATTGTACTTTTTACTCCACTACATTTATCTGACAGCTTTAGTTACTTTTCAGGTCGAGATTTAACATAAAACATGAACAATTTAAAATTATTATATATATATTTAAAAATAATTAAAGTAATTTGCATAACATTATATTAAGTAGTTAAAGTGAGCCCTATCTTTACAAAATTAAAATGCTGCTTACATAAATGCATCAATACAAATAATCTAATAATATATTCAGAATATCAATAACAATCTGAGTGGGTCCATTCTGCATAATGAGTGCTGCATAATGACTTTTGATACTTTAAGTACATTTTGATGCTGATACTTTTGTACTTTTACTTAAGTAAGTTTTCAATGCAGGACTTTTACTTGTAGTGGAGGAATTTTACAGTGTGGTATTAGTACTTTTACTTAAGTAAAGGATCTGAATACTTCTTACACCACTGGTTAGGATTAGTGAAAGTAATCCAATGCGGTAGTGCGTAAAACTGCAGTTACTCAAATGGCCACTTGAGGCTTTAAAAGCAAGTAAATCCTCATAGACCTCCATGGTGAACTTCACAGCAGAAATAGAACTTGTTTACTGCCCTTCAAATGAAGTGGTTTTAAAGCTGATTTCCACATTCTAAACAACTGTACAGGAGGTGATTTTTCATTTAACTTGCCAGTTATGCATAATTTAAGGTCCTGTCTGCTTTGAGTGACAGGCTGGTGCCTTCACGGGTGGCTAGCTGCTCCACCTAGCCCACCTAAGCTCACTCCTGCTCCACCTCTTTGCCCATTTTCTGATTAGCTGGGAGTCAAGAGGAGTCAGACTGTGGCAGGATGGCGTCAGCTGGAGCCACTGACATTGAGCTGCATTTTGGCTCTTCAGAAAACTCTGTGTGACGTCACGCAGCCTGCATCCATATTTTATACAGCGTATGGTCCAATCTCTGACTCACAGTAATCACTCAAGTTGAAATTCACCTGCCACTTGCGCTTATGAGGCCAACAGGGGCAGTAACTCTTGCTGGATTATAGAGAGGACGATCTGATCTTCCATTCCTCCCCTCGTCTCCCAGCGAGCAGTCGATAACGCAGCCCATCCTTTCCTGACTACACCCCCGGGTGAGACTGATCTACTGTGCAGGCTAGTAAAAATGTTTTTCTGCCCCACTCACTCTCTACTTTTCTCCCTCTGCATCCCTCACCTCCTGTTGTCTGTTATTATCATCAGCCAGGTACCACTGACTCATACAGAGAGACAAGAGCACATGGCATGAGCATGTGTTAGCACCATGCTACACATCTGTCGATAGCATGTTCAAGACTAACTGTAACAGCAAGACTCTGTCCAAGCAGTGTCACCCATCACTGCAGTCCAGGACACTGTATCACAGCTGAGACAAACCATGTAACAACACATCCATCAGAGTGCTGCAAAGCCACAGAGTTAAACAAATCGTCTTGGCTGTCTTCTCTGAGCTCTTATTTGCCTTCTTGGCTGCATCATCTTCTCACATCACCTTCTTTCTGATCTCACACAACAGCATCCTGACAGGAAACTGCATCAACTATTTTCCACATATCCTCGATTTGGTGATTTATAAGCATACTCTACACTTTAACTGGCACAGTTCTGGGAAAAGGGGCTCTGTGACCTGAATCGCCCTCAGAGAAGAGGGTTTTAAATTTATGGATTCCAAAATGAAACCCAATAACATTAGACAATGGGAAAACACGCAGGCTTGTGTGTTAAGGCACACAACCCCTGCCGAGAGTTGCTAAACCACTTGCAGAAGAATGAATGATGATCCCCACTCATAAACTACACTGTTATCAATTAGCGCAGCTGGTTCGGAGCATCTTGACTACACAGACGGGCATAAATCACAAGCCTGTACGTTTGAGAGAGTGTGTGTTTGTGGGATCAGTAAAAGTTTTCCAGCGTCAGTCTTCATGTGGATAGGCTCTTCTCTTTGGTATACCAAAGCTCCTGGAGCAAAACTGCTGTTTGTCAAATGAGAGACTTCCACTGTGGGTTAACTGGAAACATCAGGGCTCTGGTCAGAGCTACAGGAGGCACGGAGAGGCTGCCTTCTGGGAGACAAAACAAAAACATGTCCTGAAAGTGAAAGGGCATTCATCGAAGCAGCACGAATGCAGGTTTTACAGGAACCTCTGAAGGCGGTGAAGTGAATAAAGCTGTCCTCCAATCAGGTGGTTGTTGGTTTAACTTAACTCAATCCAGCCGTCACAACTTTATCAAGATTAAAGATCAAGTTTCCGTGTTGGCAGGCAGCTTGACCTCTTCGTCTTCTTCTACCAAAGAACATCCTCCTCTCCTGACCCCTCCCACATGGCAACGGCCTAGCTTTTGTCATTTTTACATACTCTCACATGAGGACACGGAATTTCAAGTTCACTTTAAAACACAAGCTGGGAAACTCTGAGACGTGTTTTTTGTGCTTTTGTGTGTCAGTGAGCGCAGAGATGTTTGCCTTAGGCCTGAAAGGACATAATACAAAGGAATGCAAAGTGAGGCCACACCATGACACACATTACTGTCTACTGGCCAGCCCAGGGCAGTGCACACACACACACACACCCACACACACCCACACACTGCCAACACCTTGCAGTGAAACTGGTGACGGAGCTCTTGGACGAGCCAAACACAAGACGAACTAGGCATGATTTTTTTTTTTTAATCATGAATTCATCCTCATTATGCACAAAACAAGGGACAGCTCATTTGCAGGTGTTAGCATTTTAGTGACACACTTTAAATACAGTGTTTGTGTGATCTCACAGCATGAGGTAATGGGTACGGAGAGGTCAAAGTGGAACTGAAAAAACACAAAAAGTGGAGTCAGTGAATAACTATAAAAATATACAGGCATCGCTTCACCACAGGCCCACAGAAAGTAATACAAATGCAACCATTGGATAGATGTCTTCTCAGACAAACACTCATACCTATTTATTAATGTAAAATGATCACATAAAACATAGCTAAATTGTCTCCTCATAGCACCTCTGAAATGGCATGTTTTGAAAGGTTTTCTTGGATGTTTTAATAGGTGTAATATATGCAGTGGTAGAAAAAATATTCAGATTCCTAACTTAAGTAAAAGTAATAATTGTTATATATATTCTAAATATATGATTGTATTATTATTATTGATGTATTTAAGTAAGCAATGTTTTACTTTTCTCAAGGTAGGACTCATTTTAACTTCTTAATATAGTGTTATGAGGTCTATTTTTTGTCTAACTTTAATTTTTATCATGTTTTTTTATGTTAAAATATCAATCTGAAAAGTAACAAACGCTGTTAGCTAAATGTAGAGGTGTAAAAGTATAAAGTTACATAAAATGGAAATACTCAAGTAAAGTACAAGTGCCTCCAAATTGTACTTAAGTACAGCACTTGAGTAAATGTACTTAGTTACATTCCACCACTGATCCACCACTTTTTTTTTTTTTTTTTTTAGCATTTTTAGCCCTCTGTACTGAAATTCTGTCGCTTGTCACTAAAATGAAAATAGCTAATGCACCTTAAGTGTAACTTCTGTTACTCTAACATGTTTATAGCCTTAACCTTACTGCTAACTTCATACTCACCATCACACAGGCTCTCTCTTGGTTGCATAGTCGCTATTGTTATTCATTTAATTAGTTTGCTTTCTGTATGAAATATTTTAGTTTAAAAACAGTTAACATTACACTGGAAAAGTACAGCCTAAGAGCTGGTAACATGGTGGTAGACTTGTTTATCACAGAGTGTGCAAAATGTGGACGTAGTCTCTATGACGTCACCCATTGGGTTTCTAAAGAGGTGATGTGAAGCTTATTGTGGGCGGCTCCAATCGTTGCCATCTTTGCAGTGCCTAACTCCTTCTAACTCCCACAAAGAGGTGGAGTGTGGGCTGAGGCTGTCTGAATGAAGTCTGGTTGCTGAAACAAGCCACCTATGACAGCACCCACCTGTCACTTCAATCGTTCAAGTCCTTAATTATGCATAACTTTAAAACAGGTGTTATTTTATATAAAAGATCTCCCCCTTTACAGTTGACATGAAGGTGTAATTTGATTTAGAGACCAAAACCAGTTCTATATCCTGTGTAAATATGTTTATTTCTGCTGTTGGTGCATTTTAACACGGGTCTATGAAGATTATTTAATTTTTTGAGTGAGCCGCAAGTGGCCATTCAAGGAACTGCAGTTTTGGGTACTTCTGTGTTGGGTTCATTTTGCAGCTGAGGCTTTTTTTTTTTTTATCATAATCCACCATAACTTCTGTGAATGCAAGCTAACTACAAGCTCCTGCCCTCCACATAACCATGACAAAATTATTTTCCCCTTATTGGATAAGATGGTGGTGGCTCAGTTGGTAGATCGGTCGCCCACCGATCAGATCCCTGACCATGGCAGCCTACATGTCAAAGTATCCTAGGGCAAGATACTGAAACCCCAATTGCTCCTGATGCTGCTTTCACCTGCTGCACCGTTTAGGGTAGCCTCTGCCACCACTATGAATGTATGTGGAAATGGATGAATGAGCACAGTGTGTATTGTAAAGCGATTTGACTGGTTGCAAAGCAAATAGAAAAGCGCTATATAAGTGCAGGTCCACTTATCATTTAAGAGAGTAAAAATGCAGGAAACTAGTGCTAAGAGAGGGTCTGCAGCTCACACTAAAGTGGTATATGCCTTAACCGTGCAGCTATCAGAGCACCCTGGGAACAACAAACTCTTTAGAGCCACCTTTGAAAGATGTTGAGTATCTGTTCATCAATCTGAATCATGAAGGAATAATGTTCTTTCACAGTTTACTATATCAACCGAAATGTTGAATTTATTTCAGTACACGCTCTTATCTTGCCGTGTCAGCTCAGTCCCACTCATGTGTTTAATGGATGCCATTTTAATGTGACTTTACATTACTGAGCTTTATCGTTCAACAGCATCCAGCTCAGCAGATGTTTGGTATTGTAGCTCGTCTCTTTCTGCAGCTACATATCAATATGCCACGGAGACGCAGCCAGCTCAGAACAGGTGTTCCTGCTCACGCGCGTGAGATCATAGCTTAGAGAGGGAGACATTACAGCTCTGAGTAGCGAAGATGGTGTCTATCTTCTGCACTCCTCCTCCTCATCCTTCATCCTTCACTTTCTCCATCTGGAGTTCTATCTGTAACCCATCTTATATCCATTACCACATCATACATCAACAATAAAGCCAAACAGTGTCTGTCTTTTCCCTTGTAACGCAAACCCAGCAATACTTCTGCTCCGATATCCTCGCAGCTCATACATGCATGGGCTCGATCACTGTCACCAGATCTATCAACCAAGTGATTTTCATGTTAATCACAGTCTTTATTGCCTCTGCTGCCCTCCTCACCCTGGACCAACCTGCCCACTCACCCGGCTGCCCGATCTGAAAAGCTCTGATTGTCTCTTCATTTTCAGGTGCTTTTGGGTGACTCTAGGACGGCATTGTTTACCCTCAGCTGCTGAGACGGGATCCATGCAGCCACCCAGTCAGGTGCTTATCTGATGCAATGGACCATTGATCACCTCCTACCCTTTCAGTGAATCAACTCTCTGTTAGTTGAGTGGACAATCATCTACTTGGTAACCTAAAACTAACCTCATATATTGCTGCTTCAGGTTCACTAGACCTCCGCTTGTTAGTGGATCGGGTTCAACTGAGAATCAAATGGGATGTTGCATTTCATTTGGAGTGCGTTGAAGCATGTCGTGGTTCAGAAGCGTAGCAGTTTATGTGATATGGCAGCACTTTGAGTGATCCCACCAAAGCGATGAAGACACAGTGATGTCATCTTAAAATAAGTTGAAACCATGTCTATTTCGTCTAGATAAACTCATAAACCAGTCTGTTTGAGAAATCCCACCAACTTTTCCAATCCTCCCTGAGAAGCCATCATAAACCTGATGAATGACTTTTCATCCCAGCTGTAAATATTTATCCATCGCACAAATCCAAATTCCATTAGTGGAGTAAACATAAACATATTTCTTTCTTTCTTAAGCAGGCATATATGAAATTAAACAATGTAATGCTGACAAAGAGTTCAACTAAGTGCCACCATATGGTCAATGGTGGTTCTCAGCGCTGCATTGTTAGTTGTGTGCACAGTCTGTTTCTGACAACAGCTTGGCTCCCATCAGCCCTTCATCTCCAAACACACTGCATGTGGCGCTCCCACCAACGCAGCCCAGCTAAACCCCAAACACGGGAACGGTTTGTAATTTGTCAGGACTGTGTCAGAAATGAACTGATGTGTTTGGGGTTGTGGAAACCATCCATTGAAGGGAGGGGATGATGAAGGAATTGGTTTGTTGTGGGTGTCATTGATACAACAAATGGCTCACACACGCTTACATGACGTCCACATCCCTTTGTAACTGGGTTTATGTTAGCCCTAACAACCGAAGGCCCGAGGCGTGCCAAGAAGTGGTAGAGCACAGGATCGAGGAGTTTTTTCCCCCTTTTTTCTCTTTTAATGATGCGCAACAGTTTCATATAAATAAATGTCAATTTTGTGACTCTATGACCAATTTATGTAACACAGCTGTTCCATACGCACTTTTATGGAAGTTTGTCATTGTCTGTTTTGGTTCTTACAACTTGATTAGGAAGTGATTTACTTTATTTGTGCAGCAATAACCAGAAAATGGAGAAAAAAGAAGTTCCTCTGAAGATGTCATAGCACTAGCCAAACATCAATGATCTTGATGTAGTGCAGTGCAAAATAATACAGAAATTAAAATGTAGCAACAAATATAACTGGCTAAACTAGAAGGGTCCTCAGAGAGATAAGATAAGACCATGCCCTCGCTCATATTGTTAACAGAAGTGGAAAATAATTCATGAATATGTCAATCATTTGGAGCCACTCCAAAATGTGATGGGTTTCTCATTGGCCCATGCTCCAGTGTTTCATGAAAATCTTGATTTTTTTCCTAACCTTGCCTACAAACTAACAAACCAAACCAAAAAACAACCTCCTTGGCAGAGATAATAAAAAATGGGTTCAAGTTGCTGCATTGTGTGAAACCCTGCATTATCTTTGATTCTGCACTTTTACAATTTAGCAACTAACTTTAGTAACTTTAATAAAGTAACTTTATTACCTTTTGCTAATGTCGTTATTATCAATGTTTACTTATCTTATTTATAGTATTTTCTTTTTTTTTCATAATTTATTTATTTATCTATTTCATTTTATTTAGACACTAGGAGTAGCGACTTTACCTGTTCTGTAATATGTACAAAACTTCAACAACAAAAAAAATGTCATGCCCATACAATGAAACTGCACCTGATTCACATTTCAGGCTAAATGTGTTTTCTCTCAGATACAGCCGGGGTTCTAAGCTTGGTAAACACTGTGAAATGGTAGCAGTTATGTGGTTCGGTTAGGTTTATGGAACAAAACTACTTGGTTAGGTTTTGGAAAAGATCATGGTTTATGTTAAAATAAGTATGTTTATTCCTTAATGAAGCCAACATGACTTTTGGTTTTACACAAGACGCAAAGTCTTATGTTTGTTTCGTAAAAAGCCCTGTTGTTGTTTGACACAGGGCTTACATGGACTTCAATCAGCAAAGTATTTGTTTTGTTTAATGGCAATGTAATTTTTAGACCAGGTCGGTGAAAATGGTCCCAGACTGATCTTCAGTGAGCTCAGCAGAAAAAGCAGGGGGATGTGGCCCACACCACATGCTCCCATTTGTGCGTTAGGGAGCTCATTAGCCACCACTCGGTCCATTACTGGTCCCGGACCTCGTGGCACCAAACTGTCTGCAACCATAGCTTCTGAGGGGGTGGGGAGGTGAAGGTTAGATGTTGGTCCCGTGCTCCCCTGAGCCTGAGCAGATAGCATCGTGCCAAGAGCAGAAGCAGTTAGACCCTGAAACCTAACCACCATCACCCCCTCTTCTCCTCCCCCGACTTAATTAGGCCATAATTTTACTGTATGCCACAGTGTGGAGATATCAGCCGTGTGGGGAGAGGGAGGTGGGGTGAACAGGGGTTTAACAGTGGTTCCAAAAGTCCCATTAAAGGATTTCAGAAGCTTTCCTGGGCTCATATTGTCATTCACTCACCCACAAATGTTTTGTTTCAGTGCAGGTCAGCATTCCTCAATACGATCAGCGGTTTGAGATCAATAGCTGCTAGAAAGCAGCACCCCAACAACTGCACTTCGTAATTTGAAAGTATGGTTTTGCCATCAGCTTGCAGAAAGTACTTAATGGCTTCCCCCACTGAGGTGAGCCTTACCGCTTCAAGAATGTGAAAATGGGTAAATAGATTACCATCTCGTCCTTCCTACTATTTTCACTGGAGCCTGTCCAGTTGGCTTATTACTGAGAGAAACAATGTGTCCAGTGTGTACACATTACCTCGTCAAAGTTTGGGCAGCAGGGTGATAAATGTTTGCACACACGTATACTTTTCACATTTTCACACATTAAACCGAACCACTCACACTTACAACTGAAAATACACAGACACACACACACACACACACACACAAACTGTCACTGCAAACAGTTTCCCCCCAGAAAAACCCATATGTAGTTTTTACAGCAGCTTATTTTGACCCATATATCGATTATAAGGTTAAGGGTTAAGGTTAAACTTTATTGTCCCCAAAGGGAAATTTGGCTTGGGCAGAAGCAGTAACATGGTACTACTTCACAAGAGGAAAAGGGCGTTACTGGCAGCGTGGTACAAGTACTAGAATATCTTATCTAGCAACAAGTCCTCCAAACTCCTCTGTTTCACAATTAGCACCTCTTCCTGTGTCAGACGATCAACACATGCTCGAACCTAAACATAATGGCAGCTGTTTTAATCATTTGGTTAAAGTTAGATTATTCTTAGTTTCCTTAGGTTTGGCAACAGAACTACTTGCTTAAGGTAAGAGAAAGTAAAATAAATTAACTACTGAAATGTGATTGGTTTCGTAAAACCTGACATGAAACATGAGGTAGATTGGGATGTGGCTATGCACTAAGCTCACAACTTTGTTTTCAAATGGGAATTATTCTGGGTGAAAGTCCTGTATTTGTTTGACACTCCCACAAGGTGGACTTTGTCATTCTTTATACCTGAAAAGTTGGGTGAACTCAAAATTCCAAGGCAACAAATTCAATAAAATTTCAAGTTGGACAATTAAATTAAATATTTTAAATTTTGTTTTTGAGTTTGCTCAACTCTGAATTCAGATTTTTGTCAACTCAACTGTAAGTTGTACTAACTTATAATTTTACATTGTAATAACTTTTAATCCTTACTTCTGCTAACTTCTGCAATGTGCTGAATTGGCACGATTGTAACACCGCTATGAAATGTCAGCTAATGTTGCGAACACAATTTTGAGTAAGCATTGATACACTAATGGCTACTCTTGTAGCTGTAACAAGCAGCGTCGTTAGCATCAGTTAGCCACTAGAATCAGTTAGCCGCTAGAATCAGTTAGCCTCTAGCATCAGTTAGCCTCTAGCATCAGTTAGCCACTAGAATCAGTTAGCCGCTAGCATCAGTTAGCCGCTAGCTTTCGCTAATGACCGAATTTCACCACTTTCCCGCATTTCACAACAAAGAAATAAGAGTTAGCAGAACTATTGTCCCTTGTTTTGAACCCCAACTTAAAAATATAAGTAACAACTCTCCAACTTGTATTTGAGCAGACAACTGGCTTCTTTTGTTGTGCTAACTTACATTATTGCCCTAAATGTCAATAATTTATATTTCCAAGTTTTACCAACTTAAATCACTGTTTTAGGCCAAAAAATACAAGTTGCATTTTTTGCAGTGAATAGTGTCGTATTTTTGTCATATTTTTGCCTCTATAAAGGTAGTAACAAACAACTTATGTAATGTGGTTGTGTGGTTTGAGGGACTCGTTGCAACATTGCCATGTCGTCATATCTTGTCATTGCTACTCAGCAGTTTATTTCTCCAACTTTTCCTCAATATGACAAAACACAGATGACAAGTAAGAGAACCCGACACCTGACGCCTAAAAAAGGAATGTGTTTCTGACCAATGGAAAAAAAGCTATTTTACACAATAACTCTTTCAGACTTTGCTAAAACCACAGTCGAGCACACCAGCCCCAATTTTGGTCAAAATGGTGTATTTTAATGCAGCCAGATAATTACCAAGGCAGTAAATTATACCATAGTAAATGGACCAGGCTGTTGTTAGACAACCTCTGCAGTTAATGGCTTTTATGCTCTTTGCATTCTTTCATGGAAGGAATGTAACGGGGTGCGAATACAGCGCCAAGAACTACACAGACTCCATCTCCCAATACCTCTTTCTCTCTCTCACCTCTCTCTGTACTGTGCCGTATCCTCTCTCTCCCTCATCACACATCTGACTCAATCAGTCTTTGTCCTCAACTTTGGGGTTCACCTTTGGGAATCATGCAGGCATGCTTACATACAGTGCGTGCCTATGTTACTATTTGCGCTGTTTAAACACAACATGCTGGTCTCTTTTATTGCTTACACATATTTCACAACTTTTCCTGCCCTGGAGCTAGAGGAAGACCAAACATCCTCTGTCGTAAATTTTCTCTCAGAGCACAACCTGGAGAGTATGCCACACAGGAAACCATACACACACACACACACACACACGGCGGGTGGGATGGAAAAGGAGGCGAGAGAAAGCATCATATATCACAAGCACAGATGAAGATTTTTATTTCAACAGAGAATATTCACCATTTTAACAGCGACTCAAATAAAATGATTCCCATCGTGAAATGGATGTTTTTTTTAAGTTATTTAAAACACACAAATTGATTGCCTATTTTTTTTTCCAAAACAGATCCCAGCCCATCATCTCTCATATGAATAAATGTCATATCAATCACAATGGATGGCATGGTGTTTGTGACTGCCCCTCTTCACTTCACCGGGCTAATGGGAAATCAAATCTGGGGAATGTCTTTAGCTCATTGCTCATCTTCAGGACGCCTGCCCAATTAAATGGATTCAATTCATCAGACGTGATCCATCCCCAACACAAACTCATATTTACCTCAACTGTGATTGATGACGATCATTATGATGATTAAATTTGGTCTAAATGTGTTCCTATGACAGCCGTCTTTGTCTTCACAAAGCGTCTCTGTCTCTCCCTCTGTGTCTCTGCACTGTAAATTAATTCATATGGCTGTATGTGTGGGTGAAGAAGAAAAAGGGGAGGTAGTGTGTTACAATATCACTGTCATGTATGGTGTGTGTTTGGACTCTTTTGCTGCATTTTCTGTGGCCTCCCGTGTTCCGTGGTTTTGGTTTTGGACTCGAGGCAGTGACCGACAACTGGACACTGTCAGGAATTTGTGGTCAGCACTTTAGTTACACAGACAAGTTTCTGGAGCTTTCTCACACCAAGGCATCTGTGAGAAGCCAGGACAGTGTGTGTTTGTATTGCCTATTGTTTATTTGGTTTTTGTTTTGAGTGTGTATATAGATGCCCATGATTAAAATGCAGTGGTTAAGGGAAAAAAAATAGAATTCCATCCAAAGTTGACTAACACACTATTTGCTTTTGTGACGACATCCATGTCGGGAAAGGCAGTTTTAGCAGTGGAGTCATTATTCGCTGTTCATTATGTTCATTTTAGCTTGTTTATTTGTTCTGAGAAAAGACATAAAACTGGTCAGACTGACGCCTGAGAAATAGAGAGGCGGGGCAGACAAACGCATACACAGAACTATACATAGACAGTACATAAAACACATATTCCCATATTACTTGCATAAAAACTTTGCATCTCCAAAAACTTCCCAGAACTCTAATAACAGCCTTGTTTTAAGTTCGCCTGCAATTTGAAGCTTTTGAATAGCTCTTTGAACGACTGGGTAAAAAAAAAAAATGTTGATATAGCAACTACATTATGCTATACATACAGTATTATATACTTTATATACTTAATTATCTGAGTACCCAAGTGATGTGATATAAAATCTAATTTTTTTGATTGTTTTTATTATTGCATTCCTGTCTTCTCCCCGCGGCCATATATAAGCAAAAAAAGTGCTGTTGCCAGAAAGCATAAATCCCCCAGCTGAGCACTAATTGCATGATTTAAAGCATAGCTGTTGAACACCTCGGAGAGGCCCCACATTGGCTCTGTGTGGACATTATACAGGCAGACCTGCACAGGGACCGGAAGATAAAAAGTTGGGGGAGAAGGAAGGAGGAGGAGATGAAGGTGGGGGTATGAAGAAGTTACAGTTGCTGATATGAGACCTCAGTGCTAATGGGTAACACCTACCTGATTAGATTAACATACGACCAAAGCCCCTCCTTTCTTTTTTCTCCTTTCTGGCATGTGGAATTCCCATTTAGTCCTTCATGACAATTTCTTTTAACAGCTATATTATATTGCACATCATCTGTTTGACTGCAGTAGCACATAATGTCCTGTGTTGTGTGACCTGTAGGTGAAGTCAATCAATCAATTAATTAATTTGTCATAGTATAAGGTACAATGCCATTAAAATGTAATACTGCATTTCAGTCATTTGTGCATTAAGATGGCGTTGAAGTCAAAAGTGGCTTCACAGTCGTTTATGTTCAGGGTAGTGCTGTACCCAATGTCCGTTTCTGTTGAAGGTTTTATTTATTTTTAATGAAGCTTCAGATTATTATAATTTTATGATGTCATCACCCTTAAACAAAAAAAGAAAAGAAAGGATCCTCTAACAAAATTAAATTAAATTAGTCTTATTATTATTATTATTATTATTATTATTATTAAATCCATGTTCATAATAGCCAAAATAAATATTTTGTTATTGTGGTGATATAAATGTAATTTATGCTGTTAGTTTACTGCTGAATCGTTATATCTTTTATACAGGCACGTGACTTTTAACACAGTGAAAATGTTGATTTTGAAACGCAAACAAATATGGATTGAAACAGAAGATTACATTACATTAAAAAGCCGGTTGTGGATTTTGTAAATTATTAAATCTTTTTTTCTTTTTCTTCTTCTTTTTTAATGTATTTTGAATTTCGGACATCCCAATGCTCTGGAGTTATTGGAAATGTTTCGATCACACAAGCTGGAAATAATCTAGGCAGCCACCACTAGAGTCTAACTCTACAAATAGTACAAAATGAATAACATTAGTGTAGCCTAATCTTTGTTTGCAACTGTGCAGAATACTGGGTTTAAACAACTTCTCATACAGGGATTACAGCAGGGGGCTCAAGTCGCAGCCCTGGGGTACTCCGGCATTAAGACTTTTGCCTTCTCTCTAGTCTCCCTTTGTAAGTGAATGACTATTTCGAAAAACTCAAGGTTCATTTGTTTTTAGGGAGTCATTATCCAGTTTTCTTAGGATGTTAATGGCAGTGAGTCAAAGGTCAAAAAGTTCACTTTAAACATGTAGTTATTATCAAATTTAGTGTCTTAGCTTTGAACAAAACATTAAGTGTATTATATATCTTTTGGCCTTTATGCTCCAGTGGTTCTTTGAATGTCTGGTAAACAGCCACTGAAGTTGTTTAACTTTGCCATTCTGTAAGCTTATACTTGTACAAAGAGGGAAAAAAAGAGAAGAGAAAAAAAGTCAGCGAAAGGAGGAGAGGAAGTCCGATTAAAGAGTTTCCCAGTTTGCAGGCTAAAGCTCTCTGGAGATGCTCTCTTGTCACTCGCACTAAGTGCTGTTCCTGGAGGAGTTCTAAAGCTCCCACAATCCACCTCACCACACTCATAGCCATGAGGTCTGGGAAGACCATAAAGCCTTTTTACAAGGTGAGATGACATAAAAACGCAGGGAGAACAGAGAAAGAAGGGGGTAATATGTTTGGGGGAAAAAAGACGAAAACCTTTCTCATTTGCTCTTTCTTTTTACATTATTTGCACTTGTGCTCTCTCATTGTGTGCGTGTGTGTGTGTGTATGTGGATCTGAATATGTGTGTTCAAATGTGTCCTTGAAGCTGTGTGGCTGGCTGGAATGGGTGGGCTGGTGAGCCGTTCCTTGTCTGCCATCACCCATGTCCACTTACACACACTCTGGGCCTCAGTGGGAATGAAGAGGGGATTATGGCTCCGACTGATCCTGGAGGGGCACGCACTTAACACTACTGTAAACAACAGGGCCATTTGAGTGGTTCACACCAGGCTGAACTTTAGAGGTGAAAGCTGGGGGACACAATCTGACTGCATATAGGAGCGTGTGGTGGCCTTATGAAGATTAATGATAAAATAGCAAGGAAAAGTAATGGTGTTGAACGGGAGTTTCCTTTCGTTTTAAAAAATATGTAAATCATTTGTTCGTTTTTTGGGGGATTTTTTGAAAGTATAATTTCAGTTTATTATCTCAGTGCAGTTAATATTATACTCACCAAAGTAATTGCTGAAATCTAGAATAACAACGGCAATGATTACAACAAGGTCAGACGGCATGTAAACAAACCAGTCGTTAAATAAAAGTCATTAAATGATCTAAACCACTTCATTTGGAGGCGAAACCACAGGTGAACCTCAGGTTCACCACAACTACGGTAAGATCAAAGTTCCAGCTAGCTCCTGAATATCGTTCCTCACCTTGCAAATTGTTAGTCTGTGATGCACAGTTTAAGTAAAACTGGATCTCATGCAGCAACATTCTCTTAAATTTATCTCATATTTTCTGTTAAGACAAAATAAATAAGATAAATCAACTCCAGATGCACCAAACATTCTAAACCGTCCACATCTGCTCTTACTCAGGTGTACTGAAAAATGAATTCCACTTGAAAGTAATTATTTATTAGCATATGTAACACGATATATATCCTCACGATATACAAGGGCAGGTGATGGGGCGGCTGTGGCTCAGTTGGTAGAACAGAAGGTCGGTGGTTCAATCACTGACTACATGTCGAAGTGTCCTTGGGCAAGATACTGAACCCCAAATTGTTCTCGATGCTGCGTTCATCAGCCTGTGAATGAATTCCTGATGGTAGCAGGTGGCACCGTTTAGGGTCGCCTCAGACTGGAAACAAGTACAGTCCATTTACCACCGGAAAATATTCTGGCACATGCCCATATTGGAGATATGCTACCAAAAATATAATGTAAGAAGAAGAACTCCGGCAGTAGTGAAATTGATGTAAAAAAAATTAAAATAAAATAAAAATACATTTAAACAAACTAAAGATGAGTACTGGTGTTACATGAAAATCAAACACAAATATAAAATAAAATCTACACAAATAACAGTTATAAAATATATAATAATCTGGTTTATAAATATAGTTTTCTGTTATATATGGTATAAATGGTCTAAGTTTTATTATACTTTTTTTTAGAAACGAGATGTTTTTTTTCATCTTGGTTAAAATATATATATACTAATAAGAGGACTTTTTTCGATGGGGTCATTTTTGGAAATCTCATAATATAGTGTTTTTTCCCCGCTGTTGTTGGACAAACTATACTACCACATGTATCAACAGAATATAATTAACCCATTTTAAGCATTTTTAGGGTTTAAAATTTCATTTAAAATTTGACAATTTTTGACAAAAATCTACTTTTTTTTAGGGGTCATTTTTGGACATCCCATAATATGGTGTTTTTCTGTAATTTCTGGCCATATTATGCTCCAACATGTATCAACAGACTGCTTGACCCATTTTTACATCTGTATATTAATTCCTGCATGAGGCCTATTTTCCTGTTCTTTTCTCTTCCAAATACACTCCACTAACAGGTTCGTCTGATCGTCTGACTGCTCATGTTTCTTGCCCCATCACACTTCTTTTTTAGCAATGTTTCCTTGTTCCCAGTTGTCAGTAATTAACATTCATATTGATAATAGTCGGCCAAAACCAACTGGCCAAGTTATAAAACAAAATGTAATTGGTCTTTATTGTGTGTGCCTCTTAAGGATGAGGAAAATACATGTTTTGGAACCCACAATGGTTCCAGCTGTGATTGCTGGGAGGTTTGTGACTCAACTCCAAAGCCTCAGAGAGGACATGGTGAGTTTTTTTTATATATTGATCAATCATTAAGCTACATTGTCCAGGCCTATCAATGTGATTTGCTTGGTGTTTGTTTTGCGTCAAATTCTCTGAAGTGGTCTCTGCAGGGCCTGGGTTTTTCTCTTTTGTTCGTGTTCTCTCCCTTTCGATTAGGGAGGCCTCAAGGATTCAATATAATGGCCTTGCTCAGAGGGAAGGGATAAAACAGGGCCCGCTCCAGGAGAACGAGGGCTAGAGATGGGGCTTAGTTATGTTTTTTGCGTGACAGAGGTTCATATAAAAAGATTTTGGTCCATAATTTGCTTGGCTTGGGCCTGCTCCAGAAAGGCAGAGGAATTTTTATTCTGTTGCAGGGGTTGGGGGATGGGGAAGTACAGAAACTTGCCCCACTAAAACACCCGACACAATATGGTTCACATTTTTCTCCCTCGTACTAAATGTACCGTGAATTATCTCGCTTTCCAGTTGAAGGGGAAAACTTTGATTTCATCTCATGTGTAGCGGTGTGGCTGAAATACAGCATAGAGCTCTACACTCTATGCACTCCACAGTCCAAATCTGAGTCTATGAGTCTGACTGCCACACTTCTCACTCTGTCTTCAGACATACTTCTCCTGCACTATATAGGTCTGGATCCTAAATGTAAACAAAGCCCATGAAAGAACTGGGTGAGTCAGGAGACTGTCTGTCTCTGCCTCTTTACTTAATTGTGTTTGTAGCACCACATAGTGTGCTGATCATTCCCACTGATGACAGCCAGGGCACAGGCTTCCATAAACACAATAAATCATTTTTGATGATAGTGACTCATCTCACACCATTTTTCCCTTTTTTCTTTCATCAATTTTCAAGGCAATCCAGCCAAATGCAACCTGAGCAGGTTTCTGGGTGCAATTCAAACATCATTATAATCATCATAATCATGCAATACAACAGCCCAGATTTTAGAAGTATATGCAGAGAAGAGGGGTTACTAGTAAAGTAGTTTTGTCTTGCTGCTCAGTGTGAGGCCACTCTGCTGCTCTCCCATGGGAATGGTCCTCAGAGTTAAGGCTCTGGAGCCAAGGAATTTCAGCGAAGCACCAATGGTTTATTTTTGCAGCCCTCTGTGGTGTGTCTCAGCCTAGCCGAACCAACTCAGCCCAGCCTGGCTCTGTGCAGCTCACGGAGCAGTCCAGGAAGGGCCCGTCACTCCAGATGGTAGTTCAGTCCCTGCCAGCTAGAGGGTCTGAAGGCCTGGCTGCTGGCCTAGAACCACAACCTCTGACAGGCTAAAGCCTCGGGCCCTTCTAAACCAGCACAAAGCACCTTTTCAGGGGCCTGCTCCTTTTCAAACCCCCCCTCCTCACTGCTCAGCCAGGGGCCAGCCACCTCATGGAGCCTGGGAGGGAGTGTATTCACAGCAGAAATGGGCTGAGGTTCAACCTACAGATTCATATGTTCCCAGCTGGGACAGATGGAGAAGAGCTGATGTCAAGCAGCATTATGAAGAATTGGTATTTGTTTTGCAATTTAGTGCTACAGTTTCAAAGTGCAATTTACTTCTGCACCACTGTTGTAAATATGACATATGTATGATTACATTACTTATGGTCAAAAACTATTCGACAACTTTTCCAACATATCCAAACAACTAGTACTTACTAGTTGTTTGGATATGTTGGAAAAGTTGTCAACCTCAAACCTCAGCGGTCCAAAGCCCTGGTACTTAGCAGTGTAAACACCAACACTCCCCCAGTGCTCCAACTTCCAGTCCTGGCAGTATGGAAAACTGAGCTAACGCTAACTAGTTGACAGTAGCTACAGTTAGCAGCAGTGAACTGTTAGCTTGAGCAACAAGTAAAGCTGTCCATCAAGAAACTCCATAAATTAAAAAAAGGGACAAAGGAGAGCAGCCAGAGGACATCCGAGAAAAACTAGGTTCTCCATAACATATAAACCAGTGTCATCAAAATCTGAAAGCCACTTTGCAGGTGTTACCAGTGTTAACGCGTTGTTAACACTTCAGGATCACTGTTTTAAACATCACAATCATTGCTTTAAACATGTTGTAAAATGGTTAGGTTCAGGCATCAAAAGCACTTGTTTAAGGTTAGGAGAAAAGAATAGTTGTTAGGCTGAAAAATACCAAAAACGTGTGGATATAACTTCCAACAACGGGACATGAACAAGCCATAGTGGCCCTACGTGGCTTTTAACATTAAGTTGATTAGTCAGTGGACCAAATCCGTGGGATACCTCTGAATTTCAGTGCATTACTTTTCGTACTGCTTATGAGAACAGCTTGCTGATGACAGAGGCACCATTCTCTCCATTTCAAGCCAGCGTAGCATCAAACTGATTTTGAAGCTGTTTTTTTTTAAGGTGAAATAGTGGTGTAATGTTGCTTAATTAGTATGTAGACCAATTCAATGAAATACATAATATAAGAATATAAAAGTTTAGTGTGCAGAGAAGGTAAAAGAGCAGCAGCAATGTATTATTGAACAGCGTCCTATTGATTCAGGACACATAGTGAGGCTTACTGCAGCAGCTTTAACTCACTCAAGAACCCAAACTCTCCTGGAAAATGTGAGAAATGGACAAGAGTGTCATGCCTCAAGAAGATGGATGCTAACCTGCAAGTGAACCCAAAGCTCACAGTGTGTCTGAGTTAAAGCCTGCAGCACACCTTGAACTGTTTGCCCCTCTGTGTGCATGTACAAACTACCTCAACCGCAACATTGCCCACACCCATCATTGTATCTGAATGAAAAAAAAAGTAACAATCCATAATGTTGCAACACTTCACTATTGGCAGGTGGCGGCAAACCTGAAAAGAGAAGCAAAGAGGCTAGAAGCTGTAGAACTAAAAGGCTTTGAGGTAAGTGATTAAGTCTGGAGCTATAATTATCCCGTCTTGCCTGGGCAGGACAGAGCCGGCTCTTGTTGTTTCTGTGCAGGTATAGAGGCACGTCACTCACTGCACACTTTTATTTAATGACCTCTTTACTGTACAGAATGAGAAAGAGAGAGAAAAGTTTCCCTTTACCTGCCCCCAAACTTTCAGCAGCACACAATCACTCCAGCCATTCAAGTCAGAGAGGGGTAAGAGGGAGGGGATGTGATTGACCAGGGAAAAAAGAGTGAGGGGGGAAAAGTAGGGAGACGCAAACACAGGCAGAGAAAGAACCAACAAAACGCTGAAAGCATATTTGAAATTGACAAATTGAGTAGAGGGGGGTGAAGGGAAATGAGCTGTGTTGGCATTCAGAGAAACAGTGGACTTCTTGTTAGTTGGAAAGAGTGATGCAGGTGAAAAGGGGAGGAGGAGTCTTGTGGTGATTTATTTCCCATGTGATTTATACCCATGTCTGTCACCATGGCATTGTCATGGTGATCATTTGTCATTTAGATTGTGAAAACAGTCCACCTGACAAAGGTAGGCGCCAACATTTGCAGCTGAGTATGCATAAACTAAAGTACTCTGGTGGGAAATTTTATTCAGTAACGTCAAATAGACCTAGAAATGTTGGGGGAACATTGCGTTATGGTATGTAACCAGGAAATTATTCATCTTATTCTGAATGACTTAATAGTCAAATTCAAACACCTCCTCCAGTTCTGGATCTGAATCATGCATTTGACAATCTTCTCTTCTGCTTTCACTTTTGGAGACCAAAACCATCCGAACCTCCCTTTTCAATCAATCCTAACCTCCCTTCTTCCACTTCCTGCTCTTCCTCCTCCAGCTGCCCTCCCCCCAGCGCCAGTGTGTATGTGTGTGGACTCCTGGGAGCCATAGCTCTGACGAACTGCCCTCCTGCACAATTTCAATTAAACATCATTTATGGGCACTCTTTTTTTCTTTCTTTTACAAGCGTTTTTTTTATTGGCCTGGGCCTGTGTTTACTCATGACAGTAACAGTGCTGGAGTGGTTAACTGTCCTGTGTGTACATTGCCATATATCTCCATCCAGTCTGTGTCTTGACAGAGGCCAGAGGAGGCAACAGACTCTTTACCGTCTACGACGCACTAACAGCCACCTTTCTGTCCTCCTGTCAGTAATATACTGCTTCCAGTTCAGCTGAACATGTGTGATGGAAGAACTGCAGTTTGCCTCATAAACTTGGCCTCCGATTTTGTTGTTTGCTATTATCTTTTTTTTTTTTTCAGCCTAAGTTAACATGTGACTCCAACATACAGTAACTCCAAGGAGCATAATAATGTAAATAAACTGCAAGGACTGGCTGCTGTGACTCTGGCTTGGTCAGGTGTCCCAGCAAACACAGCTGCAAAGCATGAGAGAAGATAGATACAACACAGTAAATAAATGACTGCACTGTATAATGTCTTCTGTGGCCTCAAAGTGACCTCACCTGGGTATCTCAGTCAGTTCTTGTGGAAACTGCAGATATTTAATGGAGGGCCTGTGTTCCCATTTTGTGGAAGGTTGAAAAGACAATGTTTTTTTTTTTTTACCATAGACTGTATAAAGGAAGTGGACTTTGTGAGCTGTCGCCATCTAGGTTGTTTGGAGCCAGAAGTGACCATAGATGGGAATGTGGAGCTGGGGAGGAGGACGCTAAGAGACCAGCTAATGCTAGCGTTAGATTACTAGCTTGGTTAGCAAGGCGCATCTTTAATTCACATGGGATGCTAATTTCGTCGAGTGAATAACAGGCTACAAACAAAACGTGCTTACAGAAAAATAATGAACACTAACATTTACTGCAACATGATGCTGTGCAAGACATTTTAGGCGGCTACAATTTAATAATTAACTTTGATAAACTGACAACACATGAAATTCTAAGACAAAAACACACAGTGTAACAAGGCAGACTCTGCTTTATCATCTATTTAACTCTAGATGAGAACAACATTTACAAAATAAACATCATGTTGTATTAAAAAAGACTTAAAACTAGAGATTGAGACCATAAACTCATTAGGAAAATGTTTACTGAGGTAGTGGTTCAATCAAGAAGTAGGGTAATTTTTTCATAGACTTCTATACGATATGATTTCTTTTTATAACCAATGGAGTCCCCACCTGCTGGTCATTGGAAATAATGCAGGTTTAAGGCACTTGTGCAATGGCTACATTTTTCAGGCTTGGTGGTTGTTGCTTGCTGTTATCACTAGGGTTGCTAACTCCCCGAATAAGAGAAAAATAAGGGATAAGGAATAAGAAATTAAATAAGGGACACTTCATTGGCAGGGCCGGCCGACCCGATTGCCTTCACCCATCCTGGCGTGGTGAAATTTTTTTGCCCCTTTCTTGTGAGTGAAATGATTTAGATTTTATTAGATGCATATTTGAAAACAATTTGATGTACTTATTTTATTGGAGCAGCATGAATACAATTGAATGGCTATTTTGGAGTCATGCAGACAGACAGGCTACTGTGAAGTGTAATGTAATTGCGCACTAAAATTTAAAGTGCAGATGGCGTGACCGCAGTACTGGAAGCATGTTGTTTCAGATCAGTCAGTCCACCATGGGCTACGGAAAAAGAGCACCGGTAGTGCAGTGCGCTTTATAAACGCACTTTTTCCCACTCAGGTGTTTCCTTTTTCCCATTCCTCAGTATTTTTGCATCCTTTTCTGTTTTTTTCTCGGAGGAGTACTGGTGGCATTGCTTCTGCTGTCTTCTCCTTGATCAATGGGATGAGTGTATTCTGTATCGTCATGCTCGTGTGTGAATATGCTGTCAGCTCATTGATCACAGAGCAGGACGGGGCCTGGGAACAAGTTTACCGTGAGTTTACATATAAAGCGCCCTGTTATTCATTTTTCATTGGCATTTACTGGCTATTTTTTGACTGTCACAATAATACGGGAAAAAGTGCGTCCCTTTTCACCTCAATACGGGATGGGTGCTTTTGTTTCTAAATACGGGACGATTCCGTTTTTCAAGGGACAGTTGGCAACCCTAGTTATCACTGAGTTGCATCATGGGAAATGTAAGAGCCCATGTTTTTGTGGTTTAAGCCATATTAGGCATCTTGACCTCTGCTGCATATACTTTGACCACTCCTTTATTCAATCTATCTCTAAGCACAATACTAATTTGCTCTTTTAAGCTCAATTCCTTATAAAACGAAACTTATCCTTAGTCACGCGCTGGGTCATAAGCCCAAATAAATCTTTACTACATGAGGCATTTTGTTTGCACGGAGAATAAAAAATCATGCCATTGGAAAACCCATGTTTGACACCTTGGCAGGACATCATTAACATGCGTCAAGGTTTATAGCTTTTGATGTCACCAGTGACATCATCACGGCAAGACAAGACACTGGGGAATAGGGCTGACCGATGGGGTGAGTGTTGTGATTGGCATAACTGGGCAGGGAACATTATGACTAAGCTCATTTATAGAACACACCCAGAGCTGTAAAACATGCCACGTTAGCCCAATGTAGCAAACCTCACCCGTTAAGAGTGCAGCATTTTGCAACTTGAAATTCTGTGTGCATAGATCAGCACCAGCTCTATTTCCTAGTGTGTGCAGTATTTAACCTACTTTAATCTAACTAAACACTATTAAATGGGGCACATTATTCCCCTGTCTCCTGCCTAGTCTACAAACAAAAGCAGTCTAAACTCTGCTCAAAGATGTTGAGTTCTGGCAATCCTACTCTGTTATCTCCCTCTAAACAATTTAGTTTCAGCTCTTCTTTTCCACTGATTACACTCCACAAGTGCTGTTACCTCAGACCCTTAGACATAGCAAAGTCAGCATATAAACTAGAAGTGGGATCTGTGAATTACAATTGCTCAGACACAATTGCACCATTAGCGAATGTTTAGAAGATCCCACAGGGAAACAAACCACACACATCGTCACTTGCACATGCACAACAGTCCCACACACAAACACACACTCGACTTGTTTATCCTTCCATGCAGAACCAGACACGGTGCCTTGCAAGCCCTTAATCAAACACAAGTAGACCCCTCCCTCTCATGAGCACTGACCTAGCGATGAACCATTCATTATCTGCTACTCAATGCAAAAGGTAGGTTGAGGAGCGCAGACCTGACAGATGCATACTCTGGCCCCATTGGGCAATGGTAAAGAGTTTGGAGAAATATCTGAGTCAAATTCAGGAAATAAGATTATCATACGTGGTGGGAGGTTGGTGGCAGCGCAGATGTCTTCAACCCAGAAATTAGATTTTGGTTCCTTTGTGGCAGCCTCAATTAGGCAAATCTGGAGTTTGGTGTGGGGAGAGTTATTTTCAGGATTAAGCCGTGGGTATAGCGGTCACTTGGCAGCTTTGTTAAACTTTAAGTCACCCTCTAACTACGCCCACCAGTCTCCCACCCTCTGACCCCCTCCTCCTCTCTCGGGGTTGGTGGGGTCTTATCTCCAGTGGATGTGGGCTCCTCTGGCTTCACACAAAGCCTCATGTTGACATTCCAGAGGACCGAGCCTTGTGCAAACACACCAGGCCCCACCAGATGGCTAGGCGAGGGAGGACAGGGCTTGGACCAAGGACGCAGAGGAGGACGAGGAAGGACAGGAAGAAACAGCAGGATCAGAATGAAAGTTTTACCAGCAAAATGTCAGGCTACCCTCACAATCCATCAGTCGGTCACACTGCCAGATGTCCTTCTGTCCTCTGACAAATGATTCTTGAGCAGAAAGCTGATAATCGTCCGTCACATATATCTCAGTGAATACACCACTGAATAAAAAGTGTTTTTCTTGTGTCCTCCAGCTACTGCCCCGTCTCCCCAAAGTCAATCAAAGCTAATATTTGAGGGTCACAGGGTTAATCTTGAGGGCATTAGGGAACCATGGAGTAAAAACCCCTCCAAATGAAAAACTCATTTAAGGCTTTGGCTCAGCGTGGTGGGTCATGTTTATCAGAGGAGGGCAAGAAAGTGTCACTGCTCCATGTGTCCTTGGGGCGAAAAACAACACCAGAATGCATTCACACTGCAGTAAATATATGACAGGAAAACCTGTGCTGGAAACTAATATTTTTAATTTTTATTCTGGCCACTAAAAGTTATGCAAAATTATGCAAGGACGTGTCTAATCTTACAGAGAGAAAATGGGCAGCGTATTAAGAGTGGGTCCATTCTGCATAACGAGGACTTTTACTTTTCATACTTTAAGTGCATTTTGATACTTTTGTACTTTTAATGCAGTAAGTTTTGAATGCAGGACTTTTACTTGTAGTGGAGTAATTTCATGGTGTGGTAAGGCATCTGAATACTTTTACCACCACTGGTCAATACCACTCGGCATACAAATAGAAAACAGAACGTTTCTGATACCAAAATCTTGTTTTATCTTATCTGGTTACAGAGATTATGGACTGTGCAATACAGTTTAATCAACTTTATTGTGTAATTAAGATGTTTATAATCTAAATTTATCTATTTTGCTTGAACAAAAACACACAAAAATGAAGACATTACTATTATAAATCAGTTGTTGCCTTTGCATGGTCACTGACTGATGAATGAGGTCATAGGTAACCCATCTATTTATTTACCCTACATCATTATCAATATGTAAACAGAACTGATAATGTGTCTCTTATAACAGCTAGCTCTGCCCAGAGTTTGGGCCCATTGCATCACATCAGATAAAGTGTATTTGTCTCACATAAATGCAATAGCAGCTCAGAGGGCATTTTGTCAAGATGGAACAAACTAATCCTCTATTTGGTCTCCCTGGAGTTCACCCCTCCCTGCTCCCTGCCTGCCTGTGTGCCATCAGCCTCCAGCACAATAGACAGCCATTCTGATAAAAGTGTGCAATAGCCAGTGTGGATATCCGGCTGCCTTTCTCTCCACTCCCCGCTTTAATGAGGGTGTATGGTGCTGTGGTTTATCCTGCCACTCTTTCTTTCCAATCCCCCGCCAATCCTCCAGGGCTGTAGCTGCTTTCTCCCCCCTTATTCTATGGAAAAAGAGGAATGTTTTCTGACTGACTTTTCCTTCCAATCCCTTTTCAGGTTCCGGAGACATGAAGGGACACGTCTATTGGAGGAAGACTTGTGTGTGTGTGTGTGTGTGTGTGTGTGTTTATTCAGAACAAGTTCAAACCTGGTAATACGAGGGATCAAGATTTATGTTAAAGCACTTTTTCAAACGTAATACTTTCTATAAGCATTAATGTTTGGTTTCCAATGTTTGATGTTTTGTTACGAGCCATTCAGTAATTATTTTCAAAGCATGCTAACCTTCAATGTATATTTTGTTAATCAGTTTGTCCACCACTTTGGTCCAGACTTCGACATATATATCATGAATTGTACAAACATTAAAATCATTAAACCCAAATCATGAACCCTACTGACTTTCATGCCCTCCAGACTTCTTATTTTGTGTCACCAGCAGGTGAAATGTCTGCCTTATTCAGTACAATATCTAAACCAAGAAGGAACCAAGAAAACACATAAGTTCCAAAAACTGCAGTTCCTCAACTGGCCACTTGAAGCTGGCTCCAAAAGCGGGTCAATCCCCATAGAACCCAATGGTAAATTGCCCAAATTTACAGAAGGAATTAACATATTTACATCCTGGTATAAATATGTTTTAGGGATTTTATCGCCAATTCCCACATGCATGACACCTGTACATGGGTGTATTATTATATAATTCACAAATTTCAATACATAAAGGCTTAAAGTTATGCATAATTGAGCGTATGGCTGTTTAAAGTGATAGCCTGATGTCACAAGTACATGCCCCTTATTACTCCAACCTGGAACTGATTAATGTTTAATGAATGCTGATGTAAATTATTTTAATACAACAGTTGCTTCAGAAGCTCTCCATGTTGCCATGACCTATGTTGTGAGAACATTCTTGCTGCATGGTTGATAAGAAAATCCCCTTACCACATATGACCATTCCCATGGCTGCCACTATCAGTCACCCTCGCTCATAGATCAACTTTGATTAACTTACATCAAATCAGATAAATCAACTACCCCGTATGCTGAATTAAATCTGTTCTGATAAGAAAAAAGGGAAATCAATCAGCTAATCAGAGCACCTATTAGTCTAACAAAGACTCTTTGTCAGATCAAAGTCAGACTGTATGTGACACTAAGCCACACTATCATGACAATGATGAGTTCCCTCTTCATTAACAAAATTGCTTGGGCCAGTAGCATGAATTCACTATCTAACTTGATCACATTTATTCTGTGTTTGTGCTGAGCTTAGCAGTTTTGCATGAAGCCTTCGCCCATCAGGAAAACTTATGTAGGTTAAGGTCGTTTTTTTCTCAAAAAAGGCAAAATTTTAAAATGCCTAAAAATTCTTCAAATGGGTCAATTATAGTCTGTTAATACATGTTAGTGCATAAGATGGTTAAAAACTTAAAAAAAACCACCATATTATCTGACATACAAAAATGGCCCCCTCAAAAAAAATCACACTATAGCATGTCGATTTTTGTCAAAAATGGTCGAATTTTAAAATGCTTAAAATGGGTCAATTATAGTCTCTTATGTATAGTTTGTCCATAAATAGCGAAAAAAAAACATATTATGGGATGTCCAAAAATGACCCCTTCAAAAAAAGTCATACTATGGCATGTTCATTTTTGTCAAAAATTGTCAAATTTTAAAGTGCCTAAAAATGCTTAAAATGGGTCAATTATAGTCTGTTGATACATTATAGAGTATAATTTGTCCAGAAATGACAGAAAAACACCATATTATGGGATGTCCAAAATGACCCCCTTCACAAAAAAGTCATACTATAGCATGTCGATTTTTGTCAAAAATTGTCAAATTTTAAAATGCCTAAAAATGCTTAAAATGTGTCAATTATAGTCTGTTGATACATATTAGAGCATAATATGGCCAGAAATGGCCATAAATACGGATGAAATACGGATGATTTCAGCTGTCCAGTCCATCTGTCTAACGTCTCTGTCCAGTTACAAAGGGAGTCTTTAACAAAGTATTCGATGAGAATGAGGGACAGTTTGTTTTTCACTAATCATGTTCTGACACCAAACAGCAATACCAGACATAGTTACCCATGAACTTCTGTTTCCCTCTATTTCCTGAATGTTTTCAGAGATCGGTCGTTAATAGTATTTGTTTCTGCCCGCATCATTGCTGGTAAACAGTAAATTGGTCTATAAAACCTCACATGACCCCACTTTCAAAAACCCTAAACTATCCCTTTATGTAAAATTATGAGTCTGAGTCACTTACTGAGCCCCTGCAGTTAATTGCAGATATGGTGGTAAATCCTTCTCCTCACATAATAAATAAAGAATCAAAGCATACAAGAAAAAAACGTTGTCCTCAAAAGCACTGAGCACTTAGTAATGACAGCTAATTCAACTCTGCCCATTAAAAAAAATAACTCAGAGGAATGTGCAGTTAATGAAGAGACATTCTTCCAACTTAGAAAAATAAAACAAATCCAGCTTTATCTCTCAGTTATCTCTGCCATTCACGGCAAAGAAAGCAAAACTTAACACCCAACAAAGTCAGAGATTAGCACAAGAATGTTTTTCCATCATTTATTTCGCAAATGTGGCATGAACACTTGCAAAAGAACATCTTTAAAGTTGGTCCAGTAGAAAAAGACAAAAAACACTTGAATGATTTAATACTTTGTTTTTCAGCTTTCAATTCTGTCGAGGAAATTTGGAGTCTATATTTTGTCTAAAGTGAGGGAGCGGATTGCTAGTAGGTATTTCCAAAATCTTTTTCTGTCAATCATATATAAATATCCAGAAATCAATCTCGTTTCCTAAAGCAAAGCTAAGAAAGAGTAAAATGACTGGATAGAAATGGCATCAACATCTACATAAGAAAGGGATTAGCTGACTATAAAATGTACAGTTTTTAAATTTAACTTAATATTCACATTCATATATAAAACTTACAAAACCTGGATCTTTCAAACCCACTAAAAATAGCTTTTTTTTCTGTTACTGCTGAAAGATCATTTTAAATTACCATAAATTTAATGGATTATTTATGTATTATCAGCATCATTAATGTCATCATTTCTGCCATATTGTTTTTGTTCTTTTTTTCCAGACTTTTTTGATTCATTTCAAAAAACATAAGTCAATAAATTAACATGCTACCTCAGTCCCTGAAAGCCAATACTCAACTGTGTTACTTAATGAGAGTAAAACAGGCATTTGTGTGTATTAAAGTGTGTATCCATGTCTGTATGTGTGAGTTTGTGTGTGAAGAGAAATATAGGACACATAACCTGTTAGAATACCTGCCTCAAACTCAAAGTAGGGTGGGAAGGGTTGGGGTTATTTCGGAGTCCATACAAAAAATAATTCATTGTAAATATATAATATATATTTATACATTTTTGAATATATTTACAAATATACCCAGCACTATACATTATACTGTGTATTTCTTCTCTCCAGGATAATTGGGAAGGTTTATCAAGAGAACTGAAAAAGAAATGCATCAATATTACAAAATAAACAGGAGAGCAGTTTCTATATGTGCTCCCCTTCTATTCCTCTGTTTTGTTAGTTGAAGCTCAGTCCTTTTTCCTATTCGTCATCCTCTTCTAGTCCCTTGTTTTTTTTTTTATAAGTTCACATCGGTCCATACATTCCTCCAGGAGCAAATAACAGTCTTGGAATGCCAGCCACTGGAAAGGGATCACCAACGTCGTCGATTGTGGATAAAAACAAAAAAAAAATCCGGGTACAAACATGAGAACCGAACTGAAACGTCTGTGTGTTTTAAACAAGGAAGAGGAGGAGGAAGGTCCCCAGGGAGCGTCAATTCATTCAGTCAGTAAAAAAAAACGCCTCTGCGGGGTCCCTGTCCTCCCCTTTAAGACCTCATGTGAGCACTCGTGTATGTAGTGTGTGTGCATGGCAGTATGAGCAGCGCTGCCGCCAGCCCAGTCCCATCTGGGTCCATTAGTCCACTGGGAGCCAGAGGGGGTGATGGGGGGGCAGGAGGTTGGGAGGATCCCGGAGAGGGAACGTCTGTGCTACGTGTGTTTTGGGACGTCGATGGGGGTAAGACTGGGACAGGTCAAGCTGGGATAGAGAGGGTGGGTGAGGGCTCATGTTTTGACGTTTCCATTGATGTGCTGGTACTTGGGGAGGCAGGGCTCGTCCGGTAAGGGATCGTGGGAAAACACAGAGTCGTCACCGGAGGAGCAGGAGCTGCGAGTGTCAGGGAAGCTGGGGGAATACTGCTCTGTTGGGGCGCACAGGTCCAGATACTCCTGCAGACACAGACACAGGAAGAGAGAGGGTTGGGTGAGATAATTTACACTCAGACACAAGCTCATATGTTACAAAAAGGGAAAGGAGTGAGAGGCAGAAGACCTAGAGCAAACAGGAGAACATAAATATAGCGCTGAAACCCAGTCAACAAGACCAGGGACTTTCCAGAACAGAGTGAGAGAGGTGGGGGAGAAGAGTATCACCTTCATTGTAATATTTATCTAAACCATGCCAAATCACAGTGGAAGGACTTATGAAACAGAACAGAAAAAATAATCTTAAACTGGATACTGTATGAAAATATTTGCAGGAATAATAGGCAGTAAATTGAATATTGGACTGCTGGCTGATCCAACATAGCTTTAAGATTGTTGCGGTTTTGGTCCACTACGAAATGGTTTTATGTGGTTGGGAGGTTGGGGAAAAGAGGACTGGCTTAGACCAGAGACCTGGGAAGAGATGTGGCTCTCCAGCCTTGATGTCACCCCTTCACAGTTCAGGCCTCCTTTCTGCATTTTTCCCCCTAATAGCCCTGCTGGCTATTGCCACTGGTCAATTGTATAGAAGGCTATGAAAAAATAAACCTACTTCTCACTTGATTTATTATCTCACAAAATATTTTTCTAATGAGTTTATGATTTCAATTGCTAGTTCCAAGTCTTTGTCAAAACAGCATAATGTGCATCTTATTTATTTAAATTATGATCCCATTTAGACTAAAATACTCAATAAATGCTCTGATTCCAGAAAAAACAAACTAATGACGGCCAAAATGTAAAACTCAGAGCTTCAAAACTGTCGTCCACTAACTAATGGGAGACTTATTTTACACAGTCTATGGTCCAAACTTATCTGACATCTGAAACATCCAACATAAACACTATAAGATGTCGAGAGAAGACTCAAGAAGCTGGCAGAACACAATGCTCACCACCCCGCCACCCCTCCCAAAAAATGAAGATGAAAGCTCCAAGAAATCCTGTCATTAATTTTTGGCTGAGCCCAGTGTTGTGAAGTTGTTTTTGTCTTTTCATGTCAGCCTTTTTTCCCCTCATGCTCGTCTTTCATAGCTGTTATTGGGACTAGTTTTGAGGAGGAAGAGTTCTTGGGGTTTTCTAGAAAATGAGCGCTGGCTTCCATTTTCCCAGCTCAACACGAGAAGGCTCACATTACTAAAGACCTCCACATCTGCCAGCGGTTTGGGGCAGAGGGAAAGGAGGAGGGGGGAAAAGGCAAGAAAAGGGCGCTTTATTACATTTCAAAAGTTCAAACTCAAACTTGGGCTTTTTTGGCATAAATTCATGGAGTTCGAGCTTCAAGAGCAGACGAGTCTTGACAGCTTTCCATCGACGGCCTCTTTTCAGGTCCGCACTCGGATATCACATTCGACAGTAAGGGGAATGGAAAGAAATGCAGCCCATTGTAGGGAGCAAGGCATGAATGTGATGATTGGCCAACTTCACTGGGCCGTAGCGGCCATGTTGGGCCTGGATCAAATCATACGGCCATTTTTTTGGTCACCATTTAGGCCTTGTGTCAGCAGCGTGGCTGTTAATGCTCCTAAAGCTTTCAGCAACATTCTGCTGAACCCTGTATGCACTGGCAAGAGTGGGATTTAGTTTGGACTGAGAAACATGTTATTGTGTGGAGGAATGTATCGTATTATTCTATTTTATTGTTATAAAATGTCGGATTTGCCAGGAAATTTTATGGTTTTTGTAAGCATGATTTCTGACCACCCTGAATCCATGAACTTAATGGAATAAGAAGATGAATGACAGAGCTGAACTCACCTCGTTGGTGTTGAGGGTGAGGATGCGATCCAGATCTTCTACTAGCTGCTTGAAGGTGGGTCTGTGGGATGAGATGGCATGCCAGCAGTCTTTCATCATCATGTACCTGAGGGAGAAAAAAAGAAACTGTTTACCCAAAGAGAACAGCGGATTAAAGGAGACAGAACAGAGTAATTCAGGGAAGTGTTGCAGGCATTATTTAGCCTGTCTAAACTCAAGCCGTGCCACTCCTCACCTTGTATTCAAGTTTGAAAATTTGCTTGCTGAATGATTTATGCCTCTGGACTCAGACATCGATGTTGTGAATAAATCAAAACAGCTGGTGTTCTCTGACACTATCTTATTTTGAGATTTATTCCAGTCTGCCATCAATAACTGAGAGAATTTTGATGGCCTGCTGCTGATCATAAACATGCCTAGAAGTGTTTGGGGTTTTTTCAATACTCTAATGTGTCATGCACCGCCATTGTGTCTGTCTCTACTTTGTTCTCCATCAACCCTCTCAGTGTGGCACCGCAGCAGAGCTGTAACCATTGTCCGCGGACTGCAGAGGACTCATTGTGAATGAGGACACTGATAGCAGCCAGTCACAGCTGCAAAGAGGCCCGACAGAGTGGACACAGAGCTCCAGAGTCATGGATCTAATGGAGACTTGGATTGGTGTAAGAGCTAGTGTGTATTTTGGGTGACATTTGGTAGAAAAAAAGGCAAAACTCTTACAGCTCGTTGGTGCAGTTGCCAGGCTTGTCCATGCGATGTCCCTCTTTGAGCAACTTGAAGAGTTCTTCCACTGGGATGCCGGGGTAGGGGGAGCCCCCTAGGGTGAAGATCTCCCACATCAGCACCCCAAATGACCAGCTGGGGAGACAAACACAGAAACACATTACAAATATGGTCAAGAATGACGGAACTGTGTTCAGCAAGAGGAGGTGACCGAGCAAGAGGCTGCTAGACAAGAGTAAATCTCAAATTGGCTTTTAAAGAGCTTTGCAGAATAAAAGGCTGCAAGACAGACACCAAACTTGTCTTCTTGCTATCAGATGAGTGGATATGAGATGGTCATGGCTTGGTTTGTTTTAGTGTTAGCAGCCTGGCTATTGCTAGCAGCCTGGCTACTGTCCAAAGCAAGAAACAACCATAAGAATCTCAATTTGAACCCCACTCCCAGTGCTGATACCATTGTTTGAGATTTCAGCTACCTGTGGATAGCTAATGTAAGCTACTTTATTGAGTTGTGAGCCTTTTTATTGAGCTATGAGATATTTTGTTTAGTTCTTAGCTATTTTGTTGAGCTGCAATAAAATGCTTTCATTGTGAAAGAAAATAACGGAAGTAGTGAAGCATTGCTGTTATTTTATGTAATGTATTTATATCAGGGACCATCCAAAAAAACATGTCATAGGCTTATTGTCTTATAAGGATCCAATAATAACATGATGCTGTCATTATTTTATAGCCATTGGGCTACATTGTGCAGTCAACACTTACTTCACCATTACAAGTTCAAGCAAAAACATTTTTTATTGCCAGTTTAAATAACATTAGGCCTAATAAGTGTCACTTTCCTTTAAGCTAGAGATCATTTACATGGAGTCACTTGGCCAAAGTTTGGAAACAACTTCAACAGTGTGACCGCAGTGGTGTCAATGCCCTCTTTCTGCCGTCCGGTGGCTTGTGGCGTGAACCCGCTCCCAGTGCCACTCTGGAGCTGATCTCAATGATGGCTTTTGTGCCCGACTGGCCGGTCACACAGGCTGGCATTGTCCAGTCACACCACACCAAAACAAACAGTGGACCACCCACAGCTGACAAAGGAGGAGGGAGAGGCCCAGAGATGGCTAGTGACTATAAATATTAACTACTTCCTCATCCTGGTGTGGTTAAATCTCAGTGACTCCACGCCACTGATTTACATCACTGTCACGCTTGCATGTTTATATTACAAACTGTGGATCCACAGTGTGTCAAATGAATCATTCTAGCACCGACAACGTGTTTGATTCATCTTCACACAAAGGCTGCATTATAACAAACAGACACGCTGACAAATGCACATTCAAGCAGCCACAGGCCATGTTAGTGGTCCAACCAGGCAAGTATACACGGACAGGCAGGTTGTGGCGCTTATCAGCTCCTCCATCTGTTTACACAACCAGCCCTGGGTTTGTTCTCTCCTCTATCACTGCAACGTATCTCTCCCCTTGTTGACACACTCATCTCTCCTTTCTGCACTACTTTGTAACTGTCTCTCAGTGCTTGTCAACCTGTTGCTCAGTGCAGTCCAACCTTGACTCGCCAAATAAACAAACCAACATGCTGCGGGTCACTTTAACTGACCTGGCGTCCGGAGTGCACAAATGTATTCAAGCCATCTGGATGCAAATACTACCGATTAGTATAAAAGCATGCTTCATATTCTGGAGTATTCCAATCTAATTACAGTCATATCTCCAGCAGTTCTGTGTATATCGACTGACAGCAACATGAATACAAATGTCAGAGATCGCCCACGTTGCCTGCACCAAGCCTGGCCATGATACCTTTTCTGGGCTCGAGCCACAACTCTTTACCTATACGTAAGCCAGCCAGAGCTAAGTCCCATGGGCCCATTTGTCAAAACAGCAAGGGGCGACTTTCATTGGAATTCATGTATTCATTTAATCTGATGTCATGTATGGATCGCCTACGTTTCTGGTGATGTTTAAGCCCACCCCTCTCCACCTCCCCAACGCCTCTCTCCTCATCTAACTCCTCCCTTCATGCGCCACGTGAAAAAGGCAATTACTAAAAGTGAGTGATGAAACGTAATTAGCTGTGAGCCGATTGAACGGACTACAGTGGCCACTTCATCCCTGCACCCCCTGTACTCCTCCAGGTTATTGATTGGTGCTGCGCCATGGAACATGAAGGGCATAATGTGTATGTACTCATATTATTTATGTACACACACACAAACATGGACAGTGGAGAGATCCTCTGTCCATGTGCTTAACTGGATAAGTGCTATGTTTAGTGTGCTACTGGTGTATGACTCATAGACACACACACACAAAAATCTCCTTTCCCAGGGGTCAGCATGCAAGGCATTTATCTAATTGCCACATACACTTTCTGCCGCCAGTGTCTGGAGCAGAAACTTCAAACAACGCTGTCAGAACACATAAGACTCAAACACCAAAAAGAGAGGGACGCTCTTCCTTTGTTCTGTTTTTAGAATGAGCACTCTTGAACTTAAAAAAGGGGAGAGAGCAAGAGAGAAAGAGAGAGAGAGAGAGAGAGAGAGAGAGACAGAGACGGGTCAGCAATTCACATACCAGATGAATGAAAATAAAAAGGGTGAAAGGAGGAGGAGTGGGGGGGGGGATTATTTTGATCATGGAACAGCTCCAAAACGATGAGCCACATGTTCAAAGTGCTGCTGAATGAGGAGAGGAGAGTGAAGAGGGGATGGCAGGGGGTTAAAGGAAGAGGAGGATGAGGCCTACACTGGAGGGACCCAGCATTGTTGCATTTAGACATGTGTGGAGGCCCAAAAAGGAGGGGAGACTTCCGAGCCGAGCCGGAGGAGCGAGGGGTGAGCTGTTGGGGAGGAGGAGGTGCTGGTGGGCTCCGAGCTCCTTCCAGGGCCCTTTGAAGCCGGTCAGATTAGTAACACGGCATTGGCTACAAGTCTAGCGTGAAATCCTCACTTTTGCCACAGAACGGCCAGTGCTGGCCCCCAATAGGCAGCCACCCCCCACCTAACACTCACCAGGGCTGCACCAAAACACCTCACCCACTCCCTGAAAAACAACCCTCTGCAGGCAAAACAGCAGAGCTAGTGTGTTTTTTTGTATTATAGGTTAATTTGCATCGCTGCCGTGTGTTTTCTATGTCACTGAGGTTTTGGTGGGACACATAAACAGTTACTTACACATCACTCTGGTGCGTGTAGACCCGGTCGAACAGCGCCTCTGGAGCCATCCATTTTACCGGGAGACGACCCTGAGGAGGGAAACAGGTGAGAGGTCAGAGTAAATCTACACACAAGCCATCCCTGGATTCCTTCATTTCTGGCCTGATAAGCATGTTTGAATTCATTCACTGCTGGCAGATCTCATTACTCCTGGAAAGGCCGATACGTGAAAGCAGTCTGGGGAATAAGGCACTAGAGAGACTGTCTGGGAGGAGGATTTCCCAGAGGAACGTTTACATTGTTAAAGGAACAGAGCTGATAAACAGGGTCACAGATAAAGGAGAGAGTTTATCTCCATGCGGTATTAAAACACTGGCTGGGAAGCTAAGCATAGCTGACAAGAAGGCCTCAGTCAATATCTGTGTGGTAGGCTAATGCAAGAATAACCTTATCAGACATTAAATGGAGGGATGAAACAAATATTTAGTTATAAAACAGATATTTCAGCTTTTTTTTAACAGGGACATAATTACGCTTAGGTTCATACTTGTATTCTGGGTTCCTACTAGAACATGTTTATATGCTTTAATGTTCAAAAAGCGATTTTTCTCATATTGTCTGTATGAATAAACATGTATTTCAGAGATGGGACCAAGTCATTTGAGTCACAATTCAAGACTCAAGCCCTAAACTTAAAACCAAAATAAAATATATTAAAAAATGTTTCAATCATGAATGCTTTTTAAATATGTATGTATTTGTTGAAATAAGTGCGATTTAACTTAATCATAAAGAATTATCAACATAAAACAATTCATAACATATAGCATATATGGCTTGGGGGAAAGTATCAAGTCTTTTCAAGTCAAAAGGCTCAAGTCCAAGTGAAATAATGAAGCACTAGTGTTTAAGTCCAAGTCAAGTTGCAAGTCTTTTTTTATTTTTGTCAAATTGAGTTTAGTTGAGTTCAAGTCTTTAACCCTCCTCTTATGTTGCAGGTCAAACTGACCCATTTCAAAGTAGAAGTTAAAAGTATTTTTTCATTAAAAAAAAAAAATATATATATTTTTTTTAATCAATGTTGTGTAACACAATTGTATTTTATATGTAGGTCTTTCCAATGTACATAAAAAAAATGTTTTAATGAAAAAAGAGTTTATAATCCTCATTAAACCATGATCTTTGACAGGTAAAGAACACCACTGCTCTAAATATTGATTGAAATGGATAGTAATGGAGTAATCAATGAAATTTAAACAACGTTTATTGGAATTTTTTAGTTTCTGACCCTTTGGGATAATTAAACATGCCCCGGGTTATTGCTATTCCTGAAAGAACAAACATAACAGGAGGGTTAAATTTGTTTTTTATTCATTATATTAAGACGATATGATGGATATTTAACCATAACAAGGCTGCTGTAAATTGTCCCTGTGATATTTATAAAAAGGTACAAGACATAAAAGGAATAAAATGATTGTGTCGCTACAATGACGGCCCTGTCTCGATTAGTTTAACGAAAGTGATCCTCATTGTCGCTGCTGTCATTGTCCTAATCATTATTACCATCAACATCACCGCATATTGTTGTTGTTGTTGTTGTCAGCTAGTTCTCCTCATGATTGTGCATGCGATGAAAAGCCAGCCATGCATACTAAATGAGGATGTGCAGGCAATGCTGCTCCGCGGTGGGAAAGAAAGACACCACTGGGCCACTATGGAAATGTCAATTATGTTTAAGCCGCTCCCCTCTCCCTCTCACTCTGTCTCTCTTTCTGGCTAATTGTATAAGTGTCTATGGAACTAAAGGAACAAGAGACTGAGGGATAAACAAGGCAGAGTCTCCAGAAGCACTACATTCACAGGCGGCCTGGGAACCTGCGGCTTCTGCCAAGACACCAGCCGAGGGGAAGAGTGGAATAGAAAGATGAGGGAAGGGAGGGAATTAGAAAAAAGAGAGAGAGACAAGTGGACTAATCTCACACTGTCAAAAACATTTCGCTCCTCAGTGTGTCGCAGGTTGAGGACTCACATTTGTCGTCTTTTTATAGTAGTCGATGTTGTGGACGTCCCTGGCCAGGCCGAAGTCAGCGATCTTCATGACGTTGCTCTCCGTGACCAGGACGTTCCTGGCTGCCAGGTCTCTGTGTATACACTGGGATGGAGAGAGTGAGAAATGAGAGGGGAGAAGGGAAAAGAGGGGAGGTCAGAGAGTGGGAAAAAATGACGGGGAAGAGAAGAACAAGACAGTGACCTCACTGCATAAATAAATCAACTCTGAAACAGGTGTATACTTAATTTGGAATGGTGTTAAGATGTTTGTGGTGCATGTAATCATCCAGAAATCTCCTGCACAGAGGTAGCACTTGACTGCATAACATGACGCCACAACGACTGCACCGACATGTCTGGATAAGTTAGGATTCCTCACATACTTTAGCACATACATGGTCGGGGTTGTTTCTGTGCATCAGCGCGCATGTGCAAGCACGTCCGTGTGTGTGTGTGTGTGTGTGTGTGCGTGAGAGACAGTACGCTCTGTCACATTCCAACAGTGAGAGGGAGCGTGAGGCTGCGTTTGGCCAACATTGCCATACCCCCATTGTGAAAACCTCGCAGTTCTTGTACACAGAGGAGCTTTTGTCACGATGAGAGACAATGCAGGGATTGGGCAGGGGGTCAGAGAAGTGTTTTTAGGAGACAATATTCCCACAGTGACGCACTTGCAGGCTTCCCGACATAAAAACACTACACTACACCGTACACTACATAAAACCTACATCAAGTACTCTGTGTAGTGGCACAGTGATCTGTCGACAGGGGGCCTGATGTGAGAAACATTTTGTTTGTGTTCTTACCTTCTGTGATGCGAGGTACTCCATGCCCCTTGCCACCTGATAAGTGCAGGAGACCAGGTCTTTGAAAGTAAGCTGTTCGTCTGAGACACGGGCGATGTCATAGGAGTACTCCATGCCGGGCGGCCGGCGGGCTCGCAGGTACTCCCTGAGGTTTCCTTTGGAGGCGTATTCCACTATCACATACAGAGGGCCTGTAGCGGAGAGAAGACCCAGCATTACTTCTTGGACATAAATTATTCCCTTTGACAGAGAGTCACACTGAACAAAATGCAGAGAGAATTTTTAATAGAATACGGTGCATAAAGAAGAGACACCTCTAGTTAGAATGTTAAGTCTGTTTGCTACATCCTGGCATTTATGCACCAAAACTAAAATTTAATCCACCATTATTTGCTGCAAGGACAAAAAAGTAGGAATCGACATTGATAAGATTATATTGATACCAGTGCATTTATCATTTCTGCTTATTGATCCGATTCTTTATTGATTCCTGATCAATTTTCTGCAGAGTGTGGAAACAGTCTGTCACATGCTTTGTACTGTTTCGTCCTCTCAGCCATGATTTCTCCTCGTTTATAGTTTCCAGCATTAAACTTAAGAGTTTCATGCCATTGTTTTGCAAGTGCAACTGTCAGAAAAACATGTAGTATTAATGATAAGCTTGGATGCATATGATTATGAAGGATCAGACAATTTGAATTTGTTCTCAGCTGGAACCGGCTCTCAATTCCCATCCCTACTTCGGTTTGTTTAGGTGTGAAAAGGGGGATAATTGCGAGTGGATTGCATATTATTTCTTTTCATTTTTCGTGCTTCCACTGATATTCAAGCGTGGCTCTGAGACATAAACTTTCTGAGAGTTTTTTATCCACTCTTCACATCCAATTAAAATCAGATGTCTCCATATAACATACAAATGGCTTCTGTGTCCTACCTTACCCTTCACTCCCTGTCTGATGTCGTCTGATGACACGTTTTATGAATTTGTTTGAAGTGTGCAGCAACCTTTAGCATTGCACTATATACAAAGTTAACATGTCTCACTCACGGTTCCTACACCTTCTCCAAAGTCAAATTCAAGCACCTTTTTTAAGGTGAATTTTAAAACGTTTCTAGCACCTTACAGCTGTGGTAAATTACAGTGCAAACAGTATACTTATTACTTCACTTCTTTATTACATTAATAAAAATGTTATTGTGGTATAAACAACCAAAATTATGTTCAGTGACAGCTTTACAGTACAGTACGACTTTTTGAAGCTGCTTCAAGCACTTCTTTCAAAATTCAAGCACTTTTTAAACCTCGTTTTCAGTGATTTCCAGTAACTAAAGGGACCCTGTTCACTGAATACTTTACCAACCAATGATGTAATATTATCAGTGTATTACAGATAAAACACATGTGTATTCCCTTCATACGGTACTTTACTCACCATCTTGTGTACAGGCCCCCAAAAGATTAATGATGTTCTTATGTTTGCCGATCATCTTCATCATTTCCATCTCCGACACCAGGTCAGACAGGTCTTTCTCAGTGGCGTCATCTAAGAGCAGAGGAAATTTTATTGAAGGTTGGCAGGGGAAACAAACGCAGCCTGGTCCTGTCTTCCTTCTAACCCTTTTGACTCCCTATCTGCCCCGTGAGACAACACCTTGTTTTGTAGGTGCTTCTGATTAAGTGCGACTGACAGACAATGTGGGCTAAAGTTACTGCGGCGAGGGAAGCTCCTCACACAGACTACAGAGGCATCCTTTCAGTGCCAGGGCGGAGGGAGGAGGAGGAATTAAAGACGTTCAATCTGGATTCATTATCTGCTGCACAGGCTCCTTTTTCATGGGGCTGATTGAGCCAGCACAGGTATCCAGACAGTCAGAATGGCATTGCCTGCATTCCTCTGCACCATTTACCTAAAGAGCAGTTTCCCATTGTCAAGGTTGGTCCAATAGCCTTCTGCTGTACCTGATCTAACCGCCCCCACCTTAACCCCAAACCGCCCCCCCTCCTGCTGCTTTCATTAATCATAGCAGTGCTGCTCGTGTGACTTGCCTCTTTGTGTGGGTGCTGACTGAGCTCCAGCCAGCTGCTGCTCTGGGGTCAGGTATGTGACCGCCCCTAACCCTTACCTACACAACCCGCCTTCTCCTATCCGTCACTCAGCAACCACCAATAACACATAATAATGACAGCCCCAGGCTCCACCTTGCACCTTTACTGAACTCTCACTGCAGCATAAATCACATATAAAATGTTCTCAGGTTGCCACCAAGACATAATGAAGCAGTCTTATCCCATCAGTCTGATTTTTTAAGCACGAGTTTACCATTACAACCTACCTTTCAGCATCTTGACAGCGACCGTCACAGCCTCCTTGGGTTTGTCCTTATCGATGCCCAGGGCCTCTGCCATTACAACTTGGCCGAAGCAGCCTTCACCGAGGGGCTTGCCCAGGGTCAACCTGGACGGCAAACACAAAGAGGGAAACAAGAAAAACAGACAGGAAGCCGTTTAGCAACTGGAACACAAACTGAAACTCATCGACTTGACCTGACTGTGACATCGATTCACTCCCTGTGCAGAAATAAACAGGTTAGATAGAGTGAGAGCGCGAGAGAGAGGTAATGAAACCAGGCACCAAGCCAGTTTCTCAACCTCACCCTTTGCTTTTTTTTCACTACATCGCTCTCTCTGTTTCAATCAGATTGTGTCTGTGTGAGTGCTTTATTGGCGTGGTGACTGCAGCCCGTGCCAGGGCAGTAGGTAGAAAAGCAGACATGGCAACGATAATCACCTGATAAAGCCAGGGAGAGGCACTCATTTCTAAACTGTTTACCCTGCCTTGGCATGTTCCAATATACACTCTTTACAAGTCATTACACAGGGCTTAGCTTAGCCCTGACACATTAGCCTGTGACGGATGGAATGCTGGCTTTGTGTTGCCATACAGGTGGGCCTGACTACAAGACCAGATGGAAATTTAAGTGCTATTTTATTTGAAGTCATGTCAGAATCACTGGTGTGTTAAACTTCATGTCCAAGATATATTACACTGATTCATATAGTGAGGAAACTATACTCACAACTATCTCTTTCACAACTATCAATCAGACCCCATCATTGACATTAATGTCTTTAAATTTTTTTTTAAATAAATAAATATATTTATTTTATAATTCATTATTTATTTAAATGTATATTTATATATATTGCACATTATCATTACATATATTTATTTTATTTATTTTGCTAAATTTTTTTCAATTATTTTTTCTTTGTTTTTCAGTTGAATTATATTTAAAGAAAAAGAAAATCAAATAATACAATTTTTTTTTTAAAGTATATAAATAAGTGTCTCAAAGGTCAATGAGTGATAATGTAAAATTATCATGATCTCAATATTGACCAAAAATTATTGTGGTTATGATTTCTGCCCTAATCCAACAGCCCTAAATCCACCTTGGAGCTTTTCCATTTGATTGACAGGTGTAGCCCCACCCCTAAGGCCCAGTGTCCTGGCTATGTAAACACTCACACTGCATGCCGCAAAGCCCAGAGCCTGAGGCCGGCGCCCTGCCGCAGTAACACAATCCCCTATCTGTCCACGCTCAATGGCAACCATTCTGTCCATCCAGCCACACATAATCAATGTTATTTTTCCTCCACGCAAACCGCAAACGTTAGCATTCCTCAGCGTCCTGCCATCCCGACATGATCCCTCAGGCGTTGGGATGACAGGCGAGGAATAAAGACCCCAACAGAGAGCCACACAGAGAATTATTGAGCCTAGACAAAACATCCCATGTGGTGGGTTCATCAATTAAAATCACAACTTTTCCCCCAAAATGCCATTCTGCATGAACACAAGAGAGTCTAGTTTTACATCTGAAATGTTTTTTCCACTGATGGTCTGATCCAAGCATCTTTTTACAGCTTTTTACAATCATTTTAATAAAAGACAGGCCTTGGGTGTTTATGGTTTGGGATTTTCCCTTTTCTTTCAAAACCAGAGGCCTCAAGTGGGTATTAAACCACTCTAACCTTTGCTGTACCATTAAATCCAGCCCAAAAGCTTATCACCGGCCACTGCAACTGTGACAAATGGAAACCTCAGTGGTGCTAATTCCTCTGGTATGAAACCGAGCAAACACTCCTAGCCCAAACATGCAGATGAAAGCTGCGAGTGCTAACCAGTAATTAACACTTACCATCAGAAGCATGTGTGTGACTGTGTGTGTGAGTGAGAGTGTGACGCAGCAGCAGCCGTTGTAATGATGAGGCATTGGGCAGGCAGAGTGCCAAGTTCAGGTCATTTTACTACAGCACCAACAGATGAATCAGTAGCTTTTATCTCAGACACCACACACATTATCCAGCAGTTAGTCATTATTGCCTGCTGTCTATCAGGCTTAATGGCACTCTTTAACGAGAACAATAGATATCTGATCATTTAGCAGCCCAGATACAATCAAAAACATGCTTATTATGTAATAATGTTGCTTTTATCAGCTACTGTGATGCGCCCTGTTAGCAAAATATAGTTATATTAGCAATGAGGACAGTAGGTAAGGGTGCAGCGCTGGCAGTTATCATGCATTCTGTTAAACAAGTACTGTCTGCAGGCCTGAGCATGTTTTTATGACCACCTGTTTTAAATAAAAGTGCCACTGCATAGCAAATCAACATTTTAAAGGTTTTTGAATGATTTATGCAGAAGTTCAATCAGATTTACATAATATGTAATTTGCATTTTGCAAAATGGTAAAAACTTGCAATTAGGGTCATAATTACAATTCACAATAATTACAATTTTCAATGCAAAACATTAAATCTTCATGAGAACTGAAACCAAAAGAATCCCCAAATTCTTGTTTCCTTAAAGGGGACCTGTTATGTTTTTCCTTATTTTCTGTCATGCATGTACTGTTACAAAGTCAGATTTTCATATTAAATGTGGCCAAAGCTTCAAATAATGTGGTAAACATGCAAAAAAAAAAAAAAGTAACCCCTGTGAGCAAAAACCTCAGGTTTCAGACTGTCTTGAAGACTCAGTTTCCTAAAAAAATGTTCTACGCTCTGCTCAGTTGACATGAGTTTGAGACAGATTTCCGCTTCAGGCAACTCTGCCATGCAGTCTCACTTGTTTCTGATGCAAAATAACTGGAGGTAAGTGATCATGTACATTAGAGGTTGCTTACCTGTCTCTGGAAAACTCCCAGCGTGGATCCTCAGGTAGATCGTACTCAGGGATTGGCTCATCGTGCGCAGAGCTCCGCCGCGTTGTGATGCGTACCAGCGGCGTACTGGAGTTCATGGAGGAGCTTGAGTCTGCCGACACCTATAGGAGTAGAAAGATTGGCTGATCACCGGAGTCTGGGTTCATAGGTAAGATAAAGCTCCAAGGCATCACTAGAGGAGTAAATGTGATTGACTGTGGTACTTTAACTGAAATTACCAGGAATGTTGGTAAGCATAGCACATTAATATGAAAATATCTTTAATTTCCCACTTAAGCATTATAGTAGAGTCTATCTCGAGGCGAGATATTATATTTCAATGATCATTAAGAAGTGAGCAACAACAGTAATTTTGATGAAGGTGTGTGGATCATTGAGCTTGGATACTGTCCCCGGGGCTCATCTCTCCTCTCTCCACCCTAACCTTACCTTGACACAGGAATCAGTCACTTCGCAGAGTGTAATCCAACACTTTTTGTACCTTTTAGATTCCCTTGAGGGAAAAGCATGGTTCACACAGGGAAAAAAACTCTGTTGTTTCAGGGAGCAGTGCTGACTTGCTCAGAAATGCCTTGTAATTGAAGTTATATGTAAATTGTTGAAAATATCAGTATAAACTATGGAATGTGGATTTTTTTTAAATACAAAATATAAAAACGGAATAAGTATTTTTGAAACCATGCAACTTTTAATATATTTTTCAGTATTATCCTCCTATATGTTCTTTTGTAAAGTTTTTTTTTGTCTTTGTTTTTCTCCTCTAGGGGTGTTAAATGCCTTTAGAACTCTTTATCTACTTTCTGTTACCTGGCGGCGCAGAGGGATCTGCTTGCTCAGTTTGTGGACCGCCGGCTGGCCCCCGAAGTCGGGTTTCTTTGCCGTGTTCCTCATGCGGCACACCACCACGATGCCCACCATGCAGGCGATGAGGAAGACGCCTGCACAGTATATCGCGATCTCCACGTAGTCTGGGGAAATGGGGCCTGGGGATTTCTCGAGGGCTGAGGAAAGGAAAAGGGTGAGCAGTGAGAGAAGAGGTCAGGGGAGGAAAAGTTAGAGGAAGACTCTCACAAACAAATATGGGTGACAGACAGGCAACATTTGAATAGACACACATGGGCAAACAGAGACAGATGCTCTGGAGATGACTCATGCGTAAATGTAATCACCATCGGCAGGCAAACTAAACAGAAATTATTTTGTTGCATCCTTCGATTGCTCTTCTTCCCAGGGTACCAGCGCGCCTGCTTTTTTTTTTTTAACCTAACAGGCCTGCATAGGGCTTAGCAGCCAGTACAGGCAGGCCGGCATATGTCAGGCAGGCATTCTGGGCTAATGTTGGAGACGCGAGCACAAGCACAAACATACACCCACGGATGGCGGAACAAAACGTGCTTTACTTCAGACCGCAAACAAGGGAGAGCGGTGTCCTTCGTGGCTGTATATGGCTGTAACTTCCTGTCGAGGAAATGGGCTGTGTGTGTGTGTGTGTGTGTGTGTGTGTGTGTTATAGAAATGGACTGCTCCATAATGCATAGCCCTCCAGACCACATACAAGGCTCTTTTGCAGCACAGCCAACCAACCAGCCAGCTGGAGGTGAAGCTACAAGTCGGAACCTTTCTCCTGTCAGTCTTGTATCTGCTGGTCCAAAAACCACAGCGCACACACAGAAGCCACAGTCTCGAAGGCGCCATCAGCCCAGATAGAGCACATCAAGGGCAATAAATATTATATATTACCCCCAGAGGAAATGGCTCGCCTGTGATCATTATGCTGTATTGTTTACAGACAAAACAAAACTATCGTCTGCTTACGACATTAGGGGAGGGATGATACCCCGGCTGCAGACAGTCAACCGCTCTCATCGATCTACTTTAATGCCCACCCTATTTTCAGCTAGAACTTGAGCAGAAACATTTGTCTGTTTAGCCTGGGGTGAACTTGTAGAGAAACTGACACTAAGTTTTATGTATTTGATCCTTCGGTATGCATAATTACAGACCAGATATACAGCGATGGACAAAAATAGGATAAAACGAGTTTGATAAATGAGAACGCACAAATGGACAAACATTCAAGTGCATGAATCATTCACAGAGAGGGTTGGCCCTGATAATCGAGAAAGTTAAGCCAACTTGAAGCGAGTGTTGAGCTTTACCTTTCAATCTTTATTTCAAGGAGAAATAAGGATCTTAAAAGAAGCCAATTATCAGAGCCAGGGAAGGAGAGGAGAAGATTTTGAGGTTTAAAAAAACAGATTCATTTGACATGCAGAGCCAAAAAGTGGCACTGAAAGACTTTTCCCAAGGTGCAGGAAAGAGATGTAACAGAAGGAAAAAGAGAAGGCGGCCGACAAACCCTCCCCTCCTTTTGGAGTCTGGAGACACTCGAGCTGCTCTGGGAGCTCCACTTCCGTCTCAGAGTTATAATAAGTCGTCTGCAAACTACCCCCGTTATCTGCTCTGAGCTTTCAACAGCTCGCCAATCCAGATAATATTATAGAATATATGCTCCCTGCTCTTACGTTACATTGTCTTGGACGTTGACCGTGCCGGTTCATCGCAGTAATCTAATATTTGAGCTGTTTGCCTGGGACTCCGGGGGGAGGACTTGCCTTCCACAGAGGTCATTGAAATGACATATTCCAAAAGAAAAGGCTGGGAGAATGAAAAAAGAGGACAGAATACGAGTGTATATACCTGGAAGCACCATCAACCAAGCAGTGTGATAGGAGATCCCAATAGAATTACCCGCCAAGCACGTATACTCCCCAGCATCTTCAAATGTTACATTGGGCAAGTAGAGAACTTCTATCTCCTTATCTGTGGTGTTAACACCTGCGGTCTGGGGAGAGGGAGAAGAGGAAGAAGAGGAAAAGGGGGGAGGTGGAGGAGAAGAAAGATAAGAGTAGAAGGGGGAACGGAAAGCAGAAGTGGGGAGGACAAGTCACAGAGAAAGATTGGGGAGAACAGAGAGAAAGAAAAAAAATGAGACCCAAAACACCAAGATAGAAATAAAAGTAGCTGGAGGGTGTCCATCGTTGAGGTTCCATCTAGAAAGGATGTTGGGAGTTGCCGTGGGTGAGGAAAAGGAGGTTTCATAACCACAGACACAGATAGAGCCCACCAAAACATAAGAAAACAGAACCAAGACACCAAAAATAAAACCCCAAAAAGGTTCCCGTCACCAACAGAACCTGCTAATAGAAGCCACTGGACACATGCACAAACAAACACAAAGCATGGAGAGCACGGCACTGCAACACCATACACCATCTTGACACAGCTTGCAAGAGAGAGTTGTAAGAGAAAGTGAGATGCTAGCTGTGACAATCCCAGTGTTTGGGTATGCAGGTCCAACCAGTGCTTCCATGGCTGCATGAGTCTCAGCAGTGGAGGGAGCAGCTGAAACACAAGGGTCTAACATTAGGGGAGGAAAAGGTCTGTGAACCCCAGGACCAACCAAGAGACCACCACAGCACAGCAGGTCAGGGACGGAGCCCAGGAAACCACACCGGGGGGAGGGAGGGTAGGTGGGGTCAGGTCTCGAGGGTTACCTGGGATGACAGTCAGCCAGCCCGACTGGCTGGCCTCGCCTATATAATTGGAGACTTTACAGATATATTCTCCAGCATCGGCCTGCGTCACGTTGGTGAGGGTGAGCATCTCCACGTCCGAGCTGTTAATGCCTGAACGCTGCAATCCACACATACAGACACTTAGACATGTAAAATCAGACAAATAGGTGACAGACGTACAAACATCATGACTATAGCTATATTTGAATCTGCAAGAGAGAGCATGAATCACCGCCAAGAGCCAGCATGGAAAAGACCTATCAGTTCATAAGGGAGGAAATGTAATGATTAGTTCCTTATATGACTTTCATCCGAAACACCTGCAACTGCTGGCAAAACACCAAGACAAAAAGAGGGAAGGACTCTAAATCTAAAAGAGAAAGTGCAGGAACGTACCTTCAACACTCGGACGTAGGGGTGTCCGTCGGGGCCGTAGCGGCTGCCGTTCTGAGTGATGTGTTTCAGCCACTGGATGTGAGGTTGGGCGTCGCTGTAGACCTTGCACACGAAACGAGCATCTTCCCCGACGTGTACGGTGGTGTTAGCTGGGAGACCGGCCTGGAGAATAGGCCGGTGAGGGGACCGTTCTGTTGAGAGGGAGGGAAATGTTACATTTAAGGGGCTGATTCCTTACTCAAACGACCGCGTCTCAAAAATTGTAACTTACAAATTCAGTTAACGTTATATTAGGCAGCGAATCATTTTTTACTAACCTCATGAAGTGCTAACGTTTGCTGACATTAGCTAGCTGTGCTACTTTTGATAGCAAACAAAGGTTAATGTTAGCTGAAATTATTAAATGAAGCCTTTTGCTTTGTATTTTTGTATCGTTAGCTTGAATTCATGAATCATTATGTAACGGTAGTTTAGCAGTACCTCCCCAGAAAATAAGTTGGGCTTGCTACCTTGCTGCAAAAAGCTTAACGTACCGTAGTTATTTCTGCTAAAATTAACTTTAGTTTGCTAACATTAGCATAGACTGTAGCACCTCAACATATTATACACTTATTTATTAACAATAAGCATGATAAAAGCAAAGCGGACAAACCATATATAGCTTAAATGTGATACTAAATGTGATATTGATAGGGAGGATAGCCAAAAAACACCAAAATCTTCCACCCTAACCCTGCCCTTGGTCCCAGTGCTGGAGGTGGGCCTGAGCCTGGAGCTCTGCAGTGAGACACTATCTGGGGGTTTATCTTTGCAAAAGCAGAACTTCACATACTGAATGTTTCCCAGCAAACCTGACAGGTAAATTCATGACTGCACAGCCTCTATCTTATCTCAGAAGCATCTCAAGGCTTCACACAAAACAAGGAAGCGGAGGCATTTATCACTAAAGATAAAGAACTGAGGTGGAGGAGGATTTCCATCAAGTAGGGTGTATAAATTGCATATGAGATGGGGGTTAATCAAAACTATGTGCCAGTCTTGGAAAGTGAAACACCTTCATAGCATCCCCTCCATCTCCAGCTATCTGCATTCTTTTACAAGCAAACATTTGGCCTGCGAATCCAAACAGAGCGAGACCTGTTGAACAATGCCCCCTTTCAAACACTACCCGGCCCTCACAACCACACTGAGGAGCCCACCAACCCCCACACTGACAGCAACCACCCGCTGCCACCACACACACACACACACACACACACACAAAATGACATCACTAAGCCTGGGGCGCTGCATTGCCTTTCCAAAACAAAGCCTGAAGGTAGGTGAAGTGAATTCGTTTGTGAGTGTATAAGGTCGGGGGTGGGTCAGGGGGGGATGGTCAGGGGGTGAGGCTGTGTGATGAAGGGTAGAGGCTGGCTTCAAGAAAGAGGACTAAAAAGGGAGGGAGTATTAGCTGGGTGAGTGAAGGGAAGAAAAGGGATCAACAGATGGAGAGTGCAGAAACTAGGAGGCAGAGACTTCTTCCATATGCCTGTCTTCCTACTCCATCTTTCTGAAATCTGTCACATCAGATGATTCCCACCCCTCCTTCCTCCTTCCCCATCTCCCTCCTCCTCCCTGTACATTCCTAGGGTTCGCCTAGTTTGTTGTCTCTCTTTCTTTTCCCCCTATTTTCTCTCCTTCTCCATCTTTCACAGGCCTCCTCACCCTCTCGATCTTTCCCAAACAGAGAGAGATGTTCGACTGAAATCAGTCTGACGCAGGCCAAATGACAGAGTGGGTGTATAGTGTGATAAAATAGGCCACATCGTGATTATGGGAAACCCCAAAACAATAAAAGTTTGTGGTGCAATTCTTGCTTAAATTAGATAAAGGAACTTTTGTGTGTGTGTGTGTGTGTGCGCATGTGTGCGTGCGTGTGTGTGTGGGCAGAGAAGCTACTTTATGACCCATCAACCTCATAGGAAAAAGCTGCAGTTAAAGCATGAAAGACAAAGAGGATGATGGGAAAGAAAATATAATATAATAATATACAGAATTCAGAAACTGCAGAATGTACTCATGTACCATATTTAATACAATTTTCAGGTTTTTTTTTTTACTTTACTTCAACTCCACTACATTATAGAGGCAAATATGCTGTTTTAAGGCGAGACACTACAGGCAAAAAATATTTTTCTTTAATGCTCTGGTAAATCTTTGAGATTTTTGGCCTCTCTTAAAATGTCTTCTTCCACACCAGAAAAAAATATATATAAAAATTCACATTTATGACATTTTTGTCTATATGTGTGTCTAGATTTCTCCTAAAGTCATCAAAAGTTAGCATCAGAAAATGCCTCATTTGCATATTTAAACGTAAGCAATATCAGAAATCTTTAAAAAAATATATAAGTAGTCAACTGGTGAAGTTTTAAGTTGATATCTATTAGTAAAAACATTTTATATATTTAACTGGTGGTTCCCAATGTTTTTGGTTGGTGACCGTTTTGAACTTCTCAGATGGTTTTAATAACTATGACGCTCAAAGGGGTCAAGTAATCCAATTTTTCACCAAAAAAGCAAATATTAAAGAAAAAACTCCAGAAACTGAAAACAGATTTGTGTGTCAGAAGTTTGTTTTTTCTTCTTTTCCTCTCTCATTAATCATCTAGATAGATTTTGTTTCCTTTGGAGAGGCCTGACCACTAGGCTGGGAACCACTGGACTAAACTAGATCACCACTATTAAGATTTTGAAATGTGTGATGTAACAAAATGTAGTATTTTTATATCTTTACTTTTACTTAAATAAAGGAATTGCATACACCACTTCATGTATCAAATGGCATAAAAAAGCAGACTCTGCAGTACTATTTATTGTTTTGCTGTGACCCGTATGTAGTGACCCGTCTCAAAACTGAACCCATTTATCAATTAAGTCATTAGTGGAGATATTTGATGGCAGCAGCGGTGGGATAGAGGCAGAAAGAAGCGTGAGGAGATGGACCAGGGGCATTCCGTGGTGTCCCATGCGAGACCGGTGAACTCTGGGTAACCTGGCGGCTTGGCACACCAGGCCCTAAGGGTCAGGGAGGGGCAGAGGCACAAGAAGAGAGCGCGGCATGTCACAGGATGGCATGGGGCTCCCAACAAAGTGCCGCGCTGGGTGCCACAGTTCTGACTGAAAGAGCCGACGTCTGTTTTGACTCCTCATTTGTGTCCACTTGTCATGTGTGTCTGCTCGCGGATGTCCAACCGCGGCCTTTTTTCTCCAGAGGCCAGTTTGAACCAGAAAGGGCTGGTTCCTCTTGGTTTTAATAGCTGATCCTGCAGGTCATTTGAGTAAAAAAAAGACTGATAAGAACAGCCTTTTCTGTCTCTGTTTCCCCTCCTTTTCTCCCCCTGTCCACCCCGCTATAATGGAGGAAAATGAAGCAAGAGGTTGCAGGGGGCAGTGGCTGTGGAGCCAGACGTGGAGGGGGTTTACTGCTCTGCAATAAAACAGAACAAAAAACAGAAATATGCAGTCTGAAGGAGAGCTTTAGCTAACTCCAGAGGGGAGCAGAGCAGGGGGCCGGAGCTGGGGAGTGTGTGTGTGTGTGTGGACCTTCACGTGTTTGTGCCTATATACGCTCATTGTGCAAAAACCCTCAGGTATTCAATCTCCATCTGATATAATGAAAATAATACTCCTTATTACCATGGAGACGCTAATCAAAACAGAAGTGTGTATTTACAGTAGGTCTGCAGGACAATGGTGACAGTAGGAGAATAATTCTAGACATGGAGTGACCAGTGGCCCCTAAATGCTCTTCTGTGACTCAAACTGCTGCAGCTGCATGTCTGCCCGGGTTATCTGTGGATTATGGACCAGCCTTTAGAAGCATAACTGTGTCAGATAAACTTTGATGTGTACTGATTGCTTGTATTGAGGTTCGAGTGAGGCCAAAGGCGAGGGCAGAGTTGCTGTACGCTCTCACACAAACACACATTGATCTACTATCTTTATCCAGCTCCCCCTTGTTGTCCCCGCAGTCTATCGATTCTGCAAACTGAGCAGAAAAACACTTTTTGCCTTCTGCGCTCCAAAGGTCATAGTGGGTTGACTGAGTTGGGGCTGAACTCACAGCATTAGTGCTGACGCCAGCACTCTGCGTCCTGAAACTAAACGATCACCCGCAGCCGGTTTATATCCCCATCAGACCTTAGTCCACCTTTAAGGGTCAGCTCATCCAAATTACGCAAAAACACATCTTATTTTATCTACAACCTGTGGTGCTCAAATCATGGAACACTGCATTTTAAAAACTGGACAAAAATGTGTTTTGTTCTTTTAGAAACTGTTTCCTTGTTACTCAAGATATTCCACTGTGAGTCAAGATGAGTGATTAGCACAAAGTGTGTGCTATAAATAGATCAAAACAACCACAATGCCCTATAGGACTACCACATACATACACTATAATTAGATATTATAAACACATAATTCCATCATGAAAGTAGGATTAGCCTGAATTCATTAAAAGTATGTGATATTTAATTTAATCGAATATAATATAATAACCCAAATTATATATCCACACACTTGGCAGCAGTCAGCAATCTGCACCTGCATCGAGAGTGCACCTGGGTGATCAAACAGCACACACACACACACACACACACACACACACACACACACACACACACACACACTATTCTCACTGTGAGAACTCTTTCCACTCGCCTCATTAGCTTCCCAGGTGTACTCTGAGTGTGTGTGTTTTGTGCATGGTACTGACCCACTACGTCCAGGGTGTAGGTGTGGTTGATGGCTCCGAACTCATTCTCCACCAGACAGGTGTAGTTGCCCTTGTCCGACGGCACCACGCTCTCCATGATCAGGGTCCAGTGCTGGATACGCAACTGGGTACGAGAGGCAGAGGGTTTCTTGTTACACAGATGCAGTCATTGATACACACACAGCCAATAAACACACACATGCAGAGAAATGACAGTGAAATAAAGCGCTAAATGAGAAAGATGAAAACAGAAAATGACAGAGGGGATTTGGTGGGAAGAGTGAGAGCTGGAAAACAATACTGAGGCTGATGACAGGCTGATTCCACCGGAATGACTCTACGTCATCAGAATATTTTCATTTTTCCCTGTACATTACATCAACTGCTGGGAAAATATCCTAGTTTTCAGCTGTTTTGGGGGAGCTGAAAGGTCCCAGAGAAATGTATAAAAGGCAGGGTTGCTACTACTTCTCCAAGGTCTAATTCAAGCCTTTTCATGGTGCATTTTCAAGTTTTTCAAGCACCTTACAACCAGTGATAGCATATTTATATACAGCATTATATAGAGTTAATTTATTATTTTACTTTATATCAGATGTTTTTGTCCTAACCAAAATTATGTCTCATGTTTTATTTAATCTGTATCTAAGTAGACTTGACCTACATTTCAAGCGGTTTTAAGCACTTTATTCAGAATCCAAGTACTTTTTTAAAACCTTAATAACTCCATATTAAAATTCAAGTGTTTTCAACGGCTTCCAGCACCCGTAGGAGCCTGAAAATGAAATAAAATTGGCACAGGTCAAATTTATTGGCCAATTATAGTGGTCTAATTCTTGTTATCTCGAGTGGTAAACCCCGCCCTTCTAGTCTAAGCGGCTTCAAACACAGTTATTCTTGATTTATTTGCTAAAAACAGTTTCACCCCTGTGTGCAATCCACAGGTGTGAGCAAACAATAGTGTTTCCGCCTGCACACTGCAGACAGACTGTAGCTACCGCTTGTACAGGCCTACATTTCACACAAAGGAGAGATTATGCCACAGGGCTGGGCTCAGGTACAGCTTTTGTCCAACATTTGTTGACAAAAAGAGAGAAACGAGCTGCCCACAGTGTATCTGACAGGCTGACTGTATCATTTCCGTCACGTCGTGGCTGCTTTTTGTCTGCGCTGTAATGAGTCTGGTGAAAGCCAAAGGGAAGCAGATATTAGCAGCTACATCAACATAATCTGCTTCTAAACTTTCCTGGCAGGGAGATGTGTTTCCTCATAAACCATCAGTCATTAACCAGGAACTCGTTCAGCATCACTGGATCTTTTCATAAATTAATTTCATAACTGTCTGATTTAACTGGTGTTTTACTCTATCAACACAGCTCCAGCATATACAATAAATGCTGCTTGTTTAGAGAGAAAAGGAGCAAAACAACTAAACTGCAACCCAAATAGACGTCACGGGGAAGGAATTCTTCACATTAAGACAAGTTGTAGCTGATTTCAGGCTTTTTTTATACAACGAGGAAATAAAACACAACCACACCAGCTTAACTTTCCCATGACATACAGAATCAGGTATTTTCAGCACATATAAATCAGCTCACACTGTTTATTTCCCAGGACGGGATCAGGGTGAAAGACGATTTTACAAGGAACCACAGTGGAGAAAGTCACACTTTTTTTGTGTCGACTACTGACATCATACATCAGGGTTCATACAACTTTTAAGGAGTAAAACTCAAGCACTTTGACAGCTAGGGTTGGGTGATATGATGAAATCTATCATGTATATTTTTGCTTTATTGTTTCCATGGTGACAAAACTGCATAACAGCAATATTTACATCATTTGGTTGCAGTTTTACGATTATGCTTTTTAGAGCGAACCATATAGTATATACTAACATAAAGTATGTAGTATATAAAAATATGATTCATCATGTGGCTATTTCATATTAGGGCTGCAAGTAATGATGATTTTCATCATTAATTAATCTGCTGATTACTTTCTCAAATAACTAATTAATCGTTTAGAAAACAAAAAACAAATACAACCTAGTTTCTCAAAATTCATGGTGATATTGTTAAATGTCTTGTTTTCTCAAGATATTTAGTTTAAAATGACATAAAACACAGAAAGCTCAATATTTGAGAAACAAAAAAACAGCATTTTCTACCATCTTTACATGAGAAAATACTACATATCGATTATCATTATGTTAATATCTAGCTGTGAATTGTTTTTGGTTGGTTTGCATGAGTAAACAACAGATGATGTTGAAAATAAAGCTTGTTTTTAAGCAGCACATTCAAATTTAAACATCTTCCTTCCTAACCTTGAAAACATAACCGTTATAATTAAGTCTTTCCCCAAACTTTCAAGACTTTGTACGAACCTACATACATATTAATGTTCTAAGAATTCGGGAATGCATTAGAGTAGATTTTTAGTTTAAATTTTTAGTTGAATTTCTTTATACAGAGTTGGAAAGCTGCACAGCTACTTCAGTCCTAAGTTTACCCAGCTCAGCATAGAATTTGTAAATCACATTTCATAACAATAGAATCACCTACTGGTCTCGGACCAAAGCCAGTGGGACCTGTTCTCCCTGATTGAGTTACATCTGCATTCTGAAGTCAGTTCATCCCTGACGCTACCTACCTTCTCTATAGGTTACTGTCTGGGGGCATTTAACCCTTAAGTCCCTGGCTTGGGTTTCTAATTGTTGAGGGTAAAGAACCATTTAGAGTTACAGTGAGAGGCTCTGCAAAGTATCGTGGTGAGAGGAGGCGCACGGATGAACAATTCCAATTTCACACCAGAAACCCTGCCCTCGTTTCCTCTGTCTACTCTCCTCCCGTCTCTCCAGTGAAGGGTGGAAAAGGGGTGAAAGGACAGCCGGAGAATGATTGGAAGAAGGAGGCTTGGACGTCCCTTGCAAATACATTCAGTAAAAAAGTACTGCAGCACAGACGGCAGTAAAAAAGCAAGAGAAGGCAGCGAGTTGACATTTGTAATAAAAAGTATGATGTATTACTGTTTATCCTACCTTATACCCTCCCATGCGGTCCTCTTGGCGGAAAGGCCTGCTGTTTTTAAGCCAGCTCAGCTTAGGCCGGGGGTTGCCTCCCGCAGCACAGCGGAACTTGACTGTGTTGGCAGCTGGCACCGCATGCAGCTTCTTCTCCATCTTTGCTGACGAGGTCCAATACGGAGCGCCTGCAACCAGAGAACAGTTGGTGTTCAGTCAGGGTGAGATTTCCTAATCATGTCCTCAGCATTAACAGTTTGGCTTCAGGGGGCTTGCACTGGCCAAGGCAGATATACATGGAAGCGTGACTGCAGAGGAGCCAAACTTTAACCATTCCTAACACTCCCAGAGTCCCCCTCCAACCCCCCCAACCCCCGCCCCCCTACCGCTGTCTGCATAACACAACCCAGAGCTCCACACTCACACAGTTAAATAAAAACACACACTTTCCCTGTAGAGTCGGCGGGGTGTTGCAGAGTGGGAAAAAAACATCAGCTCTGAGGGGAGAATGTGCCTGGGCGTTGCCAAGAGGGTAACTAGACCATCACATTCAATTTCATCTCATTCCACTTACCAGCCTTTTTTTCTCCCTCCACTTCCTCCAATTACCATAGCTCCCCTGTTTATCTGCCTGTCACTTGGCTAGATATGGACAGGGATGCTTATCACACTTGGAAAATCATTATGTGCCATCAGGGGAGAAAATGAATGTCACGAAGGAGTTTTTCATCACACACTTTTGCCCAGATTTGATCAAACTGCTACCACTTCCCCCTGCTGAAATCTGTCACCTTGCTTGTGTTTTGTGCATTCTCTGGTTCCCTATTTTCTCCCAGCTTCTCTCTCTCTCAGTCAGCTGGATTTTCCTCCGAGCCCCCCACCACCACCCGCCCTTCTCCCTGCACCTGGGAGCGTGATTGCCTCAGCAGATGGGACTCAGAGGGGAAGAAAAAGTCAAACAACAACCAAAACGGTCTTCCACACCATCACTTCCTCTTCGTATAGCAGGAGTACAAGCAACACAGGGAATACCCAGAGATAAGGCCACTACTGACTTTAGCATGACCCTCAAACATAAGTTTACACCCCAGGAGAGTAAGTCCAATCTGCATACTATCAGACACCTCCCATCATTTTCTCTGGCACGCACGACCGGACATGTCGCACATACTTGGATAGTAAAGTCAGTAAACAGTGCTCTTCCTTCCTGAATGGATGCATACGGTAAGTGCTCAAACTATAATTAGTCCGACCCCTTTCTTCTTCTACCCTCTCACTCTCACTATCTGTGCTCCTCTTCCTCTTCCATTTCTCTTCATTCACTCTCCCTGTCATCACTCCGTCCGGTCAGAGACAGAGACAGATTAGGTGGAGACTGGCCCATTGCGAGGCCGTCTCTCTCCGAAACGACCTCTGACCCCAAACTGGCAGCCCGGGGTCGGAGGATGAGGTTGGGACATGAAAGGTGAGCGGTGCTGTTTCCCATGCTCTCCGTCCGGAGGGGCAGCACTTCAAACGAGACGACCCCCAGACCTCTCTCCAGATGAAGCCAAACTCTCACTGGCCCAACTGCTGCGGACTCCAGGAACCCCCGCCTCCCCCCAAAGCCCCGTGCATCCGGATCCCCACTCCACGGCTGTTTATCCTAAGCTGGCCTGGGGTGAGCTGAGGTTATCGAACTCCTGCGCTATGAGTCAAGATTTTTTCTCTCCAAGTTCCTCCGGAGAGCTGAATCCATCAGTGACCCAAAGTAGAATTTCAGCATTGAAATGTTTTCTCGGTAAGCTGTGATATCCTGTCTTCACCAAGCATCTAACTGAATAGCTTCAATTTAGAGCCGCTGTTGTGAGATTTTGAAATAAAGTTTCAAGAATACTGGTCCTTCAGCCGGGCAATGTGCCCAAGTCATCTATCCAGTCATTTGTATTTATCACAATATAGCCTTTTTTTTTGGCAATTCAATAAATAAATAGTTTATATATGGAAAGTCTATTTTTGTATACTACTTTTATGTAATCCTAAGAGTCCATAAGACCTTAAGAAGAACAGAAAATTCCTCCACTCACAATCATATTTTTTGTGAGTTTCTAAATCCTGACCGGTTTACAGAATTATGTGACATAATCTTTTTCAAACTGAGTCCCACTCCCACTTCAAACAGGTGAGTTGAGCTCAGATAAAATAAAAAAAACTGAAATCCGTGTTCTGAAACAGCCAAAACTGCTCATGTAAGTAGCCATTACCCACTGTAAGACGAATGAGTAAAAAGATTTTAAGGGCTTTTAAAAGGTTTTTGTCAAAAGTTTTTCCATAATGAAAATATGACTTCATCGTTAAAATATATTACTTTTCTAAAACATATTATGGCTTAAAATCTCTACTTTGTTTCCCAATAGTCTTACTTACAGTATCACACTGGAGGCCTTAAATTGTGTTTCTTTTTGTCATTTTTTCAGTTCATTACCCATAACAGCACATAACAGGACATCAGTGAAGATCGAATAATATATTCATTAAACAATTTAAAAACTGTTTGGACCTGTGCATGCAAGCTGCACGCTTTATGTTTCAGTCTTTACGTTAATTATGCTGATAAGACAGATGTATTCTTCCATGAAAGTCCTGTCGTGCAGCTTTAACTAAAGGAGACTCACGACAACAATGAGTGATGATGCAAACAGTAAATGAGCAACGGGACGGACACTTTGACAGGACTGAACGCAGAAAGCAAAGCTCCACGTGGCTCCTTAACTCCATCATGACATCAGTGCTAACCCCCCTCCTCCACCTCCACCTCCACCCTTCACCCTCACCCTTCCCCAAAACACAGCTTCCCTCACAGATCCCTGCAGAGCCTCTTCCACGTCTCCTCCAATAACACCACCCACCGCTGACGATGGACAAACACTCTTATGTTGTTCAATCTTCTATACAAAGTCAAATCAAAATGCTCTGTTTTGCAGTGGCCTGATGCCCAACCAGCTCTGAGTGCTTCAGAAGAAAAAAGAGGAAAAAAAAAAGAAAAAGCCATGAATATAAAGCTACACCCCGCACTCTCCGCTCTCATTCCCTCCCACGCCTACACGCACCCTCCTCCCTCGCTCCACTCCTCGGCGCCTGGGCCAAGGCTCCACGCCATGCTCAGAGAAGTGCTGGTACCGATCCAACAACACCCCCTCCCCTCCTCCCCCTGCCTCTTTTCCTCCTTCTTCTCCCTTTCTTTTAATAATAATCTCGGTTTTGAATTTTCAGAAACACACACAGCGAGAAAATGCGACTGTACTGCCAGAACAGCTTTCCCTTTGTTTTCAAACAGCTTATTACCACCAGAATGGCTGGATCTTTTCCCTCTCCCCCATTTTTTTTCCTCTTGCTGAGTTCCTCTCTCTCCCCCATATTTAATGGATTTCAGGCAATTACAGTCGGCCCAAAAGTGGAGGAGGAGGACTCACGGTGAGACGTAGTGCGTGTGGAGAATTTTAACAAGATGTGGAAGCCCTCATCTTTACTCCACTCAGTGTATGTGTGTGTGTGTGGACACATGCATGTGTGCACGTGACTACATATCAACAGCACTACCCCAGATATTCACAGGCCAACTAGCCAAAAAACTTTCTCTCTCTTTCTCTCTCTCTCTCTCTCTCTCTCTCTCTCTCACACACACACACACACACACACACACACACAGGCCCATCAGGTGGGTAACTAGGTCCAGATGGGTTGTCTTTCATAATGGATGAGCCCAGCTGACTGACTGGCTGGCTGGCTCCATGAGGCCTGACTACCTGAGGGACACTAGCTAAAGGAATGTCAGGAATCCCTATATTCCCTGGAGAGACACACACACACACACACACACACACACACACTATGCAACACACAGTCCAAAAGCTCACAGTTTGGGCTTGGACAGAAGATAGAATAGCAGGGCAGAGCAGAGATGGGTTTGGCTCTTCTAACAGCTGCCTTCTCCCCATCACAAAATATTAGAGAACCATCCATTTATTATAATCACACATTCTGACCAGGGCTGGAGAACCTGAGTCTGGTCTAGTCTGAATTCTGGCCTGGAGACCAATTTTTTGGACCAAGCCTTGCATTGACTGATCTCAGGACTTGCTGGACTCTGTTTAGAGACTCAATTGTCTCTAAATTGTCTTTATTAGAATCTGGGTTATATTGCTGGATGCACTGGAAAGACATTATAGCCTATTATGGTCTAGAAGAGGACTTGATTTGTTCTGGAGTCTGTCTTGACTTGGTCTCCACTGCTTTTGGTCTTGGAATTGACTTGGACTTGCTTGAAATGGTCTTGATTATAGTCCTGGGGCGCGTTCCGTAATGAGAGTTTTCCAAATGAACCAGGCTTATTTTGGTTAGTCTGACTCTTTTTCAACTAGTTTCCTAGCATAAGTTGCCAAATTAGTCAAGTTGACTAAAATAAGCCTGGCTTTCTTGGTAAACCTGGTTTATGTAACAGGCTCCTGATCCAAACTGTGCTAATAAACACTCACAAAGCAAAGTAGATTATTTCACCTTGGGAATAGGTCTTTAGAAGTGTTTGGCTATCACAATCAGCATTCCAGACTTAGGTTTTGGCATGCTGTTAAGGACTGCTCATTATTATTTTAGACCAGGACACAGCTTCAAGATTTAATAGATTTGAGCTTTAGATATGGTGAGACTGAAACATGCTGACCATATAAAGTGTAGACACACAGGCAAGTTTGCACTATGCTTTTATTTCCCTATTTTCCCTTTATTTCCCAAATGCTACTGTAGGAAGTCCAATGTGGTTATTTTCACTAGAATGAGGGTCATGCATGTGCTATTTTTACTCAGGGAAGGTCCTGAAAAAAATAGCAGTAGCTGCTAGTAGAGTGAGGGGTTGAGTTCACGATAGAAACAACATACAGAGAAAGGGATTGTGGAGAGAAAACAGGGTCGGATCAGTGCGCCCACTGTCTTCTGCCAGTCTACAGGCGTTAGTGAGGAAGGGTAGCGCATCATTAACTGTTTCATGCCTCTTTTTGTCCCTCCCATACTTACTTATCTGCTCTCCGTCCGCCCCAGCGTCCTCCGATCGCTCTGTATCGTCCTCATCATCCCCCGATGAGATGGCATCTGCACAGAGTAACCACGGTTACTGCCATCCTTTCGCAAACCGCATGCACAAACGTACAGTATTGCATGCAAAAATGTTCATGCAGTCGCTTTCTCGCAAAAAAACACACAAATTTGTAATAAAAAATGTTTGATTCGAGGCCTTTTTGACAAATCTCTTGTATGCTACTGTACTTGTTGTACACACACACACTCAGTAGACCCCAGACTGGTTCAGAAAGAACAAAAATCAGGCTGTTCATCGTTGCTCCATGGCCACTTTCTGGACTCAACCAAGCTCAGTCCAACTCTCCAACCTGAGCTGTCTTATCCCTGACTCACCTGTGACATTCACTATGAAGCAGACCGTGTCTTTGCCCACGCTGGTGCAGGTGTACAGGCCCGAATCCTTAGCCGTGGCATCACGGATCTGCAGCACCTCCTGCTCTATCACCGTGCGATTGTTGGTGCCCAGAGAGCTGCCGTCTTTGGTCCAGGTGATGGTCCCGGTCGGCGGCAGCGGGCAGCTCAGCTTCAGCAACTCCCCCGGGTGCACTGAGCACACCGTGGGCTTAGAAATTTGGTATTTGTTCGATGCCTCTGCAGAGCGAGTGGGGGAGGGGGAGGAGGAGGAGGAGGAGGGGGCAAAGGACAGATTGGAGGGTGCACAAGAAGGAGGAAAAAAGAGGTGGGAGAGGAAGAAACAAGCCAGAGTGTAAGAAACAAAAACACCACATAACCCCCAATGGATGCACTTAAATCAACATATGCAGGAGGAGCAATACAGAAAAAAAGAGGAGGCCCATTTTTTAAAAACCGTCACACCAACATGTTGTTACCACAAACTCCCAGTCAGTCATTTGAAAGAAAATACCACTGTTCTGTTATCAAGTGTGCAGTGTGATTGGCGTTTATAGATTCAGAGCATGCAGTTTTTGGCCATAGCAGCATGTGTAGAGAAATAAATCAATCGATGCTTTGCGAGCAGGTGAGAATTGGACATTACTGTGTGGAGACACAGCCACCCATCCCATTTAGCATAGATGCCAAGCAGCCAGTGTGTGAGTGAGTAGGAGCGGTGCAGATAGATTTCTGCAGCCTAAAAAAATAGGTAATAAAACTCCAGCACGTCTGCCGATCAGAAAAGAAAGCAGCCAGAACAGTCTGGGACGGAAGCAGTTGTCAGGCAGGAGAGGGGGGAGGAGGGGAGGGGGGCGCTCTCTTTTTTTGGCGTTCCTTTGGTTTTGACTCTGTGCCTAAGCTTCGAAAACCTTGACCTGGCTGCAGCCTGACTCTTCTGTTTTCCGTCTCTCCTTCTTCTTCGTTCTCTTTCATAACACGGCCATGGAGGATCTACAACCACCACACAGGACCGGGCCAGCCAAGGCAGAGAGCAAGAAACTCCTGTCAACTCCAAAGTGCATAAAACCTTCACTTCTGGGACAAAATCCAAGTCAGCCTGTGAGTGCATGTGTGTACACCGTGTCCTCTAACTTGTACAACTGCACGGAGAGGGAACGAGGTGAATGTCCAATATATCAAAGCGAGTTCTGAGAGCTGAGACTGCACTTCTACATCAGGACGGATTTTATCCATGCAAACTCTAAACTGGGACTGAACGTTGAGCAAAAAAGGGGGAAAACCTGCCTCAAATGCAAGCTGACTTCTGGCATGTATACCGAAGCCAATTCCCGTCGCCTTGAGGCGCTTGCAGACTCTAACACACACACATTCATGCACAAATGTGTACATTCACTCTGCATTTTTGCAACCAGTGAGAAAAAACTGGAAGAAATTCCAAGTTCTTTTTATTGCAGTACAAAAATGTTTTTTCTTCAGAGAGAAGTGAAGTAAAGGAGCTAAAAAGTAGAGAGAGGGATTAAAAGTAGCAACAATGGAAAGCATAGGAAAAAGCCAGTGATGAAGGTATATGTTTGACTGAAGGCTGATAGGTGTAATTATAGAGGCAGTGGCACTCCCAGCCTTTCCTGTACCCACTACACCTTTTCAACAACATTCCAACCCCTTTATGTGCCCTACGTGTGTGTTAAATGTAAAGTATACACACACGCTGCAGCCTCGACAGGAAGGGAAAGTCATTCCACCACAAGCCAAGCGGTCGAGGCATGTGTGCGAGCCTCGAAACGTTCCCCCTGGGCAAGTAGACGCACACAGGTACAGTTCCTGTATTGTTGTGCTTTTTTTTCCTCTTTCCTTCGATCCGGAAATAATTAACTCCTCCTTCCACACCCAGCACTGAGTGTGTGGTCTGATAAGAGGTGGAGCTCCAGCGCTGATTGATGGGAGCTGTCTCCGCTACCTTTTACGACATAGTTTTCCACACCGGGGGCCACCGCCTCTGCTTTGACATTATTACTGGCTGCAGTTTTTCCTCTGCTGTTTAATTTTGGATTTTAAAGATTAAGAGATGTCGTCACTACCAGGAAACAACGCGGTGTATCTTCTGGGAAGCTGGCAGGTATGGGTAATTTCAAAAGTTTGGGCTGCTGACATGGCAACGCAACACCTGGTTGGATTGTCTGTCAGCACATAGAAGAGGAAAGGAAGGAGCTGAGGTGCTTTTATAGAAGACACGGAAGGAGGGAAAGTAAATAGAAGGAGAGGAATCTCTCCAAATGGTGCATCTGATTAAAGGAAGCATGCACGTGTTAGTTCTGCCTTCATCATTTTCTTATCTCTGCTGTGTCCATCTGTCCCCCTCCATCAACTCCCCTCCTACTGCTCCTCCTTCAGTCCCCTCTTTCTCCTTCCCCTCAGCGTCTCCTTCCCCCTTCCCGCATTTCACCTCCTCCCCCAGGCTCCCACTGCGCTGACCCTGCTGACCTAACCCTGACCCTCCCCAAACCTGTTGACACCTCAGCATGCCCGATTGTTCATGGGAACCTGTGTCACATAAGCCCGCGCACACACACACACACACACACACACACACACACACACTCATTCACACACACAGACCAATGGATGGAATACTGAACGGGCCAACTAGGCACACCGGCCCAAAGAGGGTCACTGAGGACCAGCCATGAAGACATGCAAACAACCAGAAAGTGACACAAATGACCACAAAGGACACACAAATTAATTTAAAAAATAGACATATAATGACTACAGAGAGACACAAAACAAAAAAAAGACACAAAATGATGAAAAGAGAAACAAAATGGCTAAGAAAACCCCACAAAATAACCAAAAAAAGACACAGAATAACTACAAAAAGACACCAAATGACCAAAAAGGCATAAAATGACTATGAACTGACACAAATGACCACAAAAAGACACAAAATGACTACAAAGAGACAAAGAAACCCAAAATATGCATAAAGACTACACAACACAAAACAAGAAAAAGATACAAAACCACCACTAAGAGTATCTTCTGTATAGGAGAGATAATGGGGCCCTTTGCATGTGTGTGCCCAGGGGCCAATCCACCCATGCACACACACACACACACTGTCAATGCAGCACCAACCTGAAGAAACGTTGTGCACACTGAGGAAATAAAGATAGCGAGTTTGCACCTATATAAATGCAGGTATCAAACATCAGAAGATACAGGCCCTGACACACTCACACACACCTTGCTCTAGTTGAAGAGTGTTTACAAGGGTCCAGGGATGCATGCTGAGTTGAAGAGTTGAAACACTTCACTGCAGATTTTTCATCTCTGCAAAGTTTCATCCCTCTCTGCACCACAGGAGGGGGCGGGAGCCTCTCTATCTATCTCACACAAGCACACATACACACACTTTTGCTCGATTTCTATCAAACAGCTTTCTCCTCTCGCCTCCCTCCATCATCACTATCATTTTGCCTCTCTTCTCCTGAAGCACACCTCCATTTCAAAAGCCCTATCTCTCTTTTTCTGACAGCTATTACAAGTGTCCATCAGGTGTGATAGAATCGTGTTGCCTGCTCCTCGCTATCTCCTCGTCCTCATTCGCACCATCTCGGCTGACAATAATTAGTCTCGCAGCCCGAGTGTCTGCGGCAAAATGCAGCAAGCAATTCCCACCAACATCTCCTTGACGTCTGCTCGCCAGTCTGTCTTTCCATCTGTCTGTCAAGCCGGCGAGAGCCGGGCAGGGGAGCTGGCAAAGTGGCGAGGGCGGAGTTTACCACAGATTTTCTTACAAATACGACCTTATGAATTTACTTCTCCCATCTCCTCCCTGGTGCACAACAGGATAGGTGGACTAAATGTAATGACTGCCATCTCAGAGGCACACACTGAGCATGCACACACACACACACACACACACAATGCCAAATCACATTATCTCTGCTGCCCTTCTTATCCCTCCTTTCTTCCTCTCCTCTTTCCTCTGTATCCTCCTCACGTAGCCAAATCCCAGGACTTTTTTCCCCTTTTTTGTCTCTCACTCTTTTCTGATGTCACTGTCTTTTCACATTCAAATCCCTCCTTGGCTTTTTTTATTATGACAAAGGAGCAGCTCCATGAGCTGGCTCCTGCTGGCGTCCATGGCAACAGCCCCTCCAGTTCCCCCACCCCTCCAGCCCCTCATCGAGGCATCCCTTGAACCCCACCCGACCCCTTTAACCTCCCGGCCACCTCTTATCTCCGAGAGTCTTCTGAGGGTGGAGCACTAGTGACCTCAGCAGAGCTTCCCTCCACTTTTCTTTGGCTTTCTCGAATGAATACGTTTTATTTTTTCACCATCAATAAATCTGCCAAATACTGTTTTCCTGTCAAAACTTCCCAGAGCCTAAAGTAACGTCTAGAAATGTCTTGTTTAGTTAAGTCAAACAGTTAAAATCCTCACATTGGAGTGATGCACTTCTTCACTTGAAAAATGAATTACATGATCAACTGATCATTAAAACTGTTAATTTTTAGGCTCTAATATACATATTTACATGGTAAGAGGCACTTTTTTCCAGAAAAGTGATCATGCAAGAGGTTTAGTGCCTTGCATAAAAAACACTAAGCACTCCAACTACTCTAAAAACATATAGAGAATAGAACTATATCACATATCACATTGACAAATCAGTATCTATGGGTATCCCTGTACATTTTTTCTGATGTGCACTGATATGAAAACTCTTTTACAGAACATCTAATGCAGAAATCAATGCTAAAAATAATTTATGTTATCTTATTTTTCTCTAATTAAGATATCTGTTTGAGTAAGCAGCCTTTTAAGAACATTTGCTTGGTCATATTAATGCAAAATTGATGCACAATGAACCCAGAAAGGGTTTAATTTCATTCCAGCTAAAAAAAACTCACTATATCTGCCACAAAATGAATATATTTTTACGCTCTAAAATCAGTATCAGTCTTGAAAATCCTGTATAAGTTGGGCTCAAATACAGTACATAATCCAGTTGAAAAGCAAACCTTTTTTTTAGGAAACTGCATAGTTATTTTTGCATCAAAGTCTGGTTTCTTAATCTTTTATACCTATGTTTAATTTTAATTCAATGGCTTTATAATCAATGTTGTTCCTCCATCATCCTGCACTGTATCCAGGCTGGCTCAGGTTCCCCTCCGCCTCCTGCCGCACACCGGACAGTCCACTGAGACCTGCAGCACAAGCTGGCACAGGTAGCAGCTCTTCCCAGCCTCTTATCAGACAGGTGTGAGATCGAGCAGCAGAGTGACAAGGTATTTTCTGGCACATCAGCCAAAGCAAATAACAGTCCACACACACACACACACACACACACTGAAACCTTCAAGTTTAACACCAGCCAACGGCAGGCTAATAAAAGTCATTGTGTGAAGGCCGTATATTCAGCCCAGCTGCCCCCCCCTCCTCCGGTCACACCACCGACCGACACACTGCGTTTGTTTAGAGTTCAGTTCCATTGCCATCGCCACAGTCACTCACACACACACACACACACACACACAGTGTCATTAACCAGCCAGCTGACTCTTTTATACTTTTACCACCGCACTCCTACTGTGTAGATAGCACAGTGCTACAGATAATAATAGAAAGGTAATAACCCTTCACATTCCCACCCTCACACACAACTATGATCCTAATTAGCAGTCTATAATCATCATTAATGAAACAAAGGTGTTTAACACAAGCTGACTATCATTAAATAAGGTAAAGCATACAGCTGGAAAGTTGATAAAGAGGTGAAATCATGCAGCAAGTGAAAACAGAAATGTTCCAACTGTGTCCAGAAAGTCTTGAAGAAGTAAAACTGCCGTCTACACGCCTCCATCCTTTCCTTGTGTGTGTCTGAGCATGCATCCTTGACGCATAGTGTCGCCTTTATTCATTTAAGCACTCTTTTGAAGTGTTTGCCGTCATGCTGATCAGAGTATTTTCTGAAGAACAGACTTTGGCAGCGAGCGCACGAAACTACAGCCAGACCATGAGCTGACTTTTGTCAGCTGCACTCACATTCAGCCTCCGTTCCAAATGTGCCTGGTGCCACATTTATTCCACGTTATATGCAAAGGAGCGGAGAGCGCAGCATACCGGCGTTAAAGACACACACCTGCTGTGTTTGCTACCATTGTTATTCAGCTCAGTCAGAGTATTTTAATCACTGTGCAAGCGGAGAGCGCCTGGACAAGGTAAACACTCCCATAGATACTGAAGTGGCTACAGGGACAACAATAGGCCTGTTGTTGGGGCCTTAACCAGCGCGCTCGCTCTACTTCTACTGTTACAGCAGCCACAGGTAAACAAACTAGCAAGGCCACCAGAGGTGCAGGCGTGGGCTCTATGGAGACTACATTGATATGCAATCTGATGAATTGACAATTACTGCTCCCACACTGAGGCTGCGGTGTGACCCAGGCTGCAGGGCACAGAGGGGTGGGGTGTAGAAGGCGGGACCAGCCAATCTGTCTCCCTACAGGTGACTCCATGAGAGCACAACAAACTGTGATTCAATCACACACAGCTGCGCTTCAAAATAAATCTATGCAGCCGGGGAACTGACTCGGGATCAGATAAGCAGGCCGGGTTTTCTGTGCCCCGTTGATCCCTCATCATGTGACCCCCAGGTCTAGCCACTTAATCTTCAGTCACATGACTTCACCGCAGCCCAGCGCTCTGTAATCTCTCCATCTAAAGGAGAAGTCAAATATGCACAAATCCTCTTAGAGCTTTCCTGGAGGATTGTTTAACTCTGGAAAAACTCTCTCTGTGGCCCACGTAGCGTATAGTAGCCATGCGGAGCCAAACAGTCTGCGACAAAACAACAAAAACAGAGACAGGAGAGCTGCAGCAGCCTCTCATCAAGGTGGGTAAGAGTGATGCCTGACCTCCAGGGCAAAGGGCAGGTACGGAGTGTATGTGTGTTGGGAGAGAGAGGGGTGGGGGAGGTGGCTTAAAAAAAGTGATGCTCTGTTGTTGGCCCAACTTACAATTAGCATGCTGATTAAAGCCCGGGAACAAAAGGCTTTGGAATGTGAGTTACCATCCATCACAACAACTCTAATTAGCCAGTCTCTGACCAGACTGGAGACAGAACAAGGAGAATCCTCAAAGGAAAATAAAAGCCCACAAAAAAGCTCAAAAAAAGAAAAAAAGGTTTATAAAAAGTTTTTCCAATGGCTTGAATATTTTAATTCACAAACTTTATAGAAAACGGAGCACGCAGTTGTGATTCAAAGAAACAAAGAACTATCCTAATTTCTCCCCTTCCCTCCCTCTTTGTGCTTCTTTCCAAGCAAGCAGGGCATGAGAGAAATGCCAGCATAAACATTGTCCCACCCTCCTTCACAGCTCTTCCTTGTCCTCCCACGCGGGGTCACAAACCTGCCTTTAACACTCAAGTATACCCTGAACTGCCACAGACATCGGCAAGACAAATATAACAAAAAAAAGTGTGAATCACACACCTCACGCTGAGGAAAACAAGAGGCTCGCCATGCTGAGGTTAGTTGTTTTTCTTCGGTTTATTTATTTCAATACCCCGAAAATCTTACATGAACTCCATTCTTTCTACTTGTTAGAGTTGATGGTTACGTTTAAACAGATAGAAGGCTAAAAATAAATGTTTTTCTCTGTTTTTCTATTAGAAAAATACTAATAGAAACTAGATGTGGCTCGGAAACAAACTGTTATTTTCTCAAGGAATCTTTTTGTGACAAAATGCGAGAAAATGTGGAAAAATGTTATTTCCAGCTTCATAAAGCCCAAGGTGATGTCTTTAAATGACTTGTTTTGTCTGTCCAAAACACAAAGATAGTCACTTTAATTTGATATAAAACAGAGAAAAGCAGGAATTTGTTGTATTTGAAACGCTGGAAAAGGAATTTTCTGCCATTTTTGCAAAGAAAAATTGCTTTAATGATTTAAAAATCATCAAAATAGTTCGCAACTACTTTCTGTCCATCACCTCATCGATAAGATGATTACTCTATGGACATTTAAAGTTGAATAATGACAGAAAAACTAAAGAAAGCATGAACCACAACTCTGAAGTCAAACTCAGAACTACACCTGCTCTCTAAAAACAAACCAAACAAATGGTCCCCCCCTCCCCTCCTGCTCCACCTCCCACACTCTTATTTTCTTGACATTTTCCATCCCCCACTGCTCACCTTCAGGTTCCAGAGTGGCCTCCTCCTCCTTGGTGGCGGTGAGAGGCGGCCGGGCCACGCTGACGGTCAGCAGGGACAGCAGGACAGCGGCCAGCAGCCAGGCCCACGAGGCCATCCCGTTAGTGGGGGCGAGCGCTCCCCATACCCCCCTTCTCCACCTCCCCCTGGACACTGATCCCATCTGAGGGGGTCCGCCCAACCATCAACTGCTGCTGGGGTCGACCTGTCACTCAGTGGAATTCAGCCAATCACCTGGGCTGAGAGGTGAATGAAAGAAGGAGAGGAAGGAGAAGTGGTGGGAGAGCGATGATTGAACAGAAAGACAGAAAAAAAAACATTTGTTAGTGTTTGTTTGTGCACTATTTTCCTCTGCACTTTATGAGACAGAAACATGGAGTCAGATGCAGACACAGTGTTTCAAAATGCTGTCAAACAAGCCTTGCCACAGACATACCGAAGCTGTGAGGCACCAGCAGTCAACACACAAACCAACCTGCATCTACTTTTCTCCACATCTATAATTATATGCATGGAAATATGTTTTAGAGAAGCCAATTAAGAGCTCTAGATGTTCACAGTCTAACCAGTCTGATTTCTCCCTGCTGCAATAAAGCTCGGAGATCAGACTTTTTTAAGTTTATTAAAACACAAATATGTTGTTTATTCCCCTGTATATGTCACAGCATCTAATTTTTCTACAAATAATATTAATAATAAAATACATTATTGGCTAATTAGGCATAATATGTTTTTAAATAGCATGGCACAGTATATTAGCCAATGTGGCATCAATATCATCCAGTTGGATGGTTTATTCCCGTGCGCAACAGATGCGCCAAACCTGTTGCCCTCGCCGCTGCATGCGTGTTAATTTTATTCGACTCTTATTGCATTTTGCGTGACCTGACTACGAAAGCAGCACGGCTTTAATTGAAATGCAATATTGCAATATTATGGGGAGACACACACACACCGATCTGTTTAGCCTGCAGACATCTGCGGTTGAACCGTGCTCAAGTGTCTCTGGAGGTTTGGTGAAGTCACGCTTCCCTGCGCTCCTTCTGCTCCAGCTGGACGTATCGATCGGTTTTTACCCGCAAAGACACATGTAGTTTGACTTTTAAAGAGAGACAACCTGGAGAAAAAAAGCGTGCAACCCCCTGATTTCTCTTTAATTCAGCCCTTAGGGAGTAGCACGCGACACGGACGGTGGACGCGCACATGACGTGGGGGTGAATCCATGAATATATCCGGATATATTTCACTTTGCAGCGGTTTGATTTTGCAATTAAGGCGTATAATTGTGCACAGTTACAGCTCAGGCGTATGCATTATTAATGAATTGTAAAGCAATCAGTGCAACAATAAACCACCGCTGTCTGGAAACTTCAGCAAGACGAATAGAACCCAGAATTACCCAGAAACCTCCATTTGTTTCACATCATTATAAAGTGTGTAGCGCAATAAAAAAATACTGGATTATTCTGCAGCTTTCAAACAACAACCACACTTGAAAGGGCAAAAAGAACAAAACAGAAAAATAAAACCACATAAAACTAATGAAAGGGGGGATTAAAGGGTTGATATAATGTGTTCCTCATTAAAAAACAGAAGAAAAAACTTATTTCTCGTGTTGCTGACGACATGACATTTGGACACATGCGGGACTTTGCTCCATACATGACCACAGCCTTCATTTCAACCGAGCTTTGAATGAAATTTCTTGGCACTGATTGAATTCCTATTGAAATTCAAATCAGTTGGCTTTTTCTCTACAATGGGGGCTCATTTGGAAGCTGCTCAGTGATTTAGGGCTTCGGCACCAAGCAGTGAAAAAACAACTGCGGTCACGGGATAATTGGCACCATAAATGCAATGTAGAAAATTAAGCAAAGTAATAAATAACCAGGACACTTGTTAATGGGCCCTAAAGTGATGATGCAAGGTGCTGTATAGTTCCCGGGCTTCTAAAATAAACAAGGGAAATATCATATAAATAAAGCATTATTCTATGCAAAATCTGAGTTAATCTTAAATAAAAATCTTTATGGAGAACTTTGCGTATTTTCCCAGAAAAGTCTCAAAGGGACTTGTTGGTTAAAAAAAACTATTTTTTATTTTGCCATGCAGCCCTAAGAGAAAAAAGTACAACCCCAAGAAAGCGCAAAGCGTTTCTCCAAGCACGTAGCCTGTTTGTGACAGCAGAAACCCGGACAGATGACATTGTGAAGACGCGTAACCAGAAAATACTTACCAGGGAGGAATAAAAATCGTGGAGATCTCTGTTTTGGCATGCACAGATAAGGGAGGAGAGAGCATGAGCTGAATCCACACAGAGAGGAATGTCTCCAACTCCACAATGCACCAAAAAAATCTGCGAGGCGCTGCCTTTTTTCAGCTTACTATTCCACAATCAGCCGGCATCAACTCAGATCACATATATTCCAACCACCGACTGGCAGCGTAGTCCAATGCCACGCAAAGAAATCCGACTTTACACGCGTTATCCTTCATAAACAGCTCGGAAAACCACAGCGCTGTCCCCCCGAAACTTTCCTCCCCGTCACCAAGTTTCTTCCAGGGCGCAGAACATGCCCAGTGTTCCCGAGAAGCGCACTTGTCAACTAAAGGGAAAGTTTGCAGCTACTAAAGGAGGTGGAACGGGGTCTAAAAGGTACAAGAGGATAGTTGTCCGGTGCAAAATGTCATAAAATCCATCAGTGTGCGTTCCCCTGGTGAAAAGAGCGTCTCTTTCTCTTCTTCCGCCGACAGTCCTCGCACTGTTTCTCAGACGCTTTGTCAGGTTTACTAGGGTTTTTTCTCCTCCTTACGTCTCCACACTCTGCCCTCCTCCTTCACTCCAGTGGGTGTCATTCTCCCCCCCAAGCACCCCCAGTGTAATTCGAGCCGCTTCCTGGCCGCAGTGCCTTTGGGCCCTGCCTTCCTCCGCCCATCAAACTGCAGCGCTGCCTGCCTGCCTGCCTGCCCTGCGATCAACTCGCTGTGACTGGCTCCAGTGGAGGGCCCCTGCTCCGCTCCGGAGCTGTCAGCCCGCAGTAACAACGCCCCTCAGTGGCCAAGGCAAGATTACTGCGGGAGGAGATGCACATACACACACAGAGAGAGGCACAAAGCATCCATACAGTGTAGTTCAGGTTTTCAAGATGCTGGTGGAAGAAGCATTCAGATCATTTTCAGGAAAAATTGGAAATATAATCATGTAAAATATACCTACTGCAACAAAAAGTCCCGTAAAAGTACTTAAGTATTATCAGCAACATGAACTTTAAAGGGACAGTTCATCCCCACATTTAAAAATACACATTATCCCTCTTACTGGTGCTATTTATCAAACTAGATCTTTTGGTGTGAGTTGCTCAATATTGGAATTATTGGCTGTAGAGATGTCTGCCTTCTCTTGAATACAATTAACTTTATGACACTTCATTTGTGGTGCTCAAAGTGCAAAAAACACATCGGAAAAACTCAACAGCAATGCTTCTTTGCAGAAATCCAGTTACTAAAGATAATCCACAGAGCTTGTTGTGAGCAGTTTCATGTGTACTAGAAGGAAAAATGTCCAACATTCACACAAAACAATACAGGTAAGAAGAAAAATGTGAATTTTTGATTCTGGAGTAGATTTTTCTTAGAAAGCATATGAGCAGCTTCTAAAATGTGATACATCATAGAACAAAACTGTCCAACAAAGTAGTTTCAGGCCTCAGTAGTTATACAGAAATATAAAAATATGCATAAAATATTGCTTCAAAATCGTCATACTGCATAGGAAGTAGCCTACTTTTTATGTAAAGCATTTATCCGCCATGGAAACCATCGTGCCATAGTGCAGTGAAAATCAATGACAAAATGTAGCACTACTGTGTTTACATACAATTTTGAGCTACCTATACTGTACTTGAGTGTTTAGGCTTGATAGTATTTTACTTTTACAGACTGCAGGACGTCTGCAGGGTCATTTCACACACAGCGTATGTGATCATCATATAAAATATGACATATTCTTGTAGATTAAAGTCCCTTAACAGTAGATTAAATAGTTAAAATTAGCTCTGCTTAGACCTGTTGCACCCTTAAAATGCCACTTATATGTTAACGATAATAATATAATAATAAAATGTAATAATACACAACTATATAACACAGGAAGTGCCCCCTCTGTGTGCATAGTGGGTGATTTTACTGTTGCTGCTTGACATACATTTTGCTGCTAATACTTCCAAACTGTTGAATCAAGTCTGAATACTTGCACAATGAGCTCAACAATAAAAATGCCTTAAAAATGACATCATAACCATTATAATAAAAGCATCCAGTACTAAGTAAAGTGCCTGTGATGGTGAAATGACAACATGAAAGCAAAGAAAAGAAGTTAAATAGTGAGTTGCAATGACTTGTTTTTACAGTAAGATGTTGCAGAATTAGGAATAAGTGTAGTTGATAACTTTTCTGCAGATGAACAGATCTGTCCACAGCTACCCAGAGAGAGTCTGAAGGCTGGCCCCCTGCAGCTCGTCCCCCACTGCTCCAAGCTGTCTCCTGCATTGGTTCGGCCGTTCAAGTGCTCTGAAAGAGACACAGGGGAGGGTGGAAGACTCTAATCTCCACAGACTTCTTTTTTTTTTTATTTTTGTCTCACTTCCACTGCTGAAGCCTTCTTTTTTTAAACAAGGGAGGGAAAACTCTTCCATTCATTTTTGAAAAGAGGCACTAACAAGGTTTTTTTCTGAGGCAAAGATTTGGCTTGTGAATGGAGACTTCTTCGTCTGTTTTTCTCTCCTCTCCCATCTCTGCCTCCACCAGTGAAGCCATCAGATAACAGTGGAGCTGACAGGTTTGCCAGAAATAAAGAGGGGGCGAGAGGTGAGGAAGGAGAGTTTGACTCATTTTTCAAGAGTGGCACAAAATACCCCCTGCTGTTTCTCCCTCTCTGTGTGTCTCTTTCCTCCGACTACATAAGTCTATTTACAATCGCCCAATTTATTTTCCACCGCTCGGGCATCCCACATTTGAAAGAAACCTCATCAAGCAGAGTCTCATGGGCTTTTGACTGAGAACTGGATGGACTCAATGCCCCAGCGCTGTGGTATCCGTCAACCTGTCATTGTCCCCCTTCATCTCCGATCTTTTCTTCACTCCTCTTTCTTCCTTAATCCCTCCTGCGCCACAGCCACGGTGTTGGGAATTAGAAAGCAGAGTGAGAGGAAAAGAAAGTGACAAGCTAATAGCTCAGCGTCAGCATGTTAGATGAACATATTGATCCCTTGTCATTGTTGATAGAAACTGTCAGGACAGAGAGCTTCTCCAATAAGCGTTTGTTAATGGCGAGAATACTTGTTATTGCTGTGACGATTGAAGCTGTGAGTGATGTTTAAGGCCCAGCCACTCACCAGTCATTAAGCATGCCTCCTGCTGATATGCAAATCCGAGATGCAGTTGAAGAGATCTAATCAACAAGTAGCCGTTACTTCCCTTTGTCCAAGGGCCAGCTAATTGGTTCAAGTCCCCCTACACTCGCTGTGTTTTGCTTATTGTTACTTGGGTTTTTAGCCCTCAGTGTGCAGAATGATGGAGATGAGGAGTGTGACACCAGAGGGCTGTTTTCACATTCTTCTGCTGAGGAGGGAAAGTTTCTCTGTGCTCATCATAAGTAGTTTGCAGTGGTGGAATGTCACTTAGTTCATTTAGTCAAGTACTTACAATTTTGAGGTACTTGTACTTTACTTGAGTATTTCCATTTTATGTAACTTTATACCTTTACTTCACTACATTTAGCTGACAGCTTTAGTTACTTTTCAGCTCAAGATTTAACATGAAAAAATACATATCATTTAAAACGATTACGCATGTTTATAAATGAAAACACAGAACAGTATATTAAGTAGTTAAAATGAGCCCTACTTGGACAGTAACATGCTGCTTATATACATGCATCAATAATAATAATAATAATAATAATACAATAATATATTGGGAATATATAAAACAATTTTAGTGGCGTCATTCTGCATAACGAGTCATTTTATTTTTGGTACTTTAAGTACATTTTGATGCTGATACTTTTGAAGTACGTTTTTCCTGAAGTACGTTTTGAATGCAGGACTTTTTCTTGTAGTGGAGTAATTCTACTGCATGGTATAAGTACTTTTACTGAAGTAAGGAATCTGAATACTTACCTAACCCTAACCCTATTTTGGAAGCACATTATGCTCCAGCATGCAAATTAACTTGAAAAACATAAAATGGAAATGGATTGTTCAGTGTAGTAGAAGATGTCCTGCATCTAGCTTTTGAAATTAAAAATGTTTTTAGTAAATATTTAAATGTTACATGTTGTAAAATGTAAGATTTCCATTTTTGAAAATGTAAAAAAAAAAACTGAATCCATGAAGAAAATTATATTCCATTTTTTCAGAAACTGTGCCTTTAAATGAGCCTTCGGCACCGTGTATTGTTGTGATGTCACAGCTATACAATATATATAGTCATGACCTGCCCTACTCTGCTTGTGTTAGGCTGATTAAAGTTGCCTTCATTGATTTTGGTTGGTCAAGTTTTGACACAAGGAGTGAGATAGGTCAAGGTTAGGGTGAGCCAATCAGAGGCGGAGTAGGGCGGGGCATGCCTGAATTTGCCCTCCCAGGAAAAGAAATATCGCTGTCATTCTCTGGCTGCAATGACGGTGAAGAGAGGCCAAGAGTGTAGATGTAGCAGACCTGAAAACTCTGACCAATCAGTGGGCTTAAAGAGACAGGCACTGAAACGGAGCATTTCAGACACAGGGTGTACACAGGTATATTCAGACTAACAGTATGAGATAAATAATGTGTTTTTTAAGCATTAAATCATGTAAACCTGTTTAAGTAGAAACCCAGATTAAAAATAGCTACCAAAATTGTGAACTTCCCAGGTCACCAAGACTATGTCTCCTTGGAGACAGGACTATGGTACCCCTGTTGAACAAATACAATTTTAGAGTATTAAAAACTGGCCTAATAACATGTGCAAGGACTATTCTGAGGTGTTGGAAGGAACCCCAAGCTCCCACACTGAGTCTATGGAAAACACAGAAGATGGAGACGGTGGCATGTGAGAAGATGTTGGGGAGATTAAATTGTGAAAATGATATGATAAAAGAAAAATGGGATAGTTTTGGTAGGCAGATTTGTTGATTTGCCTGCCTTGCCTGCCCACTTGCCTGTCTTGTTTTAGTTAATTTATTTTCAGATTTTGTATTTTATTTATTTACTATTATTATTGTATTTTTTTTTATTTTTTTTTATGACCTCCATCATGTCTGGTTTGTTTGATTTTCATTTGTATGTTGTAAAAATGAAAAGATAATAAAAACTTTGAATTATATAAAAAAAAAATAGCTACCAAAACATGAGCATAATAATTTCCCTTTACTGTATTTTTCTGTGCAAACACAACAAAGACGAGTATTTTACTTCTACCTTATTTCAGCCATGTAATGTCTGATGGTCAGTGTGCCAACCACTCAACTACTGGATGAATTGCCATGAAATTTTGCACAGACATTAATAACTTAAGTGGTCCTCCTCCTCACAGTGCAACAACCATGGCTGCAGTCTCTCACTCCTGTTTCTTATTCTGGTGGCATGAAGGTGTTCCTAACTTTTCTATTGAAGCTACTTTTCTACAAAGGGTCACATCTCAAGTCTATTTTAAGTAGCCGCAGTCATCACAACATGTCTTCTCAAATCCCAACAGTGCTATAATAGTGATAACACAGGCAATGACTGTAGTGTACGCCTCTATTGGAGGCAATCAACCATTATACAGTGTTTTTTCTTACTGCATTGGCACAAAGACTATCCACTCCCTTACAGTGAGCCGAGTGAGAACAGTGAAACCCCTCCCTGTGTCTCTCTGAATGCTGTTAAAGCCTAACGGAGATATTCACTGCTGAGTATAAAACACACTTGTTCTCCTTTGGAAGATCGTTCTTTTCTTCTTCCTTGAGGGTGCTGCTGTTAATCACGAATGGCAGTGATATGTTATTGTAACTTCACGATGCCAAATCCTAGAGAGTCCCCTCCTTATTCTCCCAATATATCACTGACACTATATAATTAAAACAACAAACGTGGGTGAGTCATATCCTGTGCAAAATATGAAACAAATGCGCAGAGCTGTGTGTGGTGGGGGGATGGGGAGATGGGAGAAAGGGGTAAGAAGTAGACGCTCGCCTTGGGCTCTAATTTGAACCATATACTGTAGCTTCTCTGCAGCCATGTGGCGATGTAAGAGGACCCTGACAGAAAGTGCGAGAGGAACGTTTAGGTGTTTGGTTAGAGAGGGGGGCAGGAACCTGTAGCAGCATGGGCAAATTTAGAGACAACAGACCCCTGGGCACAGACATGCAGAGGGCCCCACCACGTCTCCTACACTGTAAGAAAGAATCTGTTTAATTTACGGTAAAATACTGGAAGCTTTGGTTGCCAGAACTTCACTGTAAAAAATAGAGTGAGTAGCAAAAACTGTAGTTTAGACTGAGTAGTCCCTTTATTTTTAGGTTAATTGTGTCATTCATTCAATTCAATTTTGCATGAAAATGTTATATTTTTACAGCAAAACTGTGTGTTTCCTACAGTTTATGACAGAAAAAAGGAAAAGTGTTGTGCTATTATTTGATTTACGGTAATTAAAAGTGTCTAATACGGCGATACACAATTTTTGATTTTATGCCCTACATGTGATGTATTTGACAGAGTTTTACTGTTATTTATACAAACATTTTTTACAGTGTACATAAGTGCAAGACACATAGACTGTATAGGCCTGTTTTTGTTGTTGTTTTGTGTCCCTTTGTAGTTGTTTTGTGTCTCTGTGTTGTTGTTTTACTCCTTTTTATTCTCGTTGGTAGTCTGTTTGTGTGTCTTTGCAGCTGTTTTGATTCTCTTTCTCGTTTCGTGTCTTTTTGTCGTCATTTTGTCGTCATTTTGTGACTCTTTGTAGTCGTTTGAATTTTTTTGTTGTTGCCTTGTTTCTCTTGCGTTTTACAATTGTGAGTCTGTTTGTTTCTTTGCAGTTGTTTTTATGTCTATTTGTAGTAATTTTGTGTCTCTTTGTAGTTGGTTTGTGTCTTCTTGTCGTCATTTGAGTTTCTTTGTAGTTGCATTGCATGTCTTTGTGGTTGTTTTGCACCTTTTCACAGCTGTTTTATGTCTTTTGTGGTAATTTTGTGTCTTGTTATAGATGTCATCTCTCCGTGGTTTTGTGTCTCTTAGCAGTTTTTTTTTGTCTTTGTGTTGCTGTTTTACTCATTTGCATACTCGTTGTGAGCTTGTCTGTGTATCTTTGCAGCTGGTTTGATTCTATTTGTTGTTGTTTTGGTCCCTTTGGAGTGTTTTTGTGTCTATGTGTAGTCATTTTGTGCCAGTTTATAGTAGTTTAGTATCTTTTTGTAGTCATTTAGTGTCTCTTTGTAATTGGTTTGTTTCTTTTTGTCGTCATTTTGTGTCTCTTGGTTGTCATTTGAGTTTCTTTATAGTTGCCTTTTGTGTCTTTGTGGTTGTTTTTGCACCTGCAGCTGTTTTGTGTCAGTTTATAGTTGTTTGGTGTCTTTATGGTCTTTTTTAAATCTCTTTGACATTAATGTTTCTTTGTGCTAATTTGGTGTATCATTGCAAATGTTTTACATCTAGCTATGGTCTTTTTTTGTCTCTTTATAGTTTGTAGTTATTCGTCTAGCATAGTCATTTAATTTCAGTTTCAGTTTCTTTTGTATTCATTTTGAGTCTCTTCTGTCTCTTTGAATTACATTTTACAGGTGAAAACCAAGAGGGGCCCTGGGCCTGTGCCCATTAGGCCTGTTAAGTAATCAATCCAAGTGTAGCAGCAGAACAAGAAATGTGTTTGAAGAGGACAAAGTGTTCTGAGAGAAACCTCTTATTCTCATCATGTGGCCACTCTGGACATCTCCTCCAGCCAAGGAGGCCAGCTCCCACTACTGAACCCCCACTCTGCCCTACAGGAGCACACAGCGGAGTCCCTCTGCTTTTAGCTCAGGAGGCATCACCCCATAAGTCAGCGGGTCTTCCTCCTCACTGTCACTGATACGCCGTAATAACCTCATCCAGAAAGCCAGGCCTCCGCAGTCCTCTCCTCCCCCTCAGCAGGTAACAGAGAGCAGGGATAGAGGGAGTGTATGGAGGGGGAGTGGAGGGTCAATCATCCAGATTCCTCACATGTTTCCACCTCAGTACTCCAGAGTGTTTGAAATAGCTGGGATGCCTGGAGACTAAGCTTGCAGTGGAGCTCAGCTGAAAGGGGAACACAAGGAGAGGGGAGAGGATTGATGTTTCCATCTTGAAACTGGGAGTTTGGTAGTTTCAACTCCCTCAAGCTGCAACTGGAAACAGCAGGAACATGGAGCGCATTGCAGTGTTGCAGTATAACTCCTGATCGAAACGTCTTCTTCCCCTCCCACCTGACTGGCACCATTACTCCTAATAAAAATAACACAGGACTTTTTCCAGGGAGGAACACAGAGAAAAGCTGAGTACAACTGACAACTTTATACCGCTATATAAAATGAAGAATGAATAGAGCTTTTTCCAGGCATTTTAACACTGACAAGGATTTTTCTTCGCTTTCTTTGTCTGCGTCTTTCTTATTATTTCACCACTCCTTTCTCCCTTTTTTTCACACTTCACTGGTCTCACAACACATGCGCATTATGCTCACACACACACATACAAACACATTACACAGCTCATTTGGTTCGGAGAACAGGTCACTTCAGTCATTCTGGGTATGACTCATACTTTGCAAGTCAGGACTTCAGCCTGTGCTGACACTGTTGAAGTTTGATTTGTTTTCCTCTTCAAGCCAACAAATCTTAAGGAGTCAACTACAGCAGCTCAATATTCCCCTTTAGCAAATGTTCACCTCCTGGCACTGAGTGTAAGACTGACGTCATTGCAAAGCCTTAATCTCACCAGCGTAGTAAAAAGCTTGGAAGGAAAAAATATTAAGTTCATCCTTGTGTCACTATCAAAAGACCCCAGCAAAATGTTTTAATATAGTAAGTATAGTATACTTTATGATTTAATAAGCATGCATGCACCCAGCAGCTGGTTAGATTAGCTTAGCATTAAGACTGGAAACAGGCAAACAGCTAGCCTGGCTCTGTCCAAAGCTAACAAAATCTGCTGACTAGCACCTCTAAAGCTCTTTAACTGAAATCCAGGTGTAGAAAGCATAAGTTGCTATTTTGTAAGGTGGAGCTACTGTTCAACAACCCAATGTGTTATTTGTACAGCAGCTTAAAAGCCATTTTATATGTTTGTTGTTAGCGGTGTTATCTAGTTGCCATAGTAATTATGAAGGTGGAAGCGAAGCAATGGAGTGTAAAAACAAAGGAGGAAGAGAGGATATTCAGTATATCAAACAACAAGGTGAACTTATGGTGGGTAGAAGAGGTGGTGGGTGGTTCAAACAAACACAGGACAGTTTTTCATGTCCCATGGTCAACACAAATATTTCATAATACATTGGGGAAATTCAACCTCTGCATTTAATCCATCCTTCTTTTTTTTTACACACACAAGTGAACACACGATGGAACCTATGTGGACCTATGTGGTCATGTGGTTTGAAGGATGAGATGGTGCTGAAGGATTTTTTCCCCACCTTTGACTGTCAAGAGACAGTTATGAAACAGGATGGGAGAGACAGAAGGGCAACCATGTCCCTGGCTGGAATCAAACTGATGACATTGTGATTATGTGGCAGGTCAAGAACTAGTCCGGCACATAACTTATGCTAAACTGTTAAACTGTAGTTTTTACAACTCAAATTTAGTTGATGAGTTGATAGACATATCTTGTTACCATTGGACAGAATGTACTATGAGTTTCCCTTATGTCTCTTTGTGCTAAGATAACTAGCTGCTGGTTGTAGCTTTATATTGAACTTACAAACAGGAGAATCGTATTGATCGTCTCATCTAACTCGTGGCCAAAGAGCGAATGAGCCCATTTCCCCTAAATGCCGATCTATTCCTTTAAAATGCAGGTCACTTATTCATGAAAACTCTAAAAAGTTAGAAAGAATTGAGGCTTACTCTCACATAGATGACTTGTTTAAATGTATATAATTTGCACCTAACCTGGCCCTGCTTCTCTGTTGTTGGAGAGAGTTAGACATTAGCGCTGACTGCAGTGATCCCTGCAGTTCCTCTGCAGCAGCAGGAAGTCAGGTTAAACATTACATGATGTACAGAGCCAAACTGTTCCCAGGAACTATCAGAAGCTCTGAGTGACAACTCACAGGCTGTGTGCTTTGTAGTACCTATAATCTACTGCTCTTACCAGCAGCACTATCCGCTGCTATGAAGAGAACTGATGCTATCTTTGAAAATGTCCTCACAGCCTCTCTTCTAAGGCAGCGGGGTCTCTGAAAGACTTTCACTGCATTTTGAGAGCAGGTGTTTTCTATTGAGAGTCTTAACGCCATTTGAAGACGAGCACAGTGCAGACAGTGATAAAGCAAGGACTAAAGAGGGCTGAAGAAGCAAACTCAAAGTATTTAGGGTCTGTCGGGAGCGCCCATCTAAGAGGGAGTCATGCATTCCCAGCATACACATAGCTTTCATTGTGATTATAGATCGAGGGAGGCCCAGGGAATAAATCACAAGGTCAGTGAATGGGCTGTCTGACCTTTAACCCCGGGGCAGAGAAAAGCCTCTGCTCTATGTCCTGATGTCATCAGCAAGTCATTACCACCAAGGCTCTCAACACCTCTACCATCCCACCCTAACTCACGCTGCTGAGCTGCTATTGGACGAGCCCCCTGGCCACAGCACCTAAATCACTCTGCAGGACGGCAGTTATAGACTTGACCTTGGCTTGGTGCTGTTTTCCATTCCCCGCTCCCACATTCAACTCTGTTTATTGTTTCTCTGTGTCCCCGCTTACTGCTCTGTCCAGTGGCAGGAGCAAAAAAGAGTAAGTTATGGGCACAGTAAATAATATGCTCCAATAATGGGCAGATACAGAAATGTCCCACCTCGTCTATTACTTCAGAGCAGGGCAGACTTTATCAATCTTTAGCCTCTTTTTGTAGCCATTTTGTCGCTTTGCAATAGTTTGTAATTACTTTTTGTCTGGGGCTGTTTTGACCCTTTTTTTTAGTTGTTTGGCATCTCTTTGTAGTTGTTTTGTGTATCTTTGTAGTTGTTTTGTGTATCTTTGTAGTTGTTTGGCATCTCTTTGTAGTTGTTCTGTGTCTCTTTGTGGTTGTTTCCTGTTACTTTGAAAATGATTTGGTCTATTGTAATTTTTTTTGTTGCTTCTTTTGACCCTTTTTGTAAATTGTAGTTTTGTGTCTCTTTGTGATGACCGTGTATTTTGTGTTTTTTTTTAGCTGTTTGGTGTCACTATGTAGATTTTTTTTGTTACTTTGTGATTGTTTTTTACTTTTTGTCTGTTTTGCCCGTTTTTGTAATCACTTTATGTCACTGAACTTTTTTGCGTCTCCTTGTAGTTGTTTTGTGTCTTTTTGTAGTCATTGTGATTGTTTCACCCATTTTTCACAGTTGTGAGTGTAACTCTTTGCAGCTGTTTTGGTCTCGTTGCAGTCTTTTTGTATCTCTTTGTGTTTTGATTCATATTTTATTGAAGGCTGGTGTTAACAGGACCAATTTTACTCGGCCCTGTTAGTAGCAGCTAACAGCTTCTATATCGTTCCAATAGATTCTTGTTACTCTTTGCTAAAATGGCAATTTTGAATGTAACTGTTTATCCAGGAGATGTGTCAATGGTCCCTTGTGTGGGTGACAGAGTCTTTTGAAACAAAACTAAGGCATTGAGCCAAAGCATATGTTTTCTTAAGAGACGATGAGGTGAGTTGAGGTTAACTATTTTGACCGTGAACGCCAATCTGAGGCCTAATTTGAGCTGAGCGGTCTCCTGAGGGGTCACCCCCCCCACCAGGGCCCTGACCTTTGACCCCCTTCAAGCTGCTTCTGCACTTCATCTAAGGCGATACACGGAGGAAGAAGGGGAAAGTGACAGAGATATACGTCTTATTAAACATCTCTACAGCCTGCATCCTGACAAATAACTCCTGTTACAAATGACATTACCACAACTCTCAAAATAGAAGATTTACGCTCTTTTTTTTTCTCTGTGTGCATACCATTTACCCCCTGTTTACACAGTTTCCCGTACTCAGTAACAGAGGAGCGGCTGTGAACATGCTGGCTTGACTCAAGGCTTCAGGTTGCAGCATGCCCACCTCCGCAGCAGACTGACAGATTTACATTGTTGTCTACCACATTGTTCTGCACTTGCAAGTCCTGATCACACTGTTGAGCAATGGCATCCCTTGAAAAACCCATCTCTCAGCATCCATCCGTTCCTATTTCTCCCACCCTCTTGCCGACGGCGATGGCAGAAACCCTGAGCTGTGCAAAGCAGGGCAGATTAAAAACTCCTACTAGGCCTATAAAATAACCGAGTACTTATGAAGGCACCTGGATAGACTCCTCTGCAGAAGTGAATGCCGCTCAAGACAAAAGACCTATTGACTAATTCATTTATAGAAAAGATTATACCTACACAAACCTTGGAGACACGCCGGGAAAAGTCTTTACAATTCTCTCCTCGTGTAAACAGACGTGTACGTCTGAACATGTGTCGGCTAATGTACACTTCACTCGTTGGAAAACTGCGCCGTACAAATAAATTAATCAAGCAGTACGCTACACTTCCTTTCAAAGCACTTAGCAGTTTGGGTGCCCCCGTTAGTGCATAATCCATCAATCATGGTCAAATCACTCTGGAAAAATGGTTCGAGGCCAATGAGCAGAAGTATTCCAGCAGAGCAGCGTTTTAGAAAAGAATGATGGAATTGTAAATGTGGTTTGTGTTGAAAAGTACAGAGAGAAGCAAAGAAATACATCTGTGAGTGGACGTAAGAAATGTTTCTCAGTAAAGGATTCGATTTACTATAGTTTGTGTCACTTTCTAATGAGGTATGCTTTATAAAGGGTTTCCAAGTTGTAACAGATGGCTTTTTATAAATGGTTATTAAGTGCCTTATAGATTTGTCATATGCCATTTGAATGACAAACTTTGAATTGCCATATTATAAAAACAAACAAACAAAAATATGTTGCTGTTGCATATCCTCTTTCATCATAATTCCCTTTGTGTTTATAGCAACCATGAAGACACCTCCCATGGACAGTTAAACCACTTGGCAGTTATAAAGTAATATTTAATGATATACAGGGTTGGTGAAGCTACTTTGAAAGCATACCTTTGCAAGCTACCAATTACCTCACACTGGAAGAAGTTGAATCACAGCAAAGCTACTCCAGGAAGTAAGCCAGTTCTAATTCCAAGAACGTAAGAAAGAAAGCAGTCAAAAAGATCAAATTGACAATGTGCATGTGGTCCAAAGTGATAACAAAATATAATACAAAAGTCACACCAATAATAAATGAATACTGTTTTTTTTACAGCTAATATATTAAGGTTTAGCTTTATATTGCTATAGCTCACCTTTTTCACAGGTGAGCTAAAAATTCCAGCTTCTTGGAAAACCTCTGAAAAGGGGTGGGATCAAAGTGGGTTCAGTAGAACAGTAAAGAAGCAATGATAAAATTAAAAAAGTTTTTAAAAAAAGATTTTTTTTCGATTTATGGCCAAAAGGTGTTTCCATTCCAGTAGTTAACTACACAATAAATAGAATTTAACTATTTGAATTACTATGCAAAAATAAATGTAGATGAACTACTAGCAAGCTACTGCGAAATGTAGTTAAACTACTGGTGTAGTTACTACTCTAACACTGCTGATCTGAATTTCCAAAACAGGATGTAAATCAACAATTTTAACAAAATAATCTCCTTGTATATTTATGATGTAGTGGTTGGTATTACCTACTGCATGTACTCTGTCAATATAAACAACCTCTAACAGAATGGATGTTCTTGTAACAAGATGATATGCCTGTCAGCGTAGAAAAGACACTCATAATCTATCATCCTGTGGAATCGGAGTGTTTGCTGTAATTAAAAGTACAACCAGTGCAGCACAGCAGTGTGGGAAAACCTCAGCTTGTAATTATTGTAACAGTGAAAGTCAAGGGAGACACACCTTGTAAACTGATCCCTGAGAATCCTGATGTTCACACTAAACGCCACTCCCCTGTCTCTTCCCCTGGCTGCACAGCTAAGCCCGGGTAAAGCTGCAGGAGAAAGCTCCAAACACACACAAACACCCATCTCAACCCCCGGGCCCGGCCTCTCTCTCTCTCTCTCCTGTGCTACACAGCACGAGCTGTCACTCCTTTAGTATGTCACCGTAATTCACAGTGACAACAAACAACTGGCCATGCTACACACTACCCATGATCCCTCACTGGGAGCTGAGGGGGAGTGGAGAGTTGGAAGAAGAGATGGGGCAGACGGGGACATTTAGGAGGGGACAAAGAGAAGAGAAGGAGGGCATAGGGTAGAAAGACGAGAAGCAAAGGGCCAAAGGGGAGGGGGATCTATTGTCATGTATATATACCCATTATCTGTCATTTTTTTTCAAAAGGAATTTTAATATTTCCTTCCACATTATGACGCCCTGCTGCGATGCTGCAGAGGAAAACCCCACAATTAATATTTCGATACATGCCGGTTGTTATTCCAAAGGGCCACAATGAGGCTGACAATGAATACGGTCCTGTCAGAAGGGTTGATAGGTTGAGGAATAGTAGGCAGGTGACCTCTGACCCCGACGCATAGAAAAAAGACAGAGGTGGTGTGAGGGGGAGCAGTTTAAGTTTCACACCCTTTCTCAAATGCAGCGCTTAGTTCGAGGTTTTGTACAAGTGTGAGGAGCATTTTCTTTCCCTCGGAGACCTTAAGTACTTCAAAAGTAGACAAAAAAGCCAGGGAGGGAAAAGGAGGGAAATAGGAGCAAAGGGAAGAATACCAATAAGTAGAGAAATAGGAATGAAATGGAAATAGGAGGGAGGAGGGAAGGCCGGGAGAAAAGAGGGAGAGAAAGAGAAAAAGGAACATGACCCAAGGTTCAGCCGAAGACAAGGCATAAATCAAAGATGGCGTGAAAACACAGCACCTTTGGGCTCTCTGCTTTGCTTTCCAACCGAGGAGCCAAATTGTTCTCTAGCAGAGCGCAGCCACTTCTGAGGCTTGATGTGCTAATAGTACTGATCAGTTGTTGTTTATCTTGCATTACTCAGAAGAGCCAAATCAATCACTGTGTAAACATTAACCAGGGTGCAGAGAGCTGGAGGGCGGGAAACTCTTTCAGGGAAAAAGAAGGTATTCACTGACACACAGCATGACAACCAGGGTAGGCTTAGAAGTGCAAACAGTAAGTGGAAAATGTCCTTAATCTCGACTTAGATAAGAGAAACTGGGTTTTGAGAAGAAATGTAAGATTTTTTCTTTTTTCCTGTAAATTACAACATTTTTAAAGCACCAATAATGTTGGACACAATGTGCAGAAATGATGTTCAGCAGTGTGATAATAACTTATTTAGTGGTGAACCTCCTCCTTATCATGTTCTTACAGCAGATTTCTATGTGGTGGTGGCATGTGTGTGCCATGTGTATTTCATTGGATGTCCTCTGTGTTCGACCATCACAGCCCCCAGCCAGTCTAGACGAGGGACTTGTTTACTCCACTGCAACGGAACAGAAATGCATACAAGCAAATTCTCCCATCTGAAACACTTTCCCTGTGGTCAGTAGTGACTGTCAGCAGCCCACAGTGATATCGAACAGAGAGGATGTTTCACTTTGTGGTTATTGTTATGTGGAACATCGGATATGTACTTCTAACCAGCGTCTGTGTGCCACTTTGTATGTGCGCATGTTGGCAAATTACAGTGTAGAGTATGCATGGTACACAGGAGAGTTCTGTTGAAACTAAAGAGATGATATGGTACAGTACGTAAAAGTGAGGGCCGTCACAGGGGGGAGTGTGAGGCCCTGTGTGAATTTGACATGCATGTACATGAATCACTGTAACACACACAGCTCTTCTAGTTCTACTGCACGCAGCCAGGCCCAGTACTACAATGCAAGTGTGGATTGCACTCTAAATTTAATATTTTACAGACTCAGTTGAAATTTAAATATTAAATGCCAAGTTCAAGGTGGTAGGTGTTAGGCACTTGGACATTGTGGTCCAGCTGCCTTCAAATGCTGCAGGGATTTCATGAACTGAAGGAGAAGCTTATCATAAATGATAACGCACAGGAATTTCATTTTTGAAGCATTTGGGTGACAAAACAGTCAATCATAAAAAAAAGATATATTTAAAAAAAAAACACCAGAGGATATCAGGCCAGTCTTGAGGCCAATAGAGGCACAAAGCCCTGTGCTGTCGCAGCTCTGAGTAGAGTACAGGATATTTGAGTTTAACAGAGTACTATGCTATGCTATAAGGTAGAGTCAGTTTAACATGTTAAGGTACAATAGAGTAGAGTAAGATAGGGTAGAATAGTGTGGGTAGGGTGGGAGCGAATAAAGAGGGCAGTAAAGAAGAGAAGTGCACAGTATAGTAGAGTAGACTAGACTAGAGTAGAGCAGAATAAAGTACAGGACAGGAGTTAATAAAGTTTGAGAGGGTACTGTGGGTAAACAGAGAAGCAGAGTAGTGCAGTGAGTAGAGAAGAGTAGAGTAGTGTAGCACAGAGTAAAGTAGAGTGAAGTATAGTAGAGTAGTGTAGCGCAATATACACTAGAGAAGAGTGGACTAGAGTAGCATAGCATGGTGTAGTGTAGAGTGATGTAGAGTAGCATGGAGTAGAGTCATGAAGCGTAGAATAAAATAGACTAGAGAAGAGTAAAGGAGAGCAGTCTAGAGTAGCGTAGACTAGAATAGAGTAGAGCAGAGTAGCATAGAGTATCGTAGAATAGAGAAGAGCAGAGTAAAGTAGAGTAGCAGACAGTAAAGTAGAGTAAAGTAAAGTACAGTAGTGTAGCCTAAAATACACTTGAGAAGAGTAGAGTAACATAGCATGGTGTAGTGTAGAGCGAAGTAGAGTAGAGTAGCATAGAGTAGAGTTGTGAAGCGTAGAGTAAAATGGACCAGAGAAGAGTAAAGGAGAGCAGTCTAGCATAGAGTAGAGTAGCGTAGCGTATGTAGACTAGAGAAGAGTAGAGTAGCCTAGAGTAGAGTAGAGTAGAGTAGAGTAGCCTAGAGTAAAGTAGAGTAGCCTAGAGTAGAGTAGAGTAGCCTAGAGTAAAGTAGAGTAGCCTAGAGTAGAGTAGAGTAGAGTAGAGTAGAGTAGTGTAGAGTAGCCTAGAGTAGAGTAATGCCGAGTTGAGTAGAGTAGCATAGAGTAGCATACAATAGAGTAGAGCAGAGTAAAGTAGAGTAGCGTAGCGTAAGGTAGAGAAGAATAGAGTAGCATAGAGTAGAGTAGCGTAGACTAGAGCAGAGTAGAGTAAACTAGAGTGGACCAAAGCTTTATTAACATCGTTATTATTCCCAGAGTTCAGTGGATCAGTCAGTCTTCAGAGGAAACAAACACTGAACACACTGATGACAGATGAGTTGATTTTATTTCTTCTGCCTCACGCTAGAAGATGGATCCACCATCTGGACCTCAGGCTTCTTGGCTGGTGGGTGAACTGCCTGCCTATGGTGTGGGGGTCTGTCAGGGGGTGTCAGACCATGTGTCCCCTCTGAGGGGGGCATAGGGGTCCTGGTGGGCCTTGTAGCCTGTGACCATGATGCCTGCTCCCCTGACCCAGAGCAGCACCCCTCACCCCAAACAAGACGCACGCATCCAAACACACATCGGCACAATACCAGGTCAATGGCCACTTGCTCAATCCATTAACACTCTGTTAGCTTTTATATGCGCTTACAATGTTATGAAAAGCACATGTCCAAAGGTTGCAGTACAATAGAAAAGCTGGCGACCAGATTCACACTCAGGGTCTGGTTAATGTTAGCGATACCAATATACTGAAATCGATCACAGGCAGTTGAGGTAGTATTGGCTTGGATTTCAAGGACTTACTCTGTGTCTTCTTGTGCTTTTGTTAGAATGTACATATGTAAATCAATATAAAAGGTACCCTGACCCAAGAAAGTGAAGGTTCAAGGAGAACCTGAAGTTAAAGCTTAAACCGTTCCACCGTGATAATGCCAACAGCAAGAACCACTCAAAGACCTATATGAAGCAAAACAACATCCAAGTGAATACATTAAGTACATACACACAGAGCTGTAATTGGGCTTTGAGAGTATGTGGGCCCATCTGCCCCTGGTATCCGGGCTCTGTGTTTGGGGGGCCATGGGCAGACTGCTGCTGGCGTGGAGTCTGAATAGGCCGGCGGCTGAGCTAAGAGAGCTGTGTGCACATGGCCTCCATGGCTAATCTGCTAATGTATTCCAGAGGTCAGGAGGGTTTCGCACCAAATCAATGGAGGGATTTACACAGCTTTCCCCTGGAATGTGCTCCATCCGCACTCTGCTTCGGGGAAAACATCCACCTCTGCTTTGCCAGGCCGTCCAATTTTCCGCGGCATTTAACCACAAAAAAGGAAGAGCGAATTTGAAAAAAGGAAAAAACAGAGAGGTGCAGTGAAGCACTCACTTAACCATCCATTCGCTTTTCCATGTCCAGCCTCAGTTTTGCTGCTGAGATGTTTTGGAGCCCCTAGATCTACTGCACATCCAACCACATACAGCCTCTTTGGTATTTAAGAGTTCACTGACACAGAGATTACTGAGCAGTGATGTAAGATAGGGCCATGCTGTTACATATAGGGGAAAAGGTGAAAAGACAGCAGGGAGGGAAGAAATAAAGAATACATGAGAGCAGTAAGGGCTAATCCAAACAGACTATAAAGGCTCCAGTACCTTAAAGGTAAAAGAAGAAGCAGGACTTTGATATACCATCATGAAACCCCAGACCAACTGAGAAAATCTGTGCACCATCAGCATCTACAGTCTACAGCTCCAAGGCTCCAAAATGCTCCATCTGAACCTCTCAAAGGTCAACTGAAATGGGGCAGAAAATGGAAGCGATGTGGGGCGTCATGCTGTTTGGACCAGACATCACAGGTACTATAGACTGTAAGGAAGTGGAAGGAGCTCCTGAGTCTGAAAAATGAAGCCAATGCTGAAGAGCCCTAAACCTGAATTCTTGGATCCTATCCCACAGGTCACACATATACCCTGAATGAAGGAATATTGATAGATGTGCCTTTTACATGCTAAAAAAAATAAATTGCCTTATTTTGGAAAAAGATGAGTAGACCAAATGTGACCTTTTGGATTTGTCAGATGTTGACAGCTTTACCTCTGGAGAAAATAACATATATGCAGAGAGGGAAACCAGACTTGTGGGGCCGTTTACTTTGTTTGTGAAAGACCTGGATTTAGTGGAGGAAGAAGACTGAGCACTAACTGTCATAAACCAATCACAGTGGCTAATATGACGCTACAACATGGAACAATGAAGGACCTTAAATTTGCAAGGATTCTGAAAACCTTTTAACTGGTATTTTGTCTGAGAGATTTGTGATCTTTTTTTTTTTTTTGTTTGTTTATTTGTTTTTTGTTGTTTTTGGGTACAGTTCTATTAAATCTGATGTTCTGTCTATTTACACATCTACCAGATACTACTGTAATCTCTGTTTAGGGCAGAACTGGACTGTTGCACTGCTGTAACGTTTTCGTATTTCTGTAATTTCCCAGCTTGGGATAAATAAAGTCTATCTATCTATCTATCTATCTATCTATCTATCTATCTATCTAAAGGTGCTGAATTGTATTAGTGTTGTTTATGGGTAAAATCTCAATAAAAAGTGTTTAAAAAAAACTTCCTTCTTTCTAAAGGCCAGTAGGGGGCAACTCCATGGATAAGACACTACCATGCGACCTGTCAGAATAAAAGTCTTAGAACCCTTTCCCGATGTGTTTTTAGTTCATGAAGTTATTTGTAAAACTATTGTCGCCTCTTTTTCAGCATTCAGCATTACTAAAAGATACTCAAAGGAGTCAGCTCGTTCATTTTTTCTGGTAAGAACATTTTGTTTAACACATTTTTAGCTAGCTAAAATTAGCATCCCAATTAATATCGAGTTAAAGTGAATAATGGGTGCACCTTGGTAACCAAGCTAGCTAGCTACCACGACTCAGCATTTGCTTTGTGGTACCTGGCCCGACTGGGTTCATAACTCAGCCTCTTGTCCAAATATGGTCACTTCTGACTACAAAAACAACCAAGATGGCGGTGATTACAATGTCAAGCTCGTGGCTTCAAAACGGTAGTCTACAAACCAATGGGCGATGTCATGCTGGCTACATCCACTTCTATTTATACAGTCTCTGGTTGGTATAAAGTTTTGTATAAAGGGAAACATATGTATAAGGTTTTTGAGATGAGATGATACCCTTGGATGATATTTCTGTCACAGAATTAAAATATCTAGATGAAGGGTTGAGATTAATTATTTTTTAAGTGGCGTTCTGTCTCACTTTCAGTCAGTTAGTTAAGGTGAATCCTGGGTCATGACCCTGAAACTGATGCCCAGAGATCACTGGACAGAGAACTGAAGCGAGGGAGTGTGGTGAGAACAAATAGTAGGGAGGGAAAGTGGCCCTCTCTGCAGCTTAGCACTCAACGTTAATGATATGAGATCATGGCAGATATTCCCATCTCCTTATCTGTAGTGTCCGTGTGTGTTTTATGTGAATGTGTGTCAGTCAGGTCTTGTGTGCGTAGGAATGCACCAGGGTTATGCAGCACTCGATCCTCCTCTCCTCTCTGTCTCTGGCTGTTGGAGCGGGCCCGGCTCAGGTCATAAATAAGCCGGCCTGGATAAGGAGGACACCCAAACCCAGACACGCAGACGCAGAGTACAGGGGCCCTGGCCTTAAATCCAGACAGCCCAGCTTGGACCAAACCAGACACACACACTCACACACACAGAGCCAGGGCGGCTCACTTTCACTGCCCTTAAACTCAGTTATAGAGGTCACAGGTCAGATTCATATAAATGTGTTCAGCTCCACACGCTTTGAACAGGAGATTGATGTTCAGCTCCACTTCTTGTGTTTTTCTTTCACATATCTGTCTCAGGGTGAGATATGTATTGTATAACTCCCATATGGAAGATTGATAAAAGGCAGAGTTTTATGTAAAAAAAAAAAAAAAAAAAAGTGGATTTACAGTATATAGATCTTTGGAGGAATGAACTATAAAGACAGATTCAGATTAGGATCTTTGCCTAATATTGCAGATGTTTTAATCTGACAAGCACGGGCCCCACATTACATGTAACATCATCAGTTCTCCTAAATCACACAGCAAGTATCACATACTTTGTTGAAACTTTTCAAAATGCTCTTTTTCTCTCTGCTTTTGTCATAACTTCCCCTCCCTCTTGCAAACTTTTGCCATCGTTCTCTATCATCCAGCTGATCTGTCTGCGACTGCTCGCTTCACTGCTGCAATGCTACATGATCTGTTTACCAATACTGTACCTAGCTGCTGGGCACAGGGAGAGAAACAACAAAAGATGTTTTAAGGGGATCAGAATCGGCTCACACAGCTAGCCTGAGGCTCAGTAGCTGACTGCAGATCTGACTCAGTGGCAAGGTATATTTGAACATTTAGTACTGCATTATTTGCATCATTTAATGTGCCAGAGGGAAATATATTTATACCAGTTTCTGTTGGGATACAACCCGCGTAATCAGGAGCCCTGAACCTAAGTGCAGGGCCACCTTATAAAAAGTGACATATATAAAGAGTGACAAAGTCCACGTAGGGAGGAAGGCAGAGTGGATGGATACAAAAACCACAATGTTTTGTTGTCTAAGTATGAAAAATGATGCATAACTTTGTGTAAGATATCATCACAAACTCAGCATATGAATTTCTACAGTTTGGAAGTTAAAATGAGCGAGGGAGGAGCTTTATCCTACTCTCTAAATCTCCATCCCAACCCTCCAAGTTCACCCACAATTTCCCCTTTGCTCATCTTCCCCCTCCACATGACTCACCCCCACCCACCCAGCCTCTTGTCCCAGACCCCATCCTCCTCATTGACATGATCTCTCCATTCATCTGCCAGAGCGTTTCCTGTGCAGGGTGATGGGGGGTCAGCAGTTTGATAAACCCATAAAAGGCCCCCAAGTTAGCCCATGAAGGCCTCGGATGGCCTCTGTCACCCGTTCCCACAGCCCGCCTGTCTGTCAGCCCCTCTGACTGACAAGCCCTGTCACCCCGCACCCTGACACACACGCCCACTCCAACTCCATCCTCCCCCCCAAGAAAAACCACACACATTAAAAATCATTCTGTCTGGGCCTGCCACTCACTAATATGACCGACAAAAGCGTCACACTCATGTCGGTGGACCAGTGGGGGAGGAGGGGAGGGGAGACCGTGGGCACGGTGCCCAGTGACTCCACCTCGTCCAGTCATGAACAGGGTCTCTTTCTGTCTTTTCCTCTGGCCCTTCAGACTCTTTGAAAAGGAAGAATGCACCATGCTAAATCTGCCCACAAGGGATGGTGGGCGGTGTGAAAAGACTGACACCGATGCCACCCTCCCCCTGGCACAATGACACAGATGCTCCTGGCAGGAGGCGCGGAGCACAGCCCCGTGTCCTACAACATCACAGGATATTTAGTGTTTGCTACCAAATTTGGCTCCTGAGCATAAGACTTTGATTTGTTTTTATACTTTTCAGTTCTTATTAACCAACACAAGCTGGAAGAAAAAGTGTTCTCTTTTTCAGAAATGACTCAAGGGAAAGATTAATTACATTTAATTTACCATTCCCACCATAGAGTTCAGTGTTGACCAAACTTTTCTGGAGGAGTTTGAGGTCTAGGCCAGTAATTGAGATATTTTCTTACTTTAAATACCCAGCAGTCTTTTCCCCTTCCCATCTCCATTTTGAAACAGGGACATCTCTATCTCTATCCCCCTCACCATTTTACCCCATCATATTCAACTTTTTATATGTCCAAGGCCACCCTCTGTGCTTTTCTAACTTCACAGCAGAGTAAGAAGGTTAAAGATGGTTGACTTATTATCATCATGGATGGATGACTGAACAGGTACAGATTCAGGGCTCCTGGACTACAACGTCCATACAAGATGACATTTATTGTTGGAAAATTAATTAAACAACTACAAAGAGCCTCAAAACAACCATTTAGAGTCTACAAAGAGACACAAAGTGACTACAAAGAGACTGAAAACTACCACCATGAGATGGAAAGCAACTACAGATCAAAGTGACCACAAAGACAAAAGAAACTACTTCAATTAGAAGTAAAACTACTGCAAAGAGACGCAAATAAACTACAAAAGAGATTCAAAGTGATGACAAAGACACACAAAACTACTACAAGAGATGCAAAACAACTACAAAGAGATGCAAAAATGACCACAAACAGATACAAAGCAGCTACAAAAAGATGCAAATTGGCCACAAAAAGATGCAAAATGACTACAAAGAGATGCAAAATGACCACGAAAAGATGGAAAACAGCCACAAAGAGTCAGTCTCGAGTCCATCTTGCTCCTATATAGGAGGTTGTGGAGGGCCTTTTACATGTCTGTGTCCATTTGGACTATTAATAATCTCCTTATTATTGCCAGGAACCAGGGATTTAAATGTGTTTTTAACAGATTTCTACTCATTTTAAAAATGTGCCCCACTTCTTTAAATTTATAGCAATTCTGCCTCACAGCATCACTTAGTGCTAGTTTTCAAGGGAGAAGCAGGCATTTGACTGAAATTCTACAAGTCAGCTATAAAGGAAGTTTTCATCAAACTGCAGGGAACCTTTCATGCGACTTGGTTCTATGTGACTCAGCAGCACTGTGTATGACTCCCTGAAACTGGCTGAAGATTTGCATTAAGAGGTGCATTACAATATACTGGCTGACCTGAAATGTTTTTTTTCTACAGCTCACAGTTCTAGTGCATTTACAGTTTCACTATGTTCTGCCAACAATTTTCTGAAAATTACCTGCTTTTTGTTTATGTTATGGTTCGGTTACCTTAGTATAATTCCCAGGTCTAGAGAAGAGTGTGTCCACTGTTTTATTTAGAACTGTGTGACTGCTGATATTTCAATCTGTTCCCAAAAGGATACAGTTACTATAAAGTTCTTTATCTCTCCATCTGTCCAGGTTTGCACCCTATACCATGCAGGTACCCAACCACAGCTCCATATCTCACCCCTACATTGGGTATCCCAGCCAGCAGAGGCCTGGTCCTGTCTCCAGACACACATCAGTGTGATGGAAAGTCGCCTTAGCAGGCCAGGAACTCAACTCACCCTGTCTGAAGCCAGCTGCTTTAAAGAACTGAAGGAGAATTAAGAGGAAACTTATGGGAGGGAGACAGGAGGCTTTCTGTCAGAAGATGAGATAATCTGAAGGGACAGCCTCGGACACACTCACAGGTTAATGCAGTGGAAAATACACGGCAAGAAAAATGTATTTTGGAAAAGCCAAATGGGGTGTTATCTTAAAAGGATAATGAATATGTCTTTCCCTGAGAAGTTTCAGCGTGTACTTTGTGATGGTAATTTCCACACAGACGTCAACCTGGTTCCAGTGTGGTGACCGGGGATAATACAGGTCATGCATGAGTGTTTCTGTCTTTATCTCCGTGCATCTCACTCCATCTGTTTGTATATCCAACGGCACCAATTATCTTTCTTTAATTAAAAAAAAGAAGTGGGTAAAACCAAATTAAAACACAAACTTATTTGTATTATGCTGCTGTGATTTTTTGTAAGTTTTGGGGGTACAAAAGATAATTTTTTTCTCATCCACTTCTCAACCGTGCCCCCCCTCCCGACGTTCCTCTCCTCCCCCCCCACTTCTAGCTGCTGTATCCTGTGTGGTGAAGCTGGCACCAGGCTTCCACAGCTTTCCTGCACAGACGTTTTTGATTCAAGCGTAAAAGTTTCTTGGGTTCTCTACATGTGTGGCGTAGACCATCTTCCTACCCGCTATGTTTACTGAACAGTAAAACACGGAGGCCACAGACCGACGTGGGCTCACTCTGAGGCTCCTCATTCCCACCAGAAAGGAACCTATTTCATGAAGAATAATACTAATAACGTGACCGGGGCCCAAAACACTTCCTTTCCCGCAGCTTTGCAGATCAGGTTTTTGTTATATTATTCTTCATATTTCACTTTTGGCTGCCAGAGTGCCTCGTAAACACCAACCTCAAATTATCTGGTGCTTTTTCAAAGTGGTGCACTTGAGAATCTTTCTAAATCCAAGCTCACACCATCAATAGACTTATTATAAACCCCAAGCATGCTGAAAGAGTCGCTCTATGCAGCAAGTTGGGGTGAAGTTAACTACAACTGCCTGACTGGTAGACATGTTGGACTGTTAACTAGTTAACTAGTAAACTTTTTAGTCACACTAGTTAACTAGAAATGTCAAAAAACACTAACTACTTCACTAGTAAGTACTTGTACTTACTAACATGTACACTGCAACGTGCATAGTTGCAGTCCCTCAGGCTAACATGTTACCAATGTGCACAGCATGCAAATGAAGCAGACAGGACAATGGCAGGCTTCTGATTGGTTTGCACTGGAGAGCCAATTAGGAAGCCCCAATGCTTCTTCACACCTCCTCATTAGCATTTCAGGCAATTAATATAACTAGTGAGCTTTGGCTTTTACTAGTTAACTAGTGGAAAATTTGAGCCCGCTAGTTAACTGGTGTATTTGAAGGACACTCCAAATAGTTATCATGTGGACATTTCTCTCTCCTGAGTTCAACTAGTGGACATTTTGAGCATCACTAGTTTAACAGAGGGATTAACCTGTAAACTAGTCAACTTTTCGCCTTGACTAGTTAGCTAGTGAGCATTTTACCTTCCACTAGTTCAACTACTAAATATCTTTAGCATCCCTAGTAAACTAGTAAAGACACTCCCAACTTGTTGACTAGTGAACACTTTAGACCTCACTGGTGTAACCAGTAGTTAACTGGTCTGCCTTTTCTCCTTGACTAGTTAACTAGTGAGCATTTCAGCTTTCACTAAGTTCAGTTAACTATTAAGATCAAAAAGGCTAATAATAGTTAACTAGTAAACATTATGGACGTCACTTGTTGACTAGTTAATTTAAAATGTTGCTCACTAGTGTAACTTGTGGCCATTTTGGACCTCACCTATTAACTAGTAGCTGAAAAAGAGTGACAAGTAAGAGTTTTGGTTCGACTAGAAAGGCAAACTAATGCGACCAAATGTCCAAATAATGCTTTCAAAGACCAAACTAGTGAAGGTAACTGATGTCTGATATCAAGCGTATGAAAAAAATGCTCCAACAGTTCATAACAAGAAGAACAAGTAATGTTTCAAGGACAGGAGGCGATGAGAAACAGGAAAAGACTAAAGAGACATATAGGATGTTGAGGGTGAGAGAAATTGAGTGAAAGAGATGAAGAAAAAGAGGAAGGAAAAGCCTGGTTTTCTTTTCCTTAACTCTGAATTCCTGGGTAATGACTGGGCTGTAATGGTACTGAGCCTCATTTCGCCAAATGAAACAAGAGGCCCAGCCAGCCCGATGATGTTTATTTCTCTCCATTTTTCATCTTTTTCCTTTTTATTTTTTTTTTCACTTTTGACATAAAAATCATATACACAGAATCTGCATTTAATTTGTATGGCAGCCCACTGTTTTCTTCCCTTTTTCCTCATCTGCTACCCCGTATTTTTTCTTTTCTTGCACATTCAGCAGAGTCTTCTGGCCAGAGCAGGGATTTGTGGCTTGCTAACCAGCGGAGGGGATATTTTCTGAGAAATCCCCTCTGCCAACAACTTTCTTCATTGCGGCCTCATGTGCTGACCCGAGCAAGCGTCCTTTTGAATCAGCACTGAAAGAGACTTCGGTCCATGCTGTCTTTGAAAAGCAGCGACCCAGGGACACCTTAAGTTGGTAGAACAAAGTGAAAGAAATGAGTGGTGAAATATTTCACTTAATGTAGCTGTTTTTTTTTTACTTGGATGAGTTCTGGTATGAAGGAACAGCCAGTGAATCCCCATTCATGCATCTGCAAAGTCAGCTATAAACCTGCAGAAAGCACTTTAAGCCTGCAGTCTCACGCACCCTCAACAACAGTTTGTGGGGAACAGTTTGTAGTTCGGCGAGACTGATCAGGTCTGCGGGCCACTGATGGGCCCCGTTCCAGCGGCCACAGCAGCTCAATGAGAGCAGGCCAGGCTGCATGCCACGGGGGATTTCTGGGATCAGTGCATCTCTCCTTCTATCACTGTATGTCTCCGGCTTTTGCAGGGAGCACGATATCTGGCCGTGCTCCTTATTTGGTTCGATTTACGGGCGCCATGTAGCGACCGCAAAGTCAAAACCCAGACATGAATTCTCTCTGTGCGTACGCTGTCCAAGCAAACCACATCAACCAAAGTATTTAATACAATTGTGGTTTTTATTGATGTATTGGCTGTTACCTGAACTCACAGTGTTTGACATTTTAAATAGATTTGCATAGTTTCCCATCATTCTCTGGAGGGTTTTTTAAGGATACACTTACATTTATAAAATCATTGAGTGAATTTTTTATTTTTGCAGGAACTTAAAACAATCATTGAATCCACTCATAATGGGGGTCTCATATTGTAGTGCAGTGTATTTACTATAGACTGTATATGAGAAGTTGATCACATATCATCAGCCATTAGTTTGTTTTTGCAATATTTTAGTGTTTTACAAGCAGTGCATGCATAGAATGGATACAGAGCAAGAGGACGCCGTGTCACCAGCTAACATGAATGCTAGCTAGCCAGCGCATTTGTTATTAAAGAAGTGATCAATGACTACTTCAGGTGTCTTTTAGTACAATCGAATGCTGAACAAGACATTTTCAAGTGACTGTTACAACTTTTATGAACTGAAAACACACTTTGAAAGGGTCAAGGGTGAGGCTCTGAGATGAAAACAAACAGTGTGGCGTGGTAGCGACAGGTCAGTAATGAGGTAACACCATGCTAAAGCATACCCTGCTTTAGGGCAGGGGAGCTCTAAAAGGGACCATCATTTATAACATGAACATTGGCTGTGTTAAAGAAGACTTTAAACAAATGATTGAGACCATTAACTCATTAGAAAAATGTTTACTGAGGTAATATATCTAGTGGGAATCCAACTTAATTTGTAAGCAGTGGAGTCGCCCCCTGCTGGCCATCAGATAGAATGCAGTTTTAAAGCACTTCCACATTGGCTTCACTTTTCAGGTGTCTGCTTGGTATTTACATCCAAACTGTGGCAGCTGTGAACACATACACCACTTATAGATGACCAAAAAATATCATAAAGATGGTCATCAGACTGTACATGCACTCCATGAAAAATGCAGCTACACCCTTTCTTAAACTGTAGTCTTTTCCAGATGCAACTTGTGAACTGCATTGTGCTCCATCCCCCTTTCCTCATTCACTCATCCATCTATCCATCCACACATGGGCTCCACCAGCAGCCGCACCCTCTGTCTCGAGCCAGGCAGTGCCCACTTTTTGTCAGAAATAAAAATATTTGCTCAGTTAAGTGTTTCTGCAAATGGCATAACGGTCCCATGGGCTGTGGGGCAACTGCAGTTCAGGTGTCCTTTAATGTTGGACTGATTTCAATCTTGTCATCTGATTTCTCAGAGAAAGACATCAGTTTCTCCTTCCACACATGATCCCTGGAAACCGAGTCCAGCCGAAGCCGCCTGACTTCATCCTCTAAACCAAATAGTGGCCCCATGGCACGCAGCGTTCCCCTCTTTGCTCCCCGGCCCGTAGCCTTTATCAGTCCTGTACGGACATCTGACTACAGCAGTTGAGCTGAGACAAGGCCCATGAAACATTTCTGACATTTCTCGAATGTGTGGCTAATCAGGAATGGCTCCTCATGTGTGGAGGATTCTCTAACTGGGGGGAGAAAAGGGGGGAGGTGTTGCTGTACAGCTGTATAAGACTTTGGGGGTAGAACATACAGTTCTACAAATGATCCGCTGCTGATTTATATATTTATATAAGTTTATAGGCTGTTCATGTGAATGAAAATATTAGTGTATGGGTTAACCATGCTGTGAGTACATAAAACTGTGTACTATTTCAAATGATATGGTGTAACAAAACCACTGTTGGACACTTTGACAACTAAAAATCACACTGTTAGTACTTAGTTGAAACCTAATCATAAGAAAACAATTGTTACTAGGGGAAAAAGGGCTTATTAAGATATTATAGGCAATTAGGGGCAAAGATTGTACTCTTTACTGGTTAGATTTAAGAGCCAAGTGCATTTAGAGCATGAAACGAGGTGTTGGTAAAGGAGGAAAATGAGATGTGAAGGTTCATCTTGTGCAGGAAATTTCAATAGTGTGAGTACTTGCTTCTTTTACGGTAATCTTAGAGGTTTTATAGGAATTTTCAGGTAATTTCTGTGACATCTCCAGCGAGAAAAATGCCATTAATGACACAGTGAAGGAAAAAAAGAGTGTCAAAAGGAATCACCTTAGCTGCTATGACGTCTCTTGCCAAGAGAGTTGTGCAGCCTGCCATAAATATCAGTGTTTTTATAATCTTAATTATACAGACATTTTTCTGTTCTCCTCCACGGGCCAGCTCCCCCTCAGACCCAGCAGGTCGCCGTGATGATGCCAAGCACTCCTCCCCCTCCACAACAACAGCAGCATTCAACAGGCGAAGATTTAGAGCTCTGCAAATATTGGCTGCACTGGCTTTCATGTGCCAAGAATGGCTAGAAGTTTAAGAGGGGATTTGATCGTGACTGTCACCTCTACCTGTTCTAAACTTCTGGAAAATATATCATTTCTTAATGGAAACTAGAAGGGACAGACGACAGGAATAGAGAAGTTTCCGTTTTGGAGTTGAATGAGATTGAGGCAGCAGGGAGAGAGCAATCAAAAGAAGATTTAGATTCCCCAGAAGAGACAGCGCACATATTGAGAGGTGGGTCGACTCCCACCGCCGCCCGAGAGCTCTCCTCTATTCACACTGACACATTAGTATTCTAATGCCAGTGGGAATATGTATGACTGCCTGCGAGAGAAAGAGATGCACAAGCCTGTGCCAGAGGAGCAGGAGGAGAAACAATGCAGGGGTAAACAGAAGAGAGACATTAATGTGGTAAAGACCTGTAGGGAGAGAGAGGCATTTACACCATAGAGGGGGTTTTATATGATGACAACATTTATCTCCCTGCAGTCATTGTCTGTGTCTCCATGCCGACACAGCAGCACTTTAAGACCAGAGGGGCTCTCTTCTCATGCCTGTGCACCCTGGTTCACCTTTATACTCACACAATGAATTGATAATGACGAATTACTGTTCAGTTTTTGTTCTATGAAGCTTGTTTTCGGTTATAGTTTAACCTCATGTCCTCAGATTCCTCACTTAAAAGTACCAAAGTAAAAATACTCCATTACCAGAAATGACCCTGCATTGAGAATCCTACTGGAGTACAAAGAACAGAAATATTATCAGTAAAAGTACAATTATGCCTGACATAATATCAATATTACAATATCAAACTGTTATGCCGATGCATCAGTGTGTAAGTAGCATTTTATGGTAAAAGCTGGTTGAGGTGGAGCCAGTGTTAACCAATTTATATACAGTTAATTTAATTCATTGGTTTCCATATCAGGGGTCACAACATACATCTGAAGCCGTTATTATTATGCTCTATTCAAAGCCACCAGACTCCGTTCAGCAGGTTCTTCTGTGTTATTGTGAAGATTCATTGAAGTTATACAAAACAGTCATGGAAAATTTTTTTAGACCTCCTTTGTTTTCTTCATTTTCTTGTTCATTTTAATGCCTGGTACAACTAAAGGTACATGTGTTTGGACAAATATAATGACAACAACAAAAATAGCTCATAAGAGTTTAATTTAAGAGCTGAATTCTAGCCATTTTGCATGGTTTTCTAAATAATGATGTTGGTTATTGTCAAGACAACCATGGAAAATGGCTCGATATCAGCTCTTAAATTAAACTCTTATGAGCTATTTTTGTTGTTGTCATTATATTTGTCCAAACACTTGTACCTTTAGTTGTACCAGGCATTAAAATGAATAATAAAATAAATAAAAACAACAGTGGTCTAATATTTTTTTCCATGACTGTATGTATTTTACTTTATGTCAGGTCTTATAAATGTACATTATAAGTTAGAAAGGTTTTATCTTTAATAATTAATAATGGATTGTGTGTGTGGGGGGGTTTTTTTTGAGTAAAATTTTTTTTTGAGTAATCACACCAATCAAATATAAGTATATTTCCCTCAAATATAAGTAAAGTAGCATAAAAAGAAAATACCAAAGTAAAGAACAAATACCTCACCACTGTACTAATATAAAGTACTTAGTAAATGTACATAATTACAGTGAAAGCATAGGTAATCCCACTGAAAGAACTACGGCAATTATATTTAACGATAACGATTTGACTGATTTACTGTTTGAGGCTCCTGTCCATTCATGTGAACTATCAAAAGTGCAGCATTAAGTCACTGATCATCATAAAAGCAACCAACCATCAATATGATTATATTAACAATAATTCATGTATGCTTCTATTCTCTTAAAAGTTCCATTATTTCCCTATGAACCAATGTACCTCACTGGCAGTAGTATCACACACAATGAATTCAAAATATTTTGCAAATAAATCAACTGGGCTTAAATAGCTTACTCTTTACTACATGCCTGCATCACACTGGCTACACAGTATGTACACAACAACCTGATGCTTGTGAATATTTTCACCATGTCCAACAGCGAGTTGGATCAAATTGAAGCCCCATGTCAAAATGCATTTTCTATGGTCCCTTAATAACTCCGGCTAATCACTTTAGCATTGTCTCTGGGGGCACAAAGCCTCCCCTCATGTCCTGTATCCTAGCGAGGGGGCTAGGGAGCGGTCTGGTGACGGTGTGTTGAATTTGGGTGACAGGGCCCCAGTGGGAGTGGGCGCCCCCCTGTCCCTCAGATAATCCCCAGGAGAAAGGGCCTGCATTTAGGGTGCGATACGCTTAATCCGGGGGGGCCTTGATCACAAAGAAGCCCGGCACTTCCTCTGGCCTGGGAGCTTCCGCTGGTCTGGGGGGCCTGGTGTGGGTGCCAGTACAAACATGCACCAATAATACACGTCGGCATTACAATGGCACAAGTTAGAGACATATAGACGCACAGACGTGGGACGGATGGACGGACGAGGAGTGAGTATGGGAGAATCGGAAAAAACAAACTTGTAAATTCACACTGTCCTTACGGGGAGCCAATCCAAACAAGCAGCCCACGCTCAGCAAGAGTAAACACACACACAAAAAAACATGCACACATGCTACATGCTGTGGGCAGAGGCAGTGTTTACATTCTGAGACAAAGCTTGTGTGTACTGCAGAAAGATTAGCTCAGTGGAGGACCAAAAAGAGACGGATCAAACAGCTCACTGCCTACAGATAGTTTTATATTTACTAACAGGAAGACTGCGTCATGTAATAACCCCTTCAGATGCTACATGGAGAACCAGGCTGCTCACATACAGTAGATGTAATCAGGGGATGTTGGTGGATGATGCATCACTTCCTACCATAAGGGAAAATTATTTTTGTTAAAGTTATGGGGGCAAAGAGAGGTATGACATGCAACAAAGGTCCCGAGGTTAGAATCAAACTTGATATGGTGTAATAATGTGGCATGCACTGTAACCACTCAGCTACCAAGGCACGCTGGAAAATTAATAAAAACAATTTAAAAAGATAAAAATCAGCACAACTGTTCTTTTCCTAAACACATTTTTCCCCTTTTACTTACCACATAGCAAATGAAACTCACCATTGCATTTATGAGACATTGAGGTAAACAGCTGAAGGTTATTATTCCATATTTCTCTGACATGATTCCACACGCAGGTTTGGATTAGATGTTTGGAAAAAAAGGGAAATACGTCAGGAATGGCGTCTCTTTTTCCTCATTTTCAGACTGGCTTTTCCTTCCGACACTATTTCACGCTGACATGTCCTCTTTCCTCTGTGGGTCCACTGGCATTTTCACTTGGCCACAATACATTAGTGGCGAGGCTGCAGCCGGAAGAGAAAAGTTTAGTTTTATAACAGACTAGAGATAAATACTTCTAACAGATAGTTATTGACTTGAGCTTAACTGACTGACACTTTAACTACTAACACTCAACTAAATCTTTAAATTTCAGTTTCGTTCGTCTTGTACAACTGAACTCACATTTCAGGTTCTTTAACCCTTTACTCTTCAACTGCTTTCATGGCTCAAATACTGACTACTGATACTACTTTTGTCTCCTACTCGTCAGCTGACTCTTCAACTACTTTCACAAGCTCACAAAACAGCTGCCGTAAGGACCAAAAGGTATATCAAAGTATGTCACTTTTACCCATTAAATGTCTTAAAACAACTAGACCTTTGTTATATACTTTGTGTGTACTTACATTATCACAGATGTTTTCAACAATTTTCAAACCTCGGTCAGGTAATAGTCCATTTAGTCACCTGTAAATTTTGTCATATCCCCTTTTTGCATGCATCAGCATTGTTGTTGCCTGCTAAAAGCTGTTAGAAATGGACTTTTTATCCAGTTTTAAGCCACATTTTTACAATACACCTTTTTGTTGTTGTTTTGAGCCATATGTTTTAACCAGTTAAATAATTTTAGTTGTCAGAAGTCTGGATATTAAAGGCACAATGAGTAGGATTTTCCTAAAAACAATGTATATTAAAAAATAAAAAGAATTCCTCTCAACCATCACTTGTGACCAGTTAGAGGGAAGTTTAGTTTTATACCAGACAAGAGATAAATACGTCTGACAGATAGTTATTTACTTAAGCTTAAATGACACTTCAACTACTAACACTCAACTAATTCTTGAAATTGGTTTCTTACATCTTGTACAACTGAACTTATGTTCCAGGTTCTTGAATACTTTACTCTTCAACTGCTTTCATGGCTCACACACTGTCACTTCAGCTGCTTTCGTCAGCTGACTCTTCAACTATTTTCACAAGCTCACCATACAGCTGCCGTAGGGACCAAAAGGTATATGTCATTTTTACCCAACAAATGTCTTAAAACAATTAGGCCTATGTTATATATTTTGTTTAAATGTGTACTTACATTATCCCAGATGTTTCCAGGTAATAGTCAGTTCCTTTTAGTCACCTGTAAATGCCGTCATATGCCCTTCTTGCATGCATTAGCATTTTTGTTGTCTGCTAGAAGCTGCTATAAATTGACTTTTTATCTAGTTTTAAGGCAAATTTTTACAATTCACTTTTTTCTTTTAACCAGTAAAAGGATTTTAGTTATCGGAAGTCTGGATGTTAAAGGTACAATGTGTAGGATTTTCCTAAAAACAATGTAAAGAAAAATAAAAAATAATTCCTTTCAACCATCACTTATGACCCACTAGAAGTGATGATGGAGACAATGACTCCCATGATCCACATTACTTCACATCATCACCAAACTCTCACAAAGTATTTTCTTACTGTTTTCATTGAGAGAAGCCAAGCAGCAAAATTTAGAATTTAGAATTGTTAATAACTTCAACCTTAACAGACATTCCAACTTCTTTAAGTGCTTCAGCTTCCACTGCATTAACCAAACAACATGTCACATGCAATTAATTAACATTTAAAAATATTCTAACTTGTTTAAAGAGTAGAATTCTCAGTGTGCACTTAATTGTCTTCAGAAAACGTAGCCTTGTCTAGCTCCAAATGTTATCTTACTACAGGGTCATATTCTGCTTTCCTAGCTTCTTGGCAGTCTTTTTATTTTCCAGTGTGACAAACCTCCACCCATTTGGCACCAGCACAGCCTAAAATAAACCATAGAGAGTATTTAAACCATCTCTCTGATTCAGGTCTGACATGAAAATAAAGCCTTCTCTCCAGGCCCCCTTTATTCTCTGAATACTGACCTTTGGCTGAACGGTATTTCAGCAGCAGTGCGTGGTCAGTACGAACCTCATACTTAATAAGAATTATGAGCAGTGACACAATTATATATCAGCGTAATGTCTAAACCCTGCCATGCTGCGTCTTGCAGCATTATGGACTCATTATAAAATAGCCAACCGGTCCAGGCCACTTGTTTTGACAGAAAGAGGTCCACCACAGCACTGGCACATGTCCTTATGTGTGGCGTCCACCAAGACTAACTATTCGTGACAGTGCCAGGAGTGTGTGTGCGCGTCTGTGTGAGTGCACATTAAGTCCGAGGGGAAGCATGCCTAATGTGGGAGAGAAACAGTGAATCCAACATGGCCACTGGCCAGCGTCAGTGTTCCCTTCTTGGAGAATTAGCCTGTCAATCTGTGCTAATTCCTGAGGACACAGGCTGCTCTTAAACCCAGGTTGAGTTTAAACTGGAGAGACTGACTCTCTCAACTGTTTTCTCAGGATCGGGTGCAGACAGGCAGGCTGGCAGAATGGGTGGCAGATCAGGCCGCACTTGAGCGCATAGCTGTTGCACAAATACAAACCTGGTCCAGGGTCATGCTGACACTTAACCATCTGTGGTTGCACTTTTCGCTCAGTGAGTTGCATGACTGTGTTTCTAGGTGAGCATCCAGGAGAATAGGATATTCATCCTGCTGGGTTACATGTCTCACACTCCACATGGCTAACCACCTCAGAACAACATTTATGTGTGCAGGATTTAAAAAGTATATTTGCTCAACGCTGTTGATGTTGAGATCATGGTGGGGACATCATCACTTAAGATTAGTTTCAACTTCACTGTTCATGGGCTTAACTGATCCTTCACAAAGCCCCTCCTTCCTAAATTAGAAACCATAACTAGCCATGGAAGACCTGTCAAACTTTTAGTTAACAATGGATTTGCAAGGCAAAATGCCAAAATGGCATGCATATGGAACCTGCAAATCCAACAGAAGTCTTAATGCTGCTGAAATTAGTGGGGATAAGGAGTCGGGCCCCAGTTTGCTTTTTCTTGTCCTGGTGATTGGCACATCTGGGTGTGTTGAGCATGTTGGTCGTGTTTCCACACACGCCTCATCCTCATGCACAACTCTCTCTCCATTGCTGTTGGAGCTGACCAGGAACCAGCAGGTGGGTCTTCGAGCTCTGTTATTTTATTTGCCATGTGTGTGACTAACTCAGACACTAGCTTGTTGTGCTAATGTTAGCTGTTAAGGCCTACAGCTAACAGTTTTCATAACTAAACATTTCTTCAAAATAAAAATAAAAATGACTTACTGTGCAAGATTGTACCTGTATAGGTTTGTCCTTCGTGTCAAGACTTGGGGTGCCTGATGTTCAACTTTAATGTCCTCTTTATTCAAAATACTCAGCAAACTTTTCTGTGTCCAGGGCTGCCATCTGCTCTCCTGCAGGTGAAGTAGTGTCCTAGCAGCTCAAAGGTAGGCAGGATTGTTGCCGCATTGAGATGTCATACAGAAGAGAGCATGGTCTCATCTTATGTGGGCTGCAAAAATGATAGATGAAGGCTGAGTTCAAAGATGAATGTGGTCCAAGACAGTGTGCAGGAAATAGGGCGTAGGAAATAGGGAACGGGCCATTGGGGAAACCCACTTGGTGTAATTCTATCGATTCTAAGAATTATAAGATAGTTTTAGTTTAAGGCAAGATTTGAGCTATGAGGGTTAAAATTCATCAATCTGGTTTAAAGGTTTCAAATACACACCTGTAAATTAGATACAATCAGAGAGTACTGTAAGCCCCAGAATGGCTGAAAGATGCAAAATCTAGTCATTTAGAGTTGCTTTGGAGCTAACAATATTACTTATGTATCTGTTCAATCTGAAATCTGTTAAATAACGTAGTTATGCTCACCAGCCAGCCTGCTGGCACCAGCTCAGCCGAGCCCTGCCCTGCCCTGGCTGACAGCTTGGCTGCTGTTGACACTCTGTTTGAGGGCGAGAGGCCATCAGCGTTTGTGTTCTGCCGGCTCATATATCTAACACCTGTTGCTCAGCCCCGTTGAACAAGTCTCAACTCAAGCACTGGGTTTTTTTTTTGAGAGACACAAGCTCACTACTGTATGTGTAAAAATGTACAGTTGGTGCCAGCAGGAGGACTACTTAATACATTATTGCCTTGTTCCCATAATCCTGCTGCAGGTGGATTCAGGGTTGTGTTGCATAATTAGCATGCAAAGGAAAGCGACAAAGTCCAATCACGGAATATACAACCCCTTTATTTGGTTGAAACAAAAATAACAGTGTCAACATTAAAAGAAAATCAAATAAAGCTATAAATATTACAGACAAAAACAATGCAAACAGTTGGATCTTTGCTGAAAATTAACCCGGTGATAAAAAAAATTCTTAAAGTTATGGTAAAATGGTGTTTGGGAGCATAATTTAAGCAACTGAAAACCACCTTCAAAATCACCGAACATTCAAAGGAGAACACGCTCTTTAAGTGGCAATGCTGACATACATATAAACCGGTTCAGAGAGCTGTCACCTATGAGTCACGTCATCATCAGAAACATTATTGCTTCCCTTCGAGACCCACATCGACGTCATTTGTCTTTCTTAGGTGGGGACAGGAGATCTTAGATAAAAGGTTAACAGTAGATGCTGCACCACCTGAAGATTAATTTGTGATGCAGTGGTTGTTTGGTTGTTGTATCCATAAATCTGTAATAAACTCCAAAAATGTGTTTTGGTGAAGCTATTAAAGTTTTGAAAGTTTGTCAGGGTCATTATTGAAGTATATGATGCCCACCCCAATGCTTGTTGTTGCAGCAATTTATAGGTTGATACCTCTTTTTTTTTTTTTGTTAAACACAGATTTTGTTCTAAATGTAAGTTTTAGTTTCAGTTTACCATTCGAAAATCAATAAAAAATAGTCAAAAACTTCTCCAAAATACCATCTTAAGACAACGAGAACTTGAGAAATACCAAAGAAATATCCATGTTGTGATTTGGTATCAAAAACGTTTAACATTTGGAGAATTCTGCAAGAATAGCATATTTTGGTGAATAATTCTGTCCTGGAAACCTCTAATTGTCAATATACGTACACTGTCAGGAATAATGTGCTGAATTTGTACCTTTAGGGGTAAAATGGCTTGTCACTGGGACCTTCTTACACAGCTGTTGTTGCCTTGTCATTGGCTTGGGAGCATATATGTAACTTTACGGCCCTCAAAAAGGTACCTTGAGGTAAATAATTAGCCCGACTGGAAATAGGGTTACAGTAGTCTGTTTCTGTCCCCTATCTACATTAATGTACTAAGGGGTAGTTATTCAGTCAACCAATTCAGTCACAAAAAGGTACATACAGTTAAAATTCTGCAAATTATTTATTATTGTGTAGTAAAGCCATACGTCCTCTGAATGCCCTAGGGTCTCTGGCATGACATCATTAGCACCAATGGATTCCTTCTGCTTTCATATGATAACAATATCTTATATTAAATAATAATACTCTAGCTCGAGCTAAAACCGAGCCCGCTATCACCTCTTAAGACAGTAATGTTGGGTCTCAGAGAGATAAGCAATACATGATTGAGGATGAAAAATCAGAAGGAGTGTTGAATGAATGTCAAATCAAACAAAAGGACGCAGAAGAAAGAAAGAAAGAAAGTGAGGATGGATGGATGCTGCAGGTTTCATTAATGAATAAAATTTTACTTAAAATAAATGTGATTAACTGATGAATGAGGCCAATGGGTGAATGGATACATACATATAGTACATACATACATACAGATAGTGAGTGGCTACTGCATCGTTGTCCAGCCTGTGTAGAGCTAAGCACGGTGAGACTACAGGGAGCGGCAGCAGAAAGCACTTTCACAGACAGTGAGGAGACACACAGACATGCATACACTAACAGAAACAGACGGACCATTGCTGGGAGGTGTGTATTCACGTATATGAAAAGGTGCAGTGGTGTGACGCTGTACATTTAGGCGCGGTAAAGCAAGATCCTCTCTGCACAGTCCTGGCCAACCAAGCTGGCGTACTGCTGCACCTCCGTCTCGTCGCTGGAGCCTTTGCGTTTGCGTGAGTAAGCGGCGTAGGGCATCACGGACCTCCTGTACAGCACCAGAGCTCTGCCCACATCCTTCAGCACCCGGGCATCTCCTAAACACAAAAAAAATGAGAACAGAATAAGGAGCAGTACGGACACATCAAGCACAATAAGCATTGTCCTTATTTCCCCTCATTCTTATGAGTTAACCTCTGAGTGACTTGGCCAGGATACGCCATTATTCCGAGAAGTTGTTGGAGGAGCAGAAGGCATTTTTCCCCCCCGAGCTCTAATTCCTTTATGCCCTAAACCTGGAGTGACGGTGGTGCGTGAGTAGGCTAGTTAGTTGGCTTGTTTACGGGGCCTTGCTCCCTGCTGGCTTGCCAATCTCAGCATTTCATTAGGGTCCTGTGTCATACACTGCCAGCTCCCATTAGACCAGTGAAAACAATGCTAATCTCAAAAGTGTGCGTGTTCAGCAGCTATGAATGGTCCTCTGGAGAGTCAGATGGAAAAAGGAATAAAAAAAAACGATGACCCTTGCTCTGACACTAAACCGCTGCCTCCAGGAGTGGGAGGGTTGAGCCAAGAGGAGCACAGCAGAGAGTCTTTACTAGGCCAACGTAACCCAAATATACTGCACATTATGTGTGAGGGCAAGTGGGTCGTAAAACCCTTCATGAGCTCTAATCAGCTTTCATTTCAGTCAGAATTAGGAGTCCTTATTTGCTGTCGTTCACTGAATTGATGTATCTCATCCCCAATAGATCTCTGCTCAAGTCACTGTAATGCCTCATTTCCACATAACGTTTTGTCTTCGATCTGAACGCTCCAGAGACGTAATGGGAGGACCAAGTGATCCCGGCTCTGTACCGCCTTTGGAGGTAGTAACAGAGACGTTAAATTGGCGAGACTGTTTGAGGCGGAATCAATGTGAACCAGCGGAGCCGGCAAGACAGAAAATATGTGACATACTTTATTTGTACGCCAAAGGAAGTGGACTGTATCATCCGAAACACACCTCTGACTTGAGTCCGACAGTAATCGAATCATGTTAGGTAAAATGCAGAACAACTTCGCTTGAGTATGTAGAATTTCTACAGCGACAAACAGCACAACGGGCAGTTCTTCTACCATTATTGTGTTTTGAATTCACTGCTGCTGCTGTCACTTATTGCTGTTCTATTACAGGGCACTACGTCCCCTGCCACTTTGTTCTGCAAAGTCGGATTGCAATGTGAAGTCACAGACGCCCATATGTATCAGGATCAGTATGAATGTCCTAAGTTGAAATGACGGCAGAGCTCGTTGCGACATTTTTGCAGCACTTTTGCAGAAACGCAGTATGAAAATATCTTTAAACTGCTGTGACTTCAAAGGGACACTCTAAATTCTTTCATCTGCAGACAAACAGAGGAACATCTGTACTTTGTCAGCTGTATGGCGTAGTGTATAGTGTAGTTTTGTGGGTTGCCATTAGTTAAAAATCTGAGTTGAGTGTATACAAAAAAATGAAGGATGCTTCAAATTTAAAAAAAAATGTTTAAATTGAGACTTGTGTAACATTTGTTATCATTGTGTCATTCTTATCATGTAAATGGAGGGGGAAAAGGCAATATCGGCTTCAAGAATTGGCCCTAAAAAAATCAGCAGCACATATCAGGGATTGGTTAAGATTGATGTCAAAATAATCGTTATTGGCCTTAAAAAATCTGTATCGGTTGACCACTAATTTTGACCGATCAATGCAATCAGTTAAATAGTTTATATAGTAGTTTATTTAAAATAGTTTAAATTATTTTTATGAAAAAGTTTGTTGAATGGTAAAAGAAAGGCTATACAGCCTCTGATTGGTCGACAGACTCAAGCCAAGGTTACATTGGGTAACAGTTGCAACCACAGCACCAGAGCATAGAAGATGCTAATCATGTCAGTTAATGATCGGTTAACAAAGCATCCCTGACTAGGTACTATCCAAAAGTTTTGCTGATGGAAAAACAACGAGTTGAGTAGAGCTGTGGTGTGCAGTGGAAATGTGACAAAACTGCCCTCTTAAAAATACTTTTATGTCTCTCCACAGCTCGTCTTCTCCAAGAAATCTGCTCTTAAACCAATTGCAAAATGCCTAAAATTTTAAATTCATGCCAACCTTCTAAAGTGTACATCCCCCACCCACTCTGCACACACGCATTTCATTCAATCAGCCCGTCTGGAGCAACCCAGGTCTGGCTCAGCTAAGGAAAAGCAGATGAAAATAAACTTCAGTCCAGGCTGTGGAGCGGACTAGCATGCCAGGCCCATGGCGACACATCAGTCAAACAGGAGCGAGTTAGATTTGGTATTAATAGAGCTCGGGGCCTCCCACCCGCCACTACTGGTCCCCATGACAACACCCATGTGGCTCACAGCTGAGCAACCAGGTGGTACGAGTGATGCGAGCGCACATATTTCTGCCTAATTCCTCAAATATTCACCACAGTGCTGCTAAATCCCACCTGATCGCCCATAAACTGGGCAAATAAGACAACAGAGAGAAAAGCTGCGAAACTGTGACGCAATGCCACAAACAAATGTCTTTTCTCTTGTGCCAGATGTTTAAAGGGATTCCCAGTTTACAAAGGCACTTTGACTGAACCATGACTATTCACGGCTGGATGTGATCAGAGACTTGTTAAAAGCAACATGAGTCAACCGTCTTTGCTGCTGTGAGCAGTTAAACTGTTACAGGCCTAAAGTATCACTGAATGTCTCACAAAAGAGAGAATTAAAATATGAGGGCTGTATCGAAAAGTTTGAGGCCCTCGGATCTTCATCCATAACCTTGACATTCAAATTCTAAATCAACATTCAAATGTTGTGCTAGTAGGATTGTAATGACACACTCAAGTCCTGATTGGATGCAATTTTTTTGTTTTCTTTTTTTAAACTTATTGAGTTTGAGGGAAAAAAAATCTGAAAAAAACCTACACGTGCTCTTCTACTTTCTTTGTCAAATTCAATTAAATAAATACTTCTGATGCAAAACAATGTGTTTCCTTTTTATGTGGGGAAACTGAAAATATATTGTCTAAAATAACTTAAACTTAACAGAATTGTAAAACCAAAAATCAATCAATAAATGAATGTTACAACCCCAAAAAACCCACTACGGCCTGTCTTCCTACCCTGGAATTTACATGTTTTTAAGGAATATCTTTCATTTTCACACTGTTTTCATCTTTCTTTTATCTCCTCACCTATTTCATTTTCTGACTTTGGTTTCCATTTCATAAAGTTGTGCTGATTCCACCAGACAAACGTGCATCTTCAGTGTTGATATCTTCACGTGTCGGTCTTGCTTTTCCGCCTTGATACAGCTTCTGACGCAAGTGACCTAACCCTCCTGTTATGTTAATTATCCAAAAGTGTCAGAAACTAAAAAATAAAGATTGTTTATATTTCATCATTAACTCCATTACTAACCATTTCAATCAATATTAAGTGCAATGGTGTTCTTTACCTCTCACAGTTCATGGTTCAATGAGGATAATTCACTCTTTTTTCATAAAAAATGCATGTTAACATTTTTTTATGTACATTGGAAAGAGCTACATACAAAATACAATGGTTTTACACAACATTGATTTAAAAATATATTTTTCATTTTTAACTTTTTTCTTTTTATGAAAAAATACTTTTTTTTAGATTTTCAAACTTTGAAATGGGTCAATTTGACCCACAACATAAGAGGAGGGTTAAGAAAGTGAACAATGTTAGTTTCAGAATTCCATTTTTGATTTCACTGATTTGAATTGGGACTATCGTCTATTGGCAATCGAATACATCACAGGGTATTTTTTGGGGGCAATTTGTCTCTCACAAAGAGGCAAGAAACAGCAAAGAAAGAACTCAAAGGAAAAAAACTGTGTAAAGCCAATATATGAGGGTTTATTTCAACCGAACCAGAGTTGGTGATTTTTGAAAAAGTGGAGTGAGTTTTATTATGATTATGTCAAGTTTGCATTGAGTGTATTTCACATTGAGCTAACAGGGGCACTTAATCTAGTCTTAGTTTGGTAAATGAGAAAATCTTCTAGGTCGAAGAATATTTCCTTTCCTGATATTTTGTGCAATTATGTTGTTTATTTATTAGAATAAAAAAGCTAAAAGAGCTAGAAAACATCTCCCAGGTCAAAATACATCATAAAATATGACAACACACAATTGAAGCTTCAATCAAAGTCTCAACGGGAGCTTCAAATGTCAAAAAAGAAGAAAGAAAAAAGGAAGAAATTCAGTATAGCCCTACCAAATAGTAATGTGTGTTTATGTAGATATACAGAAAGTGATTGTCCCAACTATTCATACAACACTATGGCACCTAACTTGCAGAGACATCACCTGAAAGCAGGCCAGAGGAAAGAAGAGCGCTGTAGAAACACAAAGCCCTGCGGCTCCTCAGCTCTTACACCCCCAATCTCCATAAAGATATTTTCACATTTCAACTTTCTTTCTTATCATATTCAAACTACCCTGTGGATTCATATTTTATTTATTAGCCTCATTTCCCTGCACAGCAATGCCCTAACCACTGTGTCTCCTCCCTCGCCCCCCCCCCCTCTCAAAAAACTGCTGAGTCACAAATTTGAAGAATGCCTGATATAAACTTTTAAATGAAGAAAATCAGCAGTAAGTAAGTAAGTAAGTAAGTGTGTGTGTGTGGGGGGGGGGGGGGGTTTAAAAGATGTAAACATGTTATGCAACTTCTACACGTCCGTAAATGTTGGCCCATGAAGAATTAATGCGTCCTGATGGGATGAAAGTGAAAATATTTAAACGTTCGATGCTTCCTTAATAACTTAAGCTGCCTTCAGCGTTGTCTCTCTGAGCGCCGTGTGCCTCCTCGTGTTCTTTATCAGCGTGACAGCCGACTTACACAACAGCTACGCAAAGGTACACTTGTCCACTCAAATGTGACACCGCTCTAAGGCACCACTGTCCCCTTGTGAAGATATTAAGTAGTGAACGTTTTAAAATGGATAGCAGCTTTAAGATGGTCTATTAACCACAACAGCAATACTGAGCAGAGGCCCTATCTCTCTCTATCTCTCTCTCTCTCTCTCCCCTACTCAAGGCAATCCAAACATCCGCTCCTCACATAAACATCTTTCATTGCTTCTTCACTCACTCCGTCCTCCTGCGATGCCCCCTCTTCACTTTGAGCAGCTCCAGACCTCGTTCCCGCCAGGCCCACCGGACGTTCAGTGACACGCCGCTCTGAGGTCACGGCTCCTCTGGGTTGGGGGTTCAAGGGTCGGGGCGAGGAGGAGTGGTGAGGGTCGGGTAGGGAGTGAGAGGGTCAGAGCCGGGGCTAGGGGCCCTGACACCTCGCCACGCTCCTCTCTCTCTTCTCATCCATCTTAAACTTTCCAAACACTTGCTTAACACCGGACGCAGGCCATCAGGTTATGACCACTTCCTATGACCCAGTGTTGCAAATCCATAATAGGGCTTATGTTTGAAAAGAGAAAGGGCAAAATGGTGGTGTAGTGTAGTGAGTAAGAAGGCTGCTCTTTGACCGGAAGACCCGGGTTCAAGCCCTTGTGTAAGAACACATCCGTCCATCTGACCCCGAGTCTCTGCAGCTGCCCATAAAATAAAGAATGCAACAAGAGCATTGGATTTTAAAGGATATTACCATTATTGTTGTTATTAAAATGAGTGAAAAGTTCTCTCAAGGTCGTAAAAGTGCAGCAGATCCGGGGAGAAAAAAACTTCCTCCAGTATTAAAACAAAAAAAACCTGAGAGGAGTTATATCCGTCTCTGCTTCACTCTGAATGGAACATTAGCACAAGTCAGGCTAAGGAGCAGAAAGCCTCCTGAAGAGCAGAGCAAAGTGGCCCTGACAGTGAGACAAGATATGAAAGTGTAAACTGTAAAAGCAAGAGAAACAGTGTGGAGAAGGCAGGGGGGTAATGAGCGGGTGCTGTCAGGCGAGCACTGTCACCCATACCTAATGTTATGGCCTCACTTTGCATGGCTGAGAGCACAGATACTGTAGATCTCAGAGGTGATCAGCTGAAAGTCCAGCAGAATGAGAATTCTCCATCTTAACATTTTAGACATTTTAATAAATGCAACATAGTGTAGTGTGTGTATGCAGTATGTCAGTGGGTTCCAACCTTTTTGGTCTGAAGTTCCCCACAGCCCCAGCTTCATTCATTCCCAATGTACAGAATGTTCTCAATGTATAACACCATGCATAATATAAATATGGATATTGTTGCATTTTTCATACAATTGAGCCATAAATATTTAGAATGCTTTGGTCTGCAATCATACTCCTACTAATACTACTACTACTACTTAAGGTGACGTTACAACAATTTCCATTTTCCATCATCCATTTAAACTAAATATTTCAACCATTTTTCCATTACTTTTGAGCTGTTTAATACTTTTAGCTGTGTGTTTAGTCAGTACTGTAAGCAAACTATTTAAACCATTTATCCACACTTGTATAACTAATTATTTGAATTGTTTAGTCCGTACTTTTCAATGACTATTGCAACCATTTATTTAGTACTTTGAACAAGTTTTTTTTTTCAGCTGATAGCCGTTACTTTCAGCTATTTCAACCATTCATCCATTACATTTGGCTGTTTTTTTAAATGTTTAGTCATAACTTTTAGCTATTTATTTCTACTATATATTGAAAGCTGTTTAAACTTGTGTGCTTGCTTGCTAGCTACTTTTTACACACTCTTACATAACTGCAGTGTTATAGCTGATGCTTTTAATCAAATCATAATTTCTATTTTCTCAAATTAGTTGAGCTGCTCCACAGTCTTACCACCTGGTACCACTGGCATCAGCAGAAGTACCCCCTGGGGTACAAGTACCCCTGGTTGGGAATTACTGCAGTATGAAATTTGGTGCGTGTGGTTTGGCGCCTGCTGGACGCACTCAGGGTCCTCGGGGTGACTGCTTGTGTCACACATTTTTGCAAGTGTTTATCCTGCTGAAGGGGCAATGCCCCTACTTCTTCCTTCGTCAAGCAAACACTGGATTATATGTGTGTGAGATATGATACATATGTGCTGTGCAGAATGCATGTGTCTATGTGTGTGTGGACAGGCTGTATGTACATTTGTGAGAGGCCACAACGAGGCCCCAACGAGGCCCCAGGGCCCTCGATGTGTCAGCAAAAGGCATGTAATCAATGTGAGCCTGCTTTGGACAGAGTAGTGTAAACTTTAGATTAGCCGTCTTTACACACCTCATTAAGACAGCTCTGTAACCCGGTCACACTTACCAAGCACCCCAATTCTCTTTCACCCCTGGGTGAGGCTGGGAGTTCGGGGCAGGGCCTTAAAAACAAGCCTGAGTTGGAATTTATGATGACTTTAAACATAATTTTCTGTCAAAATTGTTTTTATATTTAGAACATAGTTAAATTATCACCCTGCATGTAAAATGTTTCGAGATTGTAACAGTTAATTGGTTGAGAAGAGTTGCTGTCCTATTATCCTAAATAATAGTTTATATTATGGCTTAATTTAAACCTAACCCTAACCAAGCTTTATACCACAAATCTTACTTTATTGCACATTCTTGAAAAAACTTAGCTGACCCTATTGATCGGGTTACTTATTTAAATTTCAGGAACTGTACTTGAAAACAAGCTCAAAGGTGCTTGATATAGTTGATATATTCTGCTGAATCTTGTCATTATTCATCAGAAAAAAACAAAGTCAGTAGAAGACTAACAGAACAGTGTGACAGTCCTATTTCATGGAAGCGTAGTGAGCAAACAGGCCGGAGTACAAGAGTCTATTTCACAACACACAAAACTGCTGAATAAAGTTATTTCCGAAAAAAGATTCCCACTCCATGCAGTCAGGTCTTTCCCAGGATTTAAAAAACACATTGCAACATGTATTTATTTCGGCCACTGACAAGCCACACATTGATATAGTGCCAAATAGTCCGGGGCCACAGGCCTCAACAGTGTGCCATGCTGCTAACCTGACCATGACACAGCAGGCACACCACTGACTGACCAATGGGTGTATTTCTGGAAAAAAAAAAAAAAAAGAGAAACCACCACTACAGTCTGGCACCACACAACTTGGCAACAGACCTGAAAGCTAACCATCAAGACAGATAGTGCTGAAATGTAATGACACTCCGTTTGGACAGCTAGGCCTGAAATAATGTCCAGACTGTCCAAAAGCAACAGTCCACGCAGGAACGGAGGCACCGCAAGAGCCACAGACAGACAAACACACTCTGACCACAGTGAGAACGGCTAACTTTGAAACCACCACTTTGTCCTCAGTAATTTGTGCCAACTCAGGGATTAGTGGTATGATTGACAAGAAAAGGTCAGACCTACCACTGGCTAAGCTGTTAATGGCAACGTTGTAAATGACCAGCCTACTAATGGTCTTTTAAATGCCCTTATTTCTCCTGGGTGTGGTGCATTCATCACCACTTGAGTCAACAAGAAGAGCTAGCCAAGAAACAAAAAAAATGTGTAGAAACCTTATCTTAAGGGACTTTGGTGTTTTAAAGTGTCGATTTCTACAGTTCTACAATGTCATTTAGTAGACGATTCTATCCAAAGCGACGTATATTTGAGAGTCCACAACACAAGCAAAGACCAAGTCAAAAGACAGCACATGAGTAAGTGTAATGGGTTTCAATTGAGTCCAATAGGACTTAAGTGCTATCAGGCAGTGCATAAGGAAAGTGCAAAAACTTTCTGCAAAAAATTTGATGTAGACTGCAACTTGGAGCCAGTGCAGATAGATGAGTAAATTATTTGATTTCACCAAAATCACACAATAACTAGGGCTGGGCGATATATCGGTATAAAAAAATATATCGATAATGTGATCTGGAATTAGACCATATCGCATATATTGATATAGTTAAAAAAAAAAAGTTCTTTCTTTATATATAAATGCTGCCCTTACTAGGGTTTGTCATATTTAGTTCTTCTGTAATGTTCATTATTCTTTTCTCATATAAATATATTTATTTCAGAAAAAGTTGTGATTAAATGTGCACTTTATGGAGCTTTGATTTAAAAAAAAAAAAAAAAAAAAAAAAAAGGTACTCATGTTGTTATACAGTATTTATGTTCACTTAAATAAACGGTTTCAATAAAACTACTTGTGACATGTCATATTTGGCTTTGACTTTGACTGAACATTTGCTCTGACTTTGCGATAAAATATCGGGATAGATATCGTATATCGATATTCAGCCCAAATATATAACAGGATGTGACTTTTGGTCCATTTCGCCCAGTGTGCTCTTGTTGTGAGTGTGTGGCTTGTGAGTGTGCAAGTGTGTTTTTCTTGCTTGAAAACAGACCGCTATGTCATACTTTAATGCTCTGATTGGTTATGGGTCTATCCAGGAGCATTTTGGTCCATGTCCATTGATAAAGCCCCTTGAAAATTCCACTAAGACGTTACAGACTAATACGCATTTGCAAATTAAAAGTCTAGAGGAAAAAGGCATCCGTGCCACACAACCTTTCTTTTCTTTGACCCTCATCGTTTCTGTTGGTTTTTACCTCGAGTCCAAGTATGACCTCACTACAACAAACTCTTAAGCTGTCTCAACACATTCACATATCCTTCTTTCCGTCTCCACCTCCCTGTCAGTCTGTCTCTCACTGAATTGTACTTCTCTCTATTCCAGTGCCAGCATACAACTACCAGCCTCCCTCCCTTTCCTTTTCCCATCTCTATAAAATCATTTTTATCACGTCTGCCCCTCTCTCTCTCTCTCTCTCCATCTACTCTTCTATTAATCCCCCGTCTATCAATCCCAGTCTGCTTAACAATCACATTCTTGTCCTCTCACATCTCCTATTCTGTCTATCATTGGCCTTTTCCTGTTTGGTGCCTGTTTGGTGATGCAGATTAATGGGCAAGAGTAAACAGGAGATGGCTGGCCCCTGTACACTCATCTACTCAGGTTACAGGCACTTGCAATATCAACAGCATGTGTAGGTATGTGCACATGTTTAAACCAGTCATTTCCTATCATACAGTTTTAAACTTATTTTTCGTCATTCTACAATAGCTGTGTCTAGTCTTTCTGCCGCATGATGCAAACTATTTCAGTTTGGTTTTTGCTGGAGCTGCAGGAATTTCACTGCATATTCACCTAAAACCACCTTGAGCACAGAAATGCAGAACCAACACAGGAGAGAGAGCAGAGAGAGAGTTAAGAAATAAGGAGACAGAAAATGTGTCTCTGGCTTTGCACCTCTGCAAAAAAAACATTGAGAATTCTCCTTTCAAAACTTTCAAACTCACTTACACCCTATTAAACACTCTCTCTGGCCCCCGTTTCTCAACGCGCCAGTCCAGCCTGATGGGCGTCTGCCAGTCTACCTTCAGCATGCGGTTTATTATTGCTAATATCGCTATTCATCTAATGGCAACACGGTCCTTCTATAATCACAGTGTTGGACCATACTGAAGGATCACGGGGAGAGGAGATTTTGTGATCGGAGCTCTAAGCCCTCTGTTTAACCCTGTTCAGTGACAGCGAACCCGCAGATTTCAATACACAATCACAGTGAAACCTGATCACATGTTAACACAAGGTTCAGGGGTTCATCCAGAACAGCGTGTACCAAGAACTGGAGGGTCCAAGAACAAGGTCACGGTAGCAAGTAAGCATGTTAGAAAAATGCTGTTTTCTCCAGTTTCAGGTAATAAATGAGTAATGGTAACTGTGGAGAGTTATGTAGTCGTACCTGCATCAGGATCCTGGTTGAATCGAGCGTAGCGGGTGTTCTCCAGGTGGGGTAGGCATTGCTCTATTGGTACCCAGGCATAGGTTTCTGGGCACAGGAGGTCTGAAGGCCGGTACTGTCCCTGAGGAATGAGAAGAGGATAAAGTTAAAAGGGTTACGCCTCCTGATAAAACTATTTATAGTCATTTAATCAATCAACGGATTGATTAGTTATTTAAAGGCACAATGAGTAGGATTTGTCCGTTGCAGCTTTTGACACCAAAAGTGTCAGAGGTGCTAGCCAGTGGGTTTGAAACAAGCTTTTTACGCTTGGTGTTTCACCTTGCTAATTTCTCAACAACATCTCCAACATAAACGACAGAATAGACCGTTTGTCAATACCACCCATAACTACACATTTGAGAGTTTGTTAATGGCGGCTAAAAATAGCACATACGTCATTATACAGCCCCGTACGGTTCTTGGTTGATAAAAAAGGCTGGTTTTGTAAAATAAATAAACCGAAACTGCACTCACCTAGGTTTAGGGCAAAAAAAATCCTGGTAAGGCGTTATAAAAGACAGTTTAAGCAGTAAATAAATGTATGTAAATGCCGGAAGTGAAGTAGTTACGAGGGTGATGTGAGCCACAGTTATTTAAACAACATAAGTTACGTGAAGAAGAATTTAATTCACAAACTGTGAGCCATGAACTTACGTTAAAAAAAAACATAAGTTACGTAAAAAGTAATTTACTTTTGTTATCAAACGGGACACGAACCCCATTCTCCTGGGTGAAAGTCAACCCTTTGTTCGACCCGCCCAAGTGTGCCATCCGCCATTTAAACCATGCGTCGCCGTCAAACACTACAACTACGTCAGCAAGACAGTGGAGGAGGACAGTCCAAAACGAAAATATGACTTGTATTTTGCTTCCCGTACATGCGCTCTATAGTGACGTTTTAAGGGGAGACTAGTCTGGCTTTTTTGGCGTTAATGGTTTGGTCACATGGTTTATAGGGTCCAGCTCTCACAGTCTGCACACGATCAAAAATCATGTGTGAACAAAGTTTAAATAAAAAGATGAAGCAGTACTGTCCAGAATCAAAGTCATTTTCATTGCCATTTCATTGTAACTTTTAAACTTCAAGTAAATTTGAAGGAAACAAGTAATTCAAGTAAAAAAAACAGCAGCATAAATAGAAAATATGGAGAATAGAAAACGTCAACATCCAAACCATATTTAAACATTATAAACCGTAGACACAATTTTTTTTTTTTTTAGAAACAAAGTTTTTTCATTTATTATTCGAGTTAATTAAATGGGCAGGAGCTGTGCAAACAGGAATGTGCAAGTTAAATAAGGTCAGGTGGCATGTTGTTATTTATGCATTTCTTCCTGTGCGGGAGTAGAATATTTATATTATAATATTTGTTTTGAATAGCTAGATTAAACAAAGTGCATCCATCCAAATGTATTATTAACAGCTTAGTTGTTAAAGAGAGGGGAAAAGATGGTATCGGACTGGTATCTGCAGATACTCATGGTGACCCTTAAGGGTTAAAGGTTTGACAAGTTGTAAACTGACCTCAGGCTCAGGATCAGGGTTGAGACCTGGATCCAGCTCTGCTCTGTGGAAGTTCTTTGTCTGAGTCATGCTTCTCTGTGTCAGGAGTGTTATGTTGTCTGCGATGCTGAACAGGAAATGTAAACACACCAGCATATTGTAATGTGTGCTTGTGAAATGGGTACAAGTCTGTATTTGACCTAACATTTTGGATGAAAAGTAAACCAAGCTGAACGAAAACAGCTGCAGGGTTTAAAAAAAAAAAAAGAGTAGAGTGAGGGGTTGAATGAACAGAGAAGGAGGTGGAGAAAGAGGCTCCATTATCAGAGACCTGTGTTCTATCACACGGCACCAAACAAACACAAACTGCCAAGATATGCTCTGTAAACAAGCAGACGCCTGCAACAAGCCCGCTGCAACATCTCAACACACACAATAATATTTATGGTACATTAAACTGTAGGACAAAGACTCCACCATTCAAGAACACGCTGGTTTTAAACACAACTGAGGTCAAAAAGTACTGGACAATTAAACTGAAAAAGAAGAAAAAACACAGATGTCATTGTGATCTCAAAATAAGCAAGACAAAGGAAATACCATCTCTGGCGCTCTGACCACGACCCATCTGTCAGTCGGGCTATATGGAAAATATGCTGCCTGTTTTTACATGCAGGATAGGATGCCATGAGAATGAACTAGGCTGTTTTACAGCTCAGAGAAATGAAAAACAGAAGAATTTGGGGGATACAGTCATAGTCAAGCTTTCATCTGCTGTCACCCTTTTTTGCTCTACGCCAAGATGAAGTTAAGGGGTTCAGCAGAAAGGCGAAAATGTATTTCTAACTCCTCGTCCTCCACATGCTTATTGAGTTTTAGGTCCATAAAACAGAGATTTACGAAATGCGTTCTAAGATGCAGGTTTGTTTAAAACTCTGGTTACTGTGTATCCATGCGAACATGTTCAATGGAGCGCTGAGAAATAATGACGTCATCTTCTCATTCATTCATGCATGCATGCAGTTCATTCTTGGTTTGTGTAATGAGCATGTGCCAGTAACAACAACGATGGCTACCAGCATTGCAAGGTGATGCTGAGCAGAAAACTGCAACTCATCGTCCGTGCCGACACGAGTCACCTACTGGCCGTGTACCAGGAAGATGCTATGCATAAATAAAGACAAAATTAGCAACTATTGCTTTTAATACTGTTTGATTTGTTAAAAACAAAAGACAAAAAGCTTGCTGATAAAGATCAGAATCCTCTTCTCTAGTATTTCATATATCGTTGACGGAGATATTTTGCAAAACAAGGGTTGTGTGGATCAAACAGCGCTTAAATAATTTAAAGAACAGGTTTGATATTTGCATATTATATCAAGTACAGCGATTGTGTTATCTGTTCATACAACCGAAAGGATAAAATGGATAAAAATGATCAGATTATTCCGGAAGAGTGTTTACACTAGAGAAGTTTTGAGTTTATGGCAACTCATTCACTTTTTTTTTTAACTTTCTCTTTTAGGCTTAAATCTTCTCCATGTCTGGTGTGAGATGCCAGAAGATGACATATACAATTTGAAAGATTTTTTTGTTAACATGAGTGATTGTGAACTTCAGATTATGTTGAATCATTTTTCAAGAAGTTGAAAACATAATAACACTTTATTTATTAAAACTGGTAAGGCACTGAGGTTTCCCTAATTTACAGTGACAACAAGAACATTTACAAACAGTACAGAAATACAAATTCAAAATAAAGATAACAGACAAGAAAAATAAATAATTAAAAATGCCATTTAAAATGATTATGCAATTTAAAAGCTAAAAACAGTTGCAGACAGTTGCGAGAAAGTCTGCAATCAAGCTACGAAATTGAAAAATTGTTATGGCAGTGTTGATCCTCAGTGTAAATTGAAAATGATTCAATTATGGTTTAAAGTAAGCATTTTCCAAGCAAAGACTTTGTATGATCCCTACACATGGGCATCTCAATAAATTAGAATGTCATAAAAGTTTTAGTTTTATGTCAGTAATTCAATTCTGAACTAAAATTCAGTGTCTCAAAAAAATTTTAATATTACAAAAGACCAATTTGTTTAACCAATTTGTTTAATATAGAAATGTTGGCCTCTGAAAAGTATGTCCATCTACACTACTGGTCAAAAGTTTTAGAACACACCAACTTTTCCAGAATTTAATTGAAAATTATGCAGTTTAATGTCTCAGTGTACTAAAATTCTTTATTGAGCATGATAGTGTTTTGAAAGTAAAAAAAAAGATTCAGAATCACATTTTATATTGGACTAAAGGACTAAAAAAAGACACAAAATGACCAAAAAAAGACACAAAATGACAAAAAAACAAACACCAAAAGACACAAAATGACTAAAAAAAGACACAAAATGACAAAAAAAAGACACAAAATGACTTACAAAGACACGAAAAGAATTAAAAAATGGACAAAAGTGTGTAGAGTTAAGTTGTTAACCCATTTCTTGTTCCCTGAAAAAGGCCTACTTGTATAATTCTGAAATGTACATTATTTTTCAGTTTTGGTTCAGCTTACCTTTTTTTATTTACCTCTGGCAGTTCACCACTTACCTTTGTACCCTTTCAAGCTGTTCATTTGACTTGAACTGCTTGAATTTCAATAAAAAACTGGAAAAATTGGGGTGTTCTAAAACTTTTGACCGGTAGTGTATATGCACACAATACTTGGTTGGGGCTATTTGACTTGAACAACTGGAAATAGACTTTACCATGATATTCTAATTTATTGAGATGCACCTGTATATTCCAATAGGCCAAAACTGAGATACAAGCTGTATGGGGGCAAAGGGTTATTCAGAGTGAAGCAAAAGACTCAAACATGCTTTAAGTGCTTCTGCCAACAGATGGATGTTGGTGGAATGTTATGCATCTGTAGCTGCAATGGACACACACATTGATGGGATGCTCTCCGTGTCCCAACAACCTTCAGCCTTCTACAACTGTCAGCGCAGTCGTCTTGACACTCTCACACTCTGCCTCACCTCTATAGCCTCCTTCAACACACACAGTGGGATACGCCTCAAAATGCAGAACACACACACACACACACACCTGCTCAGCAGTAGAGAAGCAGTGACACACACATACTTCCTGCTATAGGTTACTGCACCCTGACACTGCACTTCAACTCAACCTTGATGCATATAGGGAAGCGAGAAGCAGAAATAGAGGTGTGAACGGAGCAGTCAGAGAAAGAATGAAAGCGATAGAAGAATGAAAACATTCAAGGACTATGGATACGCTTTTATTCCATGATGAAAAGCAGTTTCATTTTTTGTGTGTTTGCACTTTGCATCAGTGTGTATTTTTAAAAGAAATAAAGTGGATGCCTGATTTCTGAAGGCCTCTGTTTTGTGTCTACGCTGCATAATGACATATCCAGCCCTTTGCTGTAAAGCTTCAACAGAAAGAGAAGTCTATGTAGCCAACACAAGAGACACAGTCTGGTCGTGGCACAGGCACAATTCCTCAATTCTCCCCCTGAGAAGAAGAAAGGATGACGAGAAGGACGGAGGAGTATGAGAGGACACAGCTATTAGTGGTCTGGACGGAGAAGAGAAAAGAAGAAAGGAGAGGGGGAAAGAAAAGCTTGGTTTGCCACAACACATCTGTCAGCTTTATTGGACTGAAAGTGAAGACTGAGCTCACCACTGACTTTCTTTATCTTCCCTCTTATTTCTTCCTTCCCCAGGTTGGCTTGAAGGCCCTGTAATTCACAGCTACCCCTGCAGCTTCCTTTGGCTCTTCTTCAGCTCAGTGTTTTCTGCTTTTACTTATAGCAACAGAGAATGCAGTAATGGTTTCCTGAAACTTAAGAAAAAGAAGACTGATGTGCAGAGTGTGACAGCCAATCCAGTAGCTTGGAGTTGAAATGGCCTCTTTCTACAAATCTATGTTGCTGAGTGGCTGTTAGCTCAGCGAGCGGTGTGAAGGAGCCACAGGAAGTGATAGTGACTGCATGAGAACGGCCGGGAATCCATGTGATGATGTTTTTTCAGCGTGTATACGTGTCTCCTCAATCACGTTAGAGATAACCAGCGTGAGGATGAAACTTTCCAGACGAATAACATCTTTTTGGTTTGTTCCTCCTCTCTTTGGTGGCTCTCTTCCTCCCTTTTCTAAAAGCCCTCCCTCACAATACAATCCCTCACCATCCCTTCATCCTCCCTTCCTTTCTGCACTCGCATGTTCAGACGGATACGGAGGTGATGCCGATGACGGACGACCTCTGAAAGGCTCGTTTAGAGAGACGGAAAACGAGACAGAGGGGGTGAAAAAAGTGCAGAAAGAAGGAAACATGTACAAACTTCAGCAGATAGACTTGGCTGCCGTCAGAGGTGTGAGAAATGAGCAGCAGATAGGACGGAGACGGGGAGGGACGAGAGAAAATTAGGTGCAGATGGGTAAAGGGATGGTATTTAACGTCGCTGAGACACAGACTGAGGCGAGCTGATGGAAGTGATAGGAGCCGTCTGAGTGCCAGGACGGAGGGGCCCAGCACGGAGAAGCCGGGGATGAAGAGGGGAGGGCTTGGAAAGAGGGAGAAACGGGGGGAAGAGCTTCAGTAGACAGAGGGTGAGATGGAGACGAGAGAAAAAACAGACGGATCGCAGAAATAAAGAGCTGCATTCAACGGCAGCCACATAAAACAAAATGGAGACTGTACATTAAAAGTGAGAGAACGCACTCTGTCATTTAAATGTGTTGTTGTGCAGTGTTAATTAATGTGCAGAGGTCACCGTTTATAGGAAGGCAATCTTCCACAGTGCAGCTTTCCCAATGAACTGAACTTTAACAAGGCAGAGGAGAAAATTAGTCACTTGAATAACAAGCTGCCCCAGAGTAAACAATTACACAACCTTAATCATCACTAGTAAATAAACACATATCTCCACAGGGCCTGACACGCAGCTACACAATGCTTCACGGATCTATTATCACTTGGAGCTCCCTCGGTGACACAGCATCACTCATTCTTTTCAGGCCCACACAGACTTTGCACAGATAGAAGAGGCCTTGCTGTCAGAGTGAACTTTATTACCAACGCAAAGACTCAAACACATAACTGTCACCTTGTTCCTCTCTGTCATTGTGCACCCTTTCCCCCCTTTCCTCATTTCTGTCTTGTTTTCTCACACACCTCAAGAGAGGCAGCGAAGCCTCAGGCCCGTACCTGTGATTTATATGAAAAGCAATTAATCAGACACATAAATCGAGTGCCTCACTGCAGCCAAGGAATCCTCGTGAAAACCTACACCGCTTTTGCCTTCTGCTACTTTCCCCCCCTCCTTGTCTGAGTATGAGTTTGGTATGTGTAGAGTTGAGACAACTTTCATCAAACGAGTCCATCAGCCACGAGTGTTTCACATCTACTGCATCTACTTCTGACTCATCTTATTACCAGCTAAATCGTTTATTAAAACTTTAATATCTTGCTACAGTACAAATGTGTGTAGGAGGGTCTTTATGAGACCACATCCTCTGGAGGACAGGAAGTGATGCGTGTCTTGTTTCATGCTTCTGGCAATAACAAAATGGGTTTGTGTGGAGAAAGCAGAGGATGAACTCTGTCGTGAGTGTGAATAACAACAGTCATCCGAGCTAAATGTACAAATTCATGGATTCATTCCACCGTGCTTTTTACTCCTGTAGAGCTGAAACTTAATGTTTAATCACTTGGTCTGAATACTAAACAACTATTTTGATAATCAGGTACTCATTTAAGTTATTTAATGCATCTCTCTGATTCCTGGTTCTCAAATGTAAGGATTTGCTTTTAAATAATTATAAATTGAAACCCAGGGCCCATCTACAAGCCCCTAAGTGTGTTGAGTTGGTGTGTTATCTGGGCATTGTGATCTTGAGGCAGCAGAATGTGATTGCATCAACTAACAAAAAACGGTCTAAAGTCGATGGTGCAGTATTTTCCTGATATTTAAAGGGCGCCTAAATCAGATAGTAAATTGGGCCTATGTGTGGGTTCACAGCACACATACACTCCTTCTCCTCAGTAAAATAGGTTATCAGTACATTTTCTAATATGCAGTCAAATAGAGTTGCTGATGGGACAGAGGATTGGGAGACGGGCAGCAAACACTCACTTCGACAATTTGCCTAATCCGTCATTTGAATTGCACTGCACCAGGTGCAGGAACACCTGGCTTTTAAAGGTTTCATTCATTTTACCTCCAAACACACCTATGATTAATCAAAAGACTAAACAAAACTCCTTTGGGCCCAGATTATATTCGCCATTTAAGTAGTAAAAGTGAAGTTGGACACATTTTAGTGTGAGATACTATCACATCTTGCATTGCAGGGAGACTTATTGAGGATGAGATCATTTATTGCTCCACAGTTGCACAGCAGTGTGATGGTTCAAAGTGATTCTCTTTCAGGCTTAGTGGAGAAAAGACCAAAATACAGGAGGTGGACTCTTAGCAAAAGGGTTTCCCTGCCTCCATCCGCATGACTTTACACCCACATCTGCTGCTGATTTCCTGCTCATATCTCCAGTTGGGTTTTCACCCACCCTACCCCTAGCTGAGGTGTCCCTTTATGTGTGTGTGCACAAGTTGAGCACTGTGCAAGATGTCTGACTGCAGACTCAATGAGTCCATTCTTGTTAGTGGTATCAGTGCAGGAAAGAGCATTTAGTTATACAGTAATGTGCTACTCAGCTGAACACCTACTTCAGTATGAGACACAGCGGCTCCAGGAGTGTGATGTAAGGCTGGTCGCAGAATAGATGAGGTCACTAATGTTAGACCTCGCTCTGTTTGCTTCTGGCAAACGATATCCAAAAATAACAAGGAGGCTGTTTTAAAATATAGGAGGTAGAACACAATGGAATATTATGTCAGGATTAAGCATTTGTCAAGCACTCTCAGCAGAACAAGGACATTTGACCCAAAAAGACAAATACGGTCAACATGTCACATTTGTGGTCTCCTTGCAGTACGTTATTCAGCTGGTTGTCACTCAGATCAGGCCTGAACTCAGAGAGTACACAAAGGGGTCTAGTGTGACCCAGAGCCGAGCAGATCTAACCTAGGCTGGCCCGGGCCAGCACTCTGACCCAGGGTCACTTTCAGCCAATCTTAGTCAAAAAACAATAAACAGAGGCCCTGATCCCTACATCCGTACTCTCTCTCAAACATACAGCTCTCACAATACAACCCCTCTATCGTCTTAACACTGTTGAAACGCACACCCAGACAAGGGGGCACGGCTGGGGGGCCTCTGGCTGCTGATGGACACACGTAAACAGCACAGCTCACACAAACACACACCCAGCTAGACAAATAACACTAAAAACGAAGCAGGCTGGACAGAGGGACAGCACCAGTGAAAGACATGTCCAAACAAGCTGTGGCTCACCGAGACGCACTTTCACCTCAGTCTGTGATAAAATGAACATATGTGTGTGTGTGTTGAGGTGTGTGTGTGTTGAGGTGTGTGTGTGTGTGTGTGTGTGTGTGCACAGAACATGTCTCGGGTCTATGTTTGGGGGAGATTTACGCTAATGGCTGCTGTTTAAACACTCCGGGGCCCACCAAGGCCTTTTCACCCTACTCAACACATTACCACAGGACGACCTTCAAATTAAGCATCCAGGCTGGTAAGTCTCCCCCTCGGGCCCCTAGAAAACCCACACAATCCCCTCTAACCCACCCTACTTCTGTCCCAGCCTCTCCTTCGCCCCGGCTATGCGTCACGGCTCCACGGATGACAGGTTAATGAGGAGAAAATATTTTTACAGGATCGCATTTCGACGGAGCCCTGAGAACCGATGGCAGCACTTTTATGGGCATCAGCTCACACACTGGGCACTTTTATCTCTTTATCTCCTCTGGTCTTTACGGGCGAGGCGAGCTGTTACGCCTGTCTGACACAGACCGCAGCTTACTGACTTGCAGCGAGAGCCACAGCCCCCTAATCTTGGAATTAAAACCCCACCTCAAACTTCTAACTGCAGGACCAAACTGGCGGCCCTCCACCCACACTCTGAGTAACTCTTAACTGCCTTTAAGAGACCGGCTCATTCTGTCCAGTAGTGCTTATCAAAGATCTGAACGCATTCCCTCGCCAAAGAGAAACCAGGCGTTTCAGACAAAGTGGCGCAGCTGCAGCAGGTTTGAAAATAAATAGTGGCGAAGTTAATGGCAAGGCAAACACCTCAGGCTGGCAGCTAGAGGGCTCTGGATCTGCTCAGCATGACACCATCACCAAACTCTCATTTTCGCCCCTTGTGACCTTCACACCTTCCCCCTCGCCCCCAGCTCTGTCCTTCCACTCACAGTAAGACTGAATCGTCTGACCCGACCTCTTGAACTCTGCTCCCTCAGACCATCACCCTGTCAGCGCTCCACCTAGGGGGTACCAAGCAGTGGCTTCCACCCAGACTGGTGCTGTAGCCTGTTAATGATTTGTTAAAAACACAACCGTGGCAGGGCACAAGGAAAAAAAATGATGAGGCATAAAAGAGAAGAGAAATTATCAAAAACTTTAAACAAATGTTTCTGCTGAGAGGTGCACTGTTGGTGGTCTCCTGTCGAGCTAAATCAAACAGAAGTGTTTCTGTCAGAAAGGCTCCAATTTAAGAGGCGGGGGGAGCTGGAAGGCAGCAGAAAGGGGGCATGCTTTAGCTTATAAATTTCACAGAGAGGGTGAAAATGGGCCTGGTTGGGTTTGATCTTATTTTGATGGGCACAGGTTTTTTGACTAATTTATGAGGATTGTTGGAAGGTAATGCTACTGGCAAAAAAATACCTTAGAAAAAACAACTGAATAGTGTTTGATCTAGGGAAAAGAACAGAGCAGAAAAGAAAGAAAGAAAAAATATTACGGTAAGCACGTATGAGGCCATCAGTTACAACATGGAACACTGCACTCACGCCAGTAACTTTATACCACCTCTATCTGAGCCGTCATGACTGAGTGCATCTTAACATACAGATGTGACAATTGGAGGAACAGGATCCTACACATCACTCTCATGCCTGCTATCCCAGTAATAACTAGGATTATAACTACAGTTTGTGAGATAATCCATTCATGGTACATTTATGTGAAAAAGTAACTGTGATACTCTTTTAATAAGCTGTTGGGACTATTTATTTTTGACCAAGGTCACTCTGACAGTGGCTGTATCAAGGCGAAAACACAATAGTGGATTTTGAAATTGGAATCAGAATTGGATGTGCAGCAGCTTTTTGTCTTCCTTTGGCATCATAGCCGATACACTGCAACTACATCTGTTAAAATCCAAGGGGAAATCAGAAAATGAAATAGGTGAGAAGATAACAGACAAAATCGGGGCACTTTGATTGTCCAGAGATCTCAGCTTCTGCCTGAAAATGTAGATTTGATTATATTTCTTATGAAAAACAGGTCAATTCCAAGCTAGCACCCTAGGCCAGACCTTAGTTTGTTTATTTGAGGTATTTCTTTTTTTAATACTACTTTATTTGTTTTGGTATTTATTTTAAATTTAATGTCATTTTTTACTTATTTAACACAAAATATATTAAAGGTAGGATAAAAAAGGAAACAATGAAAAGTGCTTTATGAATAAAATGTATGACTATTATTATAATATTATTAATAAATATGCATTGTTTTGCATATATTATACTCTCCATCAGAAACAAAGGATTCTTTAATTTCATAAAGACATTTTTTATACATTTATGTCTGAAGTATTTTATTCACTCATAAAATGAACGTTGTTCACGCATTGAATCATGAGTTGAGTGTATTTTCTGTAATAACATTAGACTAAACGGATAAATTGTGATGCCATGTTTTATCTCTGGAATGAAATCAGTTGAAAGTTTATTCAATCTGATCCCTTCTTTCTCTGTCTCAATCTTTCATCCTGACCAGCATGGTGGCTGGTTTCTTGAAAAGTTGCTGAAAGACGAACGGAAACAAACAAAAAAAAAGAAAGAAAGAGGGACAGAGAGAGAAAAAAGGGGAGGTGGCTGTACGGTGTCTGGACCTGTAGGGCCTGTGAAGCAGAAACCCACAGTTCTACACTAACACTGCTGTTCACCGTTCAGTGCAGCTCATCAAAATCTATAAAAGGGTTATAAAGTTTATGCTGAGAGAAGACTGGAAAGGAAAAGGAATGTCGTGGTGAACAACACACTGAAACATAAGTTTTGTACTGTACGGTGTGCAGGGATGAGGGGCCTCTGGATGCCTCAAACTCACTCACTGTCACTCTTAATCTGCCCACATGTACAACAAGTGACACGCACAATGTGAGGTCACACACAAAACATATTTTCTCTTCAGGCCCCTTGAGTGAAAATAACATGCATGCAGATAGCTGTGGCTCGGAGCATTATAGCATGTCACAACCTGCAACTGCATACCTGGAGAGGTGACTGTTTGAGGCAGAGATTACATTAATATACACTGCTGGTTATTGATGTTGCTGCAATGAATCACAAAGATGAGGATTGTTTTTCTTTTTGGCCACCTTTTCAGATTTGATGTGAAGAAAAAATTTAAAAATTCCCCTGGGGGGCATGCCCCCGGACCCCCCTAGACAGCTTCTTTTTTTTTTTTACATTGGCTGGCTGCTCCATGTCCTAGTGGAAAGTCCTGTTGATGACAATTAAAAATGTCACGTTAGGATAACAAAAAAAGATCCTTTATCACAGTATTTTCTGACTGTGAAAAATGTTGTGGTTGCTCTCATTTAGCTCTCAAAGTGCACAAGACTGATGCATTTTACTTAAAAAATATACCAAAAAAATCATGGGGGGAGGAGGGGGATGCCCCCAGCCCCCCTTGATGGTTATTTTTATTATTTGCTAAGACTTAAGAGTCGAGAGTAATTTTTTGTATCAGGGAACTGATAACTTTACACTACATTTTAGATGCGTGGTTGATTTTTATTTTGTTGTACAATTTTGATTTATTTATACTGACAAAAAAAATCCTATTTTCTATATATTTTTAGGTATTTTCCAATATCATCAAGAATATAATTATTGCAAAAATACCCTGAAATTAAAAGACATTTATATATATATATTTTTTTTTACTTTAAAAATACATGTTTTCATGTGTGTCCTGAGAAAATGTGGTCCAATGTACATGTCTGAGCCGGGAGGTAATTTGTCATGTCTAATTGATGTCATGAGAACTAAGCCCATGCAGCAGGTGACAGAAAAGCCTGCAGGCACACACTGATTAAGAAAAACATTAGCAAAGCGGCAAGTGACTGAAAGCAACATCGAATTCTTTCTTCGACATGCTCTTCCACACAGTGGCTCTCTGACACCTGGACTGATTCATTTCAGGTCCACTGAATTCAAAAAGCCATGTGGTAAACTGCTGGCCGTTGCTACAGCGCTGACCGGCTCCCTGACACTGTTTGTTGTTTGTGGGGCGAGGAGGAGTTGGTTTGAAAGGGAACGGAGGTGCAGCTGCCGCGAAAAAGGGCTCTTTAAAAAGTCAGTGAAGTACCGCCGGGGAAACGAATAATCCTTTTCATCTTGCCTCCTTTTCTCATTTGGCACACATTTTGTCACTCCTTTTTTTTCTCTCCATCTGTCCTCTTCCTCCTCCTTTCACTTATTTTGCTCACTCCTTCTTTCTTCCTCTCTGTGGAAAATTTAATGGTTTCCTGGGCTCAGAACGAGACATTCTTTCACTGTGAACAATAATAACAAGAGTAAGAGCCACTTCATGTAACTCTCTCACTGCCTCGCTAACTGGGTACGACTGGGTATTCTGTCTGTGGGTGTGTATGTGCCTGTGTGACACTCTTGAAAAAGTGCTTGATCTGTTAAAACCAGGTACTGCAGATTGGTAAAGCCAAGTGGGTGACCGCCTCGTTTGTTATCATCAAAGTCTGCTTATTCAGTACTTTAAAAATAACCGACACAGACAAGTGCTCGCACATACACACACACCTCCGCAAAGAAATGGAAAATCACTACAACGTGGCATGGATCTTTACTCCTTGTTCTGTCCAAAAATGAAAAGTGGAAATGTATCAAATGAAAGCTAATGAAACGCTGAGTACATTTTGCGAGCTGCTGAAGCTGGATGGTGGAGTTATTGGAGGACAAGGGAATAAAACATGGTGAGAAAAACATGTGAGCTGACGTGCGGGGTCGGTGAGGCACTTGTTTATGGTTTTAACAGATAAACATGGTGATGCAGAGTAGGGGGGAAAGAAAATATCGATGCACTTGAGAATCGCGATATTATGTTTTGTGATAAAGTATTGATACACAAAAATACTGAATTTTTAATGAATAGTTTACAAAGATTCATAGCATATTGCAAAAATGGTAGTGCTGTGAGGATGGATGTTAAAGGGACTGTGATAAATGCAGATGTTCTGTTCTGAATGCATAGAAAAAAGGAAATAAAATTTACTCAGATATCACGCATATGGTTATGTGTTACTTAGATAGTTTTCCCAAATTCCCATATATATATGTTTGTGTGTGTGAATCAGCAGAAGCCCCACGATACGATTTTATCCTGATACTTGAGTCACAATATGATATTGTTGCGTTTTTAAGCATTTTGCGATATGGTGAGTATTGCAATACAGTATAATGCGATTTAACTGTTTAAGTGCATTTTGCGTTGCGTTTTGATAAAACTAAATTCAATCAAGAATTGTTTTGTCAAATAAGAGAAAATTCTCAGTCTATTCATCTCACTTCAGTCTTTTTATTTTTCCACAATGAGAGTCAAACCCACAGACTGACCAACAACGTATTCAGTCAAACTGAACTGAACTGATATCAAAAAAGAAAAGTAGAAGGATTCTCCAATAACACCAGAAAAAGTCGCTAGATTTGGTCGCCAGTCGGTATTTTGAAAAATAGTCACTAAGGGGGTCTGAAAATCAGCAACCAGGCTTTTTTCAGGGGAGAAAAACAGCCCCGCCCCCTGGTGGTTGGTGGACTACTGGTGTAGAAAGTGCTTGATTAGATATGCAGGAGAGCCCGCATTTTAAAATGGAAATATCACCCACGATCAGGTTAATTTAATCGTGGCGGCCAAAATCGTGATCACGATTAAAATTCGATTAATTGTGCAGCCCTAATTCACATGCATTTCATTAAACAAGCGCAAATGAAACAGTCAAGGTAGACAACACGGCAGTCAACAAAAGAGAGAGGTGAGGACGGTGTTACCCAGTTACCCCTTTTTTGACCAAGGCAGTTCCAGGGCCGGTTCAGAGCCGGTGCCTAATCTCAAAACAGTTCCGAGTTTCCACAGCCAAAGAACCAGCTCTTGGGCAGGAAAACTAGTTCCAGAGCGGCACCAACTCTTTGCCGGTCTTGAAACCACAAATCCCTTCCACCAGGGACTGGGGGTCAGGATTGTCATAACTAAAATGTGTACTGCGACGTAATGATGTGGCTCTGGAGCCTGTGGAAAGGCAAACAGGTTCTGCGAACCACCACTAGCCCAACACTTCAACTAAGTTTGCGTTTGTCGAAAAGGGTAAGTGTTGCTTCCTCATCTTAGAAGATGCAAACAGAAACACCTCCAACCTGCTAACTCATATTGAAAACATCACCCATTAGTACAGGGATGATTAATGTCCAGGTGCTTTGTGGCAGGTTGGAAGCCTCCAGTCTCAAAGACCAGCTTTCATTGAGCACGGAGACCCTCAGAGACGGGATGATTGATTCTGATGATGAAAGCCGGGAGGATATTTAATCTCCCTCTCCTTCACTCTCACTTTCACACATAAACAAACTTACAATGTAATTAATATTATTTCGTTTTTCATCAATGTCCTAAATAGTTTGTTAAGTAAATCTGTGTTTTAGAACTTGAAATGATTAGACAGAATCACATATATTCCCGTTCTGTGTAGATTTCTGTAAACATTTAAAAAGTTTAGTTTTGTTGCAGATGTCGAGAGTTGAACCTCAGGAGATATATATCATATCAGGAGATGTATAAACTATTGCTTAATCTAGATATAGGTCGATTGCAAAATGTCTTAATGGTGCCAAGATTTCACTGAGCATGCAGTGACAGGCTTTATTTGTTAGGGAAGCCCCAAAAAATGCAAGTAAACTCTTGTGACTGGGCTGCAGTACACTTACAATGTTTATTCCCATTTGACCACAGTCCATCCAAACAAGCTCCAAAAATGCTGCATGACATTTCAGGCTAATATCAACCTCAAAGCCTCAGTTACTCCTTCTTAAGTCATGACAGCAGTCAATTCAGATGACTTTCAGCTTCACACGAAAGGCAATGTTGAAAAAAAACAAGAGTGGCAGAAGGGCCAAGACCTTTGGTCTCATTTAGCCTCCAACAGCTTCACCTTCTGCTCTCTACAGCTCAACATCAGAGGGCCAGGGAGGGCCAGAGGACCAGGGACAGGAGCCAGGGGCAGGATGTCACGTCTAACCCTGAACCCACCAGCCAAACCAGCAAGGCTCTGTGGGACGCTCGGTCCCAGCTTTGAGAACAAAGGAGAGGGTCTGACACTGGCCAGGCAGCCCTCTGCTCCTGGCTGGACTCCAAGTCTTCTAGGACTCTTTAAGGCTGTTCTACAGAACCATGTCCAGGCTTTGGCACTGCTAAGAAGTTTTAAACCCATCACACATGGAGCCTTTTCCCTGGGCATGCAGAGATGTGACCTGGCAGAAAAGACTTTCCTTAAGAACACTCGAAAATGGATACACAGATAAGAGTCGGTCCACGCTTACTGTAGCTTTCCAAAGTCCTAACACACAGACAAAAGAACAGCTCAGGTAGAGGCTTAAAAAAGTGTTAGCTTACTACTAGTTTTAAAAACTCTGTCTATGAACACTGTATAGAGTATCCATAAAAAGCTTTTCACAATGCTGCCGGTGTCAATTACATAAACAATACACTTGTATTGCTCCTCAGGGAATCAAAGTACTGGATGAACAATTGTGTGAAATTCCACAGAGAGGAAACTGGTTTTAGATGGATCAGATGTTTGTAGTATTCCTCTCAGCATGTTGAGTTGAGTAAAGTTATCTAAGCTTCCACTAAAATTCAGGCCATGTCCACCACATTAATGTTACAGTGAAATTGCAGAGTTAGAAGTTGACCTTGCACACATGGTGATTTCAGATCGTCTCTAAAGCTTTGCTGTTCAAACTGAAATCTGTATATATATTTATATTAAAAAAACAACATTTCTGCCTCTCCATTTGAGCCTCCTGTTCACGCTCAGGCGTTGCTTTTCACGCCTAAATTCTGAGCTTTTTGGAAATATTTGAAAAACTGAGTTTGAAAACACTGCTGACAAACTTAGAAAAATCATTGATGATGTTTTCTGAATATAAATGTATTGTCTGTTGCCAACGGGACCCTATTCTGGTATCAGAAGTGTTCTGGTTTATGTTTGTAGTCAGAGTAGTATTAACCAATCATGTCTGAGCAGGGTTTTTGGCTAAGGACAATACTATCATAATATCTTCCATTTCCCTCTTTTTTTAAATCTCAAACAACAATGTTCATTGCTGTCAAACATCTGGTATGGATGGTGACATCCATGATAATGACAGACCAATTTGAAAAGTATAGCCACACTCCACACAAGTATAATGCACTGATTTTTATTAAGGGTCATAAACACTACCTGCTAACAGTGACAGATATCCCTTGGCTGCCATACTGAGCCCCCTAACCAAATCATTATCTAACAGTCAAGTAGTTGCCGACAATAAATGTGACATAAATACACAGATGACAACCTTGGATTAGGTAGCAGTAAAGCACAAAATGGAAAATATGTAGTTGGCCCATTAACGTTTTCGGAACCCATCAGGTATCAGTCTGACAACAATATAGCCTCTGGGGACAACGGCCAATATTGGGGTTCCGGTGAAGCAAACAGAAATCCAGATAAATATCCTGGTTAAAACTTCCTTTTCTGTGTGGCGGTCATTGTTTACAGTCTCATCAGCAAGTTAAATTGCGAGAATGTAGTTGGGGTTGGTTGGCTTAGGTAAAAAAAGCTAAATTGTGATCGTCACGACTATAGCTATTCTGTGATTGCATTTCGGCAAATGGTGTTTTTTTTTTGCTCTCCAAGCACACCGTTTACCTGCAGTTAACCAAAACCCTGCTCAGACATGATCAGTTAATACTACTCTGACTACAAACATAAACCAGAACACTTCTGATACCAAAATAGGGTCCCGTTGGCAACGGACAATACATTTATATTCAGTATACAGCATCGATGATTTTTCTAAGTTTGTCAGCAGTGTTTGCAAACTCAGTTTTTCAAATATTTCCAAAAAGCTCAGAATTTAGGCTTGAAAAGCAACGACTGAGCGTGAACAGGAGGCTCAAATGGAGAGGCAGAAATGTTGTTTTTTTAATATAAATATATATACACATTAGTGTGTATGTGGTCTCAGAAAGCGATGGGTAAGAGGGGGTTCCCTGAAGAGGGTAGATGGGTAAAATGGCGGGAGGGAGTGGTGTTCAAGGGGTTTGAGTGGTGTCCAGCAGGGTTCAAGTGCTAGTGTTTTGGTCTTTAAAGAGGCAAGCAGCAGGACTGAGATCTAGAGACCAGAAAACCTCCAACACAATGACAGTGGAGTTTAGGGGCTCCCCAACAATTCCACAGTATGTCTGTGCATTAATGAACTACTTGGGCTCATATGCAAATCAGACAATGGAGCGAGACACTGTGCATGTGGTGAGAGTGCGCTTGAGCGCGGGTGTGTTTCTGTGGGAGTGTGAGAGCCCAAAGGTGGGAACTGGGCAACCTTCTCACCCTTGTTCTGTGTTCCTCCCCAAGGGTAAAATAGGAAAAAGTGGGGAGGTTTTGAACAAGACGCTGCAATGGCAAACACACAAGAACAGATATGGGGGGCTGGGGGGAGTAAATACCAGTGCAGGGGGGGTTAGGTGCTGTGGTAACAGCGTTCTCAGACAAACAACGTGATCAAGATTCAACACACAGACACATAAACAGAGCAAACACACTCACATGCATTCCATACACAGACTCCCAAACTGAGAAAATGGGCAAAGCACTATGCAAACCCCAAAACAAGATGTAAATGGATAAAAAGATGTGGCACTTTGCCATAATCCCCAACAAGACATCAGTCTCCCATGGACAAGAACAAGCTCTGGGAACATCTGAATGAAATGACAGAGAAATAGAGGAATTAGTAGATGGATGAGAGAAAAAAGGGATGAATGGTAAATCTTGGCCAAACTAATGGACTTGGAAAGGCTGCTTTCTTTCACCATCCATCTGAAGCTATAGATCTGTAAGTGGTGTTTGGTGTGAATGTTTGTGAGCTGTGGCTCTTGTGTGCATGTGCATGCATATGCATCATGCATTTGTGTAAAAGTACATCTACTGCAGTTTTGTAAAATGATGCATACTTGTAGCTGCTGAGTTACTGTTGCCATCACCAGTGTGACCTTCCTCTCAACCTTTAATGTCTTCAGCAGCCTCGTCCTCTCTTCCTTGCCTGTAACTCCCCTCTTTAAATTTTTTTCTCTCATACTCTCTTTATTTAACGGTCTCCTTGTTTCTTTCTCTCCTAACTTGAGGTAAGTGCATATGAATCAGCTGTTTAGCTGTAATAGTATTTCTACGTGCATTTAAGTGAACAATGTTTTTGCATATTGTGTTATCTTGATAGGGACAAAGGATCTTTGACACGGTTTTCTTGATCTACCTTTGGATTGTTAAAAAACAGTTTCTCTTTAACCCCGTGTAACAGTTTCAGGGCCATTTTTGCTCCTGTCAGATTTGACTCACGAGGCACCGTGGCCTCATTTTTCACTGCATTATGTCAGACCTGCCCCTCTATGGAAACAGCACAGTTATGAATAAAGGTTGGGAGAATTAAAGACATATTTTGTGCAGTATAACACAGTTATAATTCCATTAATCGTTTAAAAAAAAGAAGCATAAATTGAATTTTTGAACACTTTTCCAAGTTCCCACAAGTGTTACAAATATTTGGAAAAAACATGGGAGCTAAACAAGCCATATATATCAAACTATTTACCCTTTCAGAACCAATTACTTATAACAGCTACTGTCCTCTCCTCTGTGCTCTGTGTAAACAACCTGCAGTTTAGTCAAAGATTTACGTTTTTGTCACATAACTGTTTATCTCAGCAGTCATTCATTGCTTACCAAGTCATTCATGGCTTACCAGTTGCACTGCGGAGTGCTTAATCTTATGGGTTTTTTTTTTACAAAATCTGATAATTGCAAACAATTTGTTTTGTAAATTAAAAAAAAAGACATGTAGAATAAAGTGATTATGATGAAATATCACAATGTTAAGCTTCTATTTGGTTCCTTTTTCTGACTGAAGCATTTGTCGTGCATGATATGTTCAAGGACCGCCAGAAAGCTAAAATCCAGTGATAGAAAGTGTAAAAACAGGCACTGTCAATGATACATGGTGTATTTTTGGTAATGTAAAGAATATGTGCTTTTCAAAAATGCTGGCGGGTTTTGGGATTCAGAGGGTTAAGGTAAACCACTGCTGCACCATTCAATCAAGTTGTCCTGAAAAGTATACTTAATAGTGTGGATAGACTTATGGACAGCAAAATTCCAAACTGTAATACATGAAAAATTAGAGCAGGTGCCAGGGTTCATGTGGAAATGGGAGAGGAAAGCACATAGGTAGGCCCCTGCTGAGGCATTCGCACCTATAATAACACGAGTAGCAGAGGAAAAAGAGGGGGGCTGGTCTTCCTCTTCCTTTACAGGCAGGCAGTAGGGACATACAACGCCTCTCAGGAAGATAGAAACCTGCATTATGCAAAAGTAATCAGAGGAACAAACCACTTTTGCTCACTGACCTGAGAGGTGAGGACCAGTAAAGGAAGGAACCAGATAGACAGAGAGAGACAGACAGACAGACAGACAGACAGACAGACAGATAGACGGACAGAGAGACAGAGAGACAGAGACAGAGACAGAGAGACAGGCAGAGAGAGAGACAGAGAGAGAGAGACAGACAGACAGACAGAGAGACAGACAGACAGAGAGACAGAGACAGACAGAGACAGACAGACAGACAGACAGACAGACAGAGAGACAGAGACAGACAGAGAGAGAGAGAGAGAGAGAGAGAGACAGACAGACAGACAGACAGACAGACAGACAGACAGAGACAGATAGAGAGAGGTGTAATAGTGTGTGAGAGGGATCAACAAGTTGAAATTGACACATCATCCCGATGTGCCCATAAAACAGTTTTTCTGCTTTACCGGTTAAGTTAAAGAGAGATATTTTGATCATCTCTCATGAACAGAGAGAAGCTGTGTGGAGTCGAGGCTCAGTGTGAAACATTAAAACACCAAACAGATAGAGCGGAAACATTTATCTCACACGAAATGGGCTTGCACATCAAACCGTTCAGCCATATATCACTGTGGCATTTTGGGAAGGCACTCACACTTCATATGAAATATTATAAACAAAGTCTGAAAATACAACATCATTGAGCTTAATGCTGTACATCCATTTAAACTGCTTGTCATTAACAGTTAACGGAAACTTGAATTTTAAATACAGAAGAGGAAAAGTGCTGCCATCAAGTTATTTAAGGGACATAAGTTTATAACATCAGCACAAAAGTTTGAAAATGTGTGATATTGCATTTACACTGCAGGAATAAATGGTATGTTTAACACACCAGGACCACCTAGTGTTGCAGCAGTCAGCTTGCTGTTGCAAAAAAATGTAATTAATCAAATTCAAAGCACGTCACAATGTAACTGAATGCAAAAGCGAGGAATGCAAGTGAGAGCAGATGAAGACAACAACTTGTAAAATGTCACAGCAAGCTTTGATGCTCCCAGTGCTGCGAGAGAATAGTCCCCGCAGAACCAAACACCGAAGAGCAAAAGGTGTCAAAGTGTCAAAGAAGAAAAGTATGTCTGATGTCTGGATCTATTTTGGGTTCAGACAAGAAGATGCTTGATAGAGCCAGGTACTGTGCACAAAGGGCCTTGCTAACGCAGCACAAAACACAAGGCAACACTAGAAATGTGAACCAGCATTTATAAAAAGCATCTCAAGAACGTGTATGATGAAGGCCTGGCTAAAAACCAGACAACCAATGCGGTAAAGAGGCGAAAAACCACCTGGCAGGGATCTCTGTTGGTTTTATGTTTAATGTTAATTTTAGCAGGGCCACAGACGGGCAATGAGATTTGTTCTTTTTATATATCTGCACTTCAGTATGTTACTGTAACTAACTGAAGATCAGTAAGATTCATATTCTTTTTCATATATCAATGTTTGCAGGGCTTCTTCCATATTTTTATTAAAAAGTCATGATTGTTTATATTGCATGGCTAAATCTGTGATTGAAGGTTTGAAGGTTGTTGGTAAGCTACTGTTAGCTATATGTTGGTAAGCTAATGCTTTCTATATGTTAACAAGCTAATGTTAGCGATGTTAGTAAGCTACTGTTAGCTATATGTTAGTAAGCTAATGCTATCTATATGTAAGCTAATCAATATGTTAGCAAGCTAATGTTAGCAATGTTCGTAAGCTACTGTTAGCTATATGTTAGTAAGCTAATGTTATCTATATGTAAGCTAATGTTATCTAAATGTTAACAAGCTGATGTTAACTATGTTAGTTAATGTTAGCTATATATTAGCAAGCCAACGTCAGCGATATGTGAGCAAGCTAATGTTAGCTAATATCCACTTTTATTATCTTTTCTGGTTTGTCAGATTCAAAAAACTTGTTTATAGTATTGTATTCAAATTATAGTGAATAATACAGAAAAATACTAAATCATAATTGTAATTTTTGGTCTAAAACCTTTTTTTTTTAAATTGTAATTATGGTGTTCCATATCAGTCAGTCCTACAGTTAGTATTATACCATGTGAAAATGCTTAAGGTGACATGGGAATGTTTCAATTTAGAAAATTGATCAAAGCAACAAAATCAATTTGATCTTTTCAGCATTTGGAGATGCTGTTTATGTAAAGGAGAAAAACAGAAGAAGCGTGTTTTGTGTGAGACAATGCATACCTTATACCGCATCTTGGGACAGGAGTGAATGTAAAAGCCCAGGTAGTAGTAGGACAGCTTGGGGGACTGTTTCTGCAGCTGCCTGGTGAAAGCGATCTCCCTGTGGCGGGAAACACACAGACACACCTTTTTCAGAGAGGCACTGTAATAAGAGGAAAAAGCTCAGGCTTTCAGAAACAGCACATATGCATGCAGTCGATGTTGCTGCTTGTTACAATGATGGCTCACTCCAGCACCACTTTCTCTTTTTCAGCTCATTCTGGTTGGAGATGCTGCAGTGCAGTGTTTTAAATTCCAGATGCTACATATTCATGTTTCACTTTACACAGGGATATGGGAGACAGCTAAATGCATTATATACACATATATACACAGTTTTTTTATTTATGTTGATGACCGATGAGCTGCAAATGTATTCAGTATCAGAGTTGGCCAGCAGTTTGGAGGTAGTTTTCATCATTGAAAACAATAATTCAGACAAAACAGAGACTTATTCACAATATATTAATTACAATACCTAAATAGTAGTGTGCAAGTGCACACTGACTAACTTAAGATGTGTTTTTCTTACAGGTTAGTAAATCACAGCATACAAATGAGGGCAATAGGAAATAAAATTGGTACTAGCAGCTCTGACTAGAGCAGTGCCTAAGCTGAGGAAGTAAACACCCACACTCAAAAAGGCAGCTTTTCTTGGTCTCATTTCATTACACAAAAACAACTGCCTTCTCTTTATCGGCATTGAGCCCTCCAGCAGAAAAGAAGGTGGTGAAAAAGGAGGGAGAGAGCGTGTAAAATAAAGATTTAGAACTTGGAAGATTTATATGGCTTCTTCAAATACAGTAAATGTCTTGCCTGCTTTATTTTTCCTCAATAGTTTCTTCCTTAATTGCATCCTTTTTCTAAAAGCCTATTTTCCTCTTTCCCTTCGCTGTTTCCTTCACTATTCCATAACTAAATTCCAGCTCCTCTTTCTTCCCTCTTTTTGTTTCACTCTTCCTTCCACCCTCTGTGTTTCACCCACTTAAAATGAAGGGGGAGAATTCCCTTTTCTTACAATACTTAACAGAGAGAGAAAGAGGCCTTAAAATAAAATAGATGCACTGAAAAATAAGACGTGGGACAAAGCAGGCCAAGCCAGGGAGGGGGGAGAGACAGGGAGAGAGAGAGAGCAGGAGGAGAATATAAAAGAGGAGGGTCAAGAAAGAGAAAGGGAGGGAGAAGAGAGGCAGCGAGAGCGAGGTGCTAGAAGGTCACCCGCTTGCTGCCAGGTTCCTGGGTTCCCATCCCCTCTCCACAAAAGCGCCCGGCAGGCCTGAATTGGGGGAGGGGGGTCAAGAGAGGCGAGGGGCCCATTCACAAAAAGCCCTGCGCACCCCCCTTCACTTGAGGCCTTCACACCCCCACCTCCACCCCCATGGCAGCAGCTTGAGTCCGCCATTATCCCCTCTTCAGCCATCTGACACTCCAGCACAAGCCAATTATCAAGCCCTCTGCTCCTGCACAGCTTCCCTCATACTGATGTACACACACACACACACACACACACATGCACACACACATGCATGCATGCACGCACACACAAATAGTGCATACCACAAGGTGCTTACTGCTTCACATGCATGCGGAAACATTTCATTACCAAACACAACAAGAACAGTGTTGATTGGGATAAAAACAGTCTAGTGATGGGAAGCACACAGAAGCTTAGTGTGTATTGTAAATAAGTAAAAAATGAAGGATGTTGAGCTTGTCTGCAGGTTTAAGACTTGGGCCAAACAAGGCACTTTTTAAGACCAGTATTGTCTATGTAATATCTGATCAATTTCCAGTCTCTCCAGTTTGTTTGCTCCAGCACAGCAATGCTCTGCTGCAATTCTTTAGAAATTGGAAAAGTTACAAGTTAAAGGCATGTGAACTGAATACTACAAGGCATAAACAAACAGCAGCATTTAGTTTAAATAAATGATATGAGAGAATGCAGCAGCAAGCGAGCAAGCAAGCAAACATCTTATCTGCTACATTTTGCAGGTGTAACCCTGAAAAAACACACCAAGCGGTAAAAGAATGCAGCAATCTGCCATGCAATGTCTATGAAAAGTTGCAATGGACGATCTGAGATACATTTGGTTCTGTGGTGAAGTGCGGCTAAACTTTAAGTTGGGGATGGTTTAGGTTTAAGCTGCAAATTGGGGCCTGATAATATCTGCAGTATCGCCATTATTTCTGCACACCTATAACATGTTGCTTTGGTATAACCTCAACATTTAACTACACTAAACAAAAGAAGATTTTAAGTCATTATTTGTAGATCTTTTCACCTGAATCTAAATACTTATTTTAAAGGTGGTTTGCTAGGCTACATGTGCATTCAGCCACTTAATTATGTATGAGAAAATAGACTTGCATATTTAAAAAAAAAAATGAAGTTCTGGGTTCTGTATCAGCAATTAGTGGTTATATGTAAGAACTTGGATGAGGATGAAGGGCGACGGGACATAATCAGGACATCCTCATAAGAAAGTGATCGCGGTCGGACACCAGCTGTGTTTCCTACACACAGCGCCTCAGGCACCTCATTATGTGCCTCTTTAGTTCTCCTCCTCCTCCTCCTCCTGTCCTCGGGGCCCGTGGCAGAAGGAGCTGCACTCCTGCAAGACATTCCTCAACATCTCCCTCTCCTGTTTCTGCGGCTGAATCGCACATATACACACACCTATTAATGTACAGAGAGCACACTGTGCTGTTCTTGTTTTTGTACTTTTGTAACATACATGTTTGAACACAAAAGTAATCCAAACCCTACAGCCTGTAGGGTTTGTCTCAGGTGATGACCAGAAAAATATGTAAAAAATAATAATAATCCCACTGAAGTACTTGTATAAAATTCCCAAACTTTTCCCAGTCTTTCTAAAACCTTTCCACAGCTTTTTGTTATTATAAAAAGCAAAGCTCTGCTACTTTTCATGTATATTTGTTTTTATTTCCCCCTTGTGTTTCAGTTTTTAAAAAGTTCCTCTGAAGATGCCTGATGAGGCCAAGACATCTGCATCAACTGCAATAAAATTATTTATTAGTATTTTCTACTTGTTGAATTTTCAGACTTCTAACCTTATACATATGTCAGTTTGTTTACATAATGCCGCGGTAGTTGAAAAAAAACAAAAATTTAATTATTTTCTCTATAATAAATGCTTGTGGGAATATTTCTAATTAACACATTTTTATAGTGCAAAAAAAATATTTTAATAATTTTTTCACTTTAACCAAAAAAAAGTTCATGCCATATGCATTAACATAGCCATTTTTTAAATAAATAAAAGGCAAACAATGTCCTCAGTGATGCATAGGATTAATCCCTTTTTCTTTTTCTTTTTTGAGTGCACTTGCACATGGTTCAACAGCCTGGGTTCCAGTCCAGTTGGGCCTGCTGTGGAGAAGAAACACCATCTAATGTAATGAATGTTTGCACAAGTTGTGCGGGGTGTGAGTACATGCATTCTGCACAGTAAGTTTTGGACAGAGTCAGCCAGGCCAAGCAGACTAGGGAGTGTCCAGACCGGATCAAAGGCCCGGGCTCTGGTGTCTGTAAACAAGCAGGAGGATTTTTAGTCCCGCTGGCTCCCTTCTCCAAGGCCTCCTCCACACACCGAGCACTCTGTGTTACTCTTGGAGTCAGACTCTTACAATAATAAGTGATGGGGAACTGTGTGCTTATGATGACCTGAGGGTGTTGCCTCTATATGAGTAGAGCCTGTCTGTCCGAACTGCTGGGCTGACTTAGTGTGCGATTACACACACGAATGACCGCTCACAACTCACGTACGAACACCTGTAACACACAAACTTTAAAGCGGAGATCACCCAGGCTCCCACATCTGTGCAGAAATATTTTAAAAAGCCTTTCTCACATTATTGGGTTACATTTTACAGGAAACGCCAGATATGTGCGCCTGTAGCGTATGTGTGTGTTCTCTTATTTCATCTTGGCAGAGAGAGCTGTCGTCAGCTGAACCACAAACAGAGTACTGCCTCAGCCAATCAAGTGTGAAGAAAGAGGTACTTTTCCCAACCCAAAGCATTATGGCACTTATAGTATACAGTTCTAAGGAGAGATAAAAATTTGGGAGGAGACGAATAGATCAAGAGTCGGGGAGAGAGCAGGTTAAGAGGAGGGCAAATATAAGGAGTGAGAAGGGTGGAATAATAGAAGAGAAGAAAGGAGGGAATGGTCATTAATGAGACAATTTCTCTCTCAAAATGAGCTACATAAAATCATTAATTACTGTACATTATGTGGATATCACTGAAGCTTTACTGCCCTCTACATCACTATTTGCATCGTGCTTCACTGGGTTACATTTGAAAGGAAATCTGCTGCAAAAAATTCTTGCTTAATAGCAATCAGAACAAATTGCAGCATCCTTTATGTGACAGAAAGCAACAAAAATATGGTCCTGATTTTATGAAACATGAGCGCTGACACAGTTCCTCACATGTCATCTCCACCATCATTGAATATGTTGAAAACTACAGAAAAAGGATGATGTAAATGGTCAAAGTTGGGGGGAAAGATTTGATGACAGATACCAATTTTGGGAGCCAGCAAATGATTGAGTGCCAGGGGTGGACAGTAATGAAGTACATTTACTTGGGTACTTTGCTTCAGGATATTATTTATACTATACTTCTATTCGACTACATTCATATAAGCATTCCAAAGCTCTTGTTAGTTTAGTGCTTAGCTTTGAAGGCAGTGGATTAATTTTCTTTTCTTCTCAAAAATGCAACACGCCACATGCTGTTTAGGGATGGATACTGAAACAGGCCCGGGGCTAAATCATTAAAGAACATACCATTGATAAACGCCAACATTAGCAGTTCTTTCATGTGTACTTTCTTAGAGCAGAGAGGCATGGTGGAGACAGCAAAGTGAAGATAACTTGAAGATTACTCAGGTTGACAACAACCGTTATTGGAAGTAAAGAGCCAATACTTAAATGTAAGGTTCTAGAAGCAAGTCAATGCATTCATTAGGTTATTTCAGAGTCATTCAGCTCTGTAAATGCATTGTAGCAACAACACAATATGCAAAAAATGCTGAAAATATATAAATAAAAAGTACTTTTGTACACCACAGTAAATTTAAAAGAAGCCACTCCAGTACTTTTAAGTCAAGTAAAAAATTGACTGAACAACTTTCATTTATATTGGAGTAATATTTAACTGGGAGTATCTATACTTTGACTCAAGTTGTGTGCTTTGTCTACCAAAATCCTTTTTACGCAGCAGCCGTGTAGTGCATTAAACATAAACTATTTAAAGGAAAGGTACTGAAATGAACATCAGAATATTAAAAACCTAATGCATGCATTTCATGTCACGCTAAATTTTTCTGAGGGCCACCATTGGCCCACGGGCCACAGTTTGAGTCCTGGCAACCAACCTGAGAGCAGAGTAGGAGCCCAGAGACAGCGAGGCAAAGTCTGGGTGGTAATACAGGTAGACAGAGGACACACAGGTGGGCAGGATATCCAGCACCCCCACCGCCACGATGCGCCCGTCCAGCCAGTACTGCTGGTGGAAGGAGCCGTAGCCCACCTCGGGCCCATCTGGAGAATGTTCCGCCTGGGGAGAGACAAAGAGAGGAGAACAGTAAGAGAAGGTGGTCGCTGGTCAGAACTATAGCAGTACTCTTGTGTGTCATATAGTTTGTATTTAAAATATATAAATCACAGTGGAATGAGTATGTGGTATTTAATAGGACTGTTTTTACTTTCTTGCACGGATCTACTTTCTGTGCCTTACACACACACACACCTGTATGATGGTGGATCATAATCCAGACTTTTCCCTGCCAGGCCTCACGCATTATGTGTGGGGGTGTACAGTAGCCTCACGTTCATCCTGCTAATGGCTCCCAAATGTGGAGTGAGAGCAGGAGCAGGGTGGAGTTTAGGGGGGGGGGGGGGCTGGCCACAGAAACACTCCAGGAGAGGACTTTTTAATAAAAGACCCTGCGTGAGCAAAATCCATTTCACCAGGCGGTGGTGGAGTGTTGCCAAGCTTTCTCCTATATGTCTGTGTCTGCTCTCTCCATGTGGCATGAAAGAATGTGGGTGTAGGTGTACACCCGCGTGCTTGAGTCTACTCCATTAATAAAACAGTTAAGTGTTTGACACACGTTGCGTTTCTCATAGGGATCTGCATGCTGGGTTTTTCAATCAAGTCACTTTACTGCTTTTATCACAGAGGATTAAGACTAGAGGCTTGGGGTTAGGGTTAAAAGTCAGAGTATTGGTTTGTGTGTGTGTGTGTGTGTGTGTGTGTGTGTGTGTGTGTGTGTGTGTCTCTCTCTTCAGCCCACTAGTAACAGGATCCTTCTCCTTCACCAACATTCATCTGGACCCAGTTAAGTAGCGCAGACGCTGCTAGTTATCACAACACTGAGAAAGCTAGCTCGCTAATCCATCGTGCCACTGGGCCCACACTCTGACCAAATTAAACCTGACCAAATAAAAACACACACACTCCCTGCAGCTTTGTGACCCCACAGCGCTGAACGTCACCAGTGGGTTGACTGTGTGCCACATTCCTCCTTACCACCATGTAAGGTTTTCTTAAGTAGCGCCGGTAGTAAAAATAAAATTACCCCCCCCCTCCCTTCCCAACTCAGGCCTCTTGAACACTCAGGTCTGATTACCTGTCTGACACAATATACACCAGAGTCCATTTACTTTTGTGTGCGTGTGGGTAGTTGAGTGGGAAGGGATGATTAAATTGTCTAAAATGCTGCTCCACATCAGAGGACGTATGATATATGATAGGAGATGAAGATGATGTGGGTTTAGGTAAAAAGGAGGGAAGAATCAAGAAAAAAGCAGTTATTTGGAGGGCAACTGGGGGTGTTGAAGGGTGACAGGCACCACATCTGGAGCAAGCGCTGCACTCTATGTGGCTCTGTGTGTGTGTGTGTGTGTGTGTGTGTGTGTGTGTGTGTGTGTCGGAGGTTGGGGGAACTGTCCGTCTGTGAAAGCAGGCAGCCTGTTATTTCTTGGCACCGGTTCCTCCAGAAACACTGGAGGCTTTGTCAGGGGCCCCTCTGTGTCAGTTTAGAAGTTGTAAGTAAAAGGGAAAGAGCGAGAGGTGATCGGTGTGTGTAAGAGAGGTAGAATTTTTTTCTTACCCCACCTCCAGTATACAAGCTCGAGTACAATGATGTGAACCTGAATGCCTGTGCAATAGAAGTGATGTCTGTCTGAGTTTGCATGTTTGTTTTTACCATGTCCAAGGCCGATTGTGTGTGACTGACCTGTGCGTCACCTCAGACGACAGCCTAATGGTTGTGTCCTTGCCACTGTGACAACAATCTAAACATTCTCTGGAACACTTCAAACCACCCCAGAGCTTCCCCTGCAGCCCCAAATCGCTCTCATATGGCCTAAACACAGGGCAGCATGAGCAGTGTGCTTGTCCTGACAAAGTGGGGAGGTGGTAAAGTGGGGAGGTGGTGTACTGAATGTTTGTTTCAACCAATTGTCTGAAACAGAAACCGAGTGTATGATATTAACTTTCAGATACTTTTCTGTGATGTTTCACCCAAATGTAAGCCTGATCTGGCTCTAATGACAGGGGAGAATGGAACAGACTGTACTGTAGCAACAATATAAAGAGGTCAAGTATACAACTATGTAGTATCTAATAAATAAATAGTCGAGCTGAGGCGGGCCGAATAAAGACTAGTTTATAAAGCATGGCACATGTGACAGCACTCACCTGTACGGAAGAGGATTGGGGCCAGGTAAGAGAAAAAAATAATGAGGAGGATTTTTTTTTTCATTATGCAGTTCGTGGAAAAAGTCAAAATGTCAAGAATAAAGTCATTTTTTAAGTTTGGTAAAGTTGGAAAGTTGGAAGTTGTTTTTGAGAAAGAAATCAGAACAGTTAAGTAGACTGCAAGCTGCAACCTGATTTCCATCAATGTCATAAAATGAGCAATAACTAAGATCCTAAGATCCTAATAACAATATTTAAGGGTGAAATAGTATTAAAATCCCCCAACACATAAATGAGCTATTCTTGGTAGTAGGCAACTACAACTTTTTTTGGGGGAAATCTGCTTTTATGTGAATTTAGACATATATTAGACATATTGAGGAAAATCAGGTTGTAGCTTGCAGTCTGATTTACCAAACTCAAAAAGTTGACTATTCCCGACATTGTATTTAGATTTTTTCTCTAAGTATATAATTTTTTTTTTCTAATCCTCTTCTGTATACCTGTCACTAAAAGTGGCTACGCTCTCAATTATGCATGACATTAAGCCTTATAGTATTCCTTCAGACATGTTTCAAAGTATATAAAAATAATCTGCTATGATTAATATTATTGTTTGACATAGTAAAGTTCCATCACAACTGCTCGCACTAGGTTGACCAGTAACAGAGCAGTGCAGGTCATATTTGAATCCTGATCAACACAATCAGCCATTCTTGTTTAAGTCTGCAGAATCAGATGAGTCTGTTGTGCACAAAAATGTGAGAATTGTTGGCGTATCAGAAGTGTAGTTGCCATCTTTTATTAGTGTATGTTGTTTGTTAGCTTGTAACTGGCAGTGGCTGTACTCAAAAGTCAGCTCTGTCCTGAAGGTTTAAGGTTTCTTTTACAGCTTTTGATTGGCCTTCAAAGTTTAAATCACAGTTATTTGGGAAGTGTGCAGACAACAACTAAGAAAAACACATTTTTGAGTGAAGGGGGAACTTAAACAACTGATGTTCTTCACAAACATTTTAAAGGACATTATTGTCTTGAGCTTAAAAAGGTTAGTAGATCACTTTGCGGCTCATAGGCGTCTGCTAGATTCTGTATTCCTTTTAATCATTCATTTACATGTTTTGTTTGTAGCACATTAATCAAAAAGTCCAACTTTAGTAAACAAGGGTGACATTTCATTAAATGACGAAATTACAAAAAGCATCAGATCAAAGCCGCTGTTTGAAACATTGCTTTCCAAAAACAGGATGGACAAAGGCTTGGCATGAGCTAAGAGAGTTTGGATGTGACAGATATTCGCAGAGGAACAGATTTAGGAAATAGCTTTGAGTTTATTCCACTTCCTCACAACAATGGTGAATGACACAATGTATTCGTAAGAAGCATGGTTTCATTTACAATTTCATGGTTGTCTTTGAGTGCTTTCCCCTCAGGTATTCATTTTTATGTGTTTTTATTTATTATATTTATTTTGTAGTTCACTTTATTTTCTTTTATTGTTTGTACTTGCATTGTGCAATTATTTATTAGCCACTTTTATGTGGTTAATAAACATATTCTTTCATGTCATACTAAAACACACTTGGTTTGTGCTTGACATGTTTATTACTGTTAATCACTTGGGATACATAGCACATTCATTCTATTTTTTTCATTTTTGGTGGAAATCTATTCAGGGACTAACAGACTCAAACACAGCTTTTATCCAACTGCAATAACCACCCTCAATACTGGAAAAAAACGATAATATTGCACTGCATTCACATTGATGGCTCAACACACTTGAGATATGTTCTGTACTGTTGTTTGTCTCGACTGTGTGTTCATGCTGTTTGTTTGTTGTTTTTGTTTTTTTTCCTGTGCGACTATGCATGTGTCTGGGTGTGTTTATGTGTTTGTCTAAACTGGTTATTTTGAATTGTACATATTTTTCTTTTTATATTTATATTTTTATAGACTTAAATGTTGCACTTACTGGAGAGCACTTTGAATTTCGTTGTACATGTGACAATGACAAATAAAGACCTATTCTATTCTATTCTATTCTATTCTAGGGATGGTAGATGAGCATTTACCATGTTACCGCTAATTCTTAAAGTTTAACCTTCACTCTTTGCAAATGTGCACCACTGAGTTGTTACACCTACTGCAGCCATGATGCTGTTGGGATTCTGGCACTGACCAACAACAGATGTTGAACTCACATTTTCAAATTCTCTCTCTCTGTTTCACACTCACTAATGTGCATTTACACACGAATGTACACACAGCAAGCCCTGCAAGCAGGCTGCAGGTGTAGCATAGCTCACAGTATGAGCACCATTAGCATATGCATGACTGTATGCCAATGTATGCATTTATTCCATACTGTAAAGCAAAACTTACTTTTTACTACTAGTTACTTTACTGGTCAACTCTTGGCTTGCAGCTGAGGAATGTACAGTGGGGTCTATGTGTTCACTAATACGGTATGTCAGCTGGTGCAATCCCCGCTGATGTGTATCTGTGTTTCTTTACATAAATAAAATTCTTATTCACTTCCTCTGAGGGAAAGGAAGGCCAAATCACAGAAGGACAGACAGAGAGAAAGCTTGAGAGCTGAAGCCATAAAAAAACAGTGACTAATTGGCCAACACCCCTGTTAATGAGTGTTTGCCCTTTGGTTAGACACATTTGGAGGCTGTAAAGAACAATAACTAGAAACAGAATGAGTGCACGAACCCCACACAGCCCCATAAAACCTGGAGTTTCTCCAGCACAGCCACTTAGACCTCACCAAGGTCAAGTGCAGTGACAGACACCTGCATGACTGCTGCTCATCATGTGTGCAGGTACTGATGTGCCACTGTTTATCCGCCTGCACGAATGTGTTTACATGTCTGTTTGTGTGCGTAAAAAACAGAGGATTCAGGGACAGCTGATGTTAATTACCTCAGAGTTTCTGCACGAATCCTCTGCAATTTTGGTGAAATTGAACACAGCAACAAACAAACAAGTCGGACAACCTGGGCTCTAATTAGCTGCAGTCAGATTTGTAAGTATGCAGTTTGCATACATTTGTATAAATGCAGGCGTACATGTGAGCTGATGAACCACACAGTATGCAGGTCCATGTGGTGAGTGTCTGTGTGTGTTTTAATAGCGTTCTGATTGGAGACAGATGGAGGCCGACACGCAGAGGTAGCGCAGAAAGCCACGCATAATCACTCTGAAATGGAGAGCATTTGGAGAGAGACAGAAGAAGACAGAGAGAGAGAGATCAGAGAAGGAAATAAAAACAAGTTGGGCGAGAGGAGGCCAAATAAATGGAGACGGCCCCCTGGACCAGTCTGAGGAGAGGGGACAGTGAAGGCAGGAAGATATGTGAGGCAGTGTGCCACAGTCCGTGTGTGTGTGTGTGTGTGTGTGTGTGTGTGTGTGTGTGCACAACTGTGTAATTCAGAGTGCCTGGCCGCCAGCCTTGACGAGGTGATAAAAGCTTGTTTCCTATAAACACTAATGATGTTCATTAGTGAAGACCTGAGGGGGCTCACGGGGGCAACACGGAGTGACTGTGTTTGTGTGTCTCTGTGTCAGTCGGTTTGTGTGCGCTCCTGGCCCTCAATCCCATTAAATTGGCTGTTAGAAGTGCCCATCTTGGGTCTAATTGCTGGTGTAATTGTCCTGACCCAACAGGTCCACTGGTGTTTCTGAAGGCTGCAGCTCTCCAAGCCTGCTAAGTGCTCAGTGATGCCTGGCTGCACCTTCATCTCACCCAGAGACCACAGGGAATACCACAGCCCAACAGTGAATCCTCTTCCAGATGTCATCAATATCCATCATATTACACCCATCTATAAATGTAATCAGTCAGTGGATTGCAAGCAAGATTGTATTAATTAATGATTGATTTCTAACCGGGGTACTTTCACCCTAGAGGGCTATCGCCATGGGGAATGTCCAATTATTGTACAGTAGATCAACAAAGTACGAAAAAAAAGAAAATATGATTTGATTTCAAGAATACAGCCACATAATAAGAACACCAAAAGAGCCCATGAAAAGTAGTTAAAAAGTGTTTACAGAAGTTCTTATCAACAGATGGTTGATAGAGCTGACGAAAAGTAATGTTACTGACTAACCAGTGCAAATAATTAGCTTAAAGTAATAGAAAAGTGGTTGAAATAATTTGCTTAAAGTAATAGAAAAGTGGTTGAAATAATTAGCTTAAAGTAATAGAAAAGTGGTTGAAATAATTAGCTTAAAGTAATAGAAAAGTGGTTGAAATAATTATCTTAAAGTAGCAGATAAACAATTGAAATTACCTCAAGTTGCCTAACAGATAAGAAGTTGACAAGTAATCTAAAAGTAATGGTTATTTACCCATTACTTTTAGATTATTGAGTGTCACCCCAAGTAATAGTAGCTGCATGACTGATTGAACCAACCAAAATATTGAAAATTGTATGAATAAATCAATGTCCACTATAATAGAGTGTTTTTATACATATGGAGCATACATTAGAAATTGATGAGGGGGGCCGTGAGTTCATCTGACAGGGCTTGGGGAGGTTACCTCAAACCAAACCTGAATTAATGCACCAGAAGCTGATATCAAACTTCCCGTGGTGCCTAAATAATTACTTCTTTCTGCGAACTCAGCTAACTCGATTGCCATCTGTTGGCTCCCAAAAAGATGCCCACAAAGCTGCCTAATCAGCCAGTAATCTGTCCCACACCACATAAAGTGAAGAGCAGTGGTACGTCCCATTCTGTGAAGGCCACAGGAAAGGACTGGTCTGAAGACCTTGTGTTGAACACAGTTGCAACGCAATCTGGACACCACATTTCACTGCTTTCCTCCCTCAGCACCCCCTTTCACTGAGACAGGGCTAAATTAAAACCCCTTCAATATGAAACAAAACCCCCTTCCTGAATCCCCTAACCCCTCCCCTCGAGCTGGAGGGCTCTTGAAGAGAGAGAGCAAAGGTGGTGGGGTAGGTATGTGCTGGACGAAGGAAACTTATCCCCTTTTGAGTGTGTTTGATGCACAACTAAACACTGAAATGCTGGCCATTTTTTCCAAATCATTATCATCATCTACGTGACAGTAATTTCGCAAGGACGACCTTTTCGTGGTTGTTAAATCATTACAGGTAACACATATGGATGAATAGAGACATTTAAAAAGGAGGGTTTATTAACCTGTCAACAGGCCAAAGGAAATACATACCTCTAGTGGTGAATCACAGAGAAATCTCCGGAACTGTGGGGAGAGGCAGAGGGGGGAAACAGAGAGAAAAACAGTTAGTTCTCTGGGTCACCAACTCTTTTGAAAAGGCATAAATGAAAACCATACTGCTGTCCTGTAGAGTTTATCCCTCCCTGTTTTCTCCTCACTCAGGTGTCACATATCATATGCAGCCCCCCCCCTTTCATTCACAAAGGAAAGCTGTATTTACACAAATGAAAACATTTAGCCTATCAACCGAAGCTCACAGTCCAGGGAGGACATTGTGACAGCTTAAATAATCAGCGTCGCCGTCAAAACAGCCTACCTCTGAACACGCTTTAAAACGCACACGAGATATCAATTACCGGGGGACTTCATGCCTGTGGAAACATTAAATCTTTCTTCCATTCTCTCTACTATTTCCTGTGCTCTTTCTTTCTTAACGCCAGCGTTGAGAGCAGTGTTTACAGACGAGCTGACCTAGAGAACTGGGAGACAAACGTAGCACGCTTCCATGTTCAGGGCCAAAACCCCATCTATAATGAGAACCAGCTCGGCCACAGTGGAGCATTGATGGACAGCTTTTTGGTTTACTCCATCTATCTCACCCTCGTGCGCCACACCACAGTTTCAAGTTCATATTTCACAAGGAAATGCTACAATCCAGCTGTGTCTTTCATTTGCAGATACGTTCGACTCTGGTTCCGCTGTCTGGTGAGCAGGACAGGAGTCTAGAATAGCACCAAAGTATCACGAACAGAGAATGGAGAGGTTCCATGCAGGACTAAATAAACAAAAAGAGAATATGAATCATGTAAAAAGTCTTGAGAAATAAAAGATTATTTACCAATGGCTGCCGTTAAACGCATGCTATGTACTTTCTGCTAGGGGCCTCTCAATTAAACCATTACTAAAGACAGACTTTGATCCATGGAGAAGCAGCATGAAATTATGGGAGTTGTTGTCTTCATTGTAAAACCAACAGTGCCGATTGAAATCTGACATACTGTTTATTAATTTAATTATTTTACCTTAATTTTACCAGGAAGTCCCTTGAGATTGAAATCTCTTTTTTGAGGGAGACCAGGCCAAGATCGGTTGCCAGTAACAGATTAAATAACAGTGCCAATACATGGCAACATATAATAAAAATAATCAGAAAAGAAAAATAGGTAAAACACACATTATAGATACAAGAGGGTACTGAATCCAACTCAGGTAAAACATGTGCAATTTTCAATTACATGGACTGTTTGAATTGCTTTAAATTTCCCCAGGGATACCTAGGTTTGTTAAATGTAACAGTTTGCAGATTATTCCAAGACCATGGGGCAACATAGGAGAATTTAAAATAAAATAGGCATTTTTCCCCCACTCAGTATTGGAACATGGTAGGTGATCCATTTAGAGGAACGAAGCTGAGTATTGCTGTTGATCTGTGTCAGGTGGTTACATAAGTAAGACAGGAGGGGACCTAGCATGGCCTTGTAGATGAAGATGTGCCAATGAAGTTTTCTGCATACATTTTGTGAGGGCAAGTTGACTTAGTTATACAGCAGTAACAGTAAACAGTGTTAGTGTTGTATTCCTGTATTCCATTTAAGTTTTATTCATCTTCATTTTAGCTGGTGGTGAACAGGTAGGTTTTAAGAGGTAAAATATACTGTCTTTGTATAGTTTTCAATTGAATATATGCCACAAAGGATTAGCAAATTATCCGATTCTGTTTTATTTATGTTTTAGACAACGACTCAACTGTTTTGGAATAACAGTTAGACCTTTAATAATGTTGGGTTTTTTTTATCGTTTTCCCTCAGTCAAACCCTGGCTCTGGGCTTCCTAGCTTCTCTGCCACTTGTGATTCATTCCTGTCATGACTGCTGGTATTTGGAATAGGACTAACTAGTCTCCTACAGAGTCTCTGTCAATAAATGGAGGAGCCCAAGTTATCCTGTCCACAAGCGACCCTGTCCAGCCTCACTGTGGGACGCATATCTGTCTCGTTCCCCATTATTAAAATTAATAAGCTTTACACGTAACTGGAAATTCCCACATGCACAGCAACATCCTCCACTGTCTGTGCACAGCAGTACAGCTAGTTAGTTTGAAGCATTGGTCCTCTGGGTGGGACAGTCCTGGCTAAAGTGCAACTCAAAATCCTGCCAGTATCCTGAACTCATTCCAAAAGAGTGTGTTTCTCCGCTTGTCTGCCACAGCTGATGTGTGTGTTGTTGACTCTCACAAAGTGTTCTCCAACATGGGGGATGTTTTGGCACTGAAGGGGCCAATGAATGATGCACTGTTGTCTGTCATTTCTATTTTATTTTTCGCCTGAAGCAAACTGTTTTCACTACCTTTCAACTCGCCCACTTGAGTTGGATTCTGGTCTTAAAAAATGACTAAATGCACAAAATATTAGTGAAGTTCCACTCAGAAAAATAAACAAATCTATAAAATATGAGGATCAAGCAAGAAGGCAACTAAAAAAACAACACAACTGAAAGAAACAAAACAGGCACTTCTTGCTGCAAGGTGTGTAGTAAGCTATAAAATTCTCACAAACTGTGCACCCTGCAGTGCTGAATACTTTAACAAGTACGCTGCCTTTACCCTTGCATCAAGCTCACACCATGCAGAGAGAAGTAGAGGGGATGGACGGCACAATATGTGATAAAATGTAATTTGAACTTCACATTATCCTGCTCAAGGCCATTAGGGCCAAGTGGACTTGCAAAATCTTGACATGCTGTTATAGTAATAGTCCTTGAGATGACATCCTTAGCAAGAAGAGCATGTCTTTAAACTTTTAGCAGCAGTAGAATAATCGCCACTTTCTGCATGCAGTTATATTCACATTCTTTCATTTGACCATTTTGTCTCACTGGGGACATTTTGGGGTTTTTTAATTTTTAATCTTTTGATCATTTCGGCTGTGTTAAAGCATATGACATAAATTTTGTAAAGGGTGTTGGCTTTCTTTCTTTGGAATTTTGGAAGTTTAACCTCAACTCCTACAATAAATCTATAATAAACAGTACAACAAAATTACAGACACTAAGTACAAAAATGTCCCCTCTGAAACCCACTATAACCACAGTCATTATGGCATAAAATCATACAATCTGTGATCAAGCTTTCAGTCTAGAGCACTGGCTTTATAATTGCATTTATTTACAATTGTGTACCAAAATCAATGTTGTTTCTAATTGTTTGCATATGCTAGACTGAAAAAAATTGCTAGCACACTTAGAATACAGAAAATAATTTCAGGTTTTTTTTTCGTGAACACCGACAGTGGCATTGTGCGAACAAACTGGCATTTAAAGGGTTAACCGATTTCACTCAGTGAAATTAGAAAAGATTTACATTACAACATTCATATATATAACTGTATGCCATTGTTTTGAAGGGACATTTTTAAAAAGGGAGACAGACGAGCTAAATGTACTGAAATTTTATACACCTGCTAAACAGAAGTGTTTTGTACAGATTTCACACTTTCCATGGCCAATGGGGAAACTATAGTGACCACATCTGTTTAATAGATAATGATCCTTGCTAATGCAAAACAATGCCTATCATGTTCCCCACCTGTGTAACCATGCCAGTAAAGGGTAATTTTCCCCTCCTAACTTTGCAGTGACTACTGCTCTGCCAGTTAACAAATTACCAACAGCAAAGCCTCCCAATGTGCAATATCACTGGAGGGCACAAATTAAACTTTTGTTTAAAGCTCACAAAAAACTTAATGCTTTACCAACAGAACAACAGCTGCAGTTATTAGATGACATCATTTATAGAGGCCGTGCCACGACACTGGCTGCTGTGTGTTTGTGTGGAGCTGTGAATCTCCAACTGACCTTGTAGTAAGTGTGTGAACTTTTATGTATTAGATCCTGTTAATGCATGCAAATGCATACTTGGACATTTGTTACATGGTAAGGTTTGATACCTCCAAGCACTTCCCCTCCTCAGTCACTCCTCCTTCATACCAAGAGGAAGGACTAAAGGAGCACAGCAGTGTTCTGTGGGTGAAGTCTATAGACTGTATAAAAGTGGATGTAGACTGTGGGTCTAAAAAAGTTAAGATAATGTATGTCTTAAACCCTGCATTTATTCTAATGCAAGAAAAAGTAATTCCATAGAAGTCTATGAGAAACTTACCCTACTTCCCACTTGATTTATTACCTCATTACACATTTTCAAAATTAGTTTATGGTCTCAATAAGTAGTTTCAAGCCTTCTTCAATACAATGTGATGTTCATTTTTATAAGTTACGGTTCCATTTACAGTCAAATAAATGAAAAAACAGGTTATGTATCTTTGGGGGTGTTAATTAAATGGTAGCTCTTTAATTGTAGTCACTTTTGGGTCCAGAAAAAAAACACAAGATGGCTACAGCCAAATTGACAAACTTAAGGTTCCAAAATGGAAGTCAACACAGCAATGGGTGGGATCACAGTAACTATAGAAATCAATGAGAAAATTACCCAAGTTCTCACTTGATTTTTATCTTTAAGTTTATGGTCTCAATAAGTCGTTTCTAGCCTTCTTAAATACATTGTGATGTTCATTTAATAAACTATGGTTCCATTTACAGTCAAATAAATGAAAAACCAGGGTATGTATATATGGATGTGTCAATGAAATGGTAGCTCTTTAATGGTGGGTCCAAAAAAAAGGACAAGATGGCTACAGCCAAATTGACAAACTTAAGGTTCCAAAATGGAAGTCTACACACCAATGGGTGAGATCACAGTAACTATAGAAATCAACGAGAAACTTACTAAGTTCTCACTTGATTTTTATCTTTGAGTTTATGGTCTCAATAAGTAGTTTGTAGCGTTCTTAAATACAGTGTGATGTTCATTTAATAAACTAGATGGCTACAGCCAAATTGACAAACTTAAGGTTCCGAAATGGAAGTCTACACACCAATGGGTGAGATCACAGTAACTACGCCCACTTATTTTATACAGTCTTTGGTCTCAACCCTGCTTGGCTGGGTGAGGCTGCTCTCCTGGAGCCTGGCAGGGTTGAGCCCTCTCTAGCCACTGGCGATCAACAGCCCACACGGCCCTGCCAGGCTGACACAGACACACAAACAAACAAACAAACAGACAAAACGTATTAACGCACACAGCCTCAGCAGGAGATAGACAGTCTAATGTGGAGGTACAGTCACTCATGCAATGAGACAGAAAGGGAACAAGCATGTGAATGCAATCTCAGCTTCCCCTCTCTCTGTATCTCTAATACAACAACACATATGCCTGTAAACGGAGCAGTTTCCAAAGCGCCTTCTGGAACGTTCTCATCTACAACACATGGAGTCCATCACTTCCTCTCTAACTCTCCCTTTCCTATAGTAAACACTCATCTGTGTACGATTAGAATGGCAAGCAGCCGTCGCAAACACACACACACACACTCACACACACTCACTCACACACACACACACACACAAGCTGTCGTGTCTTCACTCACACACATACGGTACATATAAACACATGCATCTGCTTAAGCCTAATTGCTACTTAGACCTCTCGTCATTGTGCTCTTGACTCGCTCAAATTGCTGTACTTATTTTAGCGACAAGGTGCCTGTATTCACTCTCACATTAAAAAAGAATAAAAACAACCCATTTCTTTCTCTCTTTACCAAACATTTGCTGTTTGTTTTTCGGTTTGCAGCAGAGGAGCTATGGAGAACTACCTGAAATGCACAGTTCAATGGGTGAATATAAACAAAATACTCTGATCTCCGACATGAGAGGAATGCTTCTCATAGGTTTTATTGAATCTCTCATTATTGTGTGTAACTATGTTGCAAATAGCTTGAAGCCAACCAGTGCCAAAAGTTATTTTCCTCATTCATTTCTTCCATTTTTACTGACGAATTTTATTGCCATTTCGCAGCTTTTTCCATATACTTTTTTTTCATGTGTCTTGGTTAAAGTCCTGGCCATCAAGAAGAGTAAATACAGATTTAACAGGATTTGTTTTCCTCAAAATGAATGCCACATGTGCAGGAACTCAGAGTCACGGCTCAGCAAAACAGTTAAGACCAGTAAGTGTGAGTAAGAGAGTGCATGTGTGTGTGTGTGTGTGTGTGTGTGTGTGTGTGTGTGTGTGTGTGTGTGTGTCTAAATAACTGCATGTTTGTGCTTAAAGTCTGTCAGGAAACCATGATTGGATGTGGAAGGAATAATGTCTGGCTCCCTTCCAGTCATGGTATGACAGGAAATGCATACATCCTTAAACAAACAAAGCCATTCCCCTCTAGGACATCATACTGTCTAATGGTAGTACAATTTTGGCAGGGTAATTGAACTTGCGCACACACACACACACACACACACACACACACACACACACACACACACACTCTCTCTCTCTCTCTCCTATCGCCTGGCTCTGAGCCAGGCTGACAGTATTCCACATTCCCTCCCTAGGTAATACTTTAATGGATTAATAAATACCTCCACAAATACTAAATGGTAAAACTTCCTAGGTAGCAGCAGCAGGCTTAGAATGGCATGGCACCAAAAAGTGCCATCACCACAACAACAATGTGTTTCCCATTTCTTTATGAATGCCACAGGTCAATGGGGGTGCTCGGGCTTCTGGGAAGTGAACAGGCGAGTTCATCAGGAGCTTGACGAGCAAGAAAATAAAATCAGTAGTGTTTAGTTGCAAAGGAGTGGTTCTCACAGTAGTGAGCACAACTATGGGGGATATTATAAAGTCAGATTGTTTGAGTGGGAACAATTAGTGATGACCATGCATAAATCAACTGCAATGGGATGAGACAAACAAAGGAGAGAATAGCATGGCATCCAGTTCAGTATTAATGATACAGAAGAGGTTGTCTACAGAGACCAAGCCAGAGGCAACATACAGGCCTGAACAGTGAATCGGATGCAGAAGTGCCTGACCCGCATTCTTTCTAATGGCCAGCAGAGGGAGACTCCACTGGTTGCAAAAAAAGTCATCGTATAGAAGTGTATGAGAAAATGACCCTACTTCTCACTTGATTTATTACCTCAATGAACATTTTCCTAATGAGTTTATGGTCTCAAACTTTGGATTTAAGTCTTCTTCAATACAGCATGATGAGTAAAACAGAGGATAAAGTATGGTATACTTAGGGTGTGGCTATGATTGACAAGTCGCTACTTTTTAAATTTGTGATAGTTAATTGCAACATTTTGGTCGTCTAAAAATGTCTTGTTCAGTTGTACTAAAAGATTCTAAGAAAGTTAAATTTTTCCAATTAACTACATTTTGTTTGAAGCCTGTTTTTCATGAGCCTAATTTAGCATTTTAATAATATTGCAGTTAAAATGAATCATGGATGCACTCTGCTAATCAAGATAGCTGGCTATATGGTCATTTCTGGCCCCTAAAAACCAATATGCCAAAATGCCAATGTTCAAAATGTTAGTCCACAACATGGGTGATGCTACAACTGCTTTTTTATACAATCTATGATGCCAATACTTGAAGGATGGAGGCTTTGTGTAGTGGTCTGTTTCTGTCAGAATTCTGCTGGAGTCAACCTCTAAATATCTCCATGTAGCACCAAAAATGTGTGAATGTATGAATTGTTCGTATAATGATCTTAATTAAACCCTGTCAAAATGAATATATAGTGTTGTTACAATCTAGAGTGCAGACATTTCTCTATAACATTCCCTACGGTCGACATGTCAACGTAAATTACAATGAATGGGCTTTAAGTGTAATTAAGCCAACCTTAATTCACTCTGTGCTGTTATACTACACTACACTCAGTCAGTATCCAACCTGGAAAGTCCATCAATAAAAAAATAACTTTATTTTCTGGCAACCCAACAGACAGCAATGTTGTTTGCGCACCTCCACACCTTTTCTTTTTTTCATTTCTTTTTAAAGTTATTCCTCTGCTTCTTGAACCCATCCGATCCCAGTCCAGTTGTAAACCTGAGCTGAAGCTGAAGTGCACACAAACACACACAAACACACGTTCTCTTTAATAGAGCTAGTGTTATGGCACTAGGAAAGAATCTGCCACAGTCTGCCCAATCTGACAGCTTTTATTATTTATTAATTACCTTACTTTTACAAGCTGGAGAATTCAGTAATTTACTGAGGCCTGCTGGCAGGAGGGTGGAGGAGGAGGTTGTTTTTCCAGCCCTCAGGGACAAAAGGCCCTCTCAGGTTAGTGAGAATGTCCAGCAGTTCTGCATCCTGACTAGACTCCTCTTTTATTCATTAGATGGAGAAAGGGAGGTGTGTATATGTATATTTTATAGTACAATTTACTGTTCATTATAAATTCAATGTTAAACTTTATAAATCTGTACTTGGTTATTGTTTCTGTTTCTCATTGCCATTCAGTGCGGGACAATACTTCTCATTCACTGCAGAAACTAGTGAACTTTCTCTCTCTCTTTTATAGAGCCCAAAGTTACAGCTTACAGCTCCACAGTAAAAAAAAAACATGCAGAAAAACGTTTTTATAATTATAATTGATTATTGAGGACCAATGAATGCTGCAATTCTTCCAATAGCGTGTAAGCTTTTCGCAGTGGTGGAATGTAACCAAGTACATTTACTCAAGTGCTGTACTTAAGTACAATTTTGAGGTACTTGTACCTGTTTTACTTGATTATTTCCATTTTATGTAACTTTATACTTCTACTCCACCACATCTTGATACAAATATTGCACTTTTTACACTACATTTAGCCATCAGCTTCAGTTACCTTTCAGATCAAGATTTAACATAAAAAAAACATCTAAAATTTCAGATAAAAAATTGATCACAAAAAACATCTTCAATTTAAAGTGATTGGACTTTTTATGAAACCTCATAACAGTATATTAAGTAGTTAAAATGAGCCCCATCTTTACAAAATGAAAACGCTACTTACATAAATGCATCAATACAAATAATCGAATGATATATTTGGAATATATATACCAATCTGCATAACAAGTGCTTTTACTTTCAATACTTTAAGAGATACTTTTGTACTTTTACTTAAGTAAGTTTTGAATACAGGACTTTTACTTGTAGTGGAGTAATTTCACAGTGTGGCATCAGTACTTTTACTTAAGTAACGGATCTGAATACTTGTTCCACCACTGGCTGTTGGTGATGGACAGTGGGGTAAACTGATATTGATCAAGCTGCAGAGACTGCAACAACAATTAACATTATTTATTTATTATTTTATTTTTAATTGTCCACAACTTTGGAATTACTTTCAGTATCAAATAATCCATCAACAATTACTAATTTAGATCATTCAGTCTTCAAAATTACAGAAAAAAAGTGAAAAATGCAATTTATTTATCAAGAAGCTACATATTTATCTTTTGGGGGGTGGGGGGGTTCAGGTAGAATTAGGCTTCCATAGAAAAGTGTTTGTTTTATCAGTCCAAAACACAATTTAAATTAAACCAAAAGAAAAAAAAGAAAAGCAGCAAGAAGCTGGAACAAACATGTGCAGTGGTGCCCTACAGTAGGTGCAGAATAATAATCATGCAGTACCTCGCTCTCACTACATTCGCTGGGGTCATCACCATGAATGGCCATCTGGTAGCGGGCGTACAGCGCCGCCGACTGCTGATAGGACGCTGCGAATTGAGGGTCCTCAAAGTCGGCCGACACTAGCCTCACCTTCAAGCACAGGGTGTGGAGGGGACAGGAGCAATAAGGTGGAGGGAGGTTTTATAAGGGGTTGACAATGAATACAAGGATGGTGAGTAAGTTAGGAAAAAATTTTAAAGGGGAAGAGGAAGCATGGGTGCTTTGGAGGAATTAACAGTGCAGGAATCAACAATAGCGGTTTTAAACAGTGTTATACAATTGTTTTGGCATCTTAGGGTTCACATCAGTCTCCTAGTCCTCGAGGCGAGCTGGTAACACAGCGGGTCTGTTTCCAGTTTGAAACTTGATTTAGTGATTTTATCAGATCGTTGAGTAGAAAAAGACACATGAATGCAAGAAAACAATGGGATTCTAGGAGACTGAAAGTGTGTTTTTAAAAGAAGAAGATGACTTGAGGATGAGGCTAGTGCACCGCCCGGCTTTCACTACGGATCGCACGGAGAGAACTGGTAATTCAAGACTCAACACAGGGTCAGTGCGTGTAAGGTCTGCAGCAGCAGAAGAAAAAACAAAATTGTGTCTGAATGAATCATCTCAGCGAGACACATACAGACTCTTACAACACTGCAGACTTCTCTGAAGAAGGTAAACAAGGTGGAACAGACTGCACGCACAAAGACAATTAAAACGTCATTACCGCTGCTTAATCCACAGATGCGACTATGATGAGGGTTGGGTGATGGGGGGCCACAGACGAGGTAAATGTGTGAAGGTCGAGAAGGTTCAGCTGACGTACTGCCTCCCCGAAAACTGAAGCAGCTCAAGACTAACGACCCAGCAGGCCGACCGAGGGCCAGCTCAGACACCTGGAGAAACACTGCTCTCAACCACGGCGTATGGAAACATTTTCCCTCCATTTCCTCTCCCTTTCACTCTCTCTCATATAGACATACACTCTTTAATACTAACATGTCAATTCACTGTTTTTTCACACATACAGCAACTGTCTTTCTGCTTGATGTTGCAAAGTAGGCACCAATTATTCACTAATAATAACCTATTTCAGTCACATACAACCTGAAGATAACAACATATTCCTAAACTTTTTTCATTATAATTCAAACCTGTGACATGAGTCAAAAATGTAAATGATACCCCATGACATACAGTACAGGCCAAAAGTTTGGACACACCTTCTCATTCAATGTTTTTCCTTTATTTTCATGACTATTGACATTGTAAATTCAACAAAACTATGAATGAACACATGTGGAATTATGTACTTAACAAAAAAGTGTGAAATAACTGAAAACATGTCTTATATTCTAGTAAGCAAAGGGTGGCTACTTTGAGGAATCTAAAATACAAGACATGTTTTCAGTTATTTCACACTTTTTTTGTTAAGTACATAATTCCATATGTGTTCATTCATAGTTTTGATGCCTTCAGTGAGAATCTACAATGTAAATAGTAGAAAATAAAGAAAAACGCATTGAATGAGATGGGTGTGTCCAAACTTTTGGCCTGTACTGTATTTAAAGTACTTAATAATAAATAATCATAATTAAACAAAAACAACAATCTGTGCTGCATTTTATATCATTAACATAAAATCACATCCAGGTCTTAAAATAAAGGAAATATTCAAGCACGGCCACATTTTAGTTCAAAAAGTGATTAAAAACAACTCACAAAAGGACCATGATAACATATTCATAAGAGATTAGAGCAAGATATCATCCTTTTGATGTCTCTGTAGGTACCCAAACCTGTCGACCCCCTCCCTCCCTCCCTGAACACCCCTTGAGCAGGTCGACCTATGCCCCCCACCCTCTGACCTGGCTCTCGGAGGGTTTGTCAGGAGGGTCCTTGTGAATGGCCATCTGGTAGAGTTTGTACACCTGGTAGGAGGCGTCGAAAGAGGCTTTGAACTGCGGGCTAGGGGGATTGGAGCGCACTAGCCTCACCTTCAAAAAGAATACGGGCAGACAAAGGTTAACATCAAAATGGAAAAAAAGTACTCAGAATATCATAAGTGGTGATTCAAATCCTTAAAAAGGAAGATATCGTCACAAATCAAAGAGAGGAGAAGTGTTAGAAGAGTGTGAAGGGAGATGGAGACTGACACAATCACACCCTCTCCTGACCCAGTGACACGCCTGAGAAGACTTTAAACTACTTAATGAATAAAATGGAAACCAATTCCTGTTTAAAAGTTTGACCATAGTAAATGAGCTTGTTTTTAGGAATAGCAGCTGTTGGTCACCATAGCTGTAGCTTAATGGAAAAGCAAGAACAATACAAAGAGGATGTGTTGTGTTCGTCTCCATCGTTACACAGTAATAGAAATAGAAAACTCAAGAAGAGGAAATAATCATTAGCCTATTTACTTTCCATTTATTATCCATATGAGCCCATTTCCAGTGCTTCACCATGTCATCTGAGACTGAAGTTTTATTTTCATCTTGATCACATCGAACAGAACTATAATTGTGCAGAGAAGTTTCAGATTACCGTAAAATAACTATTTTTGCTACTTTTGTTGCTCGTTTGGTTTTTGGCTTTTGATGACTCATCGTGTGCAGCGTAGGGCGGTTTCTGCTGAATTAGCATGTGATGTTGTCCACAGTAAAACAATATGATGAAAGCTGAAATGGTGTGTGTTCAACAGAATGTAAAAATAAGTGTGATTGTTACTAGTGTGCTGTCAAGATGGAATATACAATTGCAACTATCCAAACTGACGACAATAATTATTTTGGGATTAATTTAATAAATACAAATGGGCATGCATCTGGGGTTCAAAATAGTTCAAAATAATCTCTTTTAATTTGGATATGTTCGGGCTTGATTTTTGGGGGGAAAGTGCTGCAGTGTCCACCTTTAGTTGCTCCAAAATGTGCACGTCGATAAATCAGAATTGTAACTTTTTAAGCAGGCAATGTATAGCATTAGAACCACAACAAATCTGGGACGTGGGGCTCAGTCATCGATGGACTATGCCATCCTCCACCAACTTAACCCTATTTGTTTGTCTCATGAAGCTAGACTGATAAAGGTGCAATATGTTAATCGATTAGCTTATTGCAGACATAGTTTATTGATGTATAAGTGGGCTGATAGGCAATGAGAAATACCAAAGCAGGTTTAAGGTAATCTGGAAATGGTGTCAATATTATATGCTTTGTCCATCAGAGAGCACTGACAAGTTGATTTTTCTACTGTAAAATGTCCCGGTCAGTATGAATCTTCACAGTATCTGTGTTAGTGTTAAAAAATGAAAACTATTGGCTGATATATCATAACCAGAACTCCCAAATATAAATATCAGTATTGGAAAATTAAATCCAGTATCTGCCAGGCTATACTGTGCTCTGTAAGCTGTTGAAATAATTATGATGAGCAGGATGCACACTGAGGCTAGTTCAGCCAAACTAGCCCAAGTAAGTAAGAAAGCATGCAAACTTGTGCAAATGCATTAACTGATACATACTAATGAATAATGAAAGAGGCATTCTTCATAAGAACTTTTTTTGTGGTGCTAAAAATTAACTGGGACAATCACAGCAAGACATGTGGAAAGGAAGATTGTGTTGCTAATGTCACGCAAACTAAAAGAAGAATTCAATTTCTACATTCTTGGCCTCGTTTCCTTAACCGTCTCTTCGTTTGGAAGCTTTTGTTGGCTCCAGAGGCTGTGCCATATGAATCCCCTGGACAGACAGGATAGAGGAATAGAACCTGGGGTTTGTTTGAGTTGGACCTGAGTAAGTAGCTCTCATATGACCACTTGGCATCTCTATCCTTTAGTCAAACAGAGACGTTGGGCCTTTTACATAAAAGGACAATGCTGAAGTTCGATCTTTTTAATTTTGTTCTAAACCCAGAGATATATTTTGTTAGGCTGAATTGCTTTTGGTGAAACAACACTGCAGCAGATAGTGGACGGCATGGAAATTAAAATTTTAGCAAATCTCATAATGGTCTTGAAATTGAACACGCATTTGACACTTGGCCGCTTTATGAAAAACCACATACCACCAGTGGCTTTTGTTTTACTTTAATTAAAATGAAAGATCATGGTTCATCAAAGCTTTAATGAAAGATGTGTTACTCTGAACCTGGATCTTCAAGACCTTACAAAACACCAAGATAAAGTAATATAATCCAGGAGACAATTGACTGTATTACCGCTGCATGGAAGCGATAGAAGATTTAAAGGAAAACTCTATGAAAATATGAGCAAAGTGTGGAGACAGTATAGAGGACTCTTGAGGGGAATAGTGGGAGATCAGTTCCACACTTTCCTGAGGTGCCTGAGGGGCTCTGAATCACGTTCTTACACTGACCCCTGGTGGTGGTTCCTGGAAAAGTAACACAGCTGGATTTAAGGCCAGGTCTGCAGTAACTAACTATAGATACAGTGCACCTACAGTACAGGCCAAAAGTTTGGACACACACCTTCTCATTCAATGCATTTTCTTTATTTTCATGACTATTTACATTGTAGATTCTCACTGAAGGCATCAAAACTATGAATGAACACATATGGAATTATGTACTTAACAAAAAAGGTGTGAAATAACTGAAAACATGTCTTGTATTTTAGATTCCTCAAAGTAACCACCCTTTGCTTACTAGACAAACAGTACATAATTCCACATGTGTTCATTAATAGTTTTGATGAATCTACAATGTAAATAGTCATGAAAATAAAGGAAACGCATTGAATGAGAAGGTGTGTCCAAACTTTTGGCCTGTACTGTAAACTTGCCTTCCCAATCACTCCAATGTATTTAAACTGCTTCAAAAGCAATAGGGTCCCCCAAAGTCACAGCTGCAAGATTCTATAGCAATTATCAAAACCCATCTTTTTAAACTGCCATATTGTTCCTAAAAATGTCATACAACATCCCTATTCTGTTTACTAAATTGTTCAATTATTATTTGTTATTTATTAGTTGTTGTGTTTTGTTGTTGTCACTGTACGGTGACCTTGAGTGATAAGAAGAAGAAGTGCCTATAAATAAAATGTATTATTATTATTATGGCAAGAGAAATATCAGAAAGTAAACGTGAGTATTTGTTGAAAATATCGAGGAATCATTTTCAATGTCCTTTATATTGTTAAAATAATTGATTATTTTCTATATTGGTATGTGATTTTATGCTTTATTTCTCTGTTCTCTGTCTCTGTTCTCTGTTCTGACGCAGGTCACTATCAAAGGTCAAACCTTGACTGTAATAAATATCTCTATGCATTTATATTAATCAGGTAATATGATTTTGATACATTGATTGTGTTTGTGTGTTAATATTGATGTAGAAAACTATGATTACTTTAATTACATATATTCCATTTGCTTAAACTGATTAAGATTCTATAACTCACAAAGAATGACATCCAGATATATTGATGCAGAGTTTTTGCTGTGTGTGTATGTGTGTCTGGAGAGGAGGGCCACAGAAGGCCAAGTGAAAGTCCCGTGTGAAAATGTCTGTAAGTCATAACAAGGAAAAATGTTTGTGCTAACAAGTTTGTTAGCAGGCCAAAAGGCCTTGTCCTGGGTAGCAGGGATTGTTTTGCCCAGGTGGCCTGATGTGTGACGGTATGAAAGAAGACTGGCGAATCAGCGATCATGAAGGCGGGACTTCCTGGAAGAAATCAACCAGCATGTTTTGTAAACAATTGTAAGGTTATTTTAATGGGTTCCAGGGAGGGAGACGTGGTTCAGACTTCACGAACTGAAAACACGTCTGTTTGTATTCAGGGACATGAGTTAATTTTGAACCCGGAGATCTCTGTAAAGTGCACATTTTTTGACGTATTGTAATAAAACTTTTGTTAAACTGAGAAACTTGGACGTCTCCAGCTCTTCATTTCCCCATCAAAGAATGCGCAGAAAAATGGTGAGGTTTTTTCTGTTGGTGACAGATTTTTTCTGTCGGTGACAGATTATCAATTTTCAAGGTTTCCTCATGCAATTTTTCTAACAATATCCTGCAGAATATTCTCATCAGTCAAGCAGCGTGATATCATTTAAATGCTTTTGTGTAACCTAAGTGTCTTTTGTGTAATCAATCTTCTGGTACTGGTTTGAAAACCTCTTAAAATCCTGCAGCTCATTGACAGTAGAGAAGGCCAATTGCCATCATAAGTCTGGGCCATATGACTATATATAAATGTCTGTTATGTACATTTTTCTATGATGTTTCTATTGCCATATTTACATCATCATAATGCTAATCCTTGCACGTGTGAGCAAAGCTGTAGTGAACTCTTTTGCTAACATGGAAAATACAGAAATATATTTTGCCATGTGGTTATTACCGAAACCCTATTAATTTGTTGAATTTCCAGAAAATATGCTGTATCGTGATATGAAATTACCTATATTGGTATAGAGGTAGAGATGCACCAATATCAGGCTGGATCAAATATTGGTGACAATAAGGCTGATCTATTTGGTTCAGTTCTATATTAGTATTTTATTATTATTATTATTATTATTATTATTATTATTAATAATAATAATAATAATAATAATAATAATAATAATAGTAATATAAATATTATTGTTAGTATCATTATTATCATCATCATTTTTTTTATTTTTATTTTTTCATTATTGAACAATACATAACAGTTAAGTCAATGTACAGTACAGGCCAAAAGTTTGGACACACCTTCTCATTCAATGCGTTTCCTTTATTTTCATGACTATTGACATTGTAAATTCATCAAAACTATTAATGAACACATGTGGAATTATGTACTTAACAAAAAAGTGTGAAATAACTGAAAACATGTCTTATATCCTAGTAAGCAAAGGGTGGTTACTTTGAGGAATCTAAAATAGAAGACATGTTTTCAGTTATTTCACACTTTTTTTGTTAAGTACATAATTCCATATGTGTTTATTCATAGTTTTGATGCCTTCAGTGAGAATCTATAATGTAAATAGTCATGAAAATAAAGAAAAACGCATTGAATGAGAAGGTGTGTGTCCAAACTTTTGGCCTGTACTGTATATCTATGTATTTATTTGGTACAATTTGTTTTGCAGGAAAGCAGGAAAGTAATGTTTTAATCATGCCTAATGTTGCCTTGAAAAATGATCCCAGTCACTTCCACACAGTGAGCCATACAGATGATTCATTAAACACTAGTCTCACAGAGCCAGACCTATCTTCGGTGTTTTGTCAGCTCTGAAGAAAGGTCTGGCTCTACCCATTACCATTCTGGGATGAGAAACACCCCAGCTTGAATGTATTTCTATAAACCAATTACAATAGTCTTGGATGGTGCTAAACTGGATGAATCATCAGAATCGACTGCTCATCATCCAAATTGTCCTTTAACCATAAATGTGATGCGGCCTCGCCACATCAGCAGAGTGGCTCAAATAGAGGCATCTGTCAATTATTTGACTTGTAAAGATAATTAACCTTCGTTTGCAAAGGATGACCTTCTGTTCATGCTCACTTAGTGAAATGGAACGATAATTTCAGGCAAACAAATGAATCCAATTGGAGAGAGCTGACTGGGAGGAGGTCTTACCGGTCTTGTCTCAGGGGGGGACGCAGACAAGAGACAGACACTGCCTGGTTCATCAGTGCATCTGGCTCAAATCTTGGTCAAGACCAAGAATGACGTTACTCTACCAACCTCAGCTTGAGGCCTTCGCCAGGGACCTTTTCTACATCGTTCTGCCCCCTGCCAAAAGTTCATTTCCATGTCCTCTTATGCCGGCTGAGCTGGGAGCTGTGGTTTTAATGTCATCAGCAGGGTAATACGACCCAGTTTGTGTGGTGTGCTTGTCGTTTGGTTGAATTCAAACTGGGAAGAGGTGGTTTTTCCACTCTGCTCTGGCCAGCTATCCTCCCCGCACACATAAACACATGGTGAAGTCACTGGAGCTTGGGGAAGAGTGCTCTGTGAAACCAAATTTTCAAGCTAACTGAATCCAAACATTCTGGAGACAGAGAGCTCAACCAAAAACACTATTTCGTAATGATAGCTGGAATCGTCACAATAGGCTAATGTTTATTCCAAGTCGCATAAAAAGAGAAAAGAAAATACCGACTCTACATTTCTGCTCACCTCAAGGCAATGAGAAGAGTTGTCAGGCAATGACTCATTGATGAAATCTTCAAGGAGCTTGGGTTGGCTGGACGGGGCCGGACTGGGCGGGGTAGGAGAGACAATGGAGGAGACCCCATCAGTGTTTTGTCTAATCTGCTCTTTCTGAAGACGGCGCTCCTTCCTTAAATCTTTGGCCTTCCGACATGGCGGCCGGCCAGGATCAGCTCCCATCCCTGCAACCCAGAGAAAAGACAGAGGAGGAGGAGGAGATTTATGAATAGGTGTTTTCAGATAAAAGAGATCTGGGGAACTGCAGTATTTTCATGATTAATCAATGAATAAAATAATTGGCGACTCAATTTTACTACTTTGTTACAAGCTGTTGCATGTGTTCTGTGTTGTCTGCAGTTTATACAGCCACTAGGTTCTAGAAAATGTCTGTGGTCTGAGTTGCACTGGTTAATGTGTTCAACCAATATTACCTCACTTGCTTCACTCAAGAGTACCTACTCTGAAATAGGAGGTGAAAATGTCCCTCAAAAGCGCTCAAAGAACTGTGATCATTCCTAGTTCTTGTGATGTGGACACAATAAAAAGAGGGGTTCTTCAAACTTTGTTCTTAGAGAAATAGTTCCTCAGGTCCAAAAGCTGTCATTGACTTAGGGGTGGCTGTGGCTCAGTTGGTAGAGTCGGTTGGCCCCCAACCGAAGGGTTGGTGGTTCGATCCCTGACCATCGCAGCCTACATGTCGAAGTATCCTTGAGCAAGATCCCAATGGTGGCAGGTGGTACCGTTTAGGGTAGCCTCTGCCACCAGTATGAATGTGTGTGTGAAAGGGTGAATGAGCGCAGTCCGTAGTGTAAAGCGATTTGAGTGGTCGCAAAAGTGACTAGAAAAGCGCTATATAAGTGCAGGTCCATTACCATTACCATAGAGATACTAAGTCGATCAACACTATAATTTTGTCGACTAATCATTTCTTTGATTTAATCAACAGATCTGTAAAACAAAGTTTCTCCACAAAGGATCTGGCAAAAGCACCACCTTAAAGTTTGTGATTATCGGAGAATAAGTTATATACATTTCTTGGAAAGCAACGTAAAACTAATGGATAAAAAAGAAAGACTAATGGATAAAAAGAAATACAAAACGACAGGTGATCCACCAATCGACTAAGAGAGGGAAGCACTACCAAAAACCCCTAAAGCTAAACAAGAGATACTGGTTAGGTGGAGCTCCATAAAAACAATATTCTTAAGCTATTCTCATGTAAAAGACATGACCATGACCATTTTTAAAGTTTTTCCAGGTGAGAGTATGGAAGAAAAAGGCAGTTATGAGAAATCGAATTATTCCTTTCATGCTGTCTTTGGAATAAGACTTAAGGTGGTGACTTCAAACTGCTGGTATTGATGAGCCTCAAATTTGGGGCAGATTTTGTGAGTGTTAGACCATGTTTCCATTGGATTTTCCCCTGTCCCTCTGGGCAAATGGGCTGCCATGTTTACTTTAGTGTACCCCCTGCTCTGCTTAAGAAGCAAGTCTCAACAGAAAGGCCTATGGAAGTCATTTTCTTGTTTCCCTGCCTCAATAGTCTTGACATTACATCATTGCTAAGGAGGCCATAAAACAATATGATCTGTGTTGGCCCACATGAGTAGCAGCAAGGAAAAGAAAAAGTCATAATGAATCCAAGGGTGGTTTTTCTTCTTCTAATAACTATGATGATGAAGATAACTTGAACTAAAATGCAGTTAAACTGTTAAATCTCAATATATTGTAGCGCAATACTCAACACATCGCAAAATGCTTAAAATCGAAATAATATTGAATTGTGACACAAGTATTGAGATAAAATCGTATCGTGGGATCTCTGGTGATTCCTACCTCTATTGTCAAATTGTATTTACTGTTTGTAAAATGTACACAATGTTACAGACTTTTAATCTAGCTAGCATAACATTAGCCTTCTGCCTAACTACTGAGCCAAAAGCCCAAGGTATTACCAGGGAAACAGCTGCGGTTTGTGAAAAACTTTGGATTTTAATTGTAAAATGCATGAAAATATAATAGTCAATTTTTTTTCTTTGGCAAGTAACTGTGGTATAAGTGGGTAAATCAGGAAATAATGGACAAAGTGGAGTCCAGTATCTTGCCTCTGTGGGCATTAACCTTTATTTATTTTATGGAAATGGTGTTAACCCTAACTTCCCTCAACCTTTACCCTAGTAAATTGTAAAATGCATGTCTTGACATTACATCATTGCTAAGGAGGCCATAAAACAATATGATCTGTGTTGGCCCACATGATTAGCAGCAAGGAAAAGAAAAAGTCATAATGAATCCAAGGGTGGTTTTTCTTCTTCTAATAATTATGATGATGAAGATAACTTGAACTAAAATGCAGTTAAACAGTTAAATCTCAATATATTGTAGCGCAATACTCAACACATTGCAAAATGCTTTAAATCGCAATAATATTGAATTGTGACACAAGTATCGAGATAAAATTGTATCGTGGGATCTCTGGTGATTCCTACCTCTACTGTCAAATTGTATTTACTGTTTGTAAAATGTACACAATGTTACAGACTTTTAATCTAGCTAGCATAAAATTAGCCTTCTGCCTAACTACTGAGCCAAAAGCCCAAGATATTACCAGGGAAACCGCTGCGGTTTGTGAAAAACTTTGGATTTTAATTGTAAAATGCATGAAAATATAATAGTCAATTTTTTTTCTTTGGCAAGTAACTGTGGTATAAGTGGGTAAATCAGGAAATAATGGACAAAGTGGAGTCCAGTATCTTGCCTCTGTGGGCATTAACCTTTATTTATTTTATGGAAATGGTGTTAACCCTAACTTCCCTCAACCTTTACCCTAGTAAATTGTAAAATGCATGTCTTGACATTACATCATTGCTAAGGAGGCCATAAAACAATATGATCTGTGTTGGCCCACATGATTAGCAGCAAGGAAAAGAAAAAGTCATAATGAATCCAAGGGTGGTTTTTCTTCTTCTAATAACTATGATGATGAAGATAACAGTACTGAATGAGGTTGTGACTAGCAGAACGCACATTTTGCTTTTCCCCTAAACAAGACTAACATGAACTTTCTCTGAAGCAACTGAGTCTCTCCCTGTTTCCCTCTCTCTGTCCCCCTCCTCATCCTTCTGCTCCTCCCCTCCTCCACCACCTCCTCCTGGGCTCTTGCCAAGCCCTCCAGCTCTCCGGGCATCCCATGTCAACAGTTTACACGCCCACATCCTGTTTGGAGCAATAAGGAAACGAGAGCCATTTCCTGCTTGTCCTATTGCCAGCCGCCGCCATCAGCTCCCTCGCTAACTTTCCCCTGTGTCGACGTAACGAGGAAGAGAGGGACGCCTTGTCCTGACTGGGGGAGAGGGAAACTCTGGCACTGGCCATGGTTCACTGGCAGCATTCAAGTTCAGCTGACTCAAGCTTCTTTCTACTGTAAGGTACAGCTTCTGTCCTGTGAATAGTAAAACAGACCACAGGAGGAAGTATAGGCAGATTCTGGCTTATTTCATGATCTATCTTAAAACCCTGACTCAACTACACTTCAATCCAGTTGGACTTAAGGAGGGCCTATTATGCTTTTCCTTATTCATGTATAAAAGGTTACAATGTAAGATTTTTATATGAGACATGGGCAAAATGTCGAATAATGTGGTAACAGTATGTAAAAGTAATCCCTGTGAGCCAAAACCTCTGTTCTGAACACTTTATTTCCAACAGTTTTTTTTAACTCTCGGCTCAAAATGATCAAAATGAACCTGGTGACGAATTTTTATCAACGGTCACTCGCTCCAGACACCTTATTGTTGTGATTACATTACATTCACTGCTACATGTTGGTACATGCTAATGTCAGGGACTGTTGTAATCTTTGTTGTAAATGTTGCTTATTTCTCCCCAATTTCAACTCAAATTCCTGCCGGAACATGTTGATTATGTAGTTATTGGTTTATTGTTTTTTTACGGTAAAAAAAAAAAAAAAAGCTGCTTTACTCTGTACATATTGAACAGTAACACAGAGTGCACATATGCAGAAACACTGACCAATCACAGCAGCCTGAATTTTTTCAGGAAGGGTGTTTAAAGAGACAGGCGCTACAACTGAGTGTCTCAGACAGAGGCTGAACAGACGTGCAGTGGCTATGGACATTATGAAAAAAGTAAAGTGTTTTTTGAACATTAAAGTGTAGAAACCCAAAATACTACTATGATCCAGGAATATGCATAATAGGTCATCTTTAATGTCGTCTTACATATCACTAAATTCTGAGTTCTTGTGAACAATCTCTTTCAAGTCTTACCCGTTACTAGATGGGAAATTGCCAGGTCCTTGTATCATCTCAATGGCCCTGTTTTATTTAATGTAACTGACTGGAGGCCCTCTGACACACACATACAACCCTGGGAGATATAACTTGGTGAAATGGTTTTCCTCTGTTAGAATAAATACGACAAGGCCAAGACAGACTGGTCACACAGAGTCTGAACTGTGTTCATCACACCGTCTCATCCACAAACACATCAACCTTTCCATCCAATCACAGCCGCTCTCTTTCTTCTAACTACACTCTCACTGCACACACACTTTGTCTCTCTGTCTTTCTTTCCTTCTCTCGGTCTCTGAGACACAGGTACTCCTGAGGACAGCGTGTTCAGCCTCGGTGAAGATAAAGTCTGACAGATCAGTTCCTGTGGAAGGCACATGCTCCCGCTGCAGCAGTTAGCACTTCATAAAAGCTGTGACACTTTCCCTCCCTGCTTCCCCAACCGACTCTCAGACAGCCTAAACTGTCTGGAATGGTGACATACTGCTTTTCTTGCATGTAAACATGCAGAGACACTAAATTAATTTACTGTGGGAGGAGGATGCTGTTGTCTGAGAGCAGCCACTAACATCTGAACATGGAGGTCTGCAGTGTCATTTCAAAGTTAGTATACTCTGGAAAACTGCTTCCTAAAATATATTACTTACTGCTGCTTACAAACCAACACATCTGAGCCATAAGCCATCATGCTTCCATTTTATGAATACCACATTTCACAACAGTCTGGGTGAATACTCGTTTCTGATTGGCTGCAAGGTGTCCATTAATTCCTGACAATGGACACCTACCAAGAAGTTTCACTTAAATTATCTGTTCATCGTTCTACTTTAATGTGCTGACTTGTAGTAATCATAGCAACTGGGAGGCAGTCAAAGCCTTAGTTTACAATTTATTGCAATTACTTCCAACACTGAGTTTCGTCCTTTAATGCCACATCCTCTGAATACCACAGCAAGGAGACTGTAGCACAAAAGCAGCAAGAAGGACACTGCCACCCTGAATTTACTGCTAAAAATACTTTTAAAGTGTACTTTACATAAGTGATAGTCTCACATCCCATTCATGATTCAACTCACTACTTCTGGCTGCAGCTGACAGTATACTTGGTCCATCATTTGTGTCTAAAAATCTTGATATTGAAGAGTGGAAAATTACAGGGGGCTAGTCTTGTTGTTTAACACATTTTCGGGGGGGGGGGGGGTGTCGCAATATTTTTCATGGCAATATTCTATTGATGGGCTCACTCTTAGGAATATACTGGAGATACTGCCATCATATGAAACTAGAAGATCTAAGGACTCTATAGGCACCATGTGCATCAGAATATTGTGTCGGGAAGTTGTCAAAATAACGCTGCAAATGTAGGCTTTGTTTAAGTTATTATTTGTTTAATTCAAAAAAATTCAGAGCAGTGAAGCTTAAAGTTGAGGAAAGTTTGGGAAAATGCTGCAGTTGTTGTCGTCCATACATGTTTGATATCAGTTAAGTTCAGTTACTTTGTCGGTCAGTCTGTGGGTTTGACTCTCATTGTGGAGAAAAAAAAAGACTGAAGTGAGATGAATAGAATGAGTTTTTTCTCTTATTTGACAAAACAGTTCTTGATTCAATCTCATTTTGTGGACACAAAATGCAGTTAAACAGTTAAATCTCAATATATTGTATCTCAATACTCACCACATCGCGAAATGCTTAAAATCGCAATAATATTGAATTGTGACTCAAGTATCGAGATAAAATCGTATCGTGGGACCTCTGGTGATTCCTACCTCTATTGTCAAATTGTATTTACTGTTTGTAAAATGTACACAATGTTACAGACTTTTAATCTAGCTAGCATAACATTAGCCTTCTGCCTAACTACTGAGCCAAAAGCCCAAGGTATTACCAGGGAAACAGCTGCCGTTAGTGAAAAACTTTGGATTTTGACTGTAAAATGCATGAAAATATAAATAAATAGTAAAAAAAAATATTTGGCAAGTAACTGTGGTATAAGTGGGTAAATCAGGAAATAATGGACAAAGTGGAGTCCAGTATCTTGCCTCTGTGGGCATTAACCTTTATTTATTTTATGGAAATGGTGTTAACCCTAACTTCCCTCAACCTTTACCCTAGTAAATTACTCACTTTGTAATAAAACTCTTTTATATCTTTATTCTCAATCATGAATTAGAATTTCCAAAATAAGTCCCTTTTAAGCAATCGAAATGGTTTCACCTTGCATATCAGAAATGAATAGCTCAATGAACACATTGAAAATACTTTATTTCAAGAATCTAAACCCTTGCAATTTGTATGCAATTTTCACTACTTGTGAAGTTTTTGCAGGACACAACATTCTATCGACTTCTGTATCTGTTTACTTCTGCTTTGCTATATGGAAAATGGGGAGCTATGTTTTCTTTAGCGAGAACTGGAACGTGCCCAAAGCCATAAAGCGCTCCAGTCATAAAACGAGAGGAAAGATATGTCCAGGTGTTTTCTGTTGGAGGTGAATAAAAGGGGGGAGTGGAGGACCACTAGCCCAACATAGTAAATCCTCATTTCTTTTTTCTAGCCTCCTGAAAAGGCTTGTTATTTCTGACAGTCTGAGGAAGAAACGTGTGTTGCTGACACAGGTGTAATAGCAGAAGGATACTGGCACTGCTTAAAGTTTTCTCTGTATGTTTATGTCTGCATCTGGATCGACCCGTGCCAACACCAAGCTCCCTGGCTTTTGATTAATGAGTGTGGGGTCCTGTTCTCATTAGATGTTTCAGAGGGGAAAAAGTGGTTGAGGCCTGAAACATGAGCAGTTGTTAGAAGTGCTGCTTCCTGTGACTAATAGGAGTTTATTATCTCCTCGCTGTGAGTGTTATTTATTCATTACTGTGAGTTGGCTGTGAGGATATCCTGTACTGGAGAGTGAGGAGGAGAACATGACAGATAAGCCCAAACCAGACACACTCCTGCAGACATAGAAACACCAGCCTCATTCAACAAGCTGCTGCACAGTGAAGTCTATTACAAGGGGAACAGTGACACACGGTGGTGAGAAGTGGTAGTGAGCCACCACAGTGCTGAAGGGTCATTAAAGCTACAATCACCTTGGGGTCCTGGAGACTGTCTTTAAAAAGAAAATGTTTCTAAACTTCAAAGTCATGTACCTATGTGATCTGGACAGACTTGAATATGCTAAGCGGGACAAATACCTTTTGAGAGTGTTGTTAGTGGGAGGAAAAAAGGCTCTGACCAGGAAATGGCTCAAGAAAGACAAACCGACAACAAATGATTGGATTGATGTAATTTACAATATATATGTTATGGAAAGAATAACATTTAAACTAAGAAACCAAACTGATGTTTTTGAAGAGAACTGGTCAAAATGGCTCAGCTATGTGTTAACTGTAAGACCTGATTTCATATAGATCGCAAAGATAAGATCAAACCCTCTATTAAGATTTTTTTTTGTATTATTTATTTATTTTTTAATTACTTCGCTATTTTCAAGCAGCATCCTTATATTTTTATGTATGATGTGCTTATGTCGACTCTGCTGTTTTACTTAATGCACAATCCTCCCCTTGTTATGTTATGTTTATGTTTATGTTATGTTGTATGTTCTTGTGCCCACTGGCACTTATGTGTATGTTACTAAGAAAAAACGAATAAAAAGTAAATAATAAAAAAAAAAAAGCTACAATCACTACTTTTAACATCGTCCCTAATGCAGTTTCAAAGACATAAACAATAAATAATAAAACCTAAACAACAGCAAACTCAATAAAAGCACATAACAAATTGCCATTCCAGTGTAAAGGCCCAGGTTTTGGGTTGAATAGTGACTACTCAGTCCCGGGATAAATCTATATAAAAAATATATATATTTGCCTTTTGTCATATACTTAGAACAACAGTATTTGAAATACACGATTGGAGTGAGTAAAACTACACTGATTAAAAAATCCTGGATCTTAGTGTTCAGGAAATATATACAACCCAAATTCCATAAATGTTGGGACGTTGTCTCAATCATAAATAAACCAGAAGCTAGAACTTGCTAATCATTTTTGACATATATTTCATCTGAAACAAAGACAATTTACGTGTTTACAAAGACAATATATTTGAATATCAAACGATCAACTTTTTAAAAATGTATTCTGTTTTTTATTTACATTTTATGGGTCCCAACTTTTTTTTGGAATCGGGGTTGTCCAGTAATTGACATTAGTGCTACCACTTTATGACACTATTATTATTATTATTATTATATTATAATAATAATTATTATTATTATATTATAATAATAACTATTATATTATAATAATAATAATAATAATTATTATTATTATAATATTATATACAATTATTATAAATATACAATTATTATTATTATATTATAATAATAATATTATATAATTTTTATATTATAATAATAATAATTAGCAGAAGAAAAAAATAATGTTAAGACTAAATTATTATTCAGTCATTACTACATTACGTTATTTAGCCTATCAATGCGTTCTTATTGCCATTTAGTTTGCCTTATAATCCACTCATTAACTGACTGAAGTATACAGCTGCTGTGTCACTCTCCCGCTTAAGGCTGAAAGACATGTGCACTGCCAGAACAGGTCAAGCATGGGTCAGAGGTTGGAACATTTTTTTTTTCCAATCTATTAATTAACTTATCACTGCAGCTCTAGATGCATTCTTCAGGTTGTTATGAAAAAAAGAAAACTTTGTTAAGCAAGCAAAGACACCTGAAAGCTATCCTAAGAAAAAAACAAGGCATATAAATAGGTACTAAGTTGCATCATTATGAGTTGCTGTAATTACTTTTCTAATAAGTATTTTATTAATCAGCAACATCAAGAACAACAATCATTGTTGATGAATCAGGTTCCTCACCCGGTTTAGGAGCTGTGGCTGTTGTTCTCTCATCCTGGACAGAGCCCTGATCCTTTCTAGATGTTTCCGAGCTGGTCGGTGCAGCATCAGCTACCTCCTTCTGAGCTTCTGTAATAGCAGGACACTCTGGAAGTTCCTTCTGAATGTCTTTGATGCTAGCACACTTCTCTTCTGAGTGACAGGCTTTACTTGGTTCTCGTGGACATGCGTCCTCACACACTGAGTCCATTGGCTCCCCTGCAAGGCACAAAATAACTTACACCAGTTAATGTGTACTACAGAGCCACAGTGCCAGCACTGTTGAGTGTGTGCCCATCTTTTACTGGATTTCCAGCCATTGCACTCTGATGCACCCGCAGTCCAATAATCCAATAGTGTTGGCTGCTGATTGCTGTTTTTTCATGCATGTACTTTATATTAAAAAGGAGAAAATAATCAGACACTACAGATGCAATAGTAACTATTATGCAAAAATAAATGTAATCTCACCATCATCCTGTCCCTTTGGCAGTTCCCCTTTGGAAATGAATTTGCTAATCTTCTTCAGGATTTTCTTGTGGGATTTGGAAGGCTGGAATTTCAGTGCGTGACATCTTGACAGAGAGAACAAAGGTAAAGATTTGGTAAGAACAACATATGCATTTATAAATTTCTGCAGCAACACAAATATTTGCTTGGTGATTTAATATATTTATCATACTACCATGCGTCATCCTCATGTGCTTTTGTCAACTTTGAAGTTAAGTGAACCATAGGGGAAAATTCAGATGGATACAATTACCTGATGGTATATTGTGGACAGCATGTCTTGTTCAATTTGGGCTTATAGACATATTTCCCACTTCTGAAAAAAAGGAGAGAACAGATAACCTTCACTTAATCACTTAAACACATAATCAATGATTTGAAACATCTTAATAATATTAATTGGACAATATTAAGCAGGATGCATGAAGGCAGAGACAGATACTCGCCTTCTCCATCCTCGGTCTATGAGGTCTTGGTAGTCTTGTACAGTCATGGTGTGAGACCACATCCCTGTAGAAAACAAAAGGAACATTATAACTTAAAATATTTAACTGATTACCTCCACTAAAGAGGCCAGATTTTCAGCTCAGTCTATTTGTGCTTTTGTCAGCAGGATTATTACAAAAGTTTTGTGAACTTTTGTGAAACTTTGTGAAGGGGTGAAGCATGGGCTATGGAAGAACCGACAACATTTTGAAGCGGATCCAAAAAAAAATAAAAAATGAACTTTTGGTATCATTGCTAGATAAGGCATTGGTGCTGCATTCATGTGCTGTTGGAATAATTGGAAAATTGAGTTCCTGACATCCCCTCAACTCAAACAGCACCAGTGAAAATTTTCAGTACACACTCTTGTTCTCAACTGATCTGTTTCCTTTGCTCATCTTTGTCACATACACTACTGGTCAAAAGTTTTAGAACACACCAACTTTTCCAGAATTGAATTGAAAATTAAGCAGTTTAATGTCTCAGTGTACTCTGAAATTAATGCACATTTGCAACATTTAAAATTCTTTATTGAGCATAATAGTGTTTTGAAAGTTAAAAAAAAGATTCAAAATCACATTTTATGTTGGACTAAAGGACTAAAAAAAGATACAAAATGACCAAAAAAAGACACAAATTGACAAAAAAAGACACCAAAAGACACAAAATGACTTAAAAAGACACAAAATGACCACAAAAGACACAAAAGACACAAAATGACTTAAAAGACATTTCTTGTTCCCTGAAAAAGGCCTTCTGGTATAATTCTGAAATGTACATTATTTTTCAGTTTTTGTTAACATTACCTTTTTTATTCACCTCTGGCAGTTCACCACTTACCTTTGTACCCTTTCAAGCTGTTCATTTGACTTGAACTGCTTGAGTTTCAATAAAAAACTGGAAAAATTGGGGTGTTCTTAAACTTTTGACCAGTAGTGTAAATACTAGAAACAGTTATCAACGTGTTGTTGAAGCACTTTAAGCAATAAATTAAAAAATAAACTTTCATGTTGCATCCACATTACAATTTAAAGCACATGAACATACCAAAGTCGGAAGAATGACTTTCCAACTCAGGGAATAAGACCATCTGAGAAGTATGTGAATGCACCTTTAGCCTTAGTTTCATATTACACTGCTTTTCAACAGAAATAAAATATCCATCAGCATATAGAGACTGTTATTTTTAGACTGAAATTTGAGGTATCTATGCAAGGACAGTGTTTTTTTCATGAAGCTGCTCACAGATTCTATTGGGAGGTCCATAATTTGTTTCATCTTAAATCACTGCGACCCCCAAAGTACTGTACATTCCCACAGCACAGGATGTTAGCACCACAGCAGCTTAGATCATACTTCCCAGAACTAAAGTCTGACCTCACAGTTTTAACTCCTGACCTTCTCCTCTGCAACCATATACAGTTTGCACACGCAAGGAAAAATTGATGAAAGTCTCAGTGACGCAACCGCTATCAGTTTACATCTATAAACACCCGAGGGAATTCACTGTATAATGGTTCACACAACACACACTGAATTCGCAACTAATAGTTTATGTCCCAGAGGAAGAGTGTTCAGCCAGAGTCCACAGAGACAAGGAGACGACACAGTGTGTCCCACAGAGACACTTCAGCAGTGAAGCAGTGAATGACTGCAGCCAGTACTAAGGTCAGCAGATAGAACAGCAAAACTGCACATTTTCTTGAAAAAAATTGCAGTTTTTACTTATCATAAGGATCAGATATAATCACCATAATAAATATCTAATAAGTCAAAATCTCCCATACAGCATGTTTATAGAAATCAGTCTCAGTGATGTATCACTACAGTGTCAAATACACATTTTAACAGTAACTCAAAAACAAGTTTTCACCAGCATAAAAACTGAACAAAGGGAGTCATAAAGCTATTTATTCATAAAAGGAATTAGGGTTATGAATCCTTTGTCTTGAAGACAGACATTGAAGATTCTAACTAAAAGAATTAGGTCATTATACAAACTTTGTCTTGTGTACCCTGCTCTGAGGATCAAAACTGTGACAATACTGGAAGAGATGTTTGTCTTGTTCTTTGTTGTCAGACTGTGATTAAAACTGACACGACACTGTAATCCTCCAACTGAAGACAAGGGACAGGAAAACACTCAAAAGGAGACCTTCTTGTATTTTCCAGAGAAAACACATGAACAAGAGTGAAACCCAAGAAAATACCCAGAATATATCTATAATTTAAGATCCTTCAGGATTTAAGTTTAAATACCACACATTTATGACCTCGGCATACATTTAGAATATAATCTCTCAGGGGGTTTCTGCCCTATGACCCCGAGTGTTTAGGTCCCAAAATTCTCATGATCTCAGCCATTACAGAGCTGTCAAGTTTAAGTATAAAATATTCATTTTTGGAGAACACAACAGGGTCAATGAATGACACAGGCAAGAACACTGCAACTATAAGTCAAAGCTAAAACAAATAATTGTTAAATATTTTGATAATCAATTAATCATTAAGACATTTTGCATGCAAAAACTGCAGAAAATTCTGTTTACAGCCACTCAATTACAGAGAAAATAACCTGCAGATTAATCGATAATGAAAATAAGTGTTAGCCCTAGCAGGAAGTCAGAAGTTTAAAAAGGTAATAGTTTCAAAATCCAAACAAAAGTGAGCTTAATGTGAGTGCAACAGCTGCACAACAGGAGTGCCTCTCCATGTTTCACACCTGATCTATTTTTCAGCGTCCCCTGAGGCGTGACAGACAGAGTCACACAGAGGAGGGCAGATGTAGTTTGGGCTCCCGTTTGCTTTGCATGCAACAACGTTGCTGATAACATCACTGAACCAATCACATAGAGGAAAACATTATCTCACTAAGCACCTGCTTGGAAAAGCTTTTAGTACAACAGAAACATTGATAATAAATCTGATAATCGCTCTGTTGATCTATAGCCGTCATTCCAGGAAAATGCACGCACTACAGTAAAACTATAATATGATATGAGGATATCAGAAGAACGTCCAGACAATCAGAAGTGTCCACACAAGGTTGCCGTAACCTTTAAACACTGTTACGGTCCACTTACAAGAATCACACCGGGAGTGCATTCTCCCTCCGACATGCCCACATGATGCAACAGATCCAGATTACCACCCTTATCTTAGATTAGACAACAGCTCTCGTCTGCGGGCTCTGAGCCAAATCACTCATTGACTGCATTACGAACTGCCTGAACCCTAATTATAGTCAACCTGTCTCGTCCCTGCTTCACCTACTCTGATGACCTTATTCTGTCCCGCACAGAAAATCCCTTCCCATCTCTTTATAGCTCTGTATCAAACTCAGAACTTCTAAAAATTGCAGTGTTACATTGACCTTGGTAACCTTTAAATGAAAGCCACTAAACACAACATGCAGCATGGTATCTATTAGTACATTTAAGCTCTGCTCAACTGTCTTGTTCAGGACTTTCACTGCATGTGACTGTAGTTTGTGTCACCCGGCCTGTGAGCAGATTCATGGAAGGGATGTTCCCGGTACTTAAGGATTCTTGTGGACTGATGAAACTTTACTCTGAATTAACCCAATATACCAAGCTTTCATTACATTTCATTAATAATTCAGTTATACAGCAGGAATTGCGTGTTCAAGACAAGACTCAAACATATGGTTTAGGAGCTTTCGCTGTATTTTTTGTATAAACAAAGCTTTATACTGTATATTCAACGCTATGTGGCTGTGAAACGCTGACATTTAGCTGACTGACAAACAGATGTATAAACAAACTAATTTCTTGTTTGTCACTTAGGCATCGGTAGTCGTATGCCAAGTAAAATTGGTGGCAAACATGTGAAAACTAGATACTGTGAGAAATACAAGAAATCTCAACAAAAACTGGCAGATTTAAATGCTCAACCCACTGGCTGTTTTTGTGTCCTTATGTAACATTGTGTCCTTGTGTACATTATCACCTTAAACAAACCCTCGCAGGGTTCACTTGGAAGTGAGCCCAAGCAACCAATCACAACTGATCAGAGAGAAAGGATTTCCACTGCAGCTGACTGGAGTTATTTATCATATACCATGAACTGAACAATGATGAAAACACACTCCTGCATTCACTTAAACTACAACACAGGAGAAGAAGAAATGAACAAGGTATTAGTTGTACCACTGTGTGTTTATCTTACAGAGAAACAGTGACAAAGCAGCAGTTTGTTGCCACTACAAATAGCAAACCCACTGCTTCTGTCTCAGCATGTTGTGAAATCTCTTGTTTACCTTCTTGTTTATGCAGCAACTCGCGTTTATCATATTATATTACTTACATATTACGTTACTTACAGCTTTTTGTAACAGTAAATAAAACCCATGTGTTCCTAATGACCATCAGATCTGAGCTCTCATCATTCATGTCAGTCATTTTTTGTCAAAATTCTTGTTGTTTTTTGCCTAAATCATCTCCACATGACGCCGGCCACCTATGGTAAAATTGCCTACATCCTCAGTTGATCAGATCATGTGATGTTACCCCTTTAAAATCATCAATTCTTTGACAATTTGCCACATTCATAGGCATCAGATAAGAAACCAGTAAAGAAGAGCTTGAGGGAGATTGTTTAGTTATCAGTTTAGTTTATCAGTGTTTTATTGTTGATACTAACATTGGTAACACTTTATCTTGAAGGTGTCTACATAAGAGTGACATGAGCATGTCATAAACATGACATGGGATGTGTCATGAACATTAATGACACTTTGAAGTAACATTAATGCTCATGATACTTGTTATGTCATGTTTCTGACAGGCTTAGATGATAGATAGATAGATAGATAGATAGATAGATAGATAGATAGATAGATAGATAGATAGATAGATATACTTTATTTATCCCAAGCTGGGACATTACAGAATTACTTGTGTGACTCTTATGTAGACACCTTCAAAATAAAGTGTTACCATATCTTGCTTAAGTCACAAAGGCATGTTCAAAAAATTGCCCAAGTCATTTATTTCTCTTAAATTACATAATTTACATACAGTGTTATTACTATGCCAATAGCCTTACTTTGCTACATCCTTTTTGAGTGAAATAATCAATAAATGCCATATGTTACACTTTTGGTGAAGTTTTTTTGTGTTTCCTGCAAAACTTGAAAAAAATTAGTTAGGCGATTATTTTAACAGTGTGACGATATTATGTTACTTACAGCTTGTTACAGTAAATAAAACCCATGTGCTCTAATGACCATCAGATCTGAGCTCTCCACACCAAAATATGCATCGTATTTCAGCATGTCATTTATTCTACCTACCACGTAAAAGTCACTTATTCCAGTGTCACAGCACTGACAGACCAAATGAAACTGAGACAGCTGCACTTTCCCTGGAAAGGAAAATATCCTAGATCCCCTGTCCTGCTTTGACTATAGTGTTCGTTAGCTAGCTTGATGCTAGTAGAGATGTTAACAAGTGTGACTACAGCTAAGCTGCTAATATTACAGCGTTAGTCTTGAATAATTATCACAGTCCAATCTCAAAGTAATTGAGCAATAGCAGCCCACTCCTACTTAATCTTTTTAACTCACTGTAGTCTTAGAAAGTCTCGGTTTGTTCCCCACGATTAAGGAGTTGGGCTCCAAGATGCTAAAGGCTGAAAACCGAGTTAGCATTAGCTAACAAACCTGACACTACCCGAGTAACGTTTGGTGGACGTTAACTTATGTCTGCACTCAGTCAAATGTGCTGGTCTTGTAGTGTAAGAACATCACAAATAATACGATTTGCTCAGGTTAAATGACATTAGGATTACTGTGTCATTAGGTTAGCTAGCCCTGTTTCAAAAGCAGCAAGTAACGTTTGACGGGGCTAAGTCGTTAGCATAAGCCAGTTCAGTGGTACCGACAAGCTGTTTCTTCGCTACTTAGACACTTACCATGAGAGAAGTTTCCTACGTCATTTTTACAGTAACCACACCGGTAACCGCAATCCCCGCCGAAATATTCAACTATAGTATAAGACTTGTTCCCTGCCATCTTTAACATGGGGTCAGATGACAGCTGAGTTTGCCCGGTGTCCGGGCAAGTCCTGCTGGATGACAAACCCCGCCCACACCCTCTACGTCATCCGTGATGCGTTAAAGACAAGTGGGAGCTTTAAAAATACTATTTTGTTTCTTTGTGCCTTTAAAAAAAAGAATTAGAACTTTACTTTAAAACGCTGTCTAACTCCCTCAACCAAAAAGCTGTAAAGACTAATTATTAGCTCACGATTTAAATGGTAAAATGGACCTGCACTTGTATAGCGCTTTTCGACCACTCAAAGCACTTTACACTACAGACTGTGCTCATTCACCCTTTCACACACACATTCATACTGGTGGCAGAGGCTACCCTAAACGGTGCCACCTGCCACCATTGGGAATTCATTCACACACCGATGAACACAGCACATCGGGAGCAATTTGGGGTTCAGTATCTTGCTCAAGGATACTTCGACATGTAGGCTGCGATGGTCGGGGATTGAACCACCAACCCTTCGGATGGGGGCCAACCAACTCTCCCAACTGAGCCACTGAGCCGCTTAACGTATCTACTGAATCTGTGTGAGTATATAATTATAAATGCACATATATTTATATTTATTTTTTTACTGAATTTCTTACATTCTTTATCAATCTTGGCTAAACCAACATAAACCCTTGGTGCTGGATATATTTGTAACTGTTCAAAATGTCCGTATTGTTCTATGTTTTTTGTATCATTTGTATAATGTAATCTTCACGAATAGAAAATTTAAAAAGTACTATTTTGTTTCTAATATGTATTTTTACATTGAGAAAATTGTCAATTTTTTTGTAATTTGAATTTTGTATTCAATGAAGTTTATTTAAAAGAATAAAATAAACTAGGACTGCAAGTAGTGAACGGGCCCTAGCAGTACACGCCTGTCGGGGCATGCTGCCGTCGGGGTGTGTGCGTTACAGGGGCCAGTCTATACCACCCCTATGAATTTCATTGCCTTAAGTGTTATAGTGTGGCCACGGTACCAAATATGAAATTAGACTGCCACCACAGTGCCACCTAGGGGGCCGATCAATAAAACCTTCAAGGGTTATCTTTAGGAGGGCGTTGACAATAAGTGTACCAAGTTTGGTGTTAATCCGACCAACCGATTTGGAGATATAAAATACTTCAATTTAAAGAGCGCCACCTAGTGGTTATCGGCCAAAATTTTGCACAGAGCCTCAGGGGCTCATGGGGAAGTAGGATCTTGAGTTTCATGTCATTCAGACACATCAATGTGGAGACGTGCAACACGTGTTTTGTGTTGAAAATAGCGCCACCTGCAGGAAGTTGTTATTTAATAACTTGAGTATTCTTTGGGTTATCAAAATTTTAATAACTTTTTGTTATGAGGGTCCATAGATGCTGTGTGCAAAGTTTGGTGCAAAACGATGAAATTGCCTAGGAGTTCGAAAAAGTAGGTTTACGATATTTCACAAATTTGCGGGAAAAAAACTCTGGGCGTGGCCTATATCACGAGATTCAGCACAACTCAGTGAACGCGTGGATATAAGGTTTTTAAATGTGTGATTAAGTATGTGGGAGTTATTAGCCAAAATGCACTTTCCTTTATTATAGCGCCACCTAGTGGTGGAAATTCAGGATGACAATATATTATAAAAAATTTCGCCAGGTGTGACTTATATTTAAAGTTTCATGAGTTTTGGGGTATGGTCAGGCAGTGAAAAATGCGATCATTTGGGAAGAAGAAAAAATGTTTTTAAATCATTCGAAATACAATAGGGACCTCGCAGGTCGTTGCCTGCTCGGGCCCTAAAAATAGAAAAGGGAGCCCAGCCCTCGAGACAAAAATAAAATTAACACAAAAAACATTCAGCACTTTTATATCAGAAAGCTTTGTGTTGTACAGATCTTGGTTTATTATACTTGCTAACAAAATTAATCCCATGTTGTTCACATATGTAGCCTATCAAGTATTGTGCAGTAGTGAAATGAGAAATTTTATGTTCAACTATCAAATAATAAGCAAAAGGATACGCAAGAGTAGAACACAGCCTGAAAAGAGTTATCTGTAAAATGATTACTAAACATGAAAAAAATCAAGTTACCTTGATAATGTGTAATAACATAAATACTATTCACAAGATGCATTTGTAAACGATGGGCATTATGGTGCAGACTTTTCAGTTTGTGCCAGATAAAAACACAAAATCATGAGTACAGAACTGTACAGCATATTTATTAAATCATCTGTGCAAAGGACAGCAAAATAAATCTGAACCACAATCCTGCACAAACAACACTAACAGTAAAATACAAAAAGGCCAAGGGAGAGTTTGTACGTAGAAAAATAAGTTAGAAAATCACAGGTGGGCCAATGATTTCTTGGTTATGCCACTTTAAAAATGACCTTACAGAGGTAATAGCTTCGTCTGTGTGTATTATTTTTCACCAGTAACATATATATAACTGAATTACTTTCTTTTCAACATAATATATTTCCCTCTCACCAGTCATGTAACAATCCGTCATTGTCTTGGGAGATTGGCATTTATGTAAAAACTGATGTCCATAGAAGTAGCCTCTGCTCTGCATGCACGTTTCCTGCACCAGCACAGTGGATTTATAGAGGTGATGAAGCAGCAGCTGTAAAGTTGAAGCGCTACTGACAGACACAAACCCTTAAATGAACTCTGGGTAGACATCAGTATCTTGATTCCTGTTGATGGCTTTTTGGTTGGGTGCCTAACTAAAGTTCCCCTGGGGGACGGGGATGTTTTCATGAAGGTATTTCATACTGCCTTGCTCAGAGAAGTCAGCCACAGTGTGTCCCTCCCCTCGAAGGACCCACTTGGTGGTCAGAAGTCCCTCCAAACCCACTGGACCTCTGGCATGTATCCGTGCTGTACTGATTCCAACCTCAGCTCCTGCAAAATAAGTATCGGAAAAATTAACTCTTCTGCCCCGTGTTTAACTTAGTGGTAGGTTAGATCCATAGGTCGATGGATGGATGGATGGATGGATGGATGGATGGATGGATAGATGGATAGATGGATAGATGGATAGATGGATAGATGGATAGATGGATAGATGGATAGATGGATAGATGGATAGATAGATAGATAGATAGATAGATAGATAGACAGGTAGACAGGTAGATAGATAGATAGATAGATAGATAGATAGATAGATAGATAGATCCATAGATCCATAGATCCATAGATCCATAGATCCATAGATAGATTACTTTATTCATCTCCGAAGGGAAATTCGGTTGTCACAGCAGTCCGGTATTCAAGTACAATAAAATACAATAGAATAAAATACTGAGGTAGCATAAATAAAAACAACAATAGAAAAAAAACACAGAAAAAAACAGGATGTGAATTATCATATTTATCTGAAATGGCATTACGATGTTAAACCATATCTCCTACTGTACATACCTAGGCCAAAGCGGTAGCCATCAGCAAAGCGAGAGCTGGAGTTCCAGAACACACAGGCGCTGTCCACCTGCTGCAGAAACTGTTCAGCTGTTTCTTCATTTTCTGTAACAATGACATCAGTGTGGGAGCTTCCATATTTGTGGATGTGGTCCACAGCCTCTTGCATGCTGTCCACCACCTCAATACAGCACTCCAGGTCCCCATACTCTGTCCTCAGAGACTTCACTTCAGATGGGCTGAAAGTTAAATAGGATGCAAACCGTGGGCCTGCGTGAATCTTCACCTGAAGAGAACACAATAGCACAATGATTTAATCAACAGAATATGGAAATGATCTGAAATAATAGAAACATTTTTAAAAAAGGCCTAAAAACCTTTCTTTTTAGAAAAGCCTTTTATTAAATGTATCATTGTGCTTTGGCCTATTAACCTGTTTTTAATCTTGTTGTACTCTGTAGCACCTTGGGATTGCTTTTAACAATGAAAAGTGCTTTACAAATAAAATGTATTATTATTATTATTACATTGCCATAAACAGGTATGCTGTGTGTAAAACTTATGTGCAAAATAGTGTGGGGGCATGTTACTTACATGTTCTGTTCTCAGCATGTCAATTATCTGATCAAATATAGGAGTTCTCAGCAAATCCCTGTGAATAAGGAGGGTCTCCATGGCATTGCAGGCCGCAGGGTAGTCACATTTGGAATCTTTGACTGGAATGAAGCATAAGTTAGTACATGTATATTCATTCAGGTGTTCTGTGTGAATCAAACAAGTTAATAACTCTAGTGCAACATGTAAAGTTATATCAATTACAACAGCTAAAATAGCAGAATATACAGTCATAGAAAAAAATATTGGACCATTGTTTTCTTCAATTTCTTGTTCATTTTAATGCCTAGCCATTTTCCATGGTTTTCTTGATAATAACCGAAATCATTATCAAGAAAACCATGGAAAATGGCCAGATATCAGCTCTTGAATTAAACTCTTATGAGCCTTTTTTGTTGTTATCATTATATTTGTCCAAACAAATGTACCTTTAGTTGTACCAGGCATTAAAATGAACAAGAAATTGAAGAAAACAAGGTTGGTCCAATCATTTTTTCCATGACTGTATATATTTCCATTTCTACAACTTTTAAAACCATGGTAGGTATTAAAAACAGCAAACAGCTATACACACCAACATCGATAGCTTTGTCTATACTGGCATCACTGTCTATGTAGACGTGACAGACGCCCTCGCTGTGGCCCAGTACAGGAATACCCTTCGCTGCCCTTTGGATGTCCCGGACGAGCTGGGATGAGCCTCTTGGAATGATCAGGTCGATCATCTTGTCTAGTCTGCATAAATCCTCGACCTCTTCACGTGTGCTCACCTACACATCAAGGTAAATTTAATACATGTCACAGTTGATAGTCATAATGTTAAAACTGGTACTTTGTCAATAATGCAATGCTTTTCAGTTTTACCAGTTGAATGGCATCTGACACTCCGTGAATGGAAAGTGCTTCCTGAGTGAGCTGATGTAGAATTTTATTGGTGTTAGAAGCTTCTTTACCGCCCTTCAGTAGCAAAGCATTTCCACTGGCAATAGCCAGAGCTGACACCTAAAAACACAGCAACAAACACATGAAGATAGATAGATAGATAGATAGATAGATAGATAGATAGATAGATAGATAGATAGATAGATAGATAGATAGATAGATAGATAGATAGATAGATAGATAGATAGATAGATAGATAGATAGATAGATAGATAGATAGATAGATAGATAGATAGATAGATAGATAGATAGATAGATAGATAGATAGATAGATAGATAGATAGATAGATAGACTTTATTTATCCCAAGCTGGGAAATTACAGTGAAAATGTGAGTTTGATTTTGAAGGACAAAGATGTACAAAGTGTCCCAGAGCAGCAGCTTATGGTGCTTAAGTCCACAGGCTGAGCGTCACGGTTGACTGACCTGTGGGAGACAATCAGGACGTGACTCAAAGATGACCAGCAGGACACCGATGGGGACAGTGATCTGCTCCAGCTCCAGGTTGTTGGCCACCCTGGTCCTCCTCAGCACACGGCCCACGCTGTCCCTGGAGGACACAGCAAGCTGACGGAGGCCGATGGCGAGGCTGTTCAGCTTAGAAGTTGACAGACTGAGGCGGTCAATCAGTGGCTGGGAGAAACGACCTATGAGGCAATTGAATAAACAAATAAACTCACTGACAATTATGCAATACTATACCACTACTATAGAGCCACAAAGATAAAATCTTTTTTGCTTTCTAGCAACCAGATGCACTCCACTGGTTGCAAATGAGAAATGATCAATGAGAAAATTACTCTACTCTCTCACTTGATTTATTACTTCAGTAAACTAGCTAGCTTGTGCTTGTGTTACTCTCTGTGCCTCTGTACCTGATGCTGTTGCTAACTCCATGTCTCTCCTGTTGGCACTGAGAATCTCATCTTTCTTCTCTGTAAGCAGTTCAGCCAGAGTGCAGATGATCTCCCCTCTCTGAAAAAACAAACACACACCACAATGACATTAACAAATACCACAATGAGACTAATTAAAGCTGCAACCGGTGCAATTTGTAAAACTTAATGATTTTGGCAACCTCTTGAAGAAAATGATTAATTTTTTTCCTGTTTTAGTGTTAATAGGGTTTTTATTTATTTTGTTTTTGTTTGCTGAGTGTTAACCAAGAGATGCTCTCTGCCTATTATAATTATGGAAATTAATTTAGTATCAATTATAATGAGGTAAGGAGACTAAACCTAAAGATTAACTTCATGGCTTGTTGAATTAAATATTATTATACCAGTGCTAAATTAATAACAATACATGTTATTCCACTGTGATAGTGAGCAGATATACAATTCTACTGCAATCATGTCTAGAAATTATTAAAACTCCATGAGAAATCTTTATATTTGAGAGCATTTCAAAATAAAACCACACTGATGGGGGCAAGAAATCCACCTGTTCAGGGTCCAGGGAGGCCAAAGCTCTGCCTGCATGTCTGGCCATCTCTGTCTGCTGCTCCACAGTTGGACCTGATGGTGTCAATAATAAACACATCAATATAAAAAAAAAAACACAAAACACAGCACATGGGTAAAATGTTGTTTCTGGACAGTTTTATCCAGTACCTGCAGGTTTCACTTCAGAGAAGAAGGTGCCAACTTTCTTCCCTTCCACAATGTCTGTGATGACGTGGCCGGTGACTTTAGGATGTGTGCCGTTGGCAATGACAACAGATGTCCCGCCCTGTAGCGCCCAAAGGGCTGCTTTCACCTGATTCAGACAACATGATTGAGTATAATGCAACTTTTTTTAATCATCATTCAGCCAGCCTAGTCCTGTTTACACTAGGAGATAAATAAATTGATTGTCACGCTGACCTTGGCTTCCATGCCTCCAATGCCGACTCTGGACTTAGTGCCGTACGTGATTGACTGCTGGTCTCCAGGATAGAATATATCAATGAGCTTGGCATCATCTGTTCCAGGGGGACTGTCGTATAAGCCTGCAGAATAGATTTCCAAAAAAGTCACATTGTTATTGATATATTTCGACCAAGAAAGCTCTGTCCAAAAGGCCAGACAGTATACAGAAAGTTTCTATTAACAGAAGACTTATTAAAGTGAGATGTTCATGAATAAAAGCAGGGCAGTGACAGCACATTATTGCTAAAATTTTAAGCCGATTAACCCTCCTCTGAACCCCGCAACCTGCCGGCTGGTTTACAGGCACGTTTTCTTGCTTTTAAACTAAACCTAAACCCATTCCACAAAGTAATGTCTGTATATTAGGTCCACTCTTTTTAAACAGAATGGTGACGTCAAGGTTTCTCAGTGAATACCCATCCAAAAATAATATGAAACACACAAAAGAGTGAACGACAGCCTGACAGCGGTGGCATTTAAGGAGGCTGAGCTGTTGAAAGGACTAAACTGCTGTTACCAAACCAGAACGTTTCCACACTTAGACACTGTGTGGAAAACATGTTAGGAACTAATATTAGCTGCTGTCAGTCAGTCTGCTCAAATCCATTTTGCCTGTTAAGGCTACGTATCAATCTACTCCTACAGGCCTGTGTTTTAATAGTAACAAGTTGAGAGGAGGAAGCAACTTGTGATAAATTATCTTGTTATCTCAAGAAATCTACCTTTTCTTTTCTGAAAACAATGCAGCCGTTTGGAGACATTTTACATAAACACATAAACCGAACTTGATGCACACATGTAAAGTAAATCATAATCCTCAAATTAGTGATTTTTTTTTTTACCTTCCACATCAGACAGGGCAATAAGGAGGTCTGCTTTCATTTCAACAGCCAGCCGTGCAGCCAAGCTGTCATTGTCTTTGATGCTTATTACCTGAAATACAAACAGAAAAAATCACTGTATCTCACATTACACTGTAGAACAGCAGCTTATCAGTTGCTACCTTGCAACAACAAAAGCCTCCAAGTCTCATTCAGCTGCAAAACAAACAACACATGTTCACCCTTTTCCATAAGTAGACAATGCAAGCACGTGTGTGCACAATTAAATGATAGAAAACAAGACCACTGCACTTTGAGACAACATTTAAAGCAGCCTTTTTAAAAAAAGCCATGTGTCCAAGAAGTTATATGTTAGTGAGGATGTGATTGTGGGTTAAAAGAAACGCATGACAATACGCATGACTTAAGCACTCCACCATCACAGTTCTGGGCCACATTTAGCATTCCCACCATGCCCTTCACACAGTACCCACATTTACCCCCTGCAGGTCACTGTTGGGAACAGGGGGTGGAACAACAGCATCATTGGTGTTGATGATAGGAACTATGTTCATCCGCAGCAGTTCGTAGAGCGTGCTGTTCAGGTTGCGACGCTTCTGCTCATCATGAAAATCCAGGTTGGTGACTAGAATCTACAGAAGTGGACAAGTAGAAAAGTAGAGAATTAAGCGACATTTAAAAATCTGTTAGTGTTTTACTTTGTGGGAAAAGTCAAATACATACCTGTGCAGTACAGGTGCTGTACTGGGTGAACATAGCTTCATACAACGCCATCAGACCGCTCTGTCCAGCAGCTGCACATGCCCTTGCCTCCAAAACTGGAACTGACTGAAAACAGATGTGAAAAAAATTAAACAAAGTTTTTCGCAAAGAGTGGTTTTTAATCCCCAGTGTTTACGATTATAATTCACCATTTCTTTGAGTTGGTTCTGTCCAGAATGCAAGGCTTGTCTGACGCTCTGAGACAGCAGGATCTCATGTCTTAATCTCTGCTTCCCAAACGCCACAGCACCACTGGTGACAATCATCATCTCCCTGCCTTGATTCTGCAGCATGGCCACCTAACAGAAAACACAAAGGCTATAATAATTAATTACTTCTTCCACAGTCAAGATCACTTCAGCCAACAACTCCAGTTTAGTTGAGTCTTTCTTAAGCCCACATAACAGTATGATCAGTCATCATCATATCTCATCTGTATTAACTATATTAATGTGGCGTTACCTGCTCTACTATTGAGGCCAGACGTCCCAGTGCCAGACCGCACTCATCTCGTGTCACCACAGCACTCCCAAGTTTCACTACAATACGCTTGGCCTGCTTTAACTCACTGCGGTGGGTTAAAGACTTCCCATGGGGACGTGGGACTGCAAAAAATACATTTAAAAAATCATTTTATTACATGTCAGCATGCACCAAAGAGTATTACTGTACATAGAGATTGTGATAATTTGTTAGGTAAGAAAAAGAAGGGGGATTGTTACTTACAGTTAACCTTGGAATATGTTCTGATGGAGACAGGACAGACATTTGACTGCCTGATTCTGGGTGGTAAGCGAGAGCACAAAGCCAATCTGGCAAACATGGCACTTACACTTGAGGACAACTGTGATGGACACACAAAGCAGTGTCAGGTTACTCTAACAGTGCAATAACCTGATCTGAGATAAGCAGCTTTTGTATTAGATTGCATGTTTGGTTATATCCTGTAGGACATAACATAAATGGCTCTGAAAAAATTTTCATAAATATGGGAATACTACAAGCAAAGAGAGTGATAGCTCTAACGTGGAAAAATATTGGCAAACCAAGTATTACGCATTGGTTCAAAGAAATGTCTTTATGTTTACCATTAGAAAAAATTACATATACTCTAAAAGATAAACAAGAAATATTTCAGAAAATATGGGGGTGCTACATCCAGTATATTAAGAACAAAGATTTATCTGATGTACTGTGTGAAACAGGGACAGCATAATTTTTCCCTGTACAGGACCACAATCATATGCTGCATCCTGAAGATTGCTTTATATCATCTGTAAGAACTCTCATGGACTCAAGTGCTCTTATAGAATGTACCCAATGTTTGTATAGCGTTTGAATATGTTTGTCTATGTATTTTGTATATCTATGTAAAAACTCTAATAAATATATTGTTGAAAAAAAAAAAAAAAAAGATTGCATGTTTGGCTATCTACACATTCATTAAAATGTAAAGACAATATTTAAGAAAGTTAATGAACATTACTAATGTGAATAACAATTTTCTGTGCCATGAGGTTCACTGTTACCGACATTGTATTGCTGCTTGAACTTGACACACTGACCCAGTATATATATTGTTGTTTTGATTTGTTAGCTTCACATGTTAGCTAAAAGCTTAAAACTTCCAGGGGTTAGGTGCTGATCATACAAGTACACTCACGTATGTGAAGCCACTGCAGTTTACAACCAAGTTAATAAGGCTAACATACTGTAGCTAAGTGTATGGTGTTTCTGCTGTCAAAACCTACCTGGAGCTAGCAGCCGTTAGCTAGCATTAGCTATTATGAGCTACCTTACTGCCTAGCTTAGCTGCTTTTATCGACTAAATGCACCAAAGAAATGTTGTACAGTTGACTCCTTACCTCACAATGTGAAAGTCTAGAAAACCAACTACAACTACACTTGTAAGTGCACTGCAGGAGACACGTAGTCAGCCGGTCTGGCGCTGCTCTGCTGCCACATCCACAGCCCACGTTGGTTAGGAAGGAGGGAAGGACGTAAAGGAGCTACGCACGAACGACGTGTACGTAGGATATCTGGATACGTCCATGTAGAAAGAAAAGGATTTACGCAAACCAGTACTTACGTACGTAGAAATCCTACGTTGTTGGGTGGACACTTACGTAGCTGTGGGAAGCACAGGAAAAGAGGGTAAAAAAAATAACACTGACAAGTCATGTTGACATTTTGTTCCAGCTTTTGTTTACGTTGAGAAAACACAAGTTATATCAATATAAAGATTGACAGATAGCGTATCGTAAAATGCATAAAAAAATATGAATTAATGTTTTACATAAGATACATGGTTTATTATGACATTATTGATTCAGATATAGCTTAAATACAAAAAATAATTGAATACATTTTGATGCCACATTTGTTCATGAAAATGGAAACATATTAATAACAAATTGTGTTGCTCTGTATTACCAGGCCTATATAATTGCTTTAACTATCACTGAATATTACCTTAAGCATATTTATTAGCTAAATGACGGAAGTGTTATGCATTCACTTGTGAAAAAAATCCCTGTTTTTCTGAATTAATGAGGTAAAGATCTCAGAATTGTGAAAAAATGTATCCTGTAAAAATATTCTGATTTTGCTTTTCTGTATGAGATCATTCTAAAACCTTTGTATTCTGAAATATTAATCTTATTATAAATATTTTTTTTTTCTTTAAAAACAGGGATTTTTTTCTCGGAAGTGAATGCATCACACTTGTGTTGTCATGCCATGTCATTCCAGTGAACAGTTAATTTGCTGATGAAGACTGAGATGCTGATAAAAGCTCCTGCAAATCTAGAGATTGCACCTGATTATTTTGTCAAATTACTGAACCCAGGGTAAGAAAAAATACACTTCACACTAAATTGAATTAGTTTTACTGGATTAAATTGAAATGGTGCATTTACAACAAATAATAGGACATTCTATTCACTTAATCCAGTTTGTTGGAAATGTGCCATTCCATTGTTTGTGGTCTCTTGAAAGTCAATGGCCTGAATCAGCTAGTGGAAGACATTATCTCATCTTTAGTAATCTGACACTGAGGCACATGAGTGGCGTGTGCATGCCAGGAGAGACCTGTGAAACATTCATGAGCAGAAGAGCCAGGAACACAGTGCACACTGAGCTGCCACCACAGGTGCACACAGAGCTATGGGGACTGTTGAGGAAACTTTAAAGTGTCCCGTCTGCCAGGATTTCTTCACAGATCCTGTGACGCTGCCATGCAGACATGACTTCTGTCTCACCTGCATCCAGGCTGTGTGGGAAACAGATGGGTCTAATGGGGGTCCATTCTTCTGTCCAGAGTGTCAGATATTCCTCCCCTCAGATCTCACTCTGGAGGTAAACACCAGCCTGCAGACCAAAGTAAAGGATTTCATCCCTAACAGGCCATCAACAGCAGAGCTACGGACACCCAGCAGGGAAACCAAATCAACCATCCACTGTGACCACTGCATAGAGACGCCATCAGTGGCCATACAGACCTGTCTGACCTGCGATGCCTCGCTGTGCCAGGCTCACGCCCTGCTGCACCAACAGAGGTCTGCTCTGAGGGAGCACACAGTCGTGGAGGTGACGGGGGATCTGCTGTCCCTGAAGTGCAGGGAGCACCGTGATGAGCTTAAGCTCTTCTGTATGGAGGAGAGGGTCCCTGTGTGCTGTCTGTGCGTCCTGGTTGGCACACACAAGAACCACAAAGCGTCTCAACTCCAAGAAGCCTGCACAGACTTCAAGGTGAATATGAGCAGTGTTGTCATTGACTAGTGTATTTTAATCTGAATATTACCTTAAGCATATTTATTAGCTAAATGACGGAAGTGTTATGCATTCACTTGTGAAAAAAGCCCTGTTTTTCTGAATTAATGAGATAAAGATCTCAGAATTGTGAGAAAAGTTCTCCTGTAAAATATTCTGCTTTTGCTTTTCTGTATGAGATCATTCTAAAACCTTTGTATCCTGAAATATTAATCTTAATATAAATATTAATATATATTTTTTAAAAACAGGGAGTTTTTTTCTCAAGTGAATGCATCACACTTGTGTTGTCATGCCATGTCATTCCAGTGAAATTAATTTGCTGATGAAGACTGAGATGCTGATAAAAGCTCCTGCAAATCTAGAGAAATCTATTTTATTTCCTTGTAAAAGTCATGATTTTTTTTTTTATATATCTCTGTTGAGGTATTTATGTTGTATAGGTCTTTTGTATTTCTGTTTTCAGAGCATGTTAGAGACCACCATGAGCCAACTGCTGAAGAGGAGAAGTGAAGCAGAACATGCCATCAGGGACTTGGAGTCCTTGTATACACAGACAGTGGTACAGTCGATGTGAAATACGCCTTTTTAATCATTTATTGTTTTATTTTGTTAGTATTCAGTCCTTGGCCTGCTGGTGGACTCACCTCTGGGTGCCTGTACAGAAAGGAAAAATGTAATGAAAGACCCTCTGCCCGCTGCCCCTAAACTAGGAAATTGTCCAATCCCGAGTAAAGCTCAGTTAAATTTTTATATCAAGTAAATTTTTTATTTAATTTTTTTAGTTTTTTAATTGTATTTTTGGATACAATTTCTATTTTTATTTTGTGCATTATGGATCTTTTTGTGTTCTTAAAACATGTTTTATTATTATTATTATTATTATTATTATTATTATTACACTGTCGCCCATAAAGTTGGAATAATCTTGTTTTCAGACACAATCCTCAGTAATTTGTGGATTAATTTTAATTGTGATATGTTTGGAAGAGATTGATTAATAAAGTTTTGAGAAGATTTACACTTCATCGGTCAATAATAAATCACATTGTCACAATCATTTCATGGAAAAGAAAAATATTTTATTCCAGCTTCAAGGGCAATCTTGTATTATTATTATTATTATTATTATTATTATTATTATTATTTGCAGAATCCCTTCTTGTATGAATTAAAATAATGATTTTTTCTCCTCGCTTTTTTCCATAGAAGTCTGCTGCAGATTTCAGAGAGAGAATCTCAGACAAGTACAGCAGGATCCGTGTTGTGCTGGATGGTGATGAGCGTTTGATGATGCAGATTATAGATGCAGAGGAGACGTATATGACAGAGTGGCTGGAGGCCCAGAGGAGCAGCATGGAGGCTCAGATCAAGGAGATAGACAACCTCAGAGCCTCCAGCAAATCACTCCTCCAGGAAACAAATGAGCTGCGATTCCTACAGGTAGATTACATGCAGTAATATTACACTAGTGTGTTGTTGTGGCCATGTAAAAATCAAGTCCTGAACTGTTTATTTCAACAGCAAATCACAGCACAGAATCTTTGGTGAGTATATCATCACTATTTTTTCTCTCCTGATTTAATTATTTTGTATATTTTGCTCTCTAACGGTTTTGAGTTATTATTGAAGTGACCCTTTGGATTTAGCGCCAATCCAGGAAGTAGACAGAGACCTGTGTGACCTCGAGAAGCTCAGAACAGTAGAGAGGCTGGTTGATGACCTCTCAGTGGCTCTGTCCCAACACTTTCCACGAATCTGGTCATGTTAGTAAAGAATCAAACATTTTGCAATCTAAAACCAACCCAGTTATCTCTGTAGCTGTGTGCTGATTGTAGTTCTTTATTTGCAGATCTAAGTTCTCCTGCTCTGGACTCCAAGACAGCCCACCCGAAACTGGAAATATCCCAGGACAGGAAACAAGTGTACTGGAGAAGGCAGCCTGCCAGTGAAGCCCTCAGCCCTCAGCCGTATGACTCCCAGTACAGTGTCCTGGCTCAGGAGAGTTTTTCTACTGGTCGGCACTACTGGGAGGTCATTGTGCAGGATAAACCTTACTGGCTAATGGGTGTGACCACAGGGCCGGTGGATAAACAAGATGCTCCCAGTCAGAGCTCCTCCAGCCTGGGAGTGAGCAGCACATCCTGGTGCATCTACCATGGAGATGGACAGTACCTGGCCTGCCATAGTACCCAGGAGAAGCAGCTTTCAGTGGGGAAGAGAGTCAGGAAGCTGGGCATTCTGGCAAACCTCCAGAAGGGGGAGCTGTCATTCTACGATGCTGATTCGATGACCTTGCTTCACTCTTTCTGTGTGCAGTGCTCAGAGCCTCTCTACCCCATGTTAAACCCTTGCATTGATGTGAATGGACTCAACAAGCAGCCGCTTACTTTGTTTGGGATTAAGGACCCCTGGGATTGGCATATTAACCCATTGAGGCCTGAAATGCCTGTAAAACCTCTGGGTGATTTTAAAATCAGCCCCTAAAACCTGAAGTTTTTCTGGAAATTCAACAGAAGTGTCAACGCTTCTACTAAATAATAGATTTTTCAGCCTCTGTAGCAGATAGAAATGAAATTCTAAAAGTATTTGAGAGCTTATACAAATACTACAAAACGACGTATCCGCTTTCCAGGCTTCAATGGGTTAACACAAATGGGGGCAGTGTTGGAATGTAACTAAGTACATTTAGACAAGTACTGTACTTAAGTACAGTTATGAGGTACTTGTACTTTACTTGAGTATATCCATTTTATGTTACATTATACTTTTACTCCACTACATTTAGTGCCCAGTTTTAGCAACTTTTCATGTCAAGATATTACATGAAACACATAATCAATATAAAGTGATTTTATATTAAATATAAGTAGTTAAAATGAGTCCGACCTTTACAAAATTATAATAAACATAACATAAATCAATTGGATGGTCAGACACAGCTCCTATAATAAGTCTATTATAAAGTGTGTAGCCAAAATACATACACTCAGACCCTTTATTGTAATTTTTTTTATTATTTTCCACCAGGTTCAACTATTTTCTCATGTTTGCTGTGCATTTTCTTGTTTTCCAGTGTTATTGCTACTATTGGAGCACTGTTGTTTGATGAAAATAATTTCATTTTTTAATTGAATGAATATTTGCTATTAATGTTAGTAAAGAAAAACAACAATTGACTCAGTGAAAGTGGAAAATAATGTTAATATATAGTATTTTTATTACAGTTTTTGAAAAGGGATGAATGTAACAAGTAGGATTTTTTTTTAAATTGATGCATAAAGCTTTAAAAAGTTATAGTTAAGCTGATATAGATGATACACATACATTTCTCATTACCAGCAGCAATGGGAGAAAAAGCAAAACTAAATATACTGTATAACTGTTTATTTTGATATTATATTATTGAGATCTACAATGCTGATGTTTTATAGCAAGCTATGAAGTAAGAAATACAGTCGAGAAGAGATATTTAAAGTTTCTGAGTTTAGTCTTAGGTCCATAGTTGTATAGGTATATCGTATTATAGAGTATGTAGTATACCTTTTCATCGTCATGTACAGTAAATATTTTATCAAGTCGTATCAGGTGCATCTTCTAACAGCCCTTTTGTTCTCTGGTAAAGTCTATCTGTGTGGTCAGCAGATTAGCAGCTCTCATGTTTGACTTGATGTAGTTCAGGAAGTAAATGACCCGTGCGTAAACTACTGGCTCGTTCTTTGTACTACCGTCCCCTCAGCTCACCAGAGCATGGAGGACATGCGTGCCTTCATTCTCGCATGTCAGTGGCCCTACAGAGTCGCTGCCCTGCAGCAAACAAAATACCCAGTGAGGACAATCATCTGTCACCCAGGACATTTTTTTTAATCAGTAGATTTCAAAGCTGGAGCATGTTTTGTGACTCCACAACAAGACAGACATATTCAGCTCTTGAAAAGTATTAAGATCAGGTAAACTTGTTTGATTTTAAGCAGTAATTCAGTGTGATTGTTCATTATAAGGTATATTTTTTCTACCTATATACAGTCATGGAAAAAATTATTAGACCACCTTTTTCTTCAATTTCTTGTTAATTTTTAATGCCTGGTACTATTAAAGGTACATTTATTTGGACAAGTATAATAATAATAATATTTGACATCTAACCATTTTGCATGGGTTTCTTGAGAATGATTTTGGTTATTATCAAGAAAACCATGGAAAATGGCTAGATATCAGCACTTCAAATACATTCTTATGAGCTATTTTTGTTGTTATCATTATATTAGTCCAAACAAATGTACCTTCAGTTGTACCAGGCATTAAAATTAACAAGAAATTGAATAAAACAGGGGTGGTTTGATATTTTTATCCAATACTGCATTATGCATTTATGAGGAATAATACTATATTTACTTAATGTAAGAAGGGTTTTTTCCTAAAATAATGTCCCATTGAACTTTGTTATTCCTTTTTAGAGACCTCTGTCAAACACTGTGCTCGACTGATGACAACATAGGGCATGTTTCCCTTAAAGAGCTCAAGGTAAAAAATCCTGTGTTTAAACCCACATTTACTGATTCCAATTTTTTCCTTATGGCACGATAGGGGACTGAAATGTTTTGAGGATTTCTATAAGGAAGGGATCTTCCACCCTCTCATCTTTTTAGATATTTCCAGGAGAGGAACAGTGCAAAATCCTTATTTACCAACTTCCCTCACCTTCCATCTAAGCAGCCATGGGATGAACTCTTACAATTTAATCCTTTACAAAGGTCTTTAACCTCAAGGGTATACAGTTCTATCCAGTCATATGATGATCATTTACCCACCAACACAAGGGAGACTTGGGAGCGTGAGCTGGGATTGGTCTTTGATGAAAGCTGGTGGGAATCTGCACTGAAAGTCATTCTCAAAACCTCTATTTGTGACCTTAATACAGTTTAGAGTTGTATTTAGATGCCATTAATCAAAGACAAGGTTGGCACAGATTTTCTCAAATATGGTAGATGTCTGTGACAGATGTGGAGGCTCACCCTGTAATCTTATGCATATGTTTTTCTCTTGTCCAGCTCTGAAGAAACTTTTGGCAAATTTACTTCAACACCATGTCTGAGGTATTCTCCAGAACTATATACCCTATATACCGGAAGAATATACCCTATATACTACTAAAGAATTGGAAGTGTTATCTTATACCTCAGTTATTGCTAAACGTCACCTCCTTCTGAATTGGAAATCCACAACAGCTCCTTCCAGCACGCAATGGATTAGAAAATTAGATATTCAAGAAGGGGAAACTTGAGCAATTTCTATAATTTAATGGCAACTATTTATGGACTTTTTTGTGACGATGTAACAAAAATCTAAGGGTATGTACAACATGTTTAATGCAGACACCAATGTACCCTGATATAGGTATGTCACTCTGTTGTTTTTGTATACAAATCAATAAAAATATGACACAAAGAGCTCAAGGTATACCTCACTTTAAAAAGCATATATTGTCTCTTTTAGTTTTCCACAAACGTATTATTTTTTTATTGGGGATGGCTCTGGACTTGAATAAATGAAAAGCTTCAAGGGAAATCCAATTAAATATCACATTTAGAGGTAAAGTAGATTTCAGGCTTTTCTTTTCTTGGCCACAATACATTTCACATAAATGATAAAGCATCTTTTTAAAAAAAATGTTTTAATGATGGTTGTATTAAGTATTATTGTGCATGATTATTAAGAAATTCCACTGCCATTTGAATGAAAGAACATATTCAGCGGAAAACCAAGGAAAATTTGATTAAGTATAGTAGTTTTACAGTGTTTCTTTCTCTCTTTTTATAATGGTTGTGTTAAGTGTAGTTGTGCTCAATTAATAAGAAATGCCACTGCCAGTGCGATTGGAATTATAAAAACAAATTACAAACAAAAGTTTGCTTATGCAGATGGTGCCTGAGTCTTCGACCTGATCCAGTTCAGGAACTGAGTGACCCGTGTGTAGACTCCGGGTTTGTTCTTCCTTCCACATTGGTCTCCCCAACTCACCACACCATAAATAACACTGGTGTGGTTTGATTGACAGGTCAGTGGTCCCCCAGAGTCACCCTGAAACAAGAACACACAGCTGACCACATAGCAAAAGCACACACCGTTTCACTCAACTATCATCTCAGGTAAATTAGTCATGCTGATATTTTTAAGATTAGATATTTATAAGTTTCCAAGACTGACCTGGCAGGAATCCACCCCTCCCTGCAGGTGGCCAGCACAGAACATTGAAATATCCAGGATCTTTCCATAAATTTTGGGTTCAGAGCATTTTTCCTGGTTGATCAGCAGCACATTGGCATCCAAGAGGTGGCTTGAGCCATATGAAGCTGCAGAGAGATAAAATATAAACAAAAACAACAACAAATGCAACAAAGTGTTAATACAGAAAGTTGTGTCCTATTTCAGTGCCTCTAAAACAAACTTTCATCATGTGGCTTTATATGCAGAAGTAGCCTTACAGTTCTCAGTGGCTCCCCATCCAGAGATTTTACACTCCATCCCATCAGGCAGTTGGGCATCAGGCAGACACACTGTTTTCACAAACTGGGTCTCATTGGCACACACTCCATCAGTCCCTTTCAGCTTCAACAAGGCTTTGGAAATGCAGTTAAAAGTCATAACAAAATCATTAACTGAAGTTATATATTACTTAAAGGGGGCATATTATGCTCATTTTCAGGTTCATAGTTCAATTTTGGGTTTCTTCAACAACATGTTACAGCCAATGCTGCTGCCCCTCTACCACACTGTCTGAGATGCTCCGTTGTAGTACCTGCCTCTTTAAGCCCCATTCCCCAAAAAGCACAAAATGAAAGATTGCTCAATGAAAGATTCCTTGGTCTTTCACGTCTGCATTCTTGTTTCTGAACCGTCCATCATTGCAGCCAACAGTATACCAAGAAAAATCACCAATAAAAGTTTCAAAACCAAAAACTGCATAATCAAACATGTTCCAGCGTGAATGTGTTGTTTTGTTTTTTTCAAATTTGAGGAAAATTTCAAGAATACAGGTTTCCCCTGACATTAGTTATATGTGCAGATGACACAATCAAAAGAAAGAATGGATTCTAGTTTCCATCCGCTACTGTTGTCTCATTGACAAGATGATTCAATTAAAAGAGTGTGTGAAAAGGTAAAAAACAACATGGACAACAAGACAATGAGACAAGCATTAGCCTATTAACGTCTTGTTATGCCCTCCTCACTCTCCACTGATGTGGATTTGGATTTTTCATTAAAGGTTGGATTTTTTGTACACCAGTCCTGGTTTCAGCCACTTCTCTTCTGTGCTTGAGTCTCCGTAGCTAATAATTTCAAAAAAGCATAATAGGTCCCCTTTAACTTTGTGTATTTTCTTATCAAAACTTTTTTTTCTCTATTTCTAGAATTCACTTATGGACCATTAATGCTGTCTTTCTGTCATCAATCATGTAATTACAAATGGCACAATTTGACTCACTCACATCCCATCTTTAGTTAACTAAAAAGGCTAAAAACTACCTCGATTTAGATAAGAAATGCTAATACTGGTTTTATGAAACACATAATAAGAGAGAGACATGGATCACCTATGTCGTTGTAAACAGCTGATGGAGTCTCTCTGTAGTTCTCGTGTCTGATAGCCTGTTCAACTCCAATGGTTTGCTCGGTGGATTCGTCTGTATTCAGCGTCAGACCTCCCATAGACACCTGCATGTCCCTAGTTGGATCACTGCTCGAACACAAACAACACAAGCATTAAGCCCACATGTGAAATGTATTTCATAATCATGGTTTTAGTAGTTTTTTTCAGATCCATTATGACTGTGCGTACATGCAGTGTCCAGCTGTAAGAACCCAGCAGCTCTCGATGAGAGCTCCTCCACATGTGTGACTGAATGGCAGTTTGGAGTTCTTTGGTCTCACGTTTACAGACACCTGCCACGGTACAGCCCCGGGAGGAGTCTTCAGACCACCATAAATTCGTTTAGTGGACTTTTTTGGTTGAGCATGCCCACAGGTGGCAAACTGTTGTGGTGTTGTGGCGCTTGGCATGACAGTAGTAGCTATTGGTTCGGAAGGTGCTGTAGGTTCAGCTGTTGTAGGTTCAACTGTTATAGGTTCAGCTGCTGTAGGTTTCGGTTCTATAGGCTTCGGTACTGTAGGTTTCGGTTCTATAGGTTTCGGTACTGTAGGTTCAGGTGCTGGAGGTTCAGGTGCTGTAGGTTCAGGTACTGGAGGTTCAGGTGCTGTAGGTTCAGGTGCTGTAGGTTCGGCCTCGGGAACAGTGGGAGCAAAGTCTGATGGGACAATTTCAGTAGGAGTCTCATCTGAAACACAAACACAAGAAGTTAACATATGATAACACCTGTTTTTTGATGACCCATAATCATGAAGTTATCTAAAGCTTTAAAGCTGACCGGTTGGTTCAGGACACTCTTCGACATCACAATAGTCCCACAACAACTTGCGACCTTTTCTGTAGAAACACCACGGCATCCCGTCTCCGTCTGGGTTTCTGTCACAGAAAATGAGTAGTGAACATTCTCTTGTTTAGATCCGCCAAACATTAAATTATGTAAGCAATTGCTTAAGCCCCCTTGTCTCTAAAGGCCCCCTAGCAAGGATTTTTAGCTAACTAAGCTAGTTGGTCAGTTAGTCAGTCAGTCAGTCAGTCAGTCAGTTAGTTAGTTAGTTAGTTAGTTAATAGGCCTTAACCCTATAAAGCCTGAACCATGAAATAATTGCCAGAAAATTCAATTTTTTTTAAAACCGAGTGCTTATTTACTTGCTGACGAATTTTTAAAATTAAATAAATTGCATATATGAATTCTAATTTGTATCATATTTGATACATCAGGTCTTTTTGTGCAATTTGTTGCTCACAGTTTGTTTTTCTTGAACTAACAAAAACATCAAACAACAACATTTTTAACTTTTCCTTTTTCCTCAAACATGCAAAATACATATTTTTTCCATATAACACAACACTGATATGAAGTTTTTTAATGCAGCAATGACTGATCCACTCGTGGAACCTGCATATCATTTTTGCTACATCCGGTATTTTTGTGCAATTTGTTGCTCAGTTTGTTTATCTTCAACACATGTATACATCAGGTTTTTGATGATGTAGAGGTCTCAAAAATTACTGTATCTAATATGATACACTTGGCTTTATAGGGTTAAAGCCCTCTGCTACTTGAAAAGCTGTAATTATGTTCTCCTGACCTGCAGAAGTTGTGAGGACCGAGTCCATCACTGTCCTCGAAGGAGTTGAAAGGATCGGCTCCATTCTCCAGGATGAAGTGAGAGTTCCAGTACAGGCATTCATGGCCGTCATCTGTCTCACTCACATTACCACGGTATGACTCTCCATCATCATCAAAGCAGTCCTCTGGGCCTGAGACATAAACCTCACTTAGTCAGTCAGGGTATGAGTTATGATGATGCATATATTGGACTGGGAAAAGGAAAAATGTAATATTTACCAACATGGCAAAAACGCCCTCTGAACCCCTCAGGGCACTCGCAATCAAAGTCATCACCATCCTTAACACATTGTCCACCGTTCCTACATGGATTAGGCTCACACAGTGAAACTTTGGGGAGAAACAGTTAACAGTGAATGCTTGCTATAAGGAACTGAAGAAACTTGATGTATTCTGTGTTGTTTGGACAAAGACATAGTCCTCACAGTGTCTGCAGTGTGGAGGCTGGAAGGGCTCCTTGCATTTGCACTCATAGAATGGGGGGTTTGAAGTCACGACACATTCACCACGCCCACATCTACCTCTTTTACACCTATTTCGAGCTGAGATGATAACAAAATAATACATTTTTTCTCATTATATATTGTGCATATATGACTGGTTTGCAGTCCTACAACAGCATGAGGAAAGGGATTTTTGTTTTTTCAAACCATTCATACTTCGCTCGCATTTCCTTCCCCTGAAAGGTTTGGGACAATCGCATTTGAAATTCTTCCTGCCTTTCTCCTCACACTCTCCATTGTTAAGGCAAGGGTTTGGGTCGCACCTGCCTAAGAAATGAGAAAAAGTTAGAAGGGGAAAACAACCTTTAAATAAGAGCTTTGAAATGTAATGTAGCCTTTAATGGGAAACTTGTACGGAAGCCATGAGAGGCAATCCCTTTGATCCATTTTCAATGTCTGATCTAAATTATTTTAGGTATTTTATAAATTATAAGGTATTGTGTGTAAGCAAGGTATGGACTGACATGTATCTCTTTTTTGGTTAGAAATGTGTTTTAGTCTCTGCTAATCTGCCATTAGCATTAGCTATTCTGTCATTTTAAAATTTAGGATTGTGCTGAGAAAATTGTACACTAAGAAAATATAATAATAAATCACCCACCAGAAAAAAAGTTTGAAAAATCAAAGTTAAAAAAAACTTTCATAGTTAGAAAAAGAAACATTTCTTATTATTGTCATAATTATGGAAGCCCATTTTCATCAGTTAAAAAAATGAAAATGAAAACTTGGCTTTGCTGAGAATTTTTTGTTGTTGCCCATATTAAGTCGAAATTATGAGATAAAAAGTCATAATTATGAGATAAAAAGTTGAAAGGAAAGAATCTTAATTTTAACTTTTTATCTCATAATTCTGATTTTTAATCTTATAATTTCCGACGTATTATTCGCAACAACAAAAAAATCTCAACAAAGCCAAGTTTTCATTCTATTTTTTAAATGACTGAAATGGGCTTCCATACGTAAACAAGTTAAAACAATTGAGCTTTTTTTTTTCATTTGCCTTTCAGGGCTTCTATACATGTGACATTACAGAGGTAGTATAAATGTTGTGGATATGAGTTTTAACTCTCACCATTTTGTTCTTGAAGATCAAAAAGCCATTCTGAATCACTTTGATCTTCATCATCATCGTCATCACCAGCTCCATCCAAAATCGCAAAGAAGAAGTCTAAAACAACAACTTTCATTTGTAAGATATAAAGCACTGTTGATTTACTCTTGCTCCTACCCGACAAACCCTATTGTCAGCTATTGTTCTATATAGAATATGTTATAAAAGGAATTTTAAAAAAGCACCGACCGTTAATTATCTCAGAATATGTCTCTTTCTTTCTGTGTTGTTTATGACGCCCAGGTCCCCGGAGCTCTCGATCATGATCACGTCCATGACCATGACCATGACGACGACGGTCATTATGACGATGACGATGTTTGGGCTTTTCTTTCTTCAGCTGAATAATAATTTGACAGCACATAAAAGTAATTATAATAAAAGATAAAGTGTGGAATATTCATGACAAAACAACAAGCTCTAATGCACTTTATTCCCAACAAAAAACCTGATCAAACATTGCAATATTTTTAAAATAAAAGCCAATGCATTTGCTTATTGCTACACAATTTGTGTGGAATATATACAGTGAAATACATACTTCAGCAGGTATGAGGAGCGCCGCCAAGATGAGGCAAAAGAACAGGAGCTTTAGGTTCATGGTGGCAGTGGATCAGAAGACACCCAGGAGAATAAACTGAGAGTGCACTGTCTGGCAGATCACTTGCACTTTTCTAAACATTTGTGTAAGTACACTAACCTTTGATTCAGCGTGGTTGTCTGGCGTCCGTCCCTGTTGTGGAGTCACTTTTATTGATTTTATCTGTGCTTTTAGAAAACTTGTTTTTCTTCGTATTAATAGGCAGAGTGTGTTAATGAATGCCTAAAACTGACAAATAACTGCTGCAAAATCGAGATTACTGTCTCTGCATTTAGTAGAATTTATTAGAACAAATTTGGATTAAATAGGATAAGCATGCCACAAAATGCAACACAGAGGCTCAGAGAGCATATTTGCAAAACCAGTTATTTGTTCGGATTCAGACTTTGGATCCAAATATACTAGGTGCATTTGAGGATAAATTGCTTTGTGCTTTTTAAATCTCTTTATGCGTTTAAAAGAAGTATATATTGTCACTTGCACAACAATATCACTAACCTTTATGAATGAAATCTTTTTCAAAAAACAGGATTTTGTCATTCAGAAGGAATATGTGAACTCGCTGTCCATTAAAAACTGTTTTCAGGGTCCTTGTTTAGTTTAATGTACTTAGAGATGGTACAAGCTGCTTCTAACATGTCTGTACATTCATGTGGAGGTTCAATAGACATATACAGGCACTGGAAGAAATGTGTAGTGTTCAACTTTAACATGATTCCTTCTGAGGAACTATCTCCCTACTGCATTTTTTTTTATCACATTGTGCATCTATGTGATTTGAAATACATTCATTTTTTTTCAAAGAGAAGAAATACGATATTAGGAAGGGTACTACTTTCTAATAAGGCACCTTTTATAAAGGGTTTATAAGTTGTAATTAATTTTGTGTTGTCAATTATGCTTATTTTTTCATTATAAACAAATTAGACACAAAAAAAAAATTCTGGATCTGTTTCAGACCATTTCAGAAAGTTATCTGAAAGTTTGGACCAGATTCTCTGCTAACTAATTAAATCCAAGTGATGAAAAGCTGTCAATAAATAGAGTCAAACCCCATATATTGACAACTTTTCAACTTTAGACTGGGTAGATTTTTGAAGGTTTGAGCATTTAGTAAATGGATTGCCAACATTGACAGTATATTATTGCCAAATATAGAAGCCTGCAGCAGCTGACATGCAATGTTTATGAGAAAGTGCTGCAAAAATGTAGAGCTCAGCAAGCTGCAGACATTTGATTCAACATCAAAGAGAATCCAAACTAAAAGTTGGGGGTAGTTTTACCTTTCACCGCAAATTTCAGCCAGTGACTACACACAGCCTGTCAATAAGTCCTTATACTCCTGTGACCTGTTGACCTTTTTTTCAAAGAATTTTCTCCCTGTGAAACAATGAACACATTACCACACTACCTACAAATCCAGGAATCTTTCGCTATAAAACAGAATCAAAACCAACTGGAAACACTAGCACTAGTGCACACTCAGAGCGACACTCAGTCAATGTTGTTGCAGTTGCTAAGTGGACTGGACGAGACACAAGAAAGGCCACTCAACATTGTTACGTAACCATCACGTACAATTTAGTTTTGCTAAATGGACTCTGACTTTAGTTAATACTGTCTCACTTTCCATTTGACTATTTAGCGTTAGCCTGCCAAGCGTCTCAATTAACGTTAGCTTACCATCGTTAAAAACAGTCAGATAAAATCTCTCGGCCAGTGTTGTGTAACTTTAGTTATCTATGCCGTATTAGGCATGGTGCTCTGTTTGCCATTCTTGATCAACCAGTTAACAACAGCAGCCGTTAGTGTCACTAAATGGACACTATCCTTCCTTATAGCTGTCTTCTTTTCTGCATGCAGTGACGTTATATGTTGCACTGACAATAATAACAACCTAAAAAATGTCATATCTGGAATGCAATCCAAGACCAATGTTGCTGAGTCACTGCAGCTAAATCTTAGCAACAAAGACAAAATTAAAATAGCTATTGAGAGGAAACCTCCATTGTGGAAAGTGCATGAAATCAGAGTTTAATGTCTGACTATGATATCCAATTTTTGTTGCAGACACCAACATGCCGAAGGATAGCCGTGCCAAGCAGGAGCAGACACCTGCACGGTGCACATGCTCCAATGGGTGCTGAATTAGTCTATGTAATTAGCCTATTGCAGCGAGCTGCACTTAGCCACTGCTCGGTTTGTTTACAGCAAAATTGATCTATAAAGTAGATTAAATTGGCGACTGCAGTGGAGGTCTGTTGATATGTCTGTTGGTCAATACTGTCTCTAGAGGATGAATTCTAATGAGTTTGATGATTCCCTGACTTCTCCCCACCAGCAGGTCAAAGTTTTCTCTTTTCCTCTGAAATATCTAAAAAAAAAAATTGTACAGACATTCATGGTCCCCAGAGGATGAATCCTAGTTAAAATCTCGCATGACCAGTATATCATAAACCTTTATAACTGGTGTGATTTTAGAAAGTAGTGCCTGAGCAAGGAATGACTAAAAGCTTCTCCGTGTAGCCACTGAACAGAGATCACTGGTAGAAGATGGAGCGTTACAGATTACAATGGGGTTAGTATTGTTGCCATTGTGGTCATGACCAGGACACAGGGCCAGGTGGAGGCAGTTTGAGAAGGTTCCTGCACAGAAGGAGAACAGCGGCGTCATGTTGTCTGCCTCAAGAAATGTCACCAGTCCTGCAGACACACTACACAAAACACCAATCCGACAGAAGCGTTTTGTAAAAGGCAGCTGATGGGGCAACCCTGCGTGCCAGGCTGTGTACTCTCCATCAAAGAACTCCACACACCAGGACTCTTCCCCGCGGCCCAGCCAGCAGTCTTCAGTGGTGCCCTTGCGGGGAATGTTGGGATAGGTAATGCCCAACTCCCAGTAAGTCTTCCCAGTCACATCAATCTCCCAGTAATGGCGACCAAAGCTGAATCCTTGCACGCTGATGACATTGAGGGTGGTGTCAAAGCGTCCAGCGAGGTCAGGAAGTTGCTGCCAGGTGTCGGTGTAGGTGGCACTGTCACCTCGGGGGGAGATGATCAGCTTTGGGTGGGCCGTCTCTGGATCTAGACACACCTCGCTGGAATCTGGAGAAACATATTTAGCAACATTTATATAGAAATGTCGACATGTTAAAGAGGTCAAGCAGTGGTTATGAACACTATAGGTATAATATTTGAACTGACAACTCTTGTTGAGTTTCTTGATAATAGGGGTCTGTGAGCGGATAAGTAGAAGCAAGTTGTTGGTGAGGCTGAGGATCTGGTCAGCTTTAACTTCGTCCAGGCTCACGCTGCTCGGGTCTGTTCTGTTTAGCAAATCCACGACTCTGGAGGAGGCAGACCACAGTGAGAAACATCAGCTGCTCAACTTAACACACACACACACACACACACACACACACACACACACACACATATTTGGTTCCATACCTGTCCACTGTCTCCATGTCTTGCTGCTCAGGGTATGAAAAGAAAGACTGAAGAAAAGCAAGAGAAAGCAAGATTAAAATGAAAAAAATAACATATTTAGATCCTGTATAACATAAGGTCCATAGGCCCACTGTACTTCAAAGGACCAGTATGTAGGCTTTTGTGGCATGTGGTGGTGGAGGTTTTCTCAAATTGCAATCACTCCTCCTTCTCCAAACATGTAAAGAACCTATGGTGGCCTTCAAGTAGTGTTAAACGAAAAGGGTTTCTTTAGAGCCGGTGTTTAGTTTGTCCATTCTGGGCTACTCCAAATCTCTGTGGAGGAGGACACTGTCACTACCCAATTCGTTCACCCTCCCCAATCAATTCTACACATGTGCAACTCTCAACAGAGATAGGGGAAGATGAGGGCTCACCTGTGGAGAAAAATGTGTCCTAATTGATTGTAACTTTTTCTGTACACCTACTCTAACATCTTCTGAATACAGCCTGGTGAGGTAGCTATGAATATATACCAAGCCAATGTTACCTAATGTGCTTACTAGCTAATAATTCTCCTTTACCCTTTTCCAGTTTTACTGTGGCTTTTTTTTCCTGCAACAACCGGTCTGGCTGACCAGAACCATGAACACTTTTTACTGGCTCAAAGTTAACTGCTAACTTAGCTAGTTAGCAAACTAGCTAATGTTGGTTTGGTACTGATATCATTACCTAATTTGACTGTATACTTGGGTTGATGACGGAAATAGCCAATGAGTGACCTGTCTCACTTTTTCATATCTCTGTTGAGAGTTGGGTATGTGCAGAACGGATCAGGCAGGATGTACAGATCAATGGAGTTTGTACATTTGTTAGCCATCTTGCTTCCTTTCCAGCTCTGTTGAGAGTTGCACATGCCCAGTACTGATCTGGCAGCTGGGACGGATCAGGCATGGACCAACCTACTCCCTATATAGATATGAAAGACTTATTCTAAGTTAATGAAAACACAACCTTTCTTAGTTTTAGGTGATTATACACTTACGGAAACATGGTTGTGAATTTAGATACCCCTAAATCCTACACACTGCTCCTTTAAGTTTAATCACCATTGTATCCGGCTCTGTGTCAGTCTGGTCCATGGCTACAGTGAGTCTGGCCAGGTCCTGCTCTATCTCCTGGATTAGAGAACAGTTCCTTTCCAACATCCCATCCAGGGCAGAGACCGCAGCCCTCTCCTCTATCTCCAGGTGGGACAGAGTGATCCTCAGGTCCTCATCTAGGACAGCCTGGATCTCCTGATATTTCCGTATGATGTTCTCCCTTATCACTGAGGACTTTTTCTGAGTCAGGCATAAGCATGTATCAGTTTAGAATACTGCCTGATCACAGGTGTAATGGCAAAAATGTCAACACCAACTAGTCTGAACACAACTTACTGTGATTTCTGATTGCCGTGCTGCCAGTTTTTTCATTCTGTGTTTCACTGCTTCTCTTTGTCCCTTTAAACACTCTTGGTGCTTTTCTAATGTGTCCTGGAGAAAGAGTTGCACACATATTCAACACAGCTCAATTAAACACTAGTCAGACACATTCTTTGTGGTGCAGCTGCAGAAGCAGAAGCAGTTTATTATGAAAGTTGATGAAAAGCAGGGACTGACTGACAGTCTTTCTCTTAAACTGTTTATTAAAATGCATACTATAGTTTTGGGAATTATTGAGACTGTATTTTCAAATGGTGCGGTTCTGTAACAGCACTGAAGGTTGCTGTGTTGCTGCACCTAATTAGGCTGAAAACTATGCCCATTGATCTTCTCACTGCTATTGCATGACAGGCACACTGCAGTGTTGTGACCCTAGGAGCAAACATTAGTTTAGTGTCATTGTTTGTCATTGCTGCCTTCTCCAGGATGACACTTATGATTGCTGTGTGCACAATCACTCACTATTGCCCCATAATAACTCCCACTGTGACTGAATGAGGCCACACCACAGCTCTCACATGCATTCACTGTATAAGTGTTGCATTTGATACCTTTGTCAACATTTTAAGGCCCATACTGGCATATTTATTGCAGATTGTTTTTGCATTTTCCAAAGCACACCATGGTTGTCAACTCCATAATTTATATGTATTATATACATTTCATATTAGCTTATTACCTCAGTCATATGCCTTTCTGTGCAGAATAATGTATGCACAGAGTCTGACACTGTTGGGACACTCATCTGATGAAAGTTTCTCCGTGATCACCATAAATATCTGTTTAAGATGCCTATGAACAAGTAGGATTTTGTGACATCACAACCAGTGTGACATCACAACCAGTGTTGGAAAGTACATTTTCTCAAGTACTTTGTACTTAAGTGCAAATTTGAGGTATCTGTGCTTTACTCCAATACATGTCAAAGGCAAATATTATAATTTTTACTCGACTCCTGATTGGCAGACTCAGATTCTTAATATAAAATATTAGAAAGAAATAATGATGTCGTATCATAAATATAAAAGAAAAAGAAAAGATAAAGTATATAAAGTAGGTCAAATGAGCTCCACCCCTACCGGCTGCAACATTAAAATTAATATACATATTAATGCATCAATAATTATAAGCCAGTAATATAATAAAACATATATTATTCTGAAAAGAGAAATTCTGCATTATGAGTACTTTTACTTTTGGAACTTTAAGTATATTAATACTTTTGTACTTTTATGTCAGAAAAGTTTACTATTACTTGTAAAGGTAATTTTAAACTATTAATACCTTAACTCAAATACAAAATCGGAGTACTTCTCCCACCACTGGTGAAAAGTGTATTGTGCATACACTGCATGGATTTTCTGCAAAGCAGGAGACATCTTCTGATTAATATTATTTATTTATGAATTCTGCATTATTTTAGTAAGGTAGAAGGAGTAGATCCAATTTTATGGATATCAACTGGTTCATTGAACATATGTTTTTGTGGTAAAACCTTATTTGACACAAATTGATATTCCAAGCAGAGTAGTTAATGAGAACGAGTCCATAGGGGATCTTAAACTGGGTTTCTCCTGCCGTCCAGGAAGCAAATTTTTCAGTTCCTTTCAGTGGGGTAAGTCATCCATTCAATTGAAAAAATAGTTTATCAAAAAGACATTGCTGTTGAGCATTTTATCTAGCACAAGCCACAGTGTCATTATATAAGAAATAAGGCAGACATCTCTATGGCCAGTATCTCCAAAACTCAGAAAATAATCCAGATGAAGAAAGAGCACTACAGGTAAGAGTCAGAATATGAACACGGTCACCCCTAAACTTTGTAAAATTTTGTCATTTTCATTGTGATATGTTTGGAAGACATTGATTAATAAAGTTTTGAGAAGATATACACTTTATCTGTCAATAATAAATCACATTGTCACAATCATTTCATGGAAAGAGGTAAAAATATTTTTATTCCAACTTTATGGGTGACTGTGCATTTGTGATTGTGGGGTGAACTGCCCCTTTAAATATTTAATTTAAACCATACTTCTGTGAAAATATGAACACAAACAGCTGCTTTGAGGGAAGACAATCCTTAATATATATATATATTGTAAAAAATGGAAAATGTCTAGATATCAGTTCTTAAATTAAACTCTTTTGAGGAATTTTTGTTGTTATCATTATATTTGTCCAAACAAATGTACCTTTAGTTGTACCAGACATAAAATGAACAAGAAATGTTGAATGTTGAAGAATGTTGAAGAAAAAAATGATCTAATAATTTTTTCCATGACTGTATGTATATATTTTTTTATTATGGTATGCTTTGGAAAATGGTCAGTTATATGTGCAGTAAAGTATGTGCTGCAAAGGCACTAATGAAGTTTCAATTCAAGCAAAGCTTAGAGAATAATGACTAAATTTTCACTTGGTGGTTGTAGCTATATACTGTAAATATGTGTATCAGAGTAAAAGTCAAAGCTCATGTTAAAGATCTCTCAAAGGGGCCCCCACTGATCAGAGTTTATGTACAAAGTCAATAGACTCCACTCCATAAAAGGCAACCGGTCCTCAGACTACCTCTCACCCTGTGTGACATCACTGAAGCGGTGTGTTTATTGTTGAAATGCAAAGAAGGGAACAGAGAACAGAAAAGAGGCGGTGGGTACCTTTGGTATAGCTGAGGATCATATGGTTCATGGTGATTTAAAGCTTTATTGGCTTAGATTTCAATACAACAAATGGCAGTGTGGGTTTTCATTTATAAAACAGTACTTCCAAATACAGTCGCTTCTTACATTAGGTGTTTTATCTATTTGTTGGTTACTGTATGTCGGATACGGCACTAAAATATATTCAGATTTGTACTTCCAATACATGTAAAGGGAAAGTGTCTGGCCATGTGTATGAGAGCCTGAGAAGAGAGACGATTTCTTTTTGTCAGGGTCAGATGAATGTTGGGCGTGTACAGTAGCCAGGGGAGGGAGACTGCTGTGTGTAGGTGCTCGGATGATTCATTTCCATGTAGATCCGGTAAAACAGTTGATGGGTCGGCTGACTGCTTTCCCAGTGCCTTTTTTTTAAATATATTTTATTCAAAGACTCACTGAGCCGATTCTTGCAAACTTTGGACTAAAACTGATTCAGCCCAAGCGAAGGAAAGCTGACACATGTTCAAGCTACGAGCATGGACATTTTCGTAATGGCGCCATGAGGTTCTACTGTACTTACAAAGTTCCACAGGAATCAACAGCAACAAATAGTAGGAAGAAACAAGCAAGAAAGAAAGGAAAGCAGTTCCACTCGAAGCAAAGCAAGAAGTAAAACAAGCGCAGTCAAACCAAATAACATGACCCTATTTATCAGTCATTCTTTGTCATTTTTGAACGTGGAAGAGATTCCCATTCCTCGTTTCCTGTGTGAGTCTAACTGGACAAATCATTCAGCTCACAGTCTCAGGAAGCATCAGAGCAAAAAGAGTCCATTTCATTGCTTCCTTGATTATGCCAGGATAAAAACAAAAAACCAGAAGAAAAGGAAATAAACCAAAACCTACATCTAGATTACAGTTGTTGTGTGCTATCTGCATGAATGTACAGTATGTGCATGCTGCTCTGAGTGCTAGAAGAGCTTGGCCTTCTTTTTCATGTCGTTGCGTTTCCACAGGGGAAGCCTGTCAAACTCCTGGATCTCCATTCCAAAGATGTCAAAGAACGTTTCAGGTGCTAAGTGGCGCTAGAATTGAGAACAAAGGTGGAGAAAACAAAGGAGGGGAGGGTGGGAGGGTGTTTGTGGTTAGCACCAAAAGCCACAAAAAGGGTCACTGCAAAAATGACAAGAAGCAATGGATACTGCACATTCCTTGCTACAGAATTTGTGTAACATTTTATTTACACAAAGTAGAGAAATCCAGTATCAATTGCGGACAGTCAGGTGGAAATCTGATACCTCCAGTCTGGTTCTGTCCACATCCCTGGGCAGTTTAGCTCTCCCTCTACTGGTTATCATGAGCATTTCATAGGGGTACACCTTCAGAAGGAGACACTCGTCAGTGAACAGGTCAAACCGAAAGCTAGAAAGCATCAAAAACTTGCATTTTTATTAAAAAAAGAAATATATACTGTAGATGTTTAAAATTTGGGTATTTTTGTAGGTCCGACTGTGACAGAGGGAACACTGGGTGGGAGAACAGGTATGTGACAGGAGGCTGACTGGGAGTGAGAGCTGATTTTTCATTTAAGTTGTCGGGGAAATGCAGGGTGCTATGGTGGTCACACTTATTTTTGTTGGTGTTGAAACGTGCAATAGATTAGGTAAGGGCAAAAACATAAAAACAGAGTTATGTAACAGGCTGTATTTGCAGATTAATTTAATGCAAACTAAAAATAGACCTAACACCAGGTATGTAGGCCAAGAAAATCCACATGGGAATGATTGCTCTGGAAGACTGAGGTGCTTCTATTTTACTAAATCCCCTCTGTACAAGAAAAAACTGGCAAATCATAGTTGTTAATTTAGCTGAAATGCTCAATAATAAGCAACTAGAAGTTCCCTGACCAACTCATATCCACACAGTTATGTACAATCTCTTATATACTACGCAGTATATAGTGATATGAGTTGTTTGGATGACAATCTGGGTGTTGGATTCTCCACTGTATGCTGCATACAGTATCCAGCCACTTTTAGTCAAAGCTATGTGCAGATGAGCATGGAGAAGCCAGCATGCTAAGCGCCAGAGTGACTCGGCAGCTCCTGAAGCAGCATGCTTAATCAGGAACCCAGCTAATGTGAGTCTTTCACCTCCAGTAGTAATCTCTTTTAGTTCCCTATTTCTTCCACCAATGTCCCTGCACTACCAGGATAAATACAACATGCTAATTATTTCATTTCATCCTCCCTCTGTTGGACGAGTCTATTTTTGTTGTTGAATTTTCAAGGTTGGATCGTTTCTAAATTAATCGCAAAATGTGTCCTGAGTTTACCGCTTAAAATCATAGACTGTGTGAAAAGAAGTGGACGTAGCCTCCGGGTCTGAAAAGTGAAGCCAATGCAGAAGTGACCAAAACCTGCATTCTTTCTAATGACCAGCAGGGGGCAAAACTCACTGGCTTCAAAAGAAAGTCAGATTGTATGGAAGTCTATGAGAAATATACCCTACATCTCACTTGATTTATTTCCTCAGTAAACATTTTCCCAAAGAGTTTATGGTCTCCATCGTTGGTTTCAAACCTACTTTATTATAGTATGATGTTCATTTTGTAAATTATGGTACCATTGGGGGAAAAATTATAAAGAAAGGTAGATTTTAGGGTGGGGCTACCTTGTGATTGACTAGTTGCTACTACAGTGATTAGTTGATCAGGATAAAGTCATAGCAATGGGAATTCATGGCACTGTGCACATTTAAATAGCCATAAACTTGTTTTTGAGTGTTGCAAGTGTTTTTGTCCTAAAATTTGACCCTTTCACAGTGTTTTCAGTTCAATTTAATTGTAACATTTTGCTGACCTAAAAATGTCTTGTTAAGCGTTGTACTAAAGGACTCTTAACGGTCTGCTGCTCTTTTTTTTCCTTAAGTATATTTTTGTTTTAAGCCTGTTTTTTGCCTGCCAAATTTAGCATTCTAATTAATATCACTGTTGACTTGAATTACAGCTGCACCTTGCTAACCTAGCTAGCTAGCTAGTAGGGATGAAAGATAAAACCATTATCTGTATCTATTTGAGATTCAAGATTAAACCTGGATATGGGTGGGGCTCAAACCAGAAGCGGCTAATATTTTAAGCCTTAAATTGATATGAGTTGACCAGATGTTGCTAAATTTATTATTTATTAATTATCAGATCAACATTTTTGATAGTGCTTATGTTAGATCCTAAGTTAGCAATTTTTTCCGATGCCATGGCTGACCCCATCAGGCTGTTTACCGCCTGCTCCTCTAAATACAATCGCTTCTGGCTCCAAAAAACAAGATGACGACAGCAAAAATGCCAAACTTGAGGCTTCAAAGCGGTCATTCACAGACCAGTGGGTAACATCACATTGGCTACATTCACTTCTTTTATACAGTCTATGGATGAAATACATTAAAATAAGTGAATTGTGTATTTATGTATTTTTTTCTAACACATTTCAGTGTAATTTACATTGTTGCCATCAGTACAAAAAGAAGAAGATACTTGCTTTTGGTTCCAACATATTAGGCATAGATACTCCCCTGTCCATCCTTGCAAGTGCTGCACGGCCATCCTTAATGTGCTAAAGAATAGAACATACACAAATGTAATATAGTGGAAGGGGACTGCAGGATTAATGGCATGAATATGTCCACTAATGACAGTGGGCACAGTTTTCACTGGATGGAGCAAGTAGCTTGGATACTATCTAGTATCGTAATTGATATCGCATTTGAGATGGACAGTCTTTTACATATTTTCTGAATGTTGCTGTAGTTGTTTTTTTTTTTTCTATGGTGAATTTTGAAATCATATATTTAAATATGAATTTTAGCTTGAGTCATAACATTGGTAAACAACACACAAAACAAGACATGAGGCAATGATTGTACATTGCATTTACAGAACACTGGTTCAGCTACGGGGCAGTGCATGTTTTGGGCATTTAAAATCACTGCACTGCATGCCCTGTAGTTGACATTAAATCCAACAGTGATGCAAGCATGTAGCAGGAGTGGGCGGTGTGCATTCAGGGCAAGGTGCCTCTTGCAACCCATGAGCAAGCCAATATATGATGCAAGGTGAGTAAGCATGCCATGTGAAAAAGCAGATGAGAGACATACCTGAAACTCTGCAGGACAACATGGGACAGAAAATGAGACTCACAGTTAATGGTTTTGCTGTCAAATCCCCTGCCAGGCTACTATATACAACACTGTTGTCCCTCATGACATATTATGCAATTATTTCATAATGCATGTCCATTTATGTACACGTAGCAAGCCATTTCTGAATACTGATGCTGAATAGCTCTGGTGACATTGGCAAGAGATTTGCTTGGTGGTCACATTCTGGCAGCAGCTCTCACCTCTGCCTCCTCCACACATGTCACCATAGCTGTTGTACTGGGTGAAATCTGTTGACTGGGGCTGCAGGAACAAAGACAACAGTATGTCAATATTAACATACTGGCATTCAGTTGCTGATGTAGGACCAGAATAGGATTTAATTATAATTACTATGCAGAAAACATGTCTACAATTAGGGTTTCTGGCACTGGTGACAGAATATAATGCATTTAACAAGCAATTGCTTGCTTTCTGATTGTCATTTATTGGAATTTAGCTCACCCGATGTAGGCCATTCCTTCCATAGCCAGGCAGAGAGTTCGTTTTGGTTGGAGAAGTTGGATCTGAAACATAAACAATGTTTTTTTGTGATCAATTATTTTTATTTTCAAAAGAGAAGAGCATGAAACAAGTCAAATACAGTAATACAACAAGTAGTATTCACTTTCCTTTACCCACCCACCAGGTCCCAGGTTAGTGACATCCCCCTCCCTTGATATCCCAAAAAGATCTTTTACATTACATACAGCATACATCACATAGTACATAAGTCATATCAATGTCCTATATGCCAAAGTAAGTGCATGAAAATAAACCAAAAATTACATATATTTCAAGTAAAGATATCTTTCTCAACTCAGTAAATCTTTAACCATTGCCACTGCAGAGGTCCAGGTGTGGATTGTTTTCTGACTAGCTCCATGCATTTTTGCCACAGACAACTCCATATAGAGTATGCTCAAAAATGATTGTAACCACTGGGTGCGTGTGAGTGTGTGGGGGGGCTTCCAGCGCAAGGCTAGCATTTTCTTAGCTGCAGTCAGCCCCGCTAATAGAGTGCGGGTCCGAGCAGAGGACAGGTTCAAAGATGAGGTGTCATTTAGAAGTAGTATTTTAGGAGAACATGGTATGTCTAAAACATAAACAATGTTAAGTTTATACTTGGATTATTGGTCTATCGCCACCTTTACCACTGATAGATTGGTATAGTTGGTAAATCTGAACTAACCCCTAGAAAAAAGTCTTACAAAAACATCAACCAGCTAAATGATGCATGCTACGGTGTAACAAAAGCTTCTGTTTTCTGCAAGGTAAAATTACTGTTTTTGTCAATGGAGTTTGGTGGCTATGAAGAGAGCATAGATAAAAGCTTTAGTTCCCTGTTAGAAAGCACTGCCTGTCAGCAAAGTAAAGTGGTAAAAGTATTCTAAATATAGCACACACTTTAACTGATTTTTTTTTTTTTTCTGGTTGGTCTTTTTTAGGTGGCTAAAATATGTTCGGCTGCTTCCCTGAGGGTGTGCCGACCATCATCTACCTTAGATAATACACCAACTATGGATAAGTACCTCATACAACACCACTCCAGTAACGCTGAACTATCACTTTAAGCAATTTCATAAGCCAGACATGTCACAGGAAAACAAATGCAACAATCTACGAGTGTTATATACAGTAACACAGGCCTTGTGTTACAGTACATTGCTGACAACTCAGGAGCATATTAGCTGATGAAGCTGCTCTGTACCTGCGTCACAGTTGGTCTGTTTGGGGTCGTAGCGCTGAGCGGAGAGGCTTCGAGCGTGACGCTCCCTGATCTGCTCTTTTTCCATCTCCTCCTTCAGAATGAGTTTTCCCAAACCAGACTGAATCTAAAGACATACACACATTCAAATAGTTTAAAGAATTTCCACAGATAAACATAATTTCATGGCGGTCAAAAATGCAGATGTTAAAGTTAAAAATTCAAGGTTATCTCACTGACCTTGCTGAGATGTTCTTCGTGGAGCTGCTTTTTTTTCAAGGCCTCTTCCTCCTCTTCTTCTCTGGATCGTCTCCTCCCTTCTGAACCTATGAGTGCCGTAGACACACCCAAAAAGTTATATAACACGTATATAAGCACACATAATACACACACATCCCTCTGGAGAAAACCATGCTTCACATGTATACTACAACCAGATGAAATGCTTCATCCACAGTTCAAATGTAGAAAAGACAGAAAGAGGTGGCTGCTTCATTTGGCTGTAGAGCAGTGAGGAACACACACAGTAAATGAGTAAAAGGTGGACAGAAGAACACAAATGTGAGACAGAGTTGACGAGACAAACAGAGGGATTTATTGGAATATTTGGCTACACTGACATGACGGATGTTTACGCTTCATCATTCATGTCAAGATTTAACACAGAACAGCACAATGTAAGACAGACAAACAAAAGTCAGTTTGAAGTCAGTCTCAGTTATCTCTGTCCAAGTCATTTGTGGCACTATTGTGTATAACTAGTGCGCCCATTATTTGCAGTAAGTGAACGTAAAATGGTGAAACTGATGCTACCTCAAGCAGAAAATAATATGGCAGCAAACCAAATCTGCTTTGTGCAAGCAAAACTTAAAGGCAAATACTGTAACGCCTGAATAAAAGCGTGAGCTCGAAGTGAAGCAGGGATGCAGTTAAGCTTTTGGGGCAGCTGGAAGGGAGAAACAAAAATAGTTAGGTTGCGGTGAGGTGTCTACTGTACTGCTAGAAGGTAGCAGTGCAAGCATGCCCATCAGGAGCCTACTGTACCTAATACAGCGAGAGAGCAGGGCCAACGGTCGCCCTCACTCCGTGAGCTGTCATCCGGAGGGGGAGCATGGGCAGCGGGGAAGGTGGCAGATCTGATGATCTCATCAGCGGACTTGCTTTGGCGTGCTATGGCATCTGTATCTAGGTTGGTAACCATGGGAACTGATCTATCAGTGTCTGGGTCACAGTCTCAATCACAGGTAAACATTTTAGCACCCTCTGATTGCAGACTGAAGGGTCATTTAATCCTTGGACTTGCAGGTTTTAAATATGTGCTGTGAACATTGCAAAATAAAAAAAGTATTTCCGAACAAGCCACTGAATATTGGATAGAGCCTTAAATCTAACCTTCTGAAATAAGTACTGAGAAACTGCCAGTGGATAAGAGTCAGTGTGGTTTAAAGGATGTTGCAAAGATAATTTAAGTGAAATCTTGCAGAAGCAAGATTACACCTGGTCTGTGAAACATCACTGAACTGAAGAAAAGTCTCAAAACCTGTTGGCATGCATGTAAACGAGTGAAATTTGCCATTGGTATCCTTTTTTCTGATCTATTTAAAGCCAGACTATGTAACATTTGGAAAACTAAAAAAAATAAAAGTTGAGTTCCTAAGCAATTAAACTGGTCCTTGTTTATCTCAATATATTAAGTGATTCTGTTGCCCCAGCCCTGCAACGTTAGCAAACTTCAGTAGGATATTACAGTGTAACTGACATTGTTGAGTAATTTCTCTGACTAAACCAATCTTCCTTTCTTGTTCTTCTGTTAAGTTACATTGTAGCTTGTCACAGCTAAACATGCTGCTGTGGCAAGTGACGTGTCATCACCTGTAATCGTCACAACTAAGTTAAAGTTACATAGTCTTGCTACGACTGTGACTTGTTAAGAGACAAAGTGCAGTGAGTAAAACAAGCTACAGGTCAGACAGAAGAGGGTTGGAGACAGACTTCAAACAGTGCTCGTACACTGACACTGGGGGTGACTACATGGTTAAATGAATACAGTTTCAGTTGATTAACAAAATAACTTTCAGTAAACATCCTAGCTCAGTTCAGTAATTCCCCACCTTTTTGTTCTGAAGTACCCACAGCAACTCACATGGGCCACTATATCATTGAAACCCAATATACATTGCATGTTTCAAATGCAAAACACTATTCATTATAAATATAAAAGTAGATTTTGTTCATTTCTCTCATACCATTGAATTGTCAATATTTTTTTTCAGCAATTGTACTTCTCTTCCATTACTTTTAGCTATTTTTTCAACCATTTAATGGCTTTAAGCTAACTATTTAAACAGTTTGAATATTACTTTGAGCTAAGTACCGTTTCACGTTACTTTTAGCTTACTATTTCTATCATTTTTCCAATACTTTTAGCCAACTATTTCAACCGTTTAATGCTACTTTTAGCTAATTATTTTAACTGTTTATCATTAACGTTACTTCTGTCATACAACCGTTTATCCATTTATTTTTAGCTAACTATTGCAACCGTTTATCCATTATTTTTGCTAATTATTTTAGTAGTTTAATGCTACTTTTAGCTAACTATTTTTAGTGTTTATCCATTACTTTTAGCTAACTATTTCAACTGTTGTTAGGCTACTTTTTACTATCTGTTTCAACCATATATTTATTAAGGTTACTTAAAGCTAACAACCATATATTCAATGCCTTTAGTTACACTGAAGTATGGTTTATAGTGGGGGTTTTAGCTACTGCTTTTAGTAAACTACTTCACCCATGTATACATTAATGCTACTTTTAACTATTTCAATCATTTATCATTTACTTTTAGCAAATCATTCGTCTTTACTTTTAGCTATTTATTTCTACTATTTATATATGTATTTATTGCGTTCAGCTATCTGCTTGCTTGCTTAATCATTTTCAAACAGTTTTTGTAACATGTTGTGTTCAGTTGTCACAGCTGACTTATGTATCTTTTAATCTACTTAGCCCCTTGCAACAACACTCTCTGGAGTACAATACCTCATGTTGGGAAACACTGACAGAATCACTGACTGAGAATTACTAGAAATTGTACTCAGACATTTTCTCTTCTCTTCATACAGTAACAGGCTATACTAGAGAAGGAAGGGTACCGTGTTGTTTGTAGATGGGTGGTTTTCTGTAGATGTTGCTCCCCTGATCTGAAAACATTTAAATACAGACAGAAAAGACATTTACGGAGTATACAGAGCCTCTGTTATACAAATTAAAAAAGTCTATTGTGAACATCCCAACACCAAGCAATGATGCATACGGATTACATTGAATTTCGCCCTTTTTCTGTGATACATCTGTATATTTGAAAAAGAAGGGGAAAAAGCAAAAGCTGATCCCAAATGGAGTATAATGTGATAGATAGATAGATAGATAGATAGATAGATAGATAGATAGATAGATAGATAGATAGATAGATAGATAGATAGATAGATAGATAGATAGATAGATAGATAGATAGATAGATAGATAGATAGATAGATAGATAGATAGATAGAAAGAAGGGGCGAGCAGTGACAGGGTGCGCTCCAGCTCCTACCTGGGAGGTGGAAATGTTTAGGGGTCAGAGAGAGAGGTGGGGTGACCGGCCGGCTGTCGGGCCTGAGCGGGAGGGGGGAGCTCCGGCCACTCGGCGGGTCAGTGCCTCCAGTGAGAAGAACCAAGAACAGAACGTAAGCAGGGATTCTAACGGGGAACCACAGTCTGAACGGTGCAACACACAGGGACCAATGGGACCAGTTGAAGCCACTTTGAGCGAATGAGAGACTTTCTGGTTGCTTTTGATAAATGCAGTTAATGGAGCTGTTATGTTATGTGCATGATGAAGGTACAAAAGCGGCTTAAACTAGCAGACTTTAAAATAGCAACATTCGGAAGTGTTTTATGAGTCATGAACTATCATGTCATTATGAATTTATGGTTCAATAAGAGTTCAGAGTTAAGAAGTTAATACCTCCCAGCATGCTCTGGCAAACTTATATTATAAAACCTTTCTTTTTTATCTCAGTCTTACAGTTTACTGGAGTCTGGAGACTCATTTTGACAAGGCAAAAAAAGTCAGCCATCATCCAACATTCAGGGAATTTTTGGGATATTGGATTTGGATTACTAGTATCTCTAAAATGCATGCAAAGCTGCAAAAACACAAACACAAAGAGCCTGTCAACTACTTTGGCAGAGGCTGTTAGTTATTATCAAAGGCGAAGAAGAAATGCATGCTGGTTAGTGAAAAATCAGTGCTCTGGCTGCATGGGTTTGACCAAGACATGAGTTTGACCGTTCAGGATGGCAGATATTATCTAATGAGAATTGGTGATGGATCCAGAATGACATTGACAGGAGGTGGCGTTCCAGGGGAGGATGGAGATGATGTGTTGCCTTGGGGGGGCAGCAAAGAGGAGTGGGGCCCTTACCTTGGCTATGGGGGAGAAAGTGGTGTCTGAAAGGGGAGGTGGGGCGGGAGTCACTATTTCTGGAGCCCACACTGTTACTGCACAAGGAGGAGCAGAGCTTCTGCATGCCTGTCAGAGCCTCTGCAGGGTGGGAGGGTGTGGGACAGGGGACAAAACCCCAGGACCAGGCAGCAGAGGTGGGCGGTGTGGGGAGGAGATACAAGGTGACAAGGTGAGGGTCAAAAGAAAAGAAAGATATACAGGAATCAAATGTAGAAAAGAGGAAATAAAAGACACCCAAAGTAAGAGGAATTACACTTTAAAATCAAAGTTTTTAAAGGAAAGAATAGCAAACTCAGGAGGAATTGTGTCGTTAAAGGCGCAAAATTGACTTTAAGGTTGTTGTCCTGCAAAAGGATGGAATACCCATCATGTCAAAGTAAAAATTAATAACGCAAAGTCAATTTTGGTGAATTTTCCCTTTAAAGTGTAAAACAGATCAGAAGTAGGGAAGTGAGAACCTGAAGGTGAAAGAGCAGTAAACTTATCTAACAGTCATCTACCTGCCCACTAAAGATGTCATTGATCCACCTTATGAAAACCCTGAAATCACTGATTTTGTCACAAACAGTATACCAGTACACACATGCCCACACACACATACACATACTCACCTGGCCTGTGAAAATGTTGTGGTGACCGTGACAAGGTGGGGGTGTAACCATGGCGGTTATAAACTGGCGACCCTATGGAGCCCTGACTGGTGGACCTTTGAAGGATGCGTTCTCTCCTGTCATAAGAGCCCTATAACACACACACACACACACACACACACACACACACACACACACAGGTTACTACACACTTGCTGGGATTACTGAGACATTATATGCAGGGGATAGTGAAAAAAATGATATGCTCACCTCACCAGATGGGGTTGGCGACAGGTTTCTTGAGGACTACGGAGAATACAACAAGTCTGAATTAAAACTTGGTTGTTAAATTGACATAATGCAACCAGTATACCCACCAAATACCTGTTCTTACAATATAACCTTACCACCACTACAACAAGCTGCTGCAATAAGTGGCTTTACACCACTAACACACCACCAACTATGTCATAGATATTGGTGAATCATAATTTATGGAGAAGACGTTCTCTGGTATTCCCTACAACATCCTCCGACTGCTCTGCACCGACCCTTGGCAAAGGACAGAAATATTTACTTGCTAACTGCTAACTGCTGCTAACTGTAGTGGCTGTTAGCTAGCTTAGATCACTTTTGTCAACTTGATGACTTTCTCACTAGAGTAAGTGACTTTTAAGACCCTGTTAGTGACTAGAGAGAGAGAGAGAGAGAGAGAGAGAGAGAGAGAGAGAGAGAGAGAGAGAGAGAGAGAGAGAGAGACTCTCTTTTAAAAAATCTTATTTGGACCATTAGAGAAAAACTAAGAAATATATTGTTGTAAATAATTTCCATGCTTGCTGCTTTAGTGTACCTGGCTACTTTTAGCAACTTTTGGAGCTAGTACTAGTTACTTTCATTGGAAAAGACTTTGGTTCAATTAGCCAGAACAGGGAGCCCAGAGTACCAGAGGAGTGTTGGTATTTACACCATTAGCATGAGAGCTTTGGACCACTGGAAGGAGGAGGTTGTCAATCTGGCCTTTTTACTGTTGGACAAAGGAAATATTAGCTGGCGTGCTATGTATTGTGGTGGTGCACTTGCTTGATGTTTGGCTGTGTTATCAAAGTTGTTGACTAGATTTGTATTTGGTCATAAAGTAATGTAATCACAACAGATGCACATGTCCAGTTGTCCATATGTCGACAGCAGTGGAGAACTGAATTGCACTCTGTGGGGGCACTAAACCACAAAAAAAAAAAAATTCTGCGTGATGTTCTTTTAAGTCTTCTTTGAAAACAAAACAGTTTATCTAGCTAATGTTAGACTTCTCTGGAGAGGGAAAAGAGCCCAGATAGCCAGACATAAATACCCCAGTATCATGACGTGTGGCACACCTGGGTGTTAACAGGCTTAAAAAAACATCACTATTTGCTGATCTTCTACCTTTTTTGCAAGTGGTGCACCTAAAACGTACATGGTCTCCATTTAATGTGATGCAAACCTCTGTTCTATCTTTTTACATTTAGGATCATTAATCATCATCAGCACGCAGTGACATATCTTACCTTGTCATCGGGCAACGGGGAGCGTTCCCTCCTGGCAGTGTGGAGCTGTGAGGAACACGGAAGATTCAGTGCTGCATAAAAGCTTTTTATTACAGCGTGAGAAAAATACTTCATTGTATTCATTAATCCTTTTTATCTCTTTTTTTCTTGAGGAAAGTCTTACTTGAGAAGGCCAACAACAAAACAGAGGATCATTTGAGGAATATTTATCTTTATGTGCACTTTATGAATGTGCATAAAGATGGCATGCATGCAGGAAAAGATGCATACTGTCTGTGTGTTTACCTCTCCCACACTCTCTCCTCTCTCCTCTCTCTCATCCAGGGAGGTGGTGTACAAAGGTTCATACGTAATAAGATCAGGGCGCTCAATGTCATAAATGGCTTTGACTTTTGGAATGGCAGCTAGGTCTCGGTAATCAAGGATCTCATTGTCTACTTTTGCCTAGGGAGACAAATAAAGACAAACATGCATACACACACAAGGGTAAAGGGAGATTACTACTGTAGAAAATGATATTACTGAACAAGGCGTAACTGTCAAAAAAAGCTGATATAAAAAAAGGGTAATACAGACTAGTAATACAGAAGTGGATATTTAGACATATAACTCTATATGTTTCTTACATAGATCGTATGGCCCGGTGAGCCAGGTATGCTTGAACCAGGTCTGGAACAAATACTCTCGGACGATGACCTCGTAGGCTGTGGGAAGAAAACACACAAGTGGCTGTTAGTCACAACAAAGTCCATCAGACAGTCAGTCTCCCATGATCCACAGCCCCCTGCCATCGACACATCACCGTGATTATTACCCAAAACACTCCAACATTTGGGCCTTATACTATATGAGCGATGAGAGGGAATTGCAAGTCCTGTATTTATGTTTGATTAATAACATGAGGTACTTTTGAGATACTAACATGTCATTTCATGATTAGGTCATTCATTTGCAAATTTGCAAAGTGAATGAGTTTTTTAGTGCTGTGATTTTATGTTCTTAAAAACCTCATGCCTGTTTATGGGAAATGAACAGTTTGGATGGCAGGAGCAGGTCTTAGTGTAGCATTATTAAAGTGGCAATAGACAAGCTTTTTGTTTTAATTTATCTTTATGAAGTGAATGTTGATTGCACAGTGTAATTGCTGCAGGATAATCACACCATCTGTGTTTAGACTCGTTCCCCATAAGCCTCGCATTCACTGTGCAATTCTGTCTGCCACCGGATACGAAAATGAATGCTCGATTTAGAGATCAGAAGAGAGTGTCAGCCATTGGGCAAACAAAACAGGGAGATGATAGCGCTTTTGTTTTTGCCAGTAGCTATCAGTAGCAATCCCCAGTTAGCACAAATGGCGGATGGTGAAACAAATGGTGGAAACTCTGCTCGGCATTGGAAAAAAAGCCCTGTTAATGGAGAAGGCAAAGCATACAAAGAGGAGGAGAAGGGGGAGAGCCTGTTCATTCCTATGAAAGTTGCTCAGTGGCACATAAAGACAAAAATGTTCAAGATCTGTGTATAAAATGGCCTAGATCTTTCACACCTATGAGGCCCATAGAGAAAGCACACTAGCATTTCCTTAAGCCCCGCCTTCCAGCTGCTCGGTCTCAGGCTGATTCACAAAAATGGAGGAGGAAAATAACTGTAGATGCAATTATTAGTAAAATGTACAACTTAAAGGGCATACTTGGAAGTTGATCTACCTAAAAACAAAAATATTAGCTTATTCGTCTCTTTTTCAATGTAAGTTTATGGAGGGGAAAAAAGTATTTTGGGCCCAATGGCATCACGTAACAGACCCATAAATTGTAATACCATGGTTTCACCACTATGCCACTTCTTGGTTGTTAGGCTCTAAGAAAAACTGTGGCACCAATAATAATACAACTTGGAAATACTAGGTGGTAAAAGTTAAAAAAAAGTTGTCTATTCCACTTTAAATTAGCTTTGATCTAATAGGTAAATTGGGATTTGGAAAAGACAAATTAGTCATATGTGATTTTGTGTCTGCTCCTCCAAATGTGTGCATATCTTTGACTCATGCACCTTTGATATGAGCGTAGAATAAGGTGTTAAAGGACAAGACTGAATGGCTCCATATGACACACAGAGAGGGCACTGCAAGCTGTCTCCAGCAGATGGCAGCATACAGTGCAGTACAGTGTCCTATGTACATGGTGGAACACAGGATGATGCCATCTCATAGCCAATAGCGAATACAGTACCTGCCTTTGTGTTTTTTGGAGGAATAAGAGGGACGGAGGCAATAGCTGTGGAGGAAGGGAGAGGGGGGTTCACAGGACATCACACAGGGGTCGCTCTCCAGCCCGACTCACAGTTCACACATACATCATGTCGACATGTAAATATGCACATGGACAAATATTTATACACGCACGAGCAAAGACACACACACATACACATACATACACACACACCGCCTCAATAGACAAATTATGTAAACCACAGTAGGGTTAACAGTTCATCGAGGGAGCGGGAGCAGCCCATGCAGAATCCCTCATGGCTACATATTCCGAATTTCTAACTTTCCCAGGAAAACATTGTCATGAGACATGAACAGGAAGGTGCTTCTAGTCAAGACATGGACAATGGAGTCAGTGATGTCCAAATTCCTACCCGCTCCCTGTGTCTCTCCTCTGTTCTGGTGGTGTTCTTGCAGCCGGGGTGCCACACTGTTGATCCTGAGGAGGAGGACGGGGAGAAAATACATTTAGAGCAATATATAGAAATAAAGTATATTCAAATTATTGAAATATTTACTATATTTGCATATATGACTAAATGTGTTCCAAATATAATCATTAATATCCATATTCTGCATATACAAACAGATGGGTGGCAAATGGGTTATTACATGGGTTATTAATTGGCTTAATTAAAGGCTGTCTAGAACACACCTGGTACCCGTACATAGGAAAAATGTAATTATGCAACAGATGATTTAAATTCCTGCAAAGTGTCAGCACCAGGTGTATTAAATATGTGAAAACTCAGTCATAAACCTTCATTTAGCACATGGTTGTTTTTCTAGAGAGGTGAATTTCTGTATATCATGTTGGGATTTTGTAACAGCTGCTACCATGGCCAGGTCTCTCTTGCAGAGATTTTTTTTTTTTTACAATATAATGGGACTTCCTGGGAAAATAAAGGTTAAATAAATACATAAATTAACAATATCAACCATAATGTTTAAACTAAGGCCACAAAAAGCATTAAATCAGTAGTTTTCATTTATGTTTTTCTTGTTGTTATAGTTTGTCTCAATTTATTGATTTTGTAACTGCTTTTTAGTGCAGGTGTAATGGTCTCAGGTGTTTGTAATTTGACTCAATTTTGCCTGGTTGTTGCAGCCTGTTCCTCTTGTGTAAAGGCTTATATTGTTGCTTATATTATGATGCCTGATTAAAGTCTGTGACTGAATTACTGCTTTCTCCAACACACTGAGTGCTGCAGAAATTTATTTAAAAATGTAAAGGAAAAACCAACCGAGTATGACAATGATGTGAAAAATAAGCTATGACCTTCACATTCAAGATCCCAATTATAGATTTTGGAGTGACGTCAGACAGCGCTCTGTATCTTTTAAAATCATGTTTATCTCTTTAGCAGTTTCAGAGACTTATAGAAGCAGCATTAAAGCTGTTCTGTCTGATTGTGGTGGCCCGACACATTACTAAGACACTTGGCTTTTCCCTTCACTTCACTTCACTTCACTTCACTTTAATTGCCATGTAGCCAGAGTCAATGGAATTAGTTTCTGCTGCAGCATGTAAATAAAAGCACAGTGCACAGTGCCAGCAACACACCACATAAGCACACATATCACACAACAAATTATAATAGTTTCCTATTTGTCACCAATCTGTGTTAGTCCTGAATGACCTGAATGGCTTGTTGTATTAATACTAGTAAAACATGCCATTTAATCCCCATACCAACGAGTTTCATACTTAAGCCGTACCCTACAGAGGAGCATGCAGTTCTTCTGTTTCTGTTAAACAACAACCACAAAGTGACAGTGCAGGTGTGTCGGCTCACCTTGCAGATACATCTCTTCTCCTTCTGTGAACATCTGATTGCACCTGCTGCATCTCGCACAGCTGGGGTGGTAGTGCTTATCGCCTGCCTGGAAAACACAGAGCGCACAAAACAGACTTGACATCACAGGAACATGAAGATCAATGAAGCCTGCAGGAAAGTGAATGAAGCGAAACTGTGACTTCCAGGAAATAAAACCAGTGCTACACCTGCTCTCAGCTACACTTCTTTCCTCTAACACCAAAACCCTGTTAGTGCAAAGGACAATTTCTGTGTAACTGCTCTTTCTTCCATCCAAAACAACTGTTGATGGAATCGTTAAAGTGGGCAGTATGTTCCCCTGAAAATGGTCTGCAGGTTTATTGTAAATTAAGTGTTTCTCAGCAGTTCAGGGAGGAATCAAGCGGCAACTTCCTGGTCTGAAAAGTGAATCCAATACAGAAGTGACAAGCACTTAAATTCTACCTAATAACCAGCAGGGGGCGACTCAAATTCATAAAAGTCTATGAAAAAATACCCTACTTCTCAATTGATTAATTACCTCAGCAATCATTTCCCTTATGATATTATGGTCTCAGTTGCTAGTTTCATGTCTTCTTAAATACAGAATTTTGCAAATTATGGTCCCATTTAGGTCTGGGCGACCTGGCAAGTATTTTTCTAAAGCTTGCTCCAGATTTGCTCTCAAGTGCAATGATTAGAATGAACAATAAGCATAATATAGAAAATATATATGATAGACATTTTTATACATTGTTTTGGTAAGATAGATCACAGAGAAGATTATGCTGGTGTGTTTTTTCAGTTCATGGGTACTTATGAACAGCCTGTTTGAGTTTAAATGCAGTTTTCAATAAATTGCCTAATCTATTCTTTTATCTCTTGCTCCTGTTTATTTTCTTTTTGCATCTCAAACCTTTACTTACAACCTGGATATGTTTTACCAATGCAAAATGCGAATACTTGGAAATTTATCCCTGTCTTAAGATTTTGTTCAGGAGTGTATCTTGTTCAACAATAAGTTGTACTAGACTGTCTAAGGAGTTGGCTGTTCATTTTGAACTATGGATACACTTTGCTAACCAAACTAGCTACCTCACGCTTGCATTAGCTGATAACAAACAATAACACAGTGTCCTTTCGGCAGCCATATCTGCCTGTGCATGTGCTGGTTCCAAAAGATCAAGATGGCAAAGTCAAACTGGCAAACTCGTCCACCTCTTTTATAAAATCTACAGTGGCAATGTGAAATAATTTCATGTTTTCTAGAAAAACTGTTAAGATCGGTTAGTTATTATTGAATATGCCCACTGTAACATCTGCCTGTTTGACACAGTCAACCTGCCTTCTTTATCTGAGTGTCCTCTTTACGATAACCTGTGTAATACAATTTAATAAAATGATCCAACAGCTAAAGCGCTTGAATTTCCATCTACGTTGATGTGGCACTTTGCATGCAGAGAGCACCATTATAAAGCCTATGGGACTTTGACCAGGGGGTGATAAAATACCCAAATGAAATTTCGCCTGCTGTACAACAACCCTCAGTAACATTTCAGCAGGAAAGTGGGCACTTAGAGATATGGAGCCACTGACTAATATTTGCATTTTTACATCTTACAAAGCAGCTATAGCAAGCACTTCACAGCACCTCCTACCCAATACTCTCCTCATGCACACTGTGAAACAAAAGATCTCACTCAGGGATAATAAAGGTACTTCTGTTATATAGGTAGGATGTCATTAGATACTCCCTCTATTTCTTTCAGCTTTTAATAGCTGCATTAATTACCCGTGCATTAATAAGCCATTACCATTGCACTCCCAGAGGTGCAGACAGTATGCAAATCCACCAATGGGTGCACGGTATTTGACCTGGGTCTTGGGTCAGTGATTAGACTATCAGACAGACTGCTATGGCTTTGGCCGCGCTGATCCATTGGCAGCAGCTCATGGGTGAGATGCCGAGGCCTTTTCCTATTGTCATAAAGGCCTGCCTTAGCGCTGGATTACTGTAAGCCCGGCTGGCTGGCTCGCAGTGACATTTTCATACCATTAAATGACACATAACTCAGTGTCTGATTGGATCACTGTCTGCAGAACAGACAGGCTAGCACTTGTTCAAGAGAGAACACAGAGAGCATCCAGCACAGAGGTGTTGGTAGTGCTTTACATAAACTCGGCTCAGACATTCATAATGTTTAAATAAGGGTTTCATAACAGTGGCATGACATACAGTATTAATGAATACTGATCATGCCGTAAATGTCGGATCACATTAGGTGTTTTATGTAATATTTATATAATTTGTGGCAAAGCAAGCGTGTATGGCCGTGTGCAAGCATGTGTATTCAGGCAGGAGTTGGAAAAGACCTAAAAAAAAAATCTGCTAAGAATTAATCTTTTAGTTGAATACAGTCATGTCAAGAGTCTATTTGGCTCAGTGGTGAAGAGATTACACCGGAGATTATCAAACTACATTTCACAATTCCACTCAGACGCAACATCCTATGTCTGTATGCTGAAGTTGACTTTACTAGTGACAACCAACTGTCAGACTGTGTTTAAGACAGACTTATTTCTGTAAATCCACAAAATGTAGACATTAATTTTAAACATTAAGTTTACAAATTTGACTGCTGTTGTAGTCTTTAAAAAAAACCTAAAGTCTCAAATTAAAGCGACAGTATTTGTTTCCTTAGAATTATTTCAAACATACCTGAGGCAGGATTCATACAAAATCCAGGTTCAGTGTTTAGAGTCTCTTTACAAAATCATAATGTAAAATCCACATCAAGCTGCAAAGAGAGGCATCTGAATGTGACGTGTGTGTGTGTTTCTTACCTCTAGCACCTTCCCTGTGATGAACTGATGACACGCCTCACATTGAACTCCAAAATGGGACTGGTAGTCCTTCTCACAGTAGGGGGCGCCATCCCTGATAGGAGACAGACCAATCTAAACAGCAGGGACTTGACAGTGAAATGTCAAAACTGTGTGTGAACCCTATGCGGGCATGAATTTGACCAAGAGGCCTGTAATTACAGTGTGTATGAGCTGCTTACTTGCTGATGTACTCCCCGGTCAGCACTTTGCTGCAGGCCTTACACTTAAAGCAGCCCAGATGCCACTGCTTGTCCAACGCTAGGAGAGCCTGTCCATTCTTAATGTCTCGACCACATCCTGCACAATCTGCGATAAAAGCAAAAGTAGTGTGGCTTAAAAACACTAAAAGATGAAGTGTTTTTACAACAAGAACTACAAAATACAATAGCAGAGCAAGAAAACACTGTATCTGTCACCACTTCTCCTACAATGGATCAAGACTTTGTGGTGGTTTTTGGCTCCTTTTTTGTTTCTTTTTGTGTCTCTTTGTGTCTCTTGTGGTCATTTTTTGTCTGTTTATGGTATTTGCTCTGCCCCTTTTTTATCATTTGGTGTCTTTTTTTAATTTCTTTGTGCCTCTTCGTTGTCATATTGTTTGTACTTGTGGTTATTTTTGGTCTTTTTTGGTTGTTTTGTGTCTCTTTGTAGTCATATTGTTTGTACTTGTTGTTATTTTTGGTATTTTTTGGTTGTTTTATGTCTCTTTGAAGTTATATTGTTTGTACTTGTGGTTATTTTTTGTCTTTTTTTGGTTGTTTTATGTCTCTTTGTAGTCATATTGTTTGTACTTGTGGTTATTTTTGGTCTTTTTTGGTTGTTTTATGTCTCTTTGTAGTTATATTGTTTGTACTTGTGGTTATTTTTGGTCTTTTTTGGTTGTTTTGTGTCTCTTTGTAGTCATATTGTTTGTACTTGTTGTTATTTTTGGTCTTTTTTGGTTGTTTTATGTCTCTTTGTAGTCATATTGTTTGTACTTGTGGTTATTTTTTGTCTTTTTTTGGTTGTTTTGTGTCTCTTTCTAGTCCTATTGTATGTATATTTGTTATGATTGTGTGTCTTTTTTGATTGTTTTGTGTGTCTCTGTAGTCATTTTGCATCTGTTAAGGTCATATGATGTCTCTTTAAAGTTGTTTTGTGTCTCTTTGTGGTCGTTTTGCATTTCTTTGTCCCAGGGGCCCTCTGACACTTTGAGCCCCTAGGCCTGCCCAGCCATCCATTCATATCTTTGGGGTGAATTAATGCTCGCTTGAAGGTTTGTTTCATTTAAAAACACAGCCTTTATTAGGCCCGCAATGTTAACAAGTGCAAATTATAGCATGCAAAGAATGAGACATCTTGTCAGTTCTGACCCAAGACACTAGATGGTGACAGAGTGTAACCAGCAATGTTTTGACAGCTGCCTCTTTCTATCATCTGTATGTCTCTTACCGTGCCTCTAAAAGCTCCATCTATATCCAAGTGGGATCCCGAGGCTCTGAAAGTGCAAGAGGTTGGTTTCTAAACGAACAATCTTCCTGTCATCTCTTCTTTAATGAATAGAGGATGAAAGCAACACAGAGCCCACTGCAACCACAGGGGACGATAACTACGTAAGGCATAACGAGGTTGCGATGATGACGTGAGGAGAATCAGCATGCCTTATTTATAGGTGACCTTGTCTAAAAGCTCTTCAAACGCCAACAGAGAGACCAGTGGGGGTGAGAGAAAGCAAGAGAGGAAGAACAGGAAGAGAAGAGAGGAAAGAGAAAGAGAAAGGATGAGAAGAGTTGGGAGAGGAGGGGTTTGAGGGCGACACAGTCCCTGTTCCAGAGGAAAGGAAATGCATGGCCATGCATTATTTAGCAAGGCCTGTCTTGGTGTTATTCATAAAGGAACATGGCTGGTCCAACACAAGGCTGCGTTTACATTGAGAGAAGAGAATGAATGATACCCCAACATAATTCAGTCTTCAGGCATAACTGAGCTACAGCAGAGCTCCTTTTTTTCCCTTAAATTTCATTTTGGAACTGTATTACTGAGTAGCAATAGCTGGTCATTATTTCATCTTAGAGGAATACTTATTAGCCCTCCAGCTGAGAGTTAGAGAAGAACAGTGATACCACTTTATGTTCAATATGAAGATACAGCCAGCAGTCACTTAGCTTAGCATAGGGGCTACAGAAAAGAGGGGAAAAGAGCTAGCCTCGCTCTGCCTGCATCATACCATCTAGCAGCACCTCATAAACAGAATTTATCATTTATTTAATCTGTACTCAAACCAAAATTTAATAACCGTAGACTCTAGCCACTGCGACGTCACTGAAGCCTTGAGTTTCATGGTTGCTACATCAGTTTTAGGCCTTACCATCTTGGGTTTTTTTGCAGCCAGTAGTGACCATATACAGTATCCAACTGAAAACACACTGAAAGAATGAAAGTTCAAAGATGGAAAATACGTAAATGCACCAAAAATGGGACCAGGATTTTCCAAATGAACATCATACTGTGTTAAAGAAGACTACTGTTTGAAACCAAAAACGAAATTGTCGGGAAATAAGCTTATTTTCACAAAGACCTCTATACGATCAGATACTTTTTTTGGAACCAGTGGAAAGAATGCAGATTTATGTCTGCTGCATTGGCTTCAGTTTTGAGCCCAGAGGTTGCATTTTATTAAAATGAGAAACTGTATGCTATGCTATGCTAAGCTAAGCTAAGCTAACCAGTGGTGGCTTGAGCTGCCTATTTACCATAAAGACACAAGTGCTATCAATCTTTTCAACTAACTCTCAGAAAGAACATATGTCAAACTATTCCTTTAAGTAGATTTTAGGTTGGAAAAGTAAATACTGAGTGAACTTTTCACACCCATTACATCATTTCATTTTCCCCAGAAATCAACATATTTCTAGTTCAAACACTTCTGGATCTCTACTAGGATTCAAAGTCAAGTTTTATTGGTTTGGAAAATATTAAGCTGCACAAAGTGAGTTTGTAACAACTGACCCTCCAACAGGCTGCTGCTTGTAAAATTGTTAGTGTTCACAATTGCATATTTTTTGCAGTTTTACAGTCATTTTGGATAATATTCAATGGAATTCATGCTAATAATGTGTTGGCAAGATGACTGAAAATTATTCTTAACACCTCAATTAACACCTCATACCTGAAAGCTCAATTTTTCAGGCTTTTTGTTTTTCTTAAACTTTTTATTTCCTTCAACTAATCCATTTTTACTATGAAACCTACAGTGAACTTCCCTGCTCTGTATGTTAGTCAAAATAGCAACATGTAAAAGCTTCCTGTGCATTAAACGTGAAGGTTTTTTGAGACAATGGCGACTTACTGCTTGAGCCCAGGATGTCCTTTGGTCCCGGAGACATTGGCTCGACACAGTATTGACAAAGGCAGTCCTTCCCGTTGAAGGTCACCCTGTCCCCGGCAGGGAACGGTCGTCTGGAGAAGGAGTGACATGAACAATCGGTCAGCAAGACATGAGCTCTGGCTCCAAGGTAAGTGTAAGCGTTTATTAGCTGTGGCTTTCAGGCTGTCTGATGGGGCTCAAGATGACAGGACCTGAGGATGTGAATGTGTCAACACTCTGCGCCTGGAGAGGACATTAAGTCAAATGACACACAGCATTGTACTGTCCACTGTCTGCTGGAATTCCTGCCATCTCTGTCTGTCTGCCACTTCACATTATCCTGAGCAGAATGTCAATATTACTGTTAGAGGTGGGGGGAAGAATCGATACAGCATAGTATGGCGATATTTTGCGTGGCAATATTATTATATCGATTCATGATATTTAACATTCCGACTCAGTATTTTCACCGTTTTTATTTTATTTTTCTGAGGCTGTAGTGGGCTCACTTTTAGAAATATACTAGAGATACTAACATCATGTGAAACTACAAGATCTAAGGAATCTATAGGCACAATGTGCATCAGTTGGAAGTTGTCAAAAATAACACTGCGAAGTTAAGCTTTTTTTATGTTTCATTACAAAAAAATTCAGCGCAGTGAAGCTTAAAGTCGAGGAAAGTTAGAGAAAAAGCTGCAGTTGTTGTCATCCATACATGTTTGATATCAGTTAGGTTCAGTTTGACTGAATACTTTGTTGGTCAGTCTGTGGGTTTGACTCTCATTGTGGAGAAATACAAAGACTAAAGTGAGATGAATAGACTGAGAATTTAAAATAAAACATTTTTTATTGTATCACAATACTCACCATATTGCAAAATGCTTAAAATCGCAAAAATATCGTATCGTGACTCAAGTATCGGGATAAAATCGTATTGTGGGGCTTGTGGGGTGATTCCCAACTGTAATTACTGTATTGAAAATCTATAAATAATGCAGGAAAGTAACATGTAGAGAGGGTGTGTCTTACTTGCAGATGGTGCAGACGAAGCAGGCAGGGTGGTACGTCTTGCCCAGAGCGGTGACCACTTCCCCCTCCACAAAGTCCCCGCAGCCATTGCAACGGGTGCCATGCATGCGTTGGTAGTCCAGCGTGCACAGATAATCTCCATTCTTCATGAAGAAGCCCCCCTGGGCGAGGTCACAGCCGCACACTGTACAGGACACACACATTGGCATTCTGTGAGTCCGGTCATTTAGTAATCTAGTGGCTGTATAACACATAAAGCATCCAACCATCAAGCCACCAAACTCCTCCACGCATCACTGGCTTTGTTAACACTGCCTTAATCCAGAGAAGCTCACTGAATGCATGAAATGGATGCTGAAAAATACATTTTAACAGCTGTGTGTGTTACAGTGTGAAGTGTAAAGTCAAATCCTCAGTCACAATAAAAACAAGCCTTCTACCTTTCAAGGAACTCTGCATTGAGTGTTGATTAATCAGCGCTATCAAGTGACGTCTTTTTATTGTCCGTGTGGATGTAGAGTGTTCAATGCAACAACAATTCTACAATTGTCTAACACAGGAAGTAGCCTTGATCTGTTTCTGAAGATAACTAGCTCTAAATATTCCATACTACACTGTCGGTCTCCAACAAGCTTCCTTCAATTCAATTCAGATAAAATAACCTTGTCATCTACACAAACATAAAAGACTTGCGAGAGGCAGAAATAGTAATAAGGGAACAATCGAGAGCTTAGGATATTTTAATGTTGTGTGGTGTGATGTTGTTTACTGCTGACCATAGGAAAGATTTACGATATCGACAAAAGAAGTCCAATTGTATAGAAGTCTATGAGAAAATTACCCTACGTCTCACTTGATTTATCACCTCAATTAATTAAACTCATCTAGTTTCACGTCTTCTGTAATACAGCATGATGTTCATTTTGTAAATCATGGTCCTGTTTAGAGTAAAATAGACAATAAACCAGGGTTTACTTTGTGATTGACAAGTCGTTACCACTGCTCACTGTGTACACTTAAACAGAAATGTATTTGGTGTTTGTGTTTTTGACTTTAAACTTTGTATTTTCAGTTCATAAAGCTAATTGTAGAATTTTGCTCACTTAAAAAACATCTTGTAATTTTTTTCCCAATACACATTGTTTTAAACCTGTTCTTTGCTAGCCAAAATTAGGACGACTCATGGATGCACGTTGCAGCAAACCAAGCTAGCTAGATAGCGTTTGCTAAAAACTTTTTTTTAATACTTAATTGAAGGATTTAAAGGAAATTTGCATTGTTTACATACCATGTTCTTCATACTTCATACTCAGCATTCCTGCAAGTTCATATATTTTTATAGTGAGCTATTAACAATTGTAAAATTAAAATAAACAATAAGATACATAAGTAGATATATGAATAAAGAAAATATTAGCAAGGGTTTTTTGTTGTAGTTGGGTTTTTTTTAAAAACCTTTGCTGGAAACTTAACGTCCCAGCTCCACTTTCTCATCCAAATATAGTCACTTCCAACTCAAAAAAAAAACAAGGTGTCGATGGTCAAAACGCCAGATATGTGGCTTAAAAATGGTAGTCCACAAACCAATGGGTGATGTCACAATGGCTATGTCTATTTCTTTTACACAGTATATGCACTAAACTAAAGTACAGCTGTGGCTGATGAGAATGTCATTTATATTTAGTCTCAAAACATAAAAAAGTATCTGACAAATTAAATTTTAGATCTAATGATGGTAATCTAATCTAATGAAAGCTAATTATTTCATTCAAACTATTACTTTCTTTCCCTGCAATTTATATTCAAACCTTTTGCTTCTGTTTTTGCTGCTGTGACAAGGGAATTTCGCCGTGGTGGGATCAATTAAGTATAATCGAATCTAACCTTATCTAATCTAGTGGTGCTATTTATCCTGACACTGACAATATCTGGACCCAAATTTATGGCGATCCATCTTAAATTTGAGTTTCACTCAAAAACACAAGAAGAAAAGTCATAGGATCATCAGAGTTATTAGGATTCATCTTCTGGGAACCATAAGTATGTGAACAAAATAGCCCAATAGTTGTTAGTTACTATAGTCTGGACATTCTGACAATAAGAGAGACCCACATATTGGATTTGGGGGAAAACTTTCGGGTGTGGTGGCTGATTATCAAATAACCATAGATTTTTAATGCCACATTAAAGGATCAAATTTTTCCCCATTTATCAAGACTCATTTATCGTCACACAGAAAATATGACTGCATGACTTCTGTTGTGTTAACTCCACATATGGTTTGATCCGACTTCAGACGTAAGGCGTGTCCACATATACAGTATTTCAACCACATAATGATTACATGAGCCATGTAGTCGACCATCCCAGCACCACAGAGTGAGCCTGGGGATTTAATAGCCTTTTGGAAATGCCACGGCTAAGAGGGAAAATATTTTGATATTTGAGATGCCTGCACCTAATCATTCTTATGCAATGAACCACACTAAATCCTGGGGATGAATGGGAGCGAGTGAGGGGAGAATCAGATTTAATTGCATTAGGGCTCAGGGTAGATGAGATTAGCTTGTAAGCTATCTGAGTTGAGAGAAAACCAGCAGTGGCCTTTGACTGGGACGTCCATCCATCAGTTTATCAACAGATGCATGCCATTACATTAAATGCCTCTTTGGAAACTTAAGTTATGAGATTGAAATGAAAGTGAATTTTGGGGAAATTGAAAGATTTCGCTTTTGTCTATTTGATGAAAAGAGATAATTGCATGCAAAAAGCATCTGTTTGGGATTTTTCTTCCAAGGGGATTGTATGAATGTTAACCTGACACGACCACAACTGACCATTACGTAATTACGAGTCCTACAACTTTGATAAATTTAGAGCAACACCGTGTGTCTCTTGGCTATAAAAGCCGTCCTCGTGTCTTCTTTGGCAACCACTAACTCGTGTGCACAAACACTTTTAGTACCACAGACTCTCTAAAGGCATGTATATCCACTTGTAAAGGACAGAATTAGGTACTAATCTCAGCGTTTGCTTGTGTTATTCTGAGCCCTTGGTGAACTAAGCTAACTATAACAGTGCTCCAGTCACAGATTAACTACAAGGGCTTCGGCGGGGCAGGTTCAGCCTACAAGAAGAGTGAGACCGCTCGGTCGACCCGTGGGCAGCTACATCCTAATCATGCCAGAATGCCAGAAATCCATCTATAATAAGGCTGCACACAGAAGGATTTGCACCGTCATAGCAGTCTGGACTTTAATTGAAGTATGTAGGTCTGAGGAGTGAAGATGAGTCATGCCGCCATGTATCCCCCTCATTAGAGGAGGATGGAAGGACGTTGTGGCCTTTGGGGACTGCTTCTATCCAACTTTACATGTTCAAATCTTTTCCAAACTTCTCAGGTTTGATACAAATCACAGCCTGAAGACATCTGCAGGACTAATTTGAATTATAGTCATAGCGCCTCCTGCTGGCAACAGGAAGTGACATGTTTTATACTGTGATGTCTTGCTCCGTACCGGTTGAACAGATCCACTTCAAATCAGGTCAGCAGAGACTTAACCCCTTCATGATGCTAGATTGTGAAGCTTTTGTCTTTTTATTGCATGCTGTTGCCGTGGTGACCATCCATGCCATGAAACAGGAAGTTGTTGTAACTTCACCATACATTGTCCAATCTCAACATGCAGTCAAAGTCATAGTGCCCCCTACTGAACTGAACATAAAATATGTGAAAACATTATGTATTTAACAAAAAACTCTTCTTGAATTTTGACGTACATGGAAGAAATGTATTTAGTATGTGTAATTCCCAGAGTCATACAATAAAGCTTCTTTTGGCTATACTGTAAATTCAACAAGAAGTCAGCTTTCTTTAATTTTCTGTGTCATAGTTGCATAAATGTGTTGTGTTTTTGTGATTTAATTGTCTTAGAGACTTATCTTTATTGTTGTCAGATCTGTTCATTAACGTTTTAAACATGGACAACGCTGAAGTGTGAAGCTTTTAACTGTTTAGGAAAGGGCAAGTCGCCTGAAATATGTTCATGTAAGGGTTGAAATTCATTCTAGTGGTCTAAAATATACAAGTAATGTATCGTGATGGTCATTAGTTTCAAATTTTTTTGAAAAAGGTGTGTCAGTGAACTGAATATATTTTATATATTTTATTTTGTAAAGTATATTACGGTTTTCACCAAATAGATATAACTGTGATTGGTGGTGTTTTATATGAATGTTGTGTAAGTAAACTTAAGTTAACACAATGTATTTCTATTTACATAAAACAGTAGCAAAGCCTGAAACATGTTGTTAATATGTTTTATTCATAGAGTTAAAGATTAAGTGTAGCGTGTGGTAAAGTGTAAGCTGCGCATGTCAGTGTGACTTGTAGTTATATATGTTGAAATTAGATATAACACAAAGTATTTTATGACGTGCGTTGTGTAACAGGGAATACAGCATGTTTTGTAGTTGTGGTGTGGTTTGAAAGCATAATTAGACATAAAAAGGAGTGTTACCTGTTGACTATGTTAACAGGTAAATCTAGTTGTTACAGTCAGCTGGTTACAGCAGTATGGTGTATGTATGGTATATGAGTGATGTATAAATATTAGCGTCAATAGCAATGCAAATATATGGTGCAATGCTGCCTTTGTGTTGTATGAGGGGGGTGAAATCATGGGTATGATGGCCTGATAACATAAATAGTTGCTTGTGTCATAGTTGGTGACACTTGTTTTATCCAGTTGCATTGGATCACAATGGATTGTGTGTGAAAAAATGTGTTTAGGCTGATGTGATTTGAGAATGCGTGTTTTTCGCCCCAAATTTATTATGATTCACAAGGGTCCATGCCTGAACACATCCCTTTTTGTGTTCAGACATTTGCAATGTCTGAAACCACCATAGTGCCGGCGACCGGCCAGCTCCCCGACGCGCGTTTTTATTTGTATTTTTGTCTTGTTTTTATCCTGTATAGTGTATGTAGCTATTTTATTTTCTATTTTGGCTTGTCTATGTCTTGTATATAGTTTATAAATACATTTTATTTTGTTATTATTTGTATTTAATTTTTATTTTTGCCTTGTTTTTTTAATTATCTTTTTCATAATTTCCAGTATTATCGTTTCATTTTTCTTTTTTATCACTGTCATTTTTTCTACCTAGGTAGGCTTTAAAAAGTGAATTTCCCCAATGTGGTATCAATTAAGTTCATCTTATATTATCTTCCACCTGTGAACTATCATAGGGGAGAATCATATTTTGCAAAACCCAACTCTAGTCAGCATCAGGCAGCATGCACTGAATGAAGGGAAGCAAATCTCTACTATTGTGACAGTATGAAATTAGCTCTGAATTTTAAAAACTTCACACCTTAGCTGCCAATTTTCACACAACACCCACATTATTATTATGATCAAATTCAGACAAAATAAACTGTCTGAGGGCTCATTTTGAAATTGTAAACACATAACTTATTTACTAAAGACCGGTCCTTTTGATCATAATATTAGTGTTGTTTCACACTGTGCAAAGCTGAGCCAAATCACAAGCAGTACCGTAAACAGTAGTAAAACCCATTCAAACCACATTTAATCACATAAAATGCCCGTACCTTTACAGGTGAAGCACTTGAGGTGGAAGTGCTTGTTCTGCACCCGCAGCACCTCGCCCTTACATGGCTCCCCACACTTGTAGCACTGAATCAGGGGCTTCTCTGTGGGATGGTGGCGTGTGTCCTGCGCATGAGCCACTGCAAGAGACGAGACATTGACATTACTATTGACCTGCAATGTTGATGAGTCAGCACGGTCATTTAGTGGACTTTTTATAACACTGTTTGTTTGTTTTTGAAGTTGTGTTTATCTGAGGACACGCTGTGAATCTGAATCTGCAACATCACACAAACCCCCGAGATGCAGACCGACTGCTGAGAGCCTGTCAGGGTAAAAAAAGAACAACATTGAGCAGGACAGCACAACTTGGGGTTCACAGCCCAGATAGGCTCTCCAGAGAGCCACAACCCAAATATAGTCTGTCTTGATCAGTGGAGGATGGAGAGGCAAAATGCTGAAGAGAGCAAGGCTGGGTAAATGGCACTCTAAAAGGGTATTGATAAAATCTGTTTCGCTATTGAGTTTACTGTACATTCATCCTCAAAGGAAAATAATACGGGACATTTGCAGTCTGTGCCTGGTTTATGCTCCCCGTAATCAATTTGCTGTGCATGCTATATCTGGCTTCTTATAGGTTTAATGTTTGACAGTAAGCAGACCATGGCACTCAACTCAGATAACAATAAAACAGAGCAGGCTCAATCTGTCGCTGTGATCGGATATCTCACTCTGATGAAGTGGGTGCAAATGAGTAAATGAAATAGCTGTTAAATACCTTCCTTAAAAGACCTTATATTGCCTACTTCACATCCTGGGTACAGATAAAAGGAAAACGGGAATAAGAGCTTGAAAAACACTTGGAAATCACAGACTCCACCAAGACCTTCACATTAGGGCTGGGCGATATGGACCAAAAGTCATATCCCGATATATATTTAGGCTGAATATCAATATATGATATATATATATATATATCCTGATATTTTTATCGCAAAGTGAGAGCAAATATTCAGTCAAAGTCAGAGCCAAACATGAAATGTCACAAGTAGTTTTATTGAAACCATAAGTGAACATAAATACAATAAAATAGGCCAATTCTTTTCTGAAATAAATATATATGTGTATGAATAAAGAATAATGAACATTACAAAACAACTAAATATGTCTAAATATGACAAAATAAGGCAGAATTTAAACATAAAGATTAAAAAAAAGAGCTGTATCGATATTTGCCATATGGCCTAATTCCATATCACATTTCAAAGTATATCAATATATTTTTTAATATCAATATATCGCCCAGCCCCAATTCACATTCTCTTTGGATGGTCGTATGTATAGAGTTGTGAAGTCTTTCTTCTAATGTTTTCATGAGCTTTAGGTCATAATGAGGAAACAACATGAACACTAAAAAGAAGATGTGTTGTAGCCTATTATAATGCTCAGAGTCTGTAAACAACATGGTGATAGATGTTTCCAGTCTATGTGAGACAAAAGAAGAGCAAAGGAAACAGATCCTGTGAGCCAAGAAGTGCGTATCAGAAGTTGCTGTTCCAACCTGAGGGGAATTTTCCCAGTCAGGTACTCATTTTTCTCATTATACTGACACCAAATGAATACAGCACTAATGCCTTATCTCGCAATGTTACCAGTGAGAAAACTTTGAGGGTGCAATAATTCATGTATATATTGGACACCTTTATTTTTATACAAGTTTTTATATATATTTATATAGATATATTTATTGTGACAGTCCACAGTATGTATTTATTAACAGGTTCTGCTCACCAGTTCTGTGTTCTGTGTACTGCGGAAGCCAAGCAACGATATTTCGTTGCCAGATTCACTGTTGTGTTTTTTGTGCAATGACAATAAAGAAGTCTAAGTCTAAGTCTAGGTCTAAATAGTGTATCCAACCGGACCTCTAAAACACCACTGGTGCCACCAACATGACTACACTTGGTATTAAAACTGCCTACTTTAAAGGCAATACTTTAAAACCACTCTGGCTGCACAGCATGCACAGATCTTAATCTGAGTAAAGATTTAGACATCACTTTCTTAATGTGAGGTACTGGGACAGCCATTGTAATTATATAAGAAAGAGAAGCTATTATCAACTTGCTTTATCTCTACAAGTAATTTCCAGTATTATCTTTAGATCCATGACACATCAGCCTGTGGCCCTCCTCAATGAAAAATTGGGCGTCCCTGACACAGACAGACGTTAATCCAGCTCTACTGTACGGGATGTAAATACTGCTGCAGTGCAGCACTGCACACAGCTTATCAGCTGTTCTGAAACCAGCAGATTATTTCACATTCTGAAGCATTAACTAGCAAAGACAGCCCCTCTCGCTCTCTCTCTCATCCTCTCATTTCCTCTTTCTCTCTCTTTTTCAAACAAAGATACACCCACACAAACATGCACACACACACACTGAGGATACACATGAAAGGATCTTTGCTCTTTCTCCTCTGGAATGAATCATTAGTCTGCAAGGCTAAAATAAGACACCAGCAAAGGCACAGAAATAGCATCATGTCCAAATCAATGGTCGACCAAAGAAAGACATTACTCTGGATTATTGATGACTTGGCCTACCTTGCATCCCACTTCTACAGTGTCAGTGGCTTTCGGGAATTCGGGGGGTGGTTTAATTGCAGAAAAATCGAATCAGCCATCATCTAGGGACAGTCTAAAGTGTCCTTTGCCAATTTTCTCAAGGATATAATTCACAGAGCATTAGTCTATTCATAATTTGGATTGGAGAGGAAGTGAGAGAAGTTGTGAAAAACAGTGAAAGAAGACGAGATAACATGAGAGAAGCTTGAAGGAATGTGTGTACAAAAGGGTGGAGGGTGGAGGATCTGTCTCCCCTGGTGTCTCTGATGTGATTACACTCAGCAGGACCATGAGTCATCTCTGGGTGAACCAGACTACTGTGACAGTGAACTGAGTCTCAGCAGCTCTGTGTGTGTGTGACATTGCACCTCCATTGAAAAACACAGGCCATCTGTGTAACTCTGCAAAAAAAAATATCTAATCCAACAAGTCATTTTTTTTAGCCTCATGCAAACTTTTCATCCTGGAGCAATTTATGGAAAATTCCAGTTTGTCACAACTTGGTTCTATTTCTTCTAGTTTGGCCGCCATTTCTGTCAGTCATCATAACACTGCACTCTATTAAAGGAAGTTCTGGAAACACAGACATCACTTCAACAGAGTCAGACAGGGTCAGACAGATATGAGCAGTCGATATTTGATGGTAAAAAAAAACAAAAGAGAGCACATCAAAAATGTTCATACTAATCTTAATGATCTAGTTTGTTTTGTAATCTTGAGTTTGGCTAGCCTGATGATTTATTTCTAACCAGCCTGCTTGTGTTTCTTGCCCCATATGTGTTGTTTCTGTACATGACTATGGCTGGGTATCAGTACTGCAATTCAATTTAATTCAATTCATTTCAAAATGTATTGTCATATGCACAATGAAAATCTAGAGTAAGAGAAATAGAATAAAAAAAATTGAATAAAAAAACCCCAATATGTGTAAATATACAAAAAATATACATGAAAATATACAGTTTGGTAAGAAAGAGGCAGGTACAGGTATAAATGGTCATTAAATGGTCGTTAAAGTTTGCTGTGCAGTATGCTGTGCAATAGTGCAAGTCAGATGTGAGGTAACAGTAAGTTGTTGACCAAGAGGTATACTTGATAAGTGATCGGCTGAAATAACCCAGTACCAAAGAGTATCAAAACTTCTCCAGTCATATAATGCCTGCATTGCATCCTATTTGTACCCTGATAAACATAAAGTTATATTTGCATGGTTTTGCTCTGAGCTGATCACAAGCATTCTTCAATTTACTGTGATGTGTGAGTGGCACACTACCGCAGCAGCTCAGCCCATATAGTCTGTGGTGCAGTGAAGTCAAGTGCTGTGTGTTTGATAATAGCTGGCAGTTCAGTGTGCAGAGATGCCACCAAAACATTCAAAACGCTATAGTACTCGCCTGAGGCTTCTGATAATATAAATGCTGTGATGGCATTTTATGCAACTGAATGCTGCCATTGACATGATGCGTGTCTGATGAAGTAGAAAAAAAGTATACATTCAAGTAATCTATCAGTATCTGTATCACTTAAAGGCACTGATGTCATGGCTATTTGTTTTAACAATGCAGACATAATGCATTAGAATACTTTATATATTTGTTACTCCATCTCTGTCAAAGGTGCTTCTAAACAATCCCAAATCCTCCACATCCACACATCACATCTTTTGTATTTATGGTGTAGAAATAGAACACATGGTGGTTTAAAAAGCATGGAGCTCCATTACTTTGAGAGCTCCAGCAGCTATCTTGGCCTCAGTGACTGCACACAGTCCTGACCTCAGCTGTGCGGTTAACACACCTCCAACTCGAAACAAAACTAGGTTATTCCTGAAGGCGTGCCCACGGCTAAGAAAACATAATGTGAATAAGACAACTTTAGATTTGCCAGGAGTCACATTTCTCCCCTTTGCGAGACTCTGTCTCCCCCTCAGCTCAAGACCCTCCACCTTTTTATTTCAACATACTACTAGAATGTGACTCATAGACGCAACAAAGCCTCAGGTAAAGAAGATAGTGCTAGCATGCAACCTCAAGAGCAAGGATTGCAATCTGCTCTTACACGATTCATGGTTAAAAGAGGCAACAATTTGTGCAGAAAAGGCACAAATTGGTGCAAAAAAATTGGGTTTTCTATACTCAGACTTTCTTGAGGGAGGACTCCACCAGCTTAATATGTGTTGCACAAAATCCATGCCAAGCCAAAAAGATATCAGCTTTTCATCAAACTCCAAGATAGTGAACAAATGTTATGCATTACTTCCCAAAACTGGGAAAGTTCAATGTCCTGTCTCCTTTTAACTATAGTTTGGTCTCCACCAACTCCTGAGTGAACTCTCTGGTTCTACTATAGGCGTGTTTCCACTGAGTACTTTTTGAGTACTTTTTGTAAAGCGGCGGACTGTTTTGGCTACGCCCACTAGTTAGTTCCCCTCGGCCTCTGTTCCCATACAGGTTCTCTTGTAGCAGCTAACCAACTGAGTTCAAATTCACTTTGATTTTGACTTTGTGATTTTTCAGCTACAATTTTGGCTGTGACGTCAGTGATGCAACGCTGACAACAGACCAACGCGGCAAGTCCAAACAGTCGAGACATCAACATGGAAGTGGAGGAGTCTTCTCTTCTTTGGCTTCTTGTTCTCGATTCTCTCGTCTCAGTCTGCTCTGCTTATTTCTTCTAAAAATGGCGCTGTTGTGTTGTGGTTGTGTCGAGTTCTACTCACGTCATATCCTGCCTCAACCGTATCCAATCAGCTCAGAAAGTACCTACCAGAGGCAGGAACTTTCTGAGCCGTTAACCTGAGCCGATAACCGGTGAAGTTTAGCGGATCCTCCCTCCCAAGCCACACCCATAGCGGCTCACTAGAGGGAAAAGTACCTAATGGAAATGCACCTTATGTCCACCTGTTTGTTTATAACTTGTCTGTCTGGAGTTTGGTGCTGGGTGAGTAGCGTAGGGTTTTTAGGGGGGTTATTTTGCCTAAAAAGCTGCCTGCCACACCTAAAAACACTGCTGATAAGAGTGGTAACAACTAAAATAGTTGCAGACCCTAAAACCAAATCAATGTGTTAAAAGAACAAAAAACCTCTATAGATCTGAGGGGAACTGCAGAGTGGGTTTGTCACTACATCCTAAACCTTTCACATTAGTAATTCAAGCCAGTGTAAAAAATAAAAATATTAAATTACAGCGGCTTTAGAGTATATATTTTACATTGCTGTGGACCAAACAAACTCTTTTTGAGCCTGTTTGTATGGCCAATGTACTATTTTTACCATTTCATAGAGTGGTGTTGTGTCAGTGGGGACAGCCCAGCATGGAAAAGTCAACACTGCTAACGTCATAACAGGTTGACAAAAATCCAAGACAGATGTTTGAATCCCATGCACAGAGGATCTAAAAAAATGAGCTTTGGATGGGAATCTACGAGGGCTGTGTGTTTTTCCAGCTTAACCCCGCCTCTTCCACTGTACAATATGTGCCTCAGCGGTGGCTGCACAGAGGGAGAGACTGTGGCGAGCCGAGATGGGTTCTCTAAATGGTGTTTCATCAAAATTAAAGAAGCCAACATCAAAAGAGATGTTAAATTTGTTGAAAGAGTTCAGACTGAATCATTTATCTTGCTTGTTTGGACATAAATCCATTAGTGAGATCTGTTTTTAAATGTTTAGCAGGCCTTCGCACTTTTGACTTTTTGTTTACAAAAGTATGAATTCAAGCTATTTCACTGCAAAAACATGGATTTGAAATAAATCCATTAGTGTGTCTTTAGGGGTTCTTGTCATAGCAGCAAAATGGGCGCTTGGTTCGCTAGAATGTATATTATATAATGCTATAAATAAGTAAGCACGCTGTACATGAAGCAACCTCAGCACAGAGCAACTTACTGTGAAATATACAGTGGTACAATTTTTCCGACTGCTGCTCACATTCCTCATTCTGGGCTGGATGTGTTGGCTGTGCTGACAGAGTGATCTGTCCTGCCTCATCACCAGGGGATAAAGTGACTGATATGAGACTAAACACACAATGAACACACACTGACACACACACACACAACTATGGTGCTGCTGAGGGGAACAATAACCAGCAGAGCATCCCAAAGCCAGGCGCAGAGGAAAGGGGGCTGCTCTCTCCACCCCTACATCCCAACCCACCCCCCACCTATTTAAGCAGAGTCTGGCTGCGTTGGCAATAATAAAAGCAGCCGATGATACTCTGGAGGGAAGTTAGGAAGGCCATCTTGAATCCCCTGAGGACAGATTTTACCGTAACACGTGCCCCAGCCTCGCTGGTTAATAACAATAGAGCAGGGTTATTGACAGAAGGTTCAGGATTTGCCACGGAAGCTGCAGACTTTGCGTTCTTCATTTCCTACCGTGAACCCTGAGGAATGCAAAAGCCATAGTAGCGGTTTGCATATGCACTGGGAAAAAAGGGAGTTCAATTTAACAATAGATGAGAGACGAAAAGCTCTTATGAAATATTAAATCGTTCACTGCCTCTGTAAGATCCACAGACAGAAGAGTTGTCTGTACAGACAGAGAGCAGCCCCAAAGGAGTGTGTGTCTGTACAGTATGTGTACATGTGCCTTAGTGTGTGTGTGTGACAAACAGAGATAGATGAAGAGAGTGGCATAAGCTCCACTCCTGGCATCCATGCCAACACTTTTGGCCCCAGATGTGTCTGCTTCACAGACAATGAACACAAACTATAGCAGTCCCATTTATCACTTGGTCCATTTTATTGGCCAATATTGGGCTATTACAGACACATAAAGGGCTGGGCGATATGGTGGTATATATCGTCAAAACAATATAAAAACGTCAATTGTATATATTTTTCTATATTGCTTGTATCGAAAATCCAATGGTTGGACTGCATGACAGCAAAATTGACTTCATTTGGACAAACGTCTGACACGTTTCGATTCTTGCACATGGGAGAGAAGCTGGAGTGAACCAGAGAATAAAGTATACAAACATAGGCTTTACCATGGAGTTATTTCATATACAATAGACTATTTATTCACTGAAATAACTGAAAACATGCTATACTGTGATATTAAACTATGACCAACCTATATTGGGACAAAAGTGCATTGCCCTACACTGTATTTTCCAGATTGTTCATATTCTTTATTTAAATGGCTGATGCTGAATATACACTGATGTTTATTTAGCCATTTATTTCATGTCTATTATTATTTATTTAAGCAGTCACCAATTGACTGATACCAAATATAAAGTAGTGATGTTATTTAGCTATTTATTTTATTTCTATTTATTCTTTATTTAACACCAAACATGATGTTTATTTAGCTATTTATTCTATTTTTATTTATTCTTTATTTAAATAATCAGCAGTTGACTCATGCTGAATATGATGGTTATTTAGATATTTATTTTATTTTTATTTATTCCTTATTTTAATATTCAGCAATGGACTTATACCAAAACATGATGTTAATTTAGGTTGTTTTGTTTTTTTTAATTATTTTGTCAGTCTTCATTTCTATACTTGGTGTATAACGTTTATCAATGTCAAATATTCTTTGCAGAGTCATGTCAGTGAAAAAAAAAAAACATATAGAAAGGTCTATTTTCATGGTCATACACTCACTATATCAGCCACCATAATCAATAAATTCCCTCTCTATAATCAGTATCAGTCTCAATAAGAAACATATTGGTCAGGCTCTAATAAAAACACATTTTTACTCCAATATCCTTCAAATCCAACCAGTTTGGGATGAAATATTCCAAGGGGCTGTGACCCATAATGAATATCAAAGGGCACAAAATATACCCACCATGAAATCCCAACATGTGATCGGTGTTTGGGGGGGGAGGGTGTTCAGAGCTCTTCATCATCCAGACATAACAAGAAGCTCTTAACCCTCCCCTCCATGAATATGTATGGCTGCATTCACTGCCTCCCGCCCCTCTGCCCCGCAACCAGCGTCCCAGACAAAGCACTTCAAACGCGGGCACAAATTGCGGGGGGGAACCCTATCGGCCTCCACCAGGCCCCCCAACCTTGAATAACTAATCCTCAGGGACCTGGGTTTGGAATAATGATCTCTTCTGAACGGTTGAACGGCACGGTGCGGCCTGTTTGTTGTTGGGCAGGTACATAATAATAATACTGATAAACAGTCCAGCCGGAGGGGAGACAATGGTGGCTTCATGGACTGCAGAAGCCATTGTGTTTGTGGACGTAGATGAAGTCTTTGCCGTTACACTCCTGTGTCATATTTCCTGTGATAATCAAACCAATTGATGGCAGACAGGGAGGATGTTTGTTGACTGGCACAATGTATGGCTGCAGTCTGTGTTTCTTTCACGATTCCCATCACTCTTGTTGTTACAGCGTGTATATTTTAGGTCAGTGGCCGTCTCTCCCCGGGCCGACCACTTATCTCATCTGTATATTCTGGTCCTGTGTGCCAGCTGTACAAACACTGTGTGTCTATGAGAGTGTTGCATTGATGTCTGTGAAAGGCTTTAGCTCCTCTTTCAGGGGGTAGACACTGGCAAGCTTCAAACATGAGGCACCACTGCAGTTGTCTGCAGCACTCTGCGAAATCACAGGAAGCGGCTACACAGGCACGTTAGACTTTTCATGTCAGAAGAGAACATTTAGATCTTGAACGCAGGGAGTCGATGACGTACTGTACATGTGATGACGATTATCTGTCCAGCGGGGCTTCTTACGCAATTTATAGCTGAGAATGCAAGAAAGAGAGAGCATAAATTAATCAACTAGTTGTACAAATGTGCACAAATCTCAGAAGCACGTGTAGATCAAGATCAGACTGCCTTGGGTACACATGGCCCCAATAAATTACAAACTATTTCAAGGGTATTCTTGGCTTCGAAAATAGGACAACCGCCTGCGAGCAGACAAAACGCTAACACTGCAATCCTTGTATTATGATTCATCATTCTGGGCATACAGTATAATACAGTATTTGGTCAGCTGTGTGTCCTGATGGTACAGAGCCCACCTGGCTTCAGACAGGTTGCTTGATGAGCTCCCCGGAGGATACAAAGAAATAGTAGGTTGCAGAAAAACTGCCGTAGCTTACTGTTTAAAGACAAGAAACTTAAAGCCCAGACGTGTCTCCTGCCGCTAGCGGATCCCAAGAGTCAGAGGGTTAAGTACGGAAAACTTTCAGAGGGACTGTGGGAGATGAACATGTGGCAGCCAGAGGTTACGGGTGTCCTGCCAGCGCGGGGACTCTGTGGCAAAGTCCTTTTTCTTTGCGGCCAGTCAAATCCACATCAAGAGAACACGCTCCAGAGCCGGACACCGCCTCCAGCCACCAGAGCGCTGTCAGATACATAAACAAACCTACACACTCATATCTGTCAAGAAAATCTTTTTTTTTGGTGATAGAAATCTTTTCAGACAAAATGTAAAAATATCACAAACCCACACATAGAACACTATTCGTCTACACAAGCTGGAGGATCAACGCACAAAGCTTCCACTAAAACACAGGAGGAATATATCAAGCTGCTTAAAATGAGACACTATTAAGGGAGTGTAATGATGACGCATAATGACTTATTACTGTGATTCATTTCTTTCATATGCAGATCTACTCCGGGTGACTTACATGTTCTTTAAGAAATATTAATAGATTCAGCATATGGGAGTTACATGCTTATAAATTGAATATTTGTTTGTTAGAGCCGGACATTTATTGGACAGACGATATATTGGGCTGATATATCCGTATCTATTGCTGTTAAGAGCTGACATAAAAACTTTTTTAACACAACACATAGTGCAAAAAAAGACGCTGGGATCATTTAGAAATGATGTTAGTTATTCCTTTTATTTTTTCTTTCTTTTCTTTTTTAAATGGTCGGCAACTGACTGATACTGAACATTAACAGTACTTGTGTTTATTTAGCATTTTTATTTCATTTTCTCAGTTATCATTCGTAGATTTGGTTGGCAATGTAATCCATTATATGTGCAATTTAAAATAATGTGTGATAATGATGGAGTTAGTTGAACACAACCAATATATCACTTGACCGATATTATCAGCAGATATCGGCCTATCAAAGGCATATTAGTACCGGTCTGTATCAGTTTATATGTTATTCAGTATGAGCTGATATGAAAACTTTTTTTACTCAATATATAATGCAGAATTCTTTGTTTGGCTTGATTTTGAAATGGTGTTAACTATTTACTTAATTCACAAATATTCTTTTCTAAAGTTATTTGCTTAAGAAAGCAGCCTTCTGAGTACTTTTGCACGGTCATAATGGTGCAAAATCAGTGCACGCTCCATATAGAAAAGGTTTATTTATAATCAAGCTCAAAAATCCACGATATCAATGCAACATTGATGATTTGGTGATTTTTGGTGATGGTGATTTTTCCCCCCCTCTAAAATAAGTATTGTAGTGGCCTCAAAATTGCAAGAAAAAACAAAGTAATCGGAATGGAAGAAAATTGTTGCCATTACTGCTCTTTTGGATTTAAACCAGACGCTTTTATTATAGAAAATTGCGCCTATGTAGCTGCTTGCTGTGAGTCATACTGACAAACAATGGTGAACCTCACGACCACATGCCCCAGCAAATTGCTGGGGAATGTTAATATCTCTGCAACGTGCCCCCTGACTCTACCTAATTCATCCTACGCAGCTGGGCGACCTCAGTTATAGGTGGAAACAATCATCTTTTTCTCTTAACAGGACACTATGAATGAGGCCACAGCTGACAACAATGGAGTGTACCTTTTAGATGGTCGCCATGGCAACGGCTGCAGACAGAGCGAGCTAGAGAGAGAGAGAGAGAGAGAGAGAGAGAGAGGGTGCAGGTCCACAGCTCTGCGCAGTGTGGATCTCTACACTAGTGCTCCACTTTTTCTTTCTACATGTTACCTTTACATCCAGCCTGCACAAGAAGACAGACTGTTTGAACTGGAACTATCTGCTCACTATCACCCTCAACGTTTCAGTGCCACTCTCCCATATGACAAGCCAGAAGCTTTGTTCCAACAGACATTTACATAAAGCCTGACGCTGCCAAATTAAGCAGACTCCAACCAGAGCATCAGCTGCTGAAGAGTACTGAGAAGGGCGTAGCACGTTCAAGTCTTTAACTCGAGAGAACATGTTGATGTATCATAGATGCACATTTATACTGTGTCATGAGTCATGCTTCTTGCAAGAAACACACACCCACATGAAGAAAACCATCCCGCGATTATATCCATGCATCTAAAAATACTCACATCAGAGACTGAGAAAAATTCCCTCAAACTAAATGTGATTTAAACAGCAAGACACAGCAGTGCAAATCCAACTGGACATGCTGCACATCTACACACACACACACTGCAGACAGTCAACAACACAGCAAGAGAAACAGATCAGATAAAGACACACTCATGACACACACACACACACACTCTGTGACCACGACTGCTGGGATTACCTTTTTCTTTGACCATGACCATTGGAATTGAGGTAAATCTGCACCAGAAAAGGCTCCGGGTATCGATCAGCTGTAACACAGGAGCTGCTAGTTCCTTTTTTTAGTCAAGACTGGAGAGCAGAAAACAGAGCCGAGACACCACAGAGAGAGAGAGAGGGAGAGAGAGAGAGAGAGAGGGAGAGGTGTAGGCGCTGCTAAGCTCTCCTCCCGAAAAACACCGCTGCCGCTACAGCGTGGGGTTTGCCTCCTGACTGCCTGTTTTCCTCCCATCCCTCTCCTCGTCCTCCTCCTCCTCCTCTGCCCACTCCTCCTCCTCCTCCTCCTCCTCCCTCTTCCCCTCCTGCTCCCTCTCTCAGCCCCTCTGTTGTGTCAGCCGCCTCCTCATTGCAGCAACCAGGTGGCTGCTGCTGCTGCTGCTGCTTCTGTGTGACCAAAACAGTAACCCCCAATCCCCAAAAAGGACCCACTTAAGAACATACACTATAGTAATAATGCAAAAAAAGAGAAAAAACACATGGCAGGACACACAAAAGATACACTCTGACTACAGACCACTATGGTATATAAAGAAAATATGTTACATCAGGCTGTTTTTCCAGGTGTAATATATTTGCTGTGTTCCAAATCTCATACTTTTTCTTATTTGCTTTTAGTACGTACTGCAGCTGCCCTTACAAATGATGTACTTTTGCCTGCAGTGTGCATATAATTGGAACCTGTCTTAGCATTGCACCTTGAACTTTGACCCTCTTGATAATATATGCTGCTCAGAGGATTGAGTCAGAATAGCCAGAAAAGTAAAGCAGTAGGACATCCTGTGATTTTTACTGGGCAAACTGCATTTAAAATAAATAAAATTTAAAATAATGCATTGGGACATACTGATATAATAAATAGTATGGTTGTATAGTAATTTGAAGGCACCTCTTTTCCTCATTACACTTCACTTCAATTGTAAACTGTGCTATGATGTGAATTTATGACAGCCTAAAAATAAAAAAAATTCATCTGAACTCTTTATCATGAATAAAACGTTTTTTAAAAATGAATTTTGCTGGGAATAACCCTTCGCCACACACCTTTACAAAGACTTTCTACCACTCCAACAGTGCATCAGGCAAGATCAATTACTCTTTTCAGTGCAATAATTAGCCTGCTGGGCTAAAAGATTGGTTCAATTCAACAAAAATTAGTGTATTTGACACGTATGAAAAAAACATGTACTTAAAAGCCTGAAAATCGTAAAAAGCAACGGAGTAGAAGACTGACTTGTTCTGGAAATGTTTTTTCCTGACGGTAACTGGAGCTGGTTATAGCACCAAAATGAATAATTAACCCTAAATAAAAGATGTATTAAACACATTATCCACACTTCACATAATTTTGTATAATAGTATCCAGACTACAGGGTTGAAAGATGGATAATATCTAACCAGATCCAATCAACACTTAATAATGATCACACCGCGTACTGTATGAGGGCTGCATGCAAAGGCAAGGGGCCATTTAGGGTCGTAGGTCAGACTTACCATGATCTCCAGCATGAGCTTTGTATTATCATCTTTAGTGGATCTTCTAAGATCCAATTACAGAGAGCACGGGAAAGCACGTTCCTGGCTGAGCCTGGAGAAGACACAAGCTCTTACATCGTCTTCCACGGAAATAACCACATGGAAGTTTGACATTTCTTGTCAGCTCTACTCTAGAAAATGAACTCATACAGACAGCAATGTGTGCAAATTAAAGACACCATGTCAGGATTAAGGAAGGATTCAAATCAGGGATGGGTCCAAACGTTTTTATACTTTATTAGTAATGTCACAGAATTGTTAAAATGTATAATATTTGCTGATGATACACATTTATTTTATTCTATAACATTTTGTTTGTCATTTAAAGAGACCTCCTCAAACTTGGTTTGATGGTAAAAAAAAAATGGTCTCTTAATATAAAGAAAACTAAATTTATGTTTTTTGGGAATTAAACATTTATGGGATATTGAATTAAAAATGTATGATGATGTATGAGAGAATCCCTTTGGGTTTTGATTGATCATAAATTAACAAGGGGACAATATATTGACTAATACTTCCTGATATATCATACTGTTTAGAACTGTGGGGATCAACCTTTAACCTTTCAAATTAATATAAATTCAATAGTCTTATTACAAAAAATGAGCTCTACGTAATAATATTAAGGCTGGTTACAACGCACAACTTATTCATTTTTTAGATTTAGATTTATAAAATCTGATGCTATGAAATGTAAGGATTTGGTATATTAAAAATAAAGCAAAACAAAGTCACTTACATATGTGTACAAAGGGTCTCTTTAATGCATGAGTGTAAATATGATTTGAGAGATGCTTGTAAGTTCAAGGTACAAAAAACAAAAAACAATTTAAAGATTTTAGGGTTAAATAATGGAACAATGTGAACATAACTTTGAAAAGGTTTTGGTTTATAAAGCTATTTTTAAGGCTTTCAAGTGAAAATGGTTTCTTATTTTATTATATTTTTTATTTCTGGAGGCAGCTTAATGTATAAGAATGTTGCATAGGCATATCCAGTATAGCATAAAGTAATAGACAACCTATGCATCACTATCAATGCTTTGCAATACTATTTCACTCAAGCCTGACTAACAGTGCTCTGCAATATAACGATTTAATAAAGTTTCTTATTTGCCTCCAGGGGAGCAAATAAAATCCACTGCAACCCAGCAAAGACATAGCAGGGGACCAGTCCAATGTCTGCAGACACAGAAAAAGAAAATCTGATTTCAGAAGTAACTCAGCCGTGTCACTTCAGCAGCAATTAGGGACCACACGGTCACGGATCCATCTGGCCCATGCTGGAGCCTGGCTGTACCTCTCTGCTGAGGGGGAGGAACAGTTTTGCCTCAGCACCACCTCTGTAATCGCTGATGCAGCCAGCACATTATGCATTCATAATGCATCGCTCCACTGCAGTGTCTACCGCGCCACCTGCTGGATATCCGACAACGTGCATCCGTTTCCACAGGGGCGTTTTCTTCCCGTCGGGCACTGGAGACATGCCAGTGAAGCAAAAATAGTTAGCGGATATTTCTCCTGCACTCCACCCTTTTTTATTATGAAGGGAGAGAAATTTTATGTAATGAGTTTGTGATGACCAGGAGTGGCTTTTTTTAAGAGCTGTTTCCCAAATGCTGGCTGGTGAAAAACCATCTCCTTTAAGTAGAATAGAGGTCTCCAGTGCGCTAAATACAACACAAAGAGTGTCCTGTTATTGTGTCTTCTCATAATAGACCTATTATCACTTCACCTCTGTTAGTAATCTCTGCAGGAGCTGCGGGACATTCATGCTACATAAGGCTCGCCAAGAGCATCTCCTGAGGAGAAAAGCCTATTATCCATGGATGGAAGGTTATTTGGCTCACCCATGGATCATCCATGTCTGGCTGTCCATTAACAACCTGTACCAGGACTAGACACCACGCAGCCTTCACTTTACATTTACCTTTATAAACTATTGCCTTGAGTGGAGAAGCCAGACAGAGGTCACATTTACAGTAAACAACAGTGGTTTGTGTGGATATACTGCACAGTTATCCCTGGGATTAAAATTAGGATTACAAGCACTGCACAGACACACACACACACACACACACGCTTGCATGCAGAACATGCAATGCACACTCTCTGCACTGCACGGTGATTTGCATGCACATAGTGTGACAGATAGAAAGTACTACTAACCAGGATGAACCCCTCAACTCTTCTGGATTATAGGCAGACTCGCCTTTCTATCTCTGGATAATGACAAGCACTTCAGCAGCTTGTTTCTATTTTAAAATGGGTTACAAAACAGCGAGCACCTTTTTGAACAGCAATCCTGTGCAACCTTCTTCAAAGTGAATTTCACCCATGCTACATTAACATTCCTGTGCTGCAGCTACACAGAAATATGTTTTCACCACAACATTCTTTCTTTTTGTGAGCATTTCCACAATTGACAAACACACAAAAAAAAACACATTTCCCACTCTACAATCCACAGGAAGCTTCAAGGCTGCTGACTTTTTCTCATGTTTCTTTGAGGTAACGTCAAAAACAGTGACCTCTGGATAACATCATTGTTATCACTGGATCCCTGAAACACAATGCTTCAGCTTTGCAGGGCTGACAGTTAAACACTAGAGAGGTTTCAGAAAAGGTTAAGTCTGAAAGGCTGAATAAAACGAGGATCACTGGCACAATTTTATTTGACAGAAAAGTCATGGAAGACTTTAAAAAATATCCAAGCAGCAGTCAAATGACCCAGGCTTGGCCTCTTAGCAGCTATTGACTGTCACTGTCACTTTTTGATTGATTTTAGATGCTAACATGAGCCTTGACCTCTGTGATCTTTGATCTCGGGTCAGTTTGCAGACACAAAGCTTTCTTGAACCTGAGATTTTAGTCGAAATGAAACTCCAAAACTGCAGTCTGTGATATGTGCAAAAAACTAAGTACCAAGCAATGATGATTTTACTACTGCGCTTGGCATGCAGTCAGAGAATACATAAGGTCGGGAAAATCTCGATTTGTCCTCATGCCCATGTTGTAATCCTAATGTAAGCCACCATGTTGCTTCCCCATGTACTGTTGCTTGGCAAAATGCAGCAGGTCTGCTGCCCTTGCATATGATGGGTTCGCCTTATATAACGGTGGAGAGGACGGTGATTAATTTTCTGACTTTTTCAACATTTGCTGCAACACTTTTTGGCGTCGAGGAGCCGCGGTTGTGTAAGGGAGCGCTCACACATACACACAGGTCAGCCTCAGGAGGTGTAATCACTCACTGTCATCCAATTAAAATGAAGTAATCTGTGAGCAACAACTAATCAATTCACTTTCAAACACCTACTCGCAAACAGAATGCAAAGCAGAGCGGCCAACAAACAACTGTTGAAGGTGGGAAAGCATGGAGGAGGAAAGAGACGGAGGAAACTAAATTACATGTAACTTCTGGTAAAAGTGTCTAAAATTAGAACAATGTGCTTCCTGTAAATCCATACATTTTTAAATTATAATGTTCAATTTTTATGCTGGAATGAAAATATATCTTTTATATGTGGATATTGCACTAAATTCGCTCCTATATGACCAAGCAAAGGTATTCAAAAGGCTGCTTTCTTAAAGAAATATCTTTTTTTAAAGAATATTTAACATTATTCATACAATGATTTATACTTTATCCAATTCAAGAAAGAAACACTGAGACAATAAAGAATAAATCAAATGAAATGAATGGCTAAATTAACATCAGTACTGTATGTTCAGTATCAGTGAATTACTGACCATTTAAATAAAAAAATTAAAAAGAAAAGCTAAATCACCAGCTGTACTGTATGTTAAGGATCAAGCAATTGCTGTACATTTAAATAAATTAAAATAAAAAATAAAATAAATGCTAAATGATATCATATGCTTGGTGTCAGCCAATTGCTGACCATTTAAATAAATAAAAATAAAAATAAAAAAAGCTAAATCAACAGCTGTACTGTATGTTCAGGATCAATCAATTGCTGTCCATTTAAACAAATTAAAATTAAAAAAATAAAGCTGAATAGTACCATATGTTTGGTATAAGCCAATGATATTATATTAAGAATTATTGTTAGAAATGGGAAAATATACATGCTGATACCAACAGATACGACATGTCTGTGATAGGCTAACTGATTAACCAGTCAGGCTCTACATTTCCATCATTGATTAAGCAATCATCATTAAAGCCGACTGGTGCTGCGGTTAGGATGGATGGCTCTAATGGGAGATGGGTGAATGAATGGATGTTTTATTTCTCTTGTCCTACCTGTAGCAACCTCGTTCAGCCTCTCACTCAGATAATATTCATTTGGGTCGAGGTAGGGCATCTGCTCCATGTATTGTTTAGGAATGAGGTACAGGACCTCAGCCACGTGCCCATCCTCTATGATGGACATGCGCTTCACCGAGCTCTTGCGCTTCACCCGGACCCGGTCGACATTCTGGCTGCGGCTGGAGCTGCACAGCTTGCCCAGGCTGTTGAGATTGGGCAGGGTGGGCATGGCGCCCTGCTGCCCCTTAGCTGTCCCACACAGTAGGGTAAAGCACTGCTGGTTGATGCCGGCCAGGGTCGGACTCAGACCTGCTCCAACATCCAGTCGCCTTTGGACATCAGGAACATTGGAACATGTACAGAGAGGCACAAAACGGGAACAAAGATGCCAAAGCTTGGCTGCTCATCATAAAATCATGGCAATATCCGAGTGAAGCCTCCAGTGGAAACTCCTCCTGTTAGGATCCCTCCACCTGTCACTTCAGATCTGCAGTGGATGTAGAATGTGAAGCGCTGGTGATGTCCACCTTGAGGTGGGGACACCAAACAGCAGGCTGCATGTATGACAAAGCACTCTGCTGCAGGTAACGCAGAGTGAGAAACAGGGAAAGAAGCTTACACTATGAGTGTCTTCAGCCCAACCAGCCTAGGGCCTTAAGCAGCTTAGAGCTGACGTCGAGCCTATGATTATCTTCTGGGTGGGGTTAGGTAGCTCATCAGGTCGGCCCAGTGTCTGGTGGGAGACTCAATACCTAATATGACTCATGTGCATTCCAATTACTGCTCAGCTATCACATCTGTCCAATGAAGAGCGGAGATGCTGCCAAAACCAAACACATCATTTTTTTTTTTGTGCTACATTTTTGGTTACAGTATGATATTAAACAACAAGATCCTTTTTGCAAAAAGCATTTTAGACGCATCTAGATTACACTCATGAAGTCTGTTTTTGTGCGTTTGTGCTTTACATTAACCAAATGGATGCATATCTGTGTGCAGCATCACACTGATCCAAGACATACTTTCAGGGTAAATTGCCTTTGGGTGTCTGCCAGTTCTCTACAAGGTCAACACACAGCAAGGTCATTCCCCCAGCCAACAATGCACAAACCCACTGTTTATTATCAGCAGGATCCTTCACAATAAAAGACACTGCAACTACATCAGCGCTGAAGTGGAAAATGCCAGCAGTGGATCTCTGTTATCCGCTGAAATCATCGGGTATAGGATTTTGGAAGATAAGAAGGCATGTTCTTAGTTTTTAATCATCTAATGTTGTGGCGAAATTTGATTCTGCAAAGACTTCCAGAGGGCTATTTCTTGACAAGCCAAATCCATAACATCTAGCTATTGAGGGTTTTTTTTTACAGACACTCTGTCTTGAGCCAAAAGCTGCATTCACCTTCCTTGGAAATGTGAGTTCAGCATGAGGTAAATTTTGAGTCATAAACATGTCCTGGTGGGAGGTTAAAAGGTGGATGACGCACCGAGGGGGGAGGGGTCTCATAAAACTCTACAAAAGCAAGATAATCCCTAACCAGTGTTGTGATATCTTCTAAACCAACTTTTTAAAACGGTGCTGCTAAGACAAGAAGTCTCGTACGTACATAAACACAAAGAAAGGGAAACTTCTGTGACATCTAACATTAATCAAACAGATTAGGCTAATCACAGCTATCTGATTTTTCCATTGAAAGTAAAAAAAAACAGAAGGAAATGATGAGAAGCACAGCAGACAATGACAGAGCACAAAATATCCTTTTGGTCTGGAAATATCGGGCTTGGCCTGCACTTCAAATTTAATGATTTCTTCTTCGTCTGAGAGTGTGCACAGTTAGAAACAGGACTGCTGTCTGAGTTAACTACTATTTACGTCTGCACAGTTTCACTAATTTGACTTAAATCAGGTTCTGCCTACAAGCACAACTTCAACCTGCCATTCAGAGAGGCTTTCCAGAGCAAGGATAAAGTGATAGAGAGTTATAAGATGCACACTCTTCCACCCACACATGCAGACACATGGACCCCAGGGTAGCTAAGGACATGCTATTCTGCTGCAGTGAGGCACTGCCCTCCAACTGTCATCCACTGTGTGGTTGCTTTGACACAACTGCCCACACACTCGCAGATCAACGCATACATGCATACATGTACACAAGACTGCACACGGAAAAAAAAAAATCAGCATCGCAGTTGCATAGCCTCTGCTGTTGCTGCATCCTGCTCCACACTAGAACAAAAACACACACCCCTTCCTCCTCTCTATCTGTTTCCCCCCGTCTTACCATCCAGTCCGAAGCAGGAGGTGATTTTTTGGGCGTAGTTGCAGAGCCCGTCGTAGCCAGGCTCCTGCCACGCTTCATCCCTCTCCCCCATCTCTACACACTCCCACACACACCGACCCGTCCGGCAGCGCTTTCACTCCTTCCCCTGCTCATCTATTATTCAGCCTTTTGCCAGGACACATGCATGCGCGCGCACACCAGCCCCCATATTGGCACATATAGTATACACACACACATACACACACACAAAGAGAGATAGGGAAAAGTGCTGATGCAGAGGGTCGTGCTGCTGGAGCACGACCAGCTCTCTCCAGTGGTCGGAATAAGGATGAGGCATCAGATTAAGTTACTGCAGAATAGAGCAGTGCCTCTCTGTTCTATCCACCATTGATCATCCGGATTACACTGCAGTGTAACAGGTACGGTGGGCAGGATGTGCTAACCCTGCTTAAGGAAAGGGCGGGGCGGAGGAGGGGGTCAGAGCAGGGCAAAACTGAGCTGTACCAGGGAGGACTTTCTTTGCTGCAAGTCACTTAAAGCTATCCAGACATCAACATGTAATCATTACTGTCAGAGCTGAAAACACACTCAAGACGGGACTTAAGCAGGGAAGCAGTAAAGTAATCCCCACCTAACCATTTAGGCTGACATAACTCCTTATGACAAGCACAACTAATAATAAATAGCACTGATTTAAATAGTTAAAGGTATACTATGAAGGATTTTGCAGAAAAACTACAGCAATGGCAGACACTGGGGATGCAGCTAACGACTATTTTGATAGTCGAATAGATATTGATTACTGTAACGATTAGTCGACTAATCTGATAATTAATTGCACAATTATTAAATCATCACAATTACTTAATGGCTCTTATTTAGCTATTAGGTTTTTAAATTTAGTTTGAGGTTGTTTTAAGCATGTGCAAACCAACAATAAAGACAATATATATCAAACCAAACTTACAAAAAATAAGAATAAAACAGACGATAAAAATGACAAAACGCACCCCTCCCATCCCCACATACACATCTGTATTTACATGCACACACACATACATATACACGCACGCACACAAACACACACTGATTGACAGTGTAGAGACATGGCAAGGCACCGAGGATCCAGATGAGGAAAAAGCAACCTGTGGGAGCATCCACACTGAGAGGCGGCAGAGCCCACAGCCATAGAGGACGCCGTCACAGAGACCACCAGGACCCGGGTAGACCGGGGCGGACTCCACACATGGTGCAGAGCCGCCTAGTCCCCCGGGCCCAGGGAGTCCCCCGGGCCCAGGGAGTCTCCAGGACGACAGACCCAACACACACCCCAGTGCGGAGACCTGGGGTCATGAGGGAACACTGGAGTCAAAAATTAAAAGACTAAAAGACAGAAGGACAGGATAGAAACTAAAAGATTAAAAGACAACAGGACAGGATAAAAACTAAAAGACTAAAAGACAACAGGCCACGACTAATACAAAAGATAAAAATAAAAACAATATAATAAAATAATCATAGTAAATAGGAACAGGTTTGGAGAAGTAATGTGCTTTAAGGCGAGGTGAGAGCAGCTTTTTACCCTCTGAAGGCAAGTCCCAATACAACTCTGTCTATAGATAGTTGACGTTAGCTAGCTGAGAAGCTAATTATCATACCTGGACAAGTCTGCATCATCCACAAGTCTGACTGATACAAATACAATAACAATGCAATCTTAAAACTGATTAAAAGTCACTTTATCTAATTGTAAATAGACCTGCACTTATACGACCACTGAAATCACTTTACACTACAGACTGCCCTCATTCACCCATTCACACACACACATTCATGCTGGTGGAACTATTGGGAATTCATTCACACACCGATGGACGCAGCATCGGGGTTCAGTATCTTGCTCAAGGACACTTTGACATGTAGGCTGCCATGGTCGGGGATCGAACCACTGACCTTCTGATCATTAACAACTACGGTGCCAATAACATACAGCAGAGCGGCCAGTAGGTTTCATATATTCTCTGTGGCATTATCCCAACAATTAATCAACAATTAAAAACACAATAAGCCTTGATCTCTTTCACAGATCAATTATTCTATAGCTGACGCCTTCTCCTACACTCCTGCAAATGTTTTTCCCTCCATTTCAGAGATAAACTCCTCCCTCGCCACGCATCATCGGTACGCGCAACTCTCAGTAAAGATAGTTATGATGTAAGATGGCTCTCCCCTCAGAACTCAGCTCAGGAAAACAACGTCAGGAACGATGTCAACGTCAGGAACGACGTCAACGTCAGGAACGACAACGTCAGGAACGACAACGTCAACGTCGCACACAGCATGAAAAAGCACAATGACGTAACAGATTAATTATTGACAATTAAATTAATCTGCAACTAATTTTGTCATAGATTTTTGTCAACAATGTCGGCTAATCGTTGCACCCCTCACGATCTACAAGACTAAATCTGGGGTTTGCTTTCACTTCTGTTCAGGCAGGGAGGAGGGGACAAGTATTAATGTTGTGTTTACAAACAGTAAGTGACAATTCCTGCATAATGTGCCTTTAAATGAACATCTGCATATCGATCATGTTCATAGGTAATTTTCAACAACAAAACCTTGTGGTAAACTCAAATGTATGTTGCTGAGATTCAGTTGAACTTTTCATTAGGAGGAGAGGAAAAACCAAAATACAAAAATTCAGCACACTTTACTACAATGACTTCAACAAGGTCAGTAAAATCAGACATAAAATCAGACACACCAGCCTATACAAACAGCCCAAGAGTAGCAGAAAACTGAATGAACAACGTTGGCCTACATATGTGAGAACTCTGTGGTCCAACATGTTGTTTTAAGATTCCGCGGTGGAGCAGAGATAAATGGCTTAAATGGACCGAGAGGAACAATAAATTCACCCACATATGAATAGCCAATCTAAACAGTGGATAATGAATGGTAACAGAAAAGCAAACTATCCAAATAAATAATGATTATACTAAATGGCATACATGTGGTGAGGTGATTTCCCAGAGCAGAAGAGGGAAAATAATGTAGATGGAGGAATTTGATAAGAAACGCCCCACCGTCCCTCAAACGCCACTACTGATGTGACCTTGAACAGTGCACTTAGCTCCCAGTTGAAATGCTCATTGGCCATGAATGGCACTGCAGCAGCTCACAGGTAGGAATTAATCTGAAAGCACTGTTTGGAATAATATATACAGTATGTGCTCTGTCAACATCCCCAGGACAAAGGTAGAGACAAGAGAAAACCGCACAGGAAATATGATGACACTGAAAGGTCCAGCTAGAGCACTAGGCCGCAAGGGTGTATTATAAGGTGGGGTGACTAATGGAAGGGCATCACCAGCAAGGTAAAAGCTGATGGCCCTGTGCTGATAAGAGGGACCGGGGGGTGGAGGGGTGAGGGGTTGGCGACTACAAGGCTGAGAGCTCAGTAATGGCTGATGCTTGCTGGACAACTGAGGGAATCATTAATGCATACTGGGAGGGAAAAGTGGAGTCATTTGAGACTTTTGTTTCTGTTGGAAGGAAAATGTTTCCATCAGCTAACAGGTTTTCGATCTAACCTACAGATCTTTGGATGTCAAAATATCTAAAATAATGCAACAACAAAGACTGAGCCAGACACTTTATTCTTATATCCTATGTTTTAATGTCCATTCTTTCCAGAAATACACATAAAAACTGCAACTAAGTATTATTTTTTTACTTTTTGGTTAATTTGCCAATTATTTCCTCTATTCTTCAAATACTTTGTTTTGGCCCACCAGCCAAAAATATAACATTTACTATCACGTATGGCAAAGAAAAGCAACATATCAGCACAGTTGGAAAGCTGGAAATGGAAAATATTTTGCATTTTCTTCCAAAAATAACCTAAATTATTAATAGAATATCAGCATTTCCAGGTGAAATATAGCATCAAGTTACAGTCTGACTGCCAAAAACATGTATGCGTGAAGATTCTCAACAAAGTACAGAAAATACATACAGTCATGGAAAAAAATATTTTCCTATTTTAATTTCTTGTTCATTTTAATTTGTTTGGACAAACATAATGATAACAACAAAAATACCTCAAAATAAGCCATTTTCCATGGTTTTCTTGATAATAACCAAAATCATTATTAAGAAAACCATGGAAAATGGCTAGATATCAGCTCTTAAATTAAACTCCTATGAGCTATTTTTGTTGTTAACATTATATTTGTCCAAACAAATGTACCTTTAGTTGTACCAGGCATTAAAATGAACAAGAAATTGAAGAAAACAAGGGTGGTCTCATATTTTTTTCCATGACTGTATTTCCACAATCCATCAAAATATCCAGAATTATTATCCACACGACAACGCGTATGATTAAACATTGTGAAACATGGTGTAAGTCAAGTTATTGAGTACTAGTGAGATGTGATTACATGTGACTGCAACTGCCTGGCCAACGACAAACACCTATTTGATTCAACATATTGTAATAAAGTATGTTGTTTGTGTCAAAGTTCCTGATTCATCTGTGATAATAAATTAATAACCTCACACTTGTGTAACCAACACAGAGGTAATTGCCACAACTGCAGGGTAGTTACTTCTCATGAATAATGATTGGCTGTTTGCAGGGGCTTAAGCTTGCTAATCAGATCTATGTACCACAGGGGGGCCGTCAAGCTGTGGGCTCTGAGCTCCATCGATCTCCAGCAGCAGCAGCCATGGAGGAGAACTGATAGGCCACATCAGGGAGTTCAAAGCCATGCTGCTACACTGGCTCAAGCATGCAGAAAAGGGAGTGACATAGACCATACAGCTAGAGCTTCTTTATAGATGTTTCAAGATCAGATCCATCAGCATGAATCCCACTGCAGATTTAACATAATAACCTTGAGGGTGGGTTAAAAATATTGCAACTTCTCTGCTTCTATGCAGCTTTCAATCAGTCAGTCAGTCAGTCAGTCCATCTGATCATCACAACCTAGAGTAGGAACAGCTGGAGGCTCTTTATCTCTTCTGCCAGAGAACACAGTCACCTGACACAAATCCACAAAGGCCCACCTGAAGGCTACACACATGTTCCACCTGCACGGTTTGCATATATAATCTGATTTATGCCTGATCCCTTGCACAGAATGAGACTGTTGCACCAATTGTTTTGCATCTGTTACAAAAAAAAGATACTTTTTTCCAACTCACCTGCAGCTAAATGCACGACAATGACCCTCAAATGCACTACTTCATTGTATCACAGCCAACCAATTAGGGATAAACATCAAGTCCTCCATCTACATTCAGCTGTCATTTATGCAACAATTAGGGCGTGTGCGTCATTTAACTGATTATATGCATCACCCGTGATTAAGGAGAATATCAAATGTTAAAAGAAACAGCAATCAGATGCTAATGATCACAGCTGGGCTTGAAATAAAAAGTGTGATCTATTTATAGGCTGCAACAGAGTGCTCATATCAACAGAATAAGTTGTCTAGAAAGGGCTGCAGCGGTGGAGGCAGTAGTTTGAGCTATGTACCGGTGTAACCTACTTACAATAACAGTGTCATTAGCACAGCCCGATGCTCCCGAAAGACGACGCAATTGGGCTCTCTTCTCCAATGCATCCATCCTTGAACCTAGACCCCCCCTCCTCCCGTCAGAATTAACAGACTTTTTTCCTGTATATGTATTGTTATGAAGGCTTCTGCGGCAAAAGATACTCACCTCTAGCAGACATGCCCGGTAGGTAGAGCTCTCTTTCTTTTCCGAGATTACCGGGAGGAGATGCCCCGGTGCAGCTTTGGAGAATAAAGAGGGGGTGGGGGGGGAGACCGGTTGACAGCCTGATATTATCTGTACTTTAAGTTTTCGGCTGCCATTTAATGGGATTAAACGCAGGGAGGCGAACCGGCTGCGATTTGGTAGACTGGACTAGACTGCGCGATGGAGAGAGCACTTTCCCCGCGACAGGGCGTGTCCTGGATCAGACAGCATCCTTCTTATTTTCCAACAAGTTTATGTCCATATTTGAACATAATATCGCAGAATTACGGAGTTATAAATTAAATCCTTCTTGAAATTCCTCGTCTGACTGCAGCTGTTGTCGGCTCGCCTAAACCCGGCTATACTTTTCCGTCTGGGATGACTGTGCTGTTCAGAGCGTGCTGGTAGTTGGGCTAAATCACAAAGTTGACAGGCACTCTGGAGCAATGCATGTGTTTTTTATTTTATTTTTCCCCCATTCAATCCTGCTACTTTACGGAAAATACTTGGCGATCTGTTCATCATGTGAACTCCTCAACTTTATCCTTTTACGTAGTGAGTTTTTAAGCAAGCATAACATCATATCTATGTGGGAAAACACTGCAATATCAGAAAAAATATCCCACATCCGTGCATCATGTAGGAGCATAATCAATTTTCCAGCTCACCGAATATTTTCCATATTACATATATCGATTGGTTACCGGAATCCGATGCTTGCTTTTATATTTTGAACTGGGCTAATTGATTGTTGTGTGAATATATCAGCATTGAATGTATTGGTTGCTGTCTTCATTTCGTCACACTGTTAAAATAATCGCCTACGTCATTTTTTGTATCACCTACATCCTCAGTTGATCAGATCATGTGATTTTATCCCTTTAAGATCATCACTTCTTTGACAATTTGCCACATTCATAGGCATCAGATAAGAACCCAGTAAAGAAGAGCTAGAGGGAGATTGTTTAGTTATCAGTTTAGTTTATCAGTGTTTTATTGTTGACAGTAATATTGGTAACACTTTACTCTAAGGTGTCTACATAAGAGTGACATGTGTGTGTCATAAACATGACATGGGATCTGTCATGAACATTAATGACACTTTGAAGTAACATTAATGCTCATGATACTTGTCATGTCATGTTTTTGACAGGCTTGTGTGACTCTTATGTAGACACCTTCAAAAAAAAGTGTTACCATGTCTTAAGTCACAAAGGCATGTTCAAAAAATTGTCTAAGTCATTTATTTCTCTTAAGTTCCATAATTTACACACAGTGTTATTACTATGCCAATAGCCCAAGTAAAAGTAAATAAAAGCCAATAAAAGTTTTTTGTGTTTCCTGCTAAACTTGAAAAAGTGAGTTAGGCGATTATTTTAACAGGGTGACGATATTACATATATCGATTGGTTACCGTAATCCAATGCTTTCTTCTATATTTTGAACTGGGCTAATTGATTGTTGTGTAAATATATCAGCATTGAATGCATTGGTTGCAAGGCTGGATTAACCATATGGGCAACTCGGCATTTGCCCAGAGGCCCACGACCTCTAAAGGGCCCAGAGCAGTGTGGGCACAAGCAAAATATCTGGTTATCTCTTGCTTACATGTTAAACTGTCCATCGGAGCCGTTGCCCAAAAATGAAATTTGAGGTGACAGGGTGATTTCTGTTTAAAATGAGCTGAGGACCAAAATGCTACCTGATTCTAGATTCTTGATTTTTGTTTGTGTCTTGTCTTCCTCTGTGACGGCTCTATCAATTCAATACATTTGTGCTGCTGGGAATAGGTGTTGTTAAATAAATATTGGATGCTTTGAAAGTGGTTACTTACTTATTTTTTGGTGAAAATTGAGGACACTTCCTTCCCTCTCTTTTTCTATCTTTTTGTACGGTGTCCTTGAGTGCCAAGAAAGACGCCTTCCAAATAAAATGTATTATAATTTTTATTATAATAAAAAGCTGTGGCTCAGTTGGGAGAGTTGGTTGGCCCCCAACCGAAGGGTTGGTGGTTCGATCCCTGACCATCGCATCCTACATGTCGAAGTATCCTTGAGCAAGATACTGAACCCCAAATTGCTCCCGATGTGCTGTGTTCATCGGTGTGTGAATGAATTCCCAATGGTGGCAGATGGGACCGTTTAGGGTAGCCTCTGCCACCAGTATGTGTGTGAAAGGGTGAATGAGCACAGTCTGTAGTGTAAAGCGCTTTGAGTGGTCGCAAAAGTGACTAGAAAAGCGATATATAAGTGCAGGTCCATTTACCATTTACCATAATTTTTATTATTATTATCTATGTAGTGTGTCAATTTTGCCAGATTATACTGATGCTGATATGTTTTATTTTCATAACATCATGTGTGAGTGAGTGGCCTTGACAAGAGGACATACTGGTGCATTTGTAGTTCTATGAGTGTTTGCACATCTGTACATGAAAATGCACTTGACGACAGTTAGTTATTGATGTATTCAGTATATTCAGTGTATATTACTGTAATTTAATTTCTGTATTATGCCAGATTATGGTGATTCTGCGGTCGTGATGATGGGGCCCTTGAATATTGTTGCCCAGGGTGCAGCAAAGTGTTAATCTGGCCCTGTTTGGTTGCTGTCTTCATTTGTATGCATTGATCGTTGTCAGTAATTAAAAGCGGGTGCCTTGTGTGTGTGCGCCCCCTGCTGGAATAACACAGCAGCGTTTGGCGAGGGAAGTGCCACCGTGTCCAAAGTGAGTCTGTAGACGTCTTGTTTACAGTGGTGGTGCCAGGCCTGTGAAGACCCGTGGCCAGCAACGTGTTGAGGTTTTATTGCTTACCTTTATTCTTTCGTTACAAGGGTCATTATATGAAACCTCCAATCTGGATCGAGGCGGTAACAACAGGAAGAAGAAGATAGAGGAATTCTCTAGGTCTTCTCGGGAGAAACTAGTCCAGTCGAAGAACAAAATGTTCTCCAAATTTACGTCCATTCTTCAGCATGCTGTGGAAGCGGTGAGTCTTTTACCTACAGTGTATATTTATCAAGTGGCATGAGTGTGTGTGTCGTTTATTTTGGTTGATCGGGGCCTTTGGTCGCCCTGACATCACATATCATAACGTCAGCATTAGGGATCCGTTGCTAACTAGCGAGCTAACTAATTAGCCTAAGCTAATGTTAGCGTTTTGTGTTTGTGCCGTCGCTTTGTTTGTTTTTGTTATTGATTTTAAAGATGTGCGTTGGTTTTTCTGTTCGTTTATATTACTTATTAACACATTTCACTATTGTCCTTTTCCTCATCGCTTCAAGTCGTCTGTGTTTAAGGTAGTTTGGCTAGCTGAGCTAGTTAGCCGCTAATGTTAGCTGATGGTGTTAGCCCCCAAAAACAGCCTTATCATGAGGAGGGATGTCGAAACGACTGGACACAGCCCTGCTTGATGTTGCGCAAACGTTTTAACGTTAATGTTAAAGAGATAATCTGTGGGTTATCTCACAAAGCTTTTTTTTGGAAACCTTATCGTTACACAAGGCCAGCCGGCTAGCTAGCTAGCGCTAAGTAGCTAGATACCTGCCTAAAACAGACTGGCTCTCAAACAATAGACGTTTGGACAGGTGACCCAAAATAAACACTTCCGGCATAATATTACATTGTTCACTCATTATTCTACCATGCAGCTTGTTGCTGTGTTTGAGGATTGGATTTCGTCACCCTGTTAAAATAATCGCCTAACTCATTTTTTTTTTTCAAGTTTTCCAGGAAACACAAAAAACTTCACCAAAAGTGTAACATATGACATTTATTGATCATTTCACTCAAAAAGGATGTAACAAAGGATGGCTATTGACATAGTAATAACACTGTTTGTAAGTTATGTAACTTAAGAGAAATAAATGACTTAGGCATTTTTTTGAATATGCCTTTGTGACTTAAGCAAGATATGTTAACACTTTATTTTGAAGGTGTCTACAAAAGAGTCACACAAGCCTGTCAGAAACATGACATGAAAAGTATCATGAGCATTAATGTTACTTCAAAGTGTCATTAATGCTCATGGTACTTGTCATGTCATGTTCATGGCAGGCTTGTGTGACTCTTATGTAGACACCTTCAAAATAAAGTGTTACCATATCTTGCTTAAGTCACAAAGGCATGTTCAAAAAATTGCCTATGTCACTTTTTATTTTGACTTGGGCATAATAAATCTACTTAAGTCACACACTTGACATAGGCCATTATCTTAAACGGGTAAAATCACATGATCTGATCAACTGAGGATGTAGGCGATTTTACCATAGGTGGCCAGCGTCATGAGGAGATGATTTAGGCAAAAAAAACTAATTTTGACAAAAAAGGACATAGCCGATTATTTTAACAGTGTGGCGATTTGTTACAAGCATAAACCTTTACGTCATCCAAAAGTGAAAGTTTAACAGTATTATGTGAAAATTTCTGGGCTGTGTCTCCATGACAACACAATAATATTGTAGGTGAACGTTAAAGCCATTTAAGTACTGAGAAATATTATTGAGAGTTAGAAGATTATGCTAAAATACATAACATTAATTTCCCAAGAGCAACTTTGAAAGTGACTGAAACATGTAAACATGTTGTTAAGATAATTAGTGGTGTCTCTCCTGGCCACCAGTGTAAACTAACCATAATGATTATTTTGCAATTTTTCTTTTTCAGCTTGCCCCGTCACTGCCCTTGCAGGAGGACTTTGTCTATCACTGGAAGGCCATTACACATTATTACATTGAGACCTCTGGTAAGAAAATTCTTATTTAATAAGTTGTAACCTGATATGATCATAACAGAGGCTGATTGTTGTACTTTGCTGTGGTTGTTCTTTGTACAAATGCCGTTAGTGAAAAGTTTGAGTACAATGGCAGGGTTGATGTGGTATATAAAGATATATTTGCCACGTGCACATGTACTTATTATCGTCAATTGTGAGTATTTTAAAATATGATTAGTGCACATTGCAACTTGCCAGATGCAATAGAGGTGCCTAAATTTGCATCATTTAAAAGCTAGCAAATGGCAGCATTTTAAGCTTTAACCCAACAAACACATTTTTTGCCAACCACAATAATTTATTGAGCATCAATATTTCTTACTAATTTATTGTAACATATTAACCATCTGCTCATTTAGCACCTCTGTTTATAAAATGCACAGTGCAAAACTGAAGCAGTGCAAAGTGAATGGTTTTGAAGGAATCCAAATTAAACAGCTGAATTGTAAAAAGTATTCTGGGAATGCCATGCTGGTTACCTTAGCCAAGGAGGTTTGTTTTCTGTGCTGTTTGTCAGAGCAGCTTCATATGCCTTGTGTATGCCTGCAGGATCTTCACAAGAAGAACTTAGGGATGATGTTATTGATGCTGCTGTTATCCATAACCATTTATAGGAGTAGCCTATAAGAAAACCACAATATTATCATCCATTGTGAATTTTCACTTCATATGTCAATTCAGTAGACACTGCTAAATCCCAGTGGAACTGGCACACTTTGCGTCTGTGTAAGGTTGCATCAAAGAAGTACTTAGTGGTTAAACCCAGTCATATATAGAGACTTCTGTCTGAGCTACTGCCATTCAGTCTGTGTACATTTTGTACCAGAAAAAGTCTCTTTCTCTTATTTTTCACTCCAAATAACAGCTTCTTTACAGCAGTGCTACCAGTTAGGCCAGTTTTAAAACATTCCCTCTGAGCAGCTGATGGGGGATTATCTTTACTTTGAGTATTATGTAGCTAAGCTTGTTTTCAGAGGCATTTATTAACTGATTTTGCAGACTTGTGACTCAACTATCTGGGGTCACTTTTAACCAGCCTGTCCTTTTACAGTCCACATGGTTACTAATTAAAGAAATGATTTGATCATTTTGATGGAAGCTGTTGTGATTTCTCTTTTTTTGCTTACCATGCTTTTTGGCATTGTGTACTTTTGTTACATTGAATATATATGTGTGACATCCTTCCTTGTAATTAATTGAGTCACACCTGTGAACTAGTGCGTAATTGGTGATGAACAAGGATCACCACTATTTTAACACAGTGTTATTATTTTACTCTCATAACTGACCTGGGCTTCAGTTTTTCCTTGCTTTGAACAGTAATTTGGTTTAAAAATAAAAAGGTTAGGAAATCGGAAATATTTAATTTTCAGTGTTTATGCAGCAATCATTGACTTGAGCCACGATGCGCACCATGACCTAATTATTCTATCACATGCAGCATTGTGGGTTCTGACCCGTTTCTGTTTTCCCCTGTTAGATGACAAAGCTCCAGTCACAGACACCAACATCCCATCCCACCTGGAACAGATGCTGGACATCCTGACCCAGGAGGAAGGGGAGAGGGAGTCTGGAGAGACGGGACCCTGCATGGAGTACCTCCTACATCATAAGATCCTGGAGACTCTCTACACTTTGGGCAAGGCAGATGTAAGCCAGTCATGCTTTGGTAACTACATGAACTATACCTCCAGGACAAGGAAACGTATAAGGATAAGGCACTTGTATAAGTATAGGTTATTGGATGAAATATAGTGGAAATGAAGGTTGGAGGTAAAGTTTGGGAACTGAGCCCACAGAGGTTGTGGGAGCTGGATGTAACACTGAGCGTGCTCACAAAAAATTGTATACAAAAGCACAATTTGGTTCAATCAGTCATCGCTGAGAGCATTTCTATGCAGTGTAAGGGCACTTTTTTATTGGTATAAATTATATTCTAACATCTTTTTGTATGATTTCCTATCAGTGTCCTCCAGGGATGAAACAGCAGGTGCTCACCTTCTACACAAAGCTGCTAGCACACATCCGTCAACCTCTCCTGCCTCACATCAATGTCCACAGACCTGTACAGGTGAGAAACGATGCAGTCTGGATTTCAGCACACTTTTTGAAAGTCCTTCTTCTCAAAATGGTCTGCTAACTGACAGGTTATGTAACTTTTTCGTCACTTTTTTTCCCCCCGGGGCTGTGACTTTTCCTCTGTCAGAAACTGATCCGTCTGTGTGGGGAGGTGCTGGCTGCTCCTACAGAAAACGAAGAGATTCAGTTCCTTTGTATAGTCTGCGCCAAACTGAAGCAGGACCCTTACCTTGTCAACTTCTTCCTTGAGGTGAGTTTCTATGACACAAGGGAGGAAAAAAAAAAAGTTGGGCAGCACATCCATAAATATTTATCTGTATAAATTATTTGCAAAAGTAAGAGCCTTGCAGGATTTTAAGCACATAGTTCAGGGAATATATTTTTTTAATTTGTGATGTTATTTGCAGAACAAGTTAAAGAAGCCTGAGACGAGGAGTCCTGCAGGGACAGAGGTGGTAAAGGAGAATGTGCTGGCTCCGGACACTGGTCAGGCTTTGACAGAGGAACAGGCTGATCACCAAGAGGAGCCTCAGGCTGCTGCTGCTGCTGCTGCAGCCACCTCCAGTCCAAGCAGTAACAATAATAACGGCAACAATTACAATCTCGTCTCCTCGCTGCTCAACCTCACAAAGAGCCCTGTAAGTAATCCCCCATGGAATGAATTTGGGTGTTATTTTAGTCTTTTTCTTAATTAGAGTTGTTTGTATTCATGAGATGTATCCCTTTCTTCCCTACTCAGGATGGCAGGATCGTGGTGAAGGCATGTGAGGGCCTGATGCTGCTGGTCAGTTTACCAGAGCCTGCAGCTGCCAAGTGTTTAACTGAAAACACTGAGCTCTGTGAGCTCCTGACTGACAGACTGGTCTCCTTTTATAAAGCCCTGCCACAGTCCATGGACCCTTTGGACATTGAGACAGTGGAGTCGGTCAACTGGGGGTAAATGTCTTTCTTGTGTTTAACCACGCATTTAATGACTTATAAACACAACTTGCATACATTTCAGTAGCGTCATGTTCTAAAGTTTGGATTTAATTTGAATTAGCAGGTGGCCCTTAACCCATTAACGCCTAAAATGCCTGTAAAACCTCTGGGGGATTTTAATATAACCCCCTAAAACCTGAAGTTTTTCAGGAAATCTGGAAGTGTCTACTAAATAATAGATTTTTCAGCCTCTGTAGCAGATAGAAATGAAATTCAAAAAGTATTTGAGAGCTTATACAAATGCTACAAAACGACGTATCCGCTTTCCAGACTTCAATGGGTTAAAGTGAAAGTCTTCATTTGTTGAAGTGGGGTTGTATGACATACTTGTCCACAGTGTAAAGAACATGATGGTCAGCACTCTCTCAGTTTAGAGAAGCAGGAAAGAGTATTGCTAGGAAGCCAAGCAACATTCTGCTGTGGACAGAGACAGCTGCATAACATATTTTACCTATCCAAAAAAAAATCGAAATCAGTTCAAGTGTACACTATATTTAGAACATTTTCACTGATTTACCTTCAGACAGCATGTCCAACAGGGAAGTGAAGCTGTTATCTTTGCTCTGTTCAAAGCTACCAGACTCCTTTGACAAAAACAGTAATTTTACCTTGAAGAACATGGTAGTTGCTGGTCTTCCGCTGCATACATCTGTTAGTTTTTGTATGACTTTAGTGGTTTAAATTATTAGATTGGATTCACTAAAGTCACACAATAAAACAAACAAACAAACTGGTCAAGGCAGCAGTAGACCATTGACTTCCATGTTCTTCAAATTAAAACTTCTGTTTTATTGATTCGCTTCTCTGCCGTTACCTCTGCCTGCTTCTCTAAACTGGAGGAGTGCTGACTATGGGTGTTACACTCACTGTGAATACCAAGTACGTCATGCAGCCACAATTCAAAAGATCTGATTTATCCGTTTTAAATAGCATCACCTGTGAAATGCTATTTTAAGCAAATACTTTGTAGAGTTGCATCAAACCTTTAATATTTGTACGTTTTATCCTCTCTCTCTTTCAGTCTAGACGTTTATAACCTGAAGGAGGATGCGGCTGTCTTCACAGGGAAGAGGGCTCTCATCTCCTTCCTGTCCTGGTTAGATTACTGTGACCAGCTCATCAAAGAGGCTCAGAAGGTCCGTAACCAAAGCTGACTCATCGTGTTTTGATGTGTCATCTTGTAGTCAGAATTGACAGAATAAAAGGAACTTGAAGTTGTTTTTGTATCTGAAAAGCCACAAAAGGCTGAAGTACATTCTTGTTTTTCTTCAATGTCTTTCAGTCAGCAGCTGCAGTGATGGCAAAAGCTGTGAGAGAAAGATTCTTTGTGTCTGTTATGGAGCCACAGCTTATGCAGACGTGAGTCGAGCTTTGAATCATCAATCAGTTATCTTTTATATAAACTCTCGGCCTTGTCAGCTTGTTATGTGTCGTGACTCCTCATTAATACGGGGTGTGTTCGTGCGTGCACATAGGTCCGAAGTGGGCATCCTGACCTCCACGGCCCTGCTCAACAGGATCATCAGGCAGGTGACATCAGAGGCTCTGATGCAGCAGATGATTTACTTCCTGCTGGGAGAGGAGAGAGAACCAGAGACCCTCGCTACCATAGCGCAGAATCCACTGAGACACAGACTCATCGAGCACTGTGACCACCTGTCAGACGAGGTACTTTTTACTTAATATTCAGAATGTATATGGTCCTGGTGATGAATGTAGGGTGGTTTTTGCACAATCAGATATATCTGACGTGTATGGAAACGGCACAATCATGGCTTGAAGTAGGGAGAACTCAAAAATGCCTTTTGTGCAGAATAACAGTGACGGTGCCATAAATCGTTTAAAAATTAAACTGCAAGTTGATTTCTTTGATAATTTATTTGACAAAGATTGGAATAAAATTGAATCCATTTATGCAACATTTTTCCAAGTTCCCACAAGTTTCATCAACTTTGGGGAACAAAGGAAGCTCCACCTGTGATACATATTTAACAATTTACATTTTTACAACCTTTCACATCCTCTGTCTAAAATTTTACTAAATTTGTTTATTTATTAGTCATACATGATTCGTTAAAGTAACACTAGAAATCCAACAATAATTTTTGCTTTTATAGTTTCTGTCTGTGATGAATGGTTTAATTTGAGAGAAAACATGCCTTTAAAACCCCATGGGTTGTGAGGTCCAGAGGGTTAATGTGCCTTAAAAAATAAAATGATTTATTCATAATTTCTTGTTTTTCTTATTTGTTATTCAAAAGTACTACTGGCCATCTGCCCTTCAAGGATTCTGAGTTCCAGTGAATCAAATGATAAACCAAAAGAACATGAATTTTAATTAGAGTGACAGAGCCATTGAACACATTTTCATCACTGAAAAGAAAGATGAATCATCTCTCATTTTTGAAACAGCCACTGCCTACTTTTTTTTTTGTCAGTGAGCAAAAATCTTGGTCTGTTGCTGGAGTTCATAGTTGAAGCTAAGTCTTATTCCTCCTTCTGTCCCCAGATCAGCATCATGACGCTGCGGCTTTTTGAGCAGCTGATCCAGAAGCCCAACCAGCACATCCTCCACAGCTTGGTGCTGCGCGGCCTGGAAGAGAGGAATTACCTGGAGAACAAACCACAGGAGGAGCGGGAGCCGCTGGAGAACGGGCAGCCCCACGACGCCGTGTAAGGACCTGCCTCTGACCTTTGACCTCCCAGAACTACCTTTTAAAATGCTGCTTGGAATATCATCTGCACAAACACACACTAGTGGAAATAAAGTGAATGCATCAACGAGCTGTGTTTTTCAGAAGTGCTAACGATTTAACTAAACCAAACTTATTTTGTATTTTAATCTGTTTGAGCCACGATGAGTGGTAAATGCATGTCTGCCCCTGATAACGTTAAATAATCAGTGGTACATAATAAGCAATATCTTGCTTGTTTGTTGCTATTACTTTACTTAAATGTGACTCATTGATTTTCCTGCAAAGGAATTGAGTCCCCAAATGCAACACTTGTACTGTGTTGACATGACACAATCATAATTTGTAGAGGGTGAGATGAGTTCACAGAGAAGCTGAAGAATGTCAGTGATATACAGAAAATAGACTTCTAGATACAGTGAACATACTTCTAAATACAGGAAATAATTTTATTTTGACATGCAAGGTCCAAGTAAAACTTTATTATGTAGAAATGATTGGATTCATGCATGATGCATTCACTGCTCACATTACACAACAGAACCTGAAGATGATATTCAAGCAAGCCAAAAGACCCCTAAAATATTGTCATTCAATGAAAGAACACATATTTTCCCTTTAACTACACACAAGAAAACTAGTAGTAGAAATTTAAAGTGGTCACATTATTACAGCATATTACAACATAGTTTCTTTCATGAGAGTTATACATTGTATTGAGAAATGCATGAAACCTAACATGGACATAAATCGAAAACAGATTGTGTTCTCATATCAACGTGTTGTTTCTGCAGAGACCTTGAGGAGGATCCACTGTTCGGTGACGACCTCTCTCCAGACAGCAGGCTGTCTGGTTCTGATTGGCTCAGCGCCTCTCCACCACAGAGCCCTGACCACACAAAGTCTGACGGGAAGACCGAGGTCCACAAGATTGTCAACAGGTACACAGTGTGCTTTTGATGCAACATAGAGCAGGTGCATTTTTTTTTTTTTTAACCAAAAGTTTAACTCTTAATTCTGTTGCCTGCAGTTTCCTGTGTTTGGTGCCTGATGAGGCAAAGTCATCATATCATGTTGAAGGCACGGGCTATGACACCTACCTCAGAGATGCACACAGACAGGTAAGTCCTTTTGTCTGGTCGGTTAAAGGTTTAAAGCTTTAAAGCTTAAACTCCCTCTTATGTTCGAACTGTTCATAATGTTAATACATAAAAATGTTAAAAAAATTGGGCCTGGGAAGAAAACTGATGTTGATGTATATCTATGGATACAGAATGAAAATCCTGATGGTTATCTTTTCTATGATTTAGTTTTCCTTTCTTTGCTTTTCCTATGTATCAGGAACCTGTACATATAAGAGAAATTATGTTTTGTTTTTTAAGAAGGGAAAATATCCTATGTTGTATGTAACCTGTTGGCCTCAATAAAGATAAAAAAAAAAAAAAAGCTTTAAAGGTTGAGATTCACTGGACAAACAGCAGCAAAGTGAAAAATCTGGTTTAGGTTTCTCCCTTGTTCTTTCACCATTAAACTAATTGCTGCGTCAGGTCCGTGGGTACTGTTGCTCATCAGTTTTCTGTCATTAGTAGAAGAGATACTAAGTGAAGGTGATTTGTTCTCTTCAGTTCAGGGACTATTGTGGTGTCTGCCAGCGGTGGGACTGGAGGGGAAGCCCAAAGCCTTTTGAGAAGTGTAACCTGGACAGCCCGTTCTTCGAGGGCCACTTCCTCAAGGTTCTCTTCGACAGGATGGGTCGCATCCTGGATCAGGTCAGTTTGGTCCACCGTATCGCAAACATCCGTAATAATACTGGCGTCATTGATATCAGCAGCATGCATTCATTTTGAGATATAAATGTGGAATATCATTTGCATTGTTTAAGCTCCGCTACAAGTCTGAATAGCGAAGGGAGTGTTGTATAAAAGTGCCCTTTGAAGTCACAAATGCAGGTTGTAATCAAATCCCTGCAGCAAACAGAAGCCTGCTGTTTATGGAGCACCACTTGAATCAAAAATCAGCTGCTTTCTAGTTGATGGAAATACATAGCCCTGATAAATTCCAGAATGATCTCACATGGCAGGTTTCCAAGGCAACCTTTCGTGAGACCTGAACTGGTTAATCTAGCTTGTGGCTGGACACGTACAAGCAGATTCCAGAGAATAAATTAAACGTTCTGCATGCAAATCAGCACAAAATGTTATTTAGGGTCAAACAAAGTAAAAGCCATCATTTCTGTTTTTATTGATTCTCACTTAAAACCCCTATTTGTTTTTATTTTTTAAGGAGCAGATGAGTTTAGACAGATTGTCACTCAGATCAAATGTTCCCACAGATTTAAAAATTATTTCTTGCTGCAAGAGAACGTTGCTCACTGCAGTTGAGCGTAAATGAAGCCAGCTAATGGGGAGAGAAAAATGAGGAAATGATGCAAATGAGCTGCTGATTGTGCAGAAGCCTTTTTCTTTTTTGAAACATAAAAAAACAAAAATAATGAGCTCTTTCCATAAACCCATTTGACAAATGATGTTAGATGGGAATTGTGAAGATGACGGGGATTCATAAACGAAATGCACTTTTTGGCAGCTTGTGGGTTTCTAGTAGCTTTTAGTAAGTCAAGTCTAAAAGGGAGTGATGTATTAATTTATGTCATTCAAAGCTTCAGACTATTGTGACACTATTATTTATTCATCAGTTTTTCTCCACACACATTCATCTTCACTTCACTCTCATCATGACTTGATTCCCAGTGTAGTTTAATATCTGACTCTGTCCTGCAGCCGTACGACGTCAACCTGCAGGTGACCGCCGTGCTGTCCAAGCTCTCTTTGTTTCCTCACCCACACTTGCACGAGTATCTGCTGGACCCTTATATCAACCTGGCCCCTGGCTGCAGGTCTCTGTTCTCTGTCATCGTCAGGGTAAGACTCCTGCTCAGATTATACTTATTTTATCCATCACTGACGGACGCTGCTGCGTCTAAAGCTTACGGTCACTGAGTTCTTGCTTGATGATTTTTTTGTTATGTTTAGCATTTTGCAATGTCTGGTATTGTATCTCAAAAATATTTGATGCAACAAAAGAGTCATGTTGTTCTTTCTTGGCCTCTGTCTCATGCCAGTGGTCTCGATAGTGGACGTGTTTATGTGAATCCCACTTTCTATTGATCTCATGAGCTTGCTGCTGCTCCACCTGCTTCTTATTAGATGAATTCTCAGTGTGCAGTATTTTCTTTGATGTTGGGGTCTGTAGTTTAGTGATGACGGAGGGGGGGGTGTAAACGATAAACAAAGATGGTGCATGAAAACTCTGTCTGCAAATAATATGGACAGAGACTCACCGCTTACAGTTCGATATCCAAATTTTCTTTGATAATGTGTCAGTGGTTACACCACTTGGAGTTCAGGAGCATGTGACGTTTGTCAGATAAATTATTTTACATATTAGTTTGTAATGTTGATGGGTTATTCCCATCATACTATATATACATTATGGGATGTCCAAAAATGACCGCCTCAAAAAAAAGTCATTCATACCATAGCATGTTGATTATTGTCAAAAATGTTCAAATTTTAAAATGCCTAAAAATGCTTTAAATGGGTCAATTATAGTCTGTTGATGCATATTAGAGTATAATATGGCCAGAAATGACAAAAAACACCATATTATGGGATGTCCAAAAACTGAAAAAAGTCATACTATATAGTAAGTTGATTTTTGTCAAAAATGGTCAAATTTTAAAATGCCTAAAAATGCTTCAAATCGCCCAATTATACTCTGTTGATACATGTCTATGTCAATTTTTGTCAAAAACAGTCAAATTTTAAAATGGTTAAAAAAACTGAAAATGGGTCAATTATATCTGTTGATACATGTGGTAGTATAGTTTGTCCAAAAGTAGGATCTGTTACAGTTGAGCCCTGCTGAGTCTTATTTTAGGAGAACTCATGCTGTGATCTGAAATTGTATTGCATGTAACTGTTAAGAAACATTTTTTTAATATGAAGCTGCTTTCTTGGCCAGGAGACATGTTGAGAAGAGTTTTAACCTTTTTATTACCTTTTTATTTATACTAAATAAACTGCACCTTTGTACTTATGTAATACTGTGAATCAGTCAAACTATTTGTCTTTGAAATCAATCCCAGTAGCACACTGTAAAAGGCAACTGGAAGCAGCTAATTTCCTAGCTGATGGTCTTGTTTGTTTATGGTAATTACTGTTATGTCTCCAATGAGTGTAGTGATTATTTAACTGGTGCTGCACCTTTACCCAGAGGAGATGGAGTTGTGTTTTGGTAATTGCTCTGTGTTCTTGGGTGTGGTAGGTGGTGGGAGATCTCATGTTGAGGATTCAGCGCATCCCTGACTTCACTCCCAAACTGCTGCTCGTGAGGAAGAGATTATTAGGTCTGGAGCCGGAGGGGATCAAGTACGTACTTCCACACAGTTCTGTGCTCTAATCTCCCGAGTTGACTTTTGCTTTGCACTTCTCACCTTGTCTGCGTGTTCCTCCCATCAGTATCGACCACATGACTCTGCTGGAGGGGGTGATCGTGCTGGAGGAGTTCTGCAAAGAGCTGGCAGCCATCGCCTTCGTCAAATACCACGCAGCTGCCTCCTCCTCGCCGTAATCTTCCACGCTGTTCGTCCATCTGCCACCGGCCGGGCAGACAGGTCAGGATTAATCTGGGCCTTTGGGGTGTGGTGGTACCGGTGTAACAGGGTCAGCGAAACATTACCACTAACTGCTCATCCCTGCAAGCCTGTTAAAGCCCACACAGACGGGTTCATCACTCCCCCTCTTCTGGCCTCTCGGGCTCCACTATTAAAAGCCTTTGGTCTTGTTTTTGAGAAGGTCAGAGCACAGACACTGCCCAGCCAGCAGAGGAATAAGAGGAGGAGGATGGAGGTCGAGGTGCAGAGAGATGGTCACTGGACTTTTTTCAGCCTTTGCATTTTTCTCTCACTCCTCCCGCCCCTTAAACCATCTTTCTTTCTCACCAGCCAAAAGATGACCACCCTGTAATTATTATATCAAGGAGAAAAGATGTTTGTGTATTTATTTTCTGTCCCGTTATCACCCATTTGTAAACGTCATTGCCTTAGTGTGGAATCGCACCTTTCAGTTACAGAAGATTGTTTCCTTTTGGAACATTTTTAACTCCTCATGTGTTGTCTGTTTGAAGACAAGAGGCTGTAGAGAAAAAAAAACCCTATATGTACCTGTAGTTACATAAATATTGAACTGTAGTATTAACGATACTGCGCTCATATTTTAAATGCCAAGTCCTCTTATTTATTTGTTTGCTTTCAGGTTGCCTTTTTAACTAATCTCATATTAAGATCAGATGAATTTAGAACAGCCGAAGTGCAGACTGAGCAGATACTTTATTTGTGTTCCTCGTCTCTCCTAAATTTGTCTTGAAGTGCTTGTGCTCATCTCTAACCACCATCACCCAAAGACGTCACCATCCATCACATACTGTCAATGAAATGGTGAAATTTGCAAACGATGTGAATTTGCACACGGACCTCATTGCATCGCACGTGTTACATTATTCAAGTTTATTCATGCTTTTAGGAAATGTTAAGAAAAAGACATGTTGTCTTTGTTCTCAACACCCAGTGTTTAATTTCTAACACAACAGTGTTTTATTTTATCCAAGGGATACTGTGTTATTGTTTTTTTTTACATCATTTCTGATTGTCAGTAATGGGATGCGGAGGAGCAAACCTCTTGATTTTATTGTCCAGTGTCTTAAATGCATCATTAACTAAGGACATACTGCAGTTACAGCAATGGTTCCCAATCTTTATTGGCTTTTGATGCCTAAAACAAGGCTGCAGCTGTGTCCGATAACCCATATTTATATGCTATTAAGTACGCTGAAACACAGTGTGAGATTCTAGTTTAGAACTTTCTTGGCATACTGAAATATTACAGTATGCAAACACTGGACACTGTCTGCGTGTGACGGCAGCCCAGCAACAATTTTAAGAATACCATTCACGTTGCTAAGCGTAATATAAAACCTCAAGCGCTTCATAATGTAAGTGACAGAATGTCGTGCATTGTATGCAATTTTGGACTCGGCCTATGTCTGCTTACCAATTTGAGATTAAACTTCCGAGATTGTTTTAATTCGAAACGATCCAACAATTCAAAAGAAATTAAAGATTAGAGGAAACTTTGTGTAGCAAAAACTATCATCCTCTCATATTGTTTATCATCTTGTGGTGTTGATCTTAAGACCCCTTTTACGGGTTCAGACCCCCAGTTTTGCTGACTAACAGTATCCTTAGAGCTCCTCCATATGTTGTCTTCACTTCCTGTGGAGTGTTGCGTTCACTAGCAGTATTACATTTCCATCCTGATCTTACTCGGTGCTGTTTTTTGTTGGAAGGGGTTGTATATTACCTGGATATCTCGGGAGGGTGGGGGCAACTATAAATCACCTCAATGATTCATAATGTAATATTTCAATTAGTCTAAATCAAGATGCTTAACTTAACTTGCTGTGTTTTGTTCTAAGTGTGAATGTTTCCATGACTGGCGATGAGTCTGTTTACGTGCGAGTGTAAGGATTTATTATTGTGATGGAGAATAAGTAGAGTCATTCATGGAAGCCATGAGTCCCCGCCGGTCTTGAGCCTTGTTTTCTTCTGGTCCCACCTTTAATCCCATCGCTCAAGCTCCGATGCTACATTATGCAACTGCTTGCATGGAATCAGATTTGCACATTGTCTTTCTTCATCCTTGTTCATAATGTAAATATACTCAACAAAAAGCTTTTTTTTCTCCTCTCCAAATGTTTTCATAAACCAAAAAGAAAAAAAATCTAGGATGTACCAGGAGTAACATTTCTATTTTAATGGGAAACTTTTTTTAAATGGTCAAAATCATGCACATTTTTTAATCAACTATCTTTCCAACTTGTTCTGTACATTTGTATATTGTATGTGTACAATAGCAATAGAGATATACTACCTGGTGTAAATGCATGCTTATACATTATTTTTCATTGTTGAAAGAAAAAAAAAAAAGGCAGTCCGGCCATCTGTGAGGATTTCTTATGTCAGCACTTTGTTGTGTGAAGACTGACAGGGAGATATGATGCCTTACTTCACACTGTGGACTCCTGGAATCAATGTGTAAGGGGTTTCTGCTTCACTACCGTTTGTTGTGGTCTTATCTCTTGTGTTTCATCCACTTTAGTTTGTGAAGATGTACAGGACTTTCGGTATAGTTAAAAAATCTAATGCCAACTGATTTCTTGTGTCAGCTTTGACCAATCACTGTATCATGTTGCATTTCTTTGTGTTAATCGCTGCTTTTCTACTGATGAGAAGTCTCATTATACTTCTTCTCTCTTTAACGGCCAGTTTGATTTTGTGATTGTGCAATGCATAATTGAAACATTAAGGTTAAGGTGCATGCTCACTCCTCCTGCCTCCCAATGCCTCGCACAGTTAATTTTAAGTGATGCAGTCTAGTTCTCTCAGAGGCATTGGCTCATTTATCCCCGATCTTCATTTCAACACTGCTGTTATACAATGTGTTTGGTTTCATTCAGGACAATATGGTTTCTTTAACATTCTCCGTCCCAATTAAAAAGAGAAATCTTCAGGAAAAGATGTTTCATCATGTTTTTATTACGAAATGTCTGTACAACAAAACAAAAAATACACAAAATAACCATTTCTTTCAATGACAAGGTGAAAACCACAAATTCTGTTCAATCTCCTTTTTTAAAATATTTTATCAGATAATGTGGGGGAGTTGAATGTCTTTAACCTGTGAATGTCCTCCACAAACAACCCTCCGGGATGACGTGACATCTTGCACAGGAGCAGATCAGAGAACGCCGAGCGTGAAAATGACCTCTCCCGCCAGTGAATAACTGAAGAGCAGTCAGCATGGTTTACTCTATCCTCTGTCAAATTCTCTTTGGCTCCGAGCCAGCACGCTCAGTCATCCAGCTAATTCTGTAGAAATGAGTGAAAAATCTCACTCTCTGGGCACAGCAGAGGATTGTATGAAAAGTCCAAAGTCATGTGAGGTGGTCTGGAAATAAGTCAATCCTACACTTCCCTCGCCTTGCAGTGATTTAGAAATCAGCCATGAAAAAGAGGCACTATGGTGCAGAAAGAAGGCTCTCAGACTAATAACTCTTATTCTTAATGATTGCTGAGGTACACACTGAGATTGCAGTCAGCTCGGGTCTTACAGTTGAGTATATTAACTTTTTTAAAGCACCTGAAGTCATTTTTTCCTCAATAAGAGATCCTTATTCATACAAAAATATTCATACTCGTTAGGTGTCGTACTACAGCACTGAGACTGCACTGAATAACTTCATTTTCCACACAAGGAAACAGTAATATCTTGATTGCAGTATTGACGTGGAATAGCTAAGTCTATACAGTCTTGTTACACAAGAGATTTGTGTCGAATGCCCTGACACAAGTCAGTAACAGCATTTACATCATAATTAAAGTTCTGCAGTCAAGTGGAGGCAAATCTATGGAAGCCAATTTCTACAGGTAAAGAAAAAATAGATGAAATCTTGTAGTGAAAGAAAAGATCCTGTAGGTCATGAGAAATATCTTGAAATAATGAGTTCTCAAAGTGAGAATGTTTCTCAATGGAAACAAAATTATTTTGATAAGGTTTCTCATTTTGCAATAACTTTAAAAAAAAAACATTTTGCTGAACAATGTTATTTTGCGGTATTAAATCAGTCCTTTGATAAGTCATTGTTTTTGGTACTGGATCCCTTTGCTGTACCTATTTTTGAGAAATTAAGTAATGATTTGTGATACCAAGTCATAATTTTGAAATAGATTCTTATGACTTACAGGATTTTTTTTCATAATATTGGCAGAAATGAGCTTCCATACAATTCAGAGCGACTGGTTTACAATGGATCGCTTTTTTAACAACAAAAGTTCCTGTTTTTATCTGATGTGAGGACAACCTGTTTGGCACTCAGGTTTGTTACCCATGGATGGATCAAGTCAACTAATGTGGCATTAACAAAATAGAACAAACTCATCAATAAGGATGTTAACTAAATTGTCAGAATCATGTTCATATTTCTGTGTGTGAACACAAAATATAGACAGCTTAATGTTAACGGTCCATCAGATTGTCATTTTAACAGTTTCCACACTAAAAGTGCCAGATCAGGGATTCAATAGGAATCCTGATGTCTTAATGATAATGCCATCAGCACTGAAACTTTACCAGTTAAAGTTCAGAATATGTTAACACAGTAAATCATAAATATCTTATGTTTTGCGTGCCGTGACCCAGCTACTTGATCCTGTTTGAGGGACAGTCCTACAAATGTCACAATCAAAACATGTAAAAAACATCCAGCGTTCTTTCACCATCTTGTAGTGAAAACTCCCCAACAGCATGACAGAATATCAACATATGATGGTATATTAAATTAATTTACATTTACATGTAAATCATTCTTTTTCTTTATGCAAATCATTTTCATGTACATACAAAACCACTACGTAAAAAACAACTACATGCCGTTCCACAAACTAAACCAGGCTAAAAATACAAGGTATCAATAAAAAAAAAAAAACTATGTACATTTCCAAATGTCTTTTTTTTAAGTCAATAAGCGTCACCCCGCCCATTTACAAACCCCAGATATGCGCGCACACACGGACACACATGCTTGTGCACAAGTTGCTCACACTGGAACATTCAGACAAACAAATGTCTCTTTGGCTGGTGTGAAGCGGTGGCACCTCGCAGTGTGTGTGTGTGTACATGTAATTACACATTTTCAAAAAACAAACAAAAAAACCACACACACACAAAAATAACACCATCTAACGGCATAGAAAATAGGTTCCGATGATGGATGTTGTGATATATTTCCTATGCATTTGCGAATATATATATATTTATATACCAAAAAAAACATACTGTATACTGTTTAAGGGTCAGCCACACATATGCCCTTGATTGTGTGTATATATGTACTTTAAAGTCACATTCAGAAGTGTAATGTGAAACTCTGTAGGAAGGCATCAATAAATAGAGATGTATGCAAGTCTGTCCATCCGTCTGTCTGTCTGTGTCCCTGGGTCTGCCGCGTTAAACAGCTCCAGCCGTCCGTCAGTCGCTCTTTGAGTTCTGTGCCGCGTCCAAGTTGACCACCTGGAGCTCCGTCAGGTTACTGCTGCTGCCGCTCGACTGCTGGCCAATCACCATCTGGAACACAACACAGCTACGTGAGCCACACAGCACAGGGCCGATCAGAGAGACAGCCAATCACGTGTCATCACGGCACCCGGCGCAGATGGAAGTCCTGCTACGCTACATGCTGTTTATCCTGGTGGTGTAATGATATAATAGATGCTGACGTTTTCTATTATCCTAGGTTGTTTTTTTGGGTTCTTTGTCCGTCAGCGGGATAATGGAAACACTACTAACACGATTTTCATGGAAGGGTGTAGCATGGGACACGGACGAACCCATTTCATTTTGGAGCAGTTCCGAGTCACGAGGCAGAAGCACCAATTATTTTACACTTTTTAAATATTGCATTTACGTAAATAGTTAGGGCATTTGTGCAGCATTCATGTGAATAATCAGTGAAAATAAAAAAAATGCCAAGAAAATCTTGGTATGCATTTCATGGCTCACCTGATCTGTTTTCTTTGCTCTTCATTGTCACACAAATACTTAAAACAGCTATCAACATGTTTAAATGCTCTGAGTTCAACTCATTATTTCCATATTACAACTTAAAGCTCATGAACACGCCAAAGAGGGAAAAACGACTTCCCAACTTGGAGCAATTTGAATGCACCTTTGGCATCCGAGTGCAACTCTAGTTTACTCTTAATTGCACTATACAGCATATGATTTCATAGACTATAAGGATAGATGCTTTGTTTTTTAAACTATATATGGAGGGAAAAATAAATTTGAGCCCAATTTTCCTGTGGTAGTATAGTTTGTCCAATAATAGCGAAAAAAATATATATTATTGGATGTCCAAAAATGACACCCTTAAAAAAAGTCATATGTCGATTTTTGTCAAAAATGGTAACATTTTAAAATGCCTAAAAATGCTTCAATTGAGTCAATTGTAGTCTGCTGATACATATTAGAGCATAATTTGGTCAGAAATTACAGAAAAACACCATATTATGGGACTTCCAAAAATGACCCCCTCAAAAACAAAAGTCGTACTATAGTATGTCAATTTTTGTCAAAAATGGTCAAATTTTAAAATGCCTAAAAATGCTTCAAATGGGTCAATTATAGTCTAATTAATGGCTTATAGACTAAGGATAGATAGTTTGTTTTTCAAACTATATATGAGGAAAAAATAAATCCTTAAGCCTACTTTATTTCCTAAATTCTTATGTTTTTTTCCAATTGCATATAATCGAAAACTTATATACTCAAACCAATTTATGGAAATTAATTCCCAATGAGTTTTCTTCATAAGACCCTAAAAAGTGAATAAAAAAACACTATAGTTCTGATCTCCATGCACTGCTACAGTGGTGTCTTGTTAAGTCTACTGCATGTGTATTTTGCTACAAATCACAGATAAAACAAGCTGCCAGCTGATCATTCACACTCATCCAAAAGAGGCAAAATGTGACAACCCAGCGGCCTCTGTGTGCCAGTGCTCTGTTAGGATGCATTAGTGCGGTCACGTGGCATGCTGGTTGCATAGGGAATATGAGAGTTTCACTTGTAAAATGCAGATCATGCCGTACTGGGTGTAGCTGCACCGCTGAGACGGGGATCTGCACCGTGCCTGGAGGTGCTGCAAGGAACACCTGAGGGACAGCACCTAGGGGAGAAAACAACAACAACATCAGCAAAGCCCACAGCAGCAAACAGTGGCTGTTCAGCCTTTGTTGTTGGGTATCTTACCTGAGTCTTGGGCCTGTGCGTGGGACACCTGCATGGCTGAGGTGCCCTGGGAGAAGGCGTTGAGCACAGCCAGCCCCCCGTCAGCCAGCGTCGGCGTGGAGGCGTACATCACCGTGTGCGGGCTGGGGTACATCATGTGACCCGCGACAGACGTTGGCACTGATGAGGTGACGATGGTTGCTGGGAGACTCACCGTCGCTGGAGGAAAGCCAAGGAGGGAGGGAGGGAGGCAGAAGGAGGAGGAGGAGGGAGAGAAAATGTCATGCTGAGGGCAAAAGGTGTGTACACATGTTGGCCAGCAGATGGCGCTTAATATCTATTGAAATTCAACTGCTAACTCCTACTTATGCAGTGTGTGGTGGCACAATAACACTTTCGAGGACATCGAGCAGGAGCAGAATGAGAAACAGTGCAAGCAGGAGAAACACAACACGTTATTTTCTTTAAAAATTTACTGTTGCTTTCAGGCTCAAAAAGAGACAGAAACACACAAGGGAACCCAATTATACTCATTGAGGTGCCATTTTTCTGGCCAAACTAAAATTCTGATGGTGTGTTTGCACACAATTGAAACTTAACAAATACCACAGTTTGTTAGCCATTATATAAGATGGATTTTTTTTAAAACAACACTTTTCATTTTCAGGTAAACAGTGCGCATCAAATTAAAATGGTACACAAAACAAATTCCCTTCTTCAGAGAGGGGATCTGACCTACCGGTGGAGTTTGTGGAGGTGTGGCAGATGTCGAGGCTGCTGTCGCTGTTGGAAGTGGACTGGGTGTTGTGGTGTACCTGGATAGCCTGGAGCTGCTGGGGAACCCCCGCTCCTGGAGACACATAGAGGGCATACAGCCACTACAGTAAGTCAAACATCCCACACAGGGAGCAGCGGTAGGAGTACGGGGACTGCAGCAGTGGGGGAGGCGTATGGAGCCACTGGCAGTAGGAGCATGTGCAGTAACTATTAGCTGAGGTAGGAGAAGTTGGCGTGCAGGTGGCGTTAGTAATCCTATTATTGAGGTGCATGGTTATTAGTCACAGCAGAAGAGGTAGCATTAGCAGTATTAGCAGCAGCAGCTCTATGGTGTGATATGATTGTGGTTAGTAGAAGCAGGCACAGTCGTGGCAGAGCAGGTCACCTGTGAGGGAGACAGCAGCAGGGAAGCGGAAGACAGCCTGCTGTCCCTGCTGTGGCTGCGGGGCGCCAGCCAGGGCCTGACCATGCTGCCCCTGGAGGGCCAGGGAGTGCTGCTGCAGCTGGCTCAGAGGAATGGTGGGGGTGCCGGGGGGGAGAGGAGTGCCTGCTGGAGGGGCACACACACACAGAGGGGGATGAGACGAAATGCGAAAGGAAAGTACAGCTGGAAAAAAGTGCTGAAATCTTAAAAGGTGGATTTTGTGATTCTAATCCAGTACATTTTTTTAAATTCAGCGAACATCTTCTCACAGTACAGTTTGTCTAGGAAGAACAAACAAACAAACAAACCTGGATCTGTAAATGGGAAGCAAACAAAGTGATTCAAGCCGTTTTGTTTGTGCTCAAGCTTGAGGCAGGGGAGAGGTCAGGAAAGGCAGTGAGAGCAAGAGGAACAGTAAACCTGGCCGACCCCGACTGGACGGGGTGTCTTTATTTGGCCGTTATCGATTCATATCGATTACTTTCGTCAAAGACACCCTTTGAAGCTAGACATAGACGTTTATGGTTGCAAGACATTAAACAGACGGACTGGACCGATGAAATCATCCCGAAAAAAAAAGTCATACTATATGTCTCTGTATGTTGATTTCTGTCAAAAAAGGTAAAATTTTAAAATGCCTAAAATGCTTAAATGGGTCAATTAAAGTCTGTTGATACATATTAGAGCATAATATGGCCAGAAATTACAGAAAAACACCATATTATGGGATGTCAACCCTCATAAAAGTCAAACCATTAAACAGATGGACTGGAACGCTGATATCTGTAATTCTCTGATATTTACCATTCTGACAGTGAATACTGGTCGGGAAATCTCACAACATTGTTAAGGGTTAGCTAACTCATGTAAGACAATCTGTCATTTGATAATAAATCAAGAAAAACATCTGGACAATTCATATTATTTGACAACTGTACCGCTTGCACTGCTGTGATAAACAGCTAACTGTCACTTTCCATCACCAGTTAGGCTCCGCCCACAAAATACATCATCAACAGTAAAATTGGTCAATAGACATATTATAGCTCATGTACACAGCTAAAAGACATACATTTTAAAAGGTTTAAATGTTCTTATAAAAAGCTCAGTGAAAATAAACATTTTGCAGTTTTAATACATACATGGCTTTTGAGAAAAGTGGCACACACACTGTAGGACAGTAGAAGTGGTGTGGCTGCCACACTGACATTTCAATCTTTTCAAATATTGCATGATTCTTTTCATTTTTCTCTGATCAAAGTGTTTTGTTGTAACAAATGGCAGACATTTAATTTCAGAACATGACTCTGGAGTTACACCCTCACATTTGGTCACATGCTCCACTAACAGTTGCTGCAGTAGGGGTGGGCAGGCCCTTTCAAGCTGTCAACTGAGGAGGTTTTAGTGTGGGAGGGTGTGTTGTTCCACCTGGCACTGGCGCTATGTGCCAGACAGGTGGTGAAGAGGAGAGAGGGAGGGAAGGAGAGAGGGAGAGAGGGAGAGAGGGAGAGAGAGAGAGAGAGAGAGAGAGAGAGAGAGAGAGAGAGAGAGAGAGAGAGAGAGAGAGAGAGAGAGAGAGAGAGAGAGAGAGAGAGAGAGAGAGGGGAATGGGGGGGAGGGTGGAAAAACAGGGAGGGTGAGTGAGAGACGGTTGGAGAAGATTGAGAGAAAAAGGGGCGAAAAGAGACAGAGACACGTCCTGGCTGTCCTTCAGCTGTCAGTCAGAAGAACACACAGGACCCATTAGTGGGCTTCGTGTGTCTGTCCCTTCAGCTGTGGCAACCAACACACTGTGACAACTAGTTAGTCACATTACTGCCAGCACTTAGACAATACAACGCTGACGAGCACAGCGCCTGTTCAGACAACAACATACACTGGAGAAAAGACTGCACCTGTCAGCATTTAAATGTCAACGATAACATTTTTTAATAACCATTCCGGACACGGACAGTCCAAATAAATGTCCAGAGCAGGAGGAGATAAAATCTAATTAAATTATTGTAAAATTCAAATATAATATAAGTCTTCGGGGGGAATCGTGACCTCTTGACATCCCCAGGCTACACTTTGACGCCCCAGTATCTCCCAGCTCGCCCACTATGAAAAGGAAGTGTAATGAATAATTAGAGGGGAAAGCCAATTTAGAGACACTTTAGGGACCCGAAAAATCAGATCCTGCCGCCCCAAAGTCCTCATGGAGCCGGTGCAGTAGAGATCCCTTGTGTTTCAGAGAGTGTCTGTGAAGTCCCCTTTAATGAAGGGTCATGTCTAGTTCAGGACCACTCTGTCACAAAGCTCCGGCTCCACAAAGTGCATCTCAATTATAATTTCAGCACAAGCCACAGATCCTTCATTGAATATTCATGACTAATTATGGGCCGTGTTCGTCATCCCTCATTGCCAGGTCTATTGTGTCCCTCTCACCTAATTATTCCTGTCCCCAAGTGACAATCAAAGGCAGGGCCAGTCGCCAACAGACGTGGCTTTCCTGGATACTGAAGGCTTTGTAAAAAAAAAAACAGAGGCCGCTGAGTGTTGATGACTGGCTATGAAGGGCTGTTGTGTGATGTAAACAGCTCCAAGACGGAGAGAGAGAGACAGACAGAGAGAGAGACAGAGAGAGACAGACAGAGACAGAGAGAGAGAGAGATATACATTATATATTGATTGTAATTCAATGGTTGTAAATATTGCTTTCTTTTATTGTTATTAGTTTTTCTTTTAAAATTAATAATAGAATTATAATTATTTATTGTAAATATTGCTTTCCTTATCTTGTCATTCTTTTTTCGGATGCTTGCTTTGGCAATATATACATTGTTACGTCATGCCAATAAAGCCAATTGAATAACAGAGACAGAGAGAGAGAGAGACAGAGACAGAGAGACAGACAGAGAGAGAGAGAGAGAGAGAGAGAGAGAGAGCGAGAGACAGAAAGAGACAGAGACAGAGAGAGACAGAGAGAGAGAGAGAGAGACAGAAAGAGACAGAGACAGAGAGAGACAGAGAGAGAGAGAGAGAGAGAGCGAGAGAGACAGAGACAGAGAGAGAGAGAGAGCGAAAGCCAGAGACAGAAAGAGACAGAGACAGAGAGAGACAGAGAGAGAGAGAGAGAGAGAGAGAGAGAGAGACAGAGAGAGAGACAGAGAGAGAGAGAGAGAGCGAGCGAGCGAGCGAGAGAGAGAGAGAGAGAGAGCGAGAGAGAGCAAGACAGAGAGAGAGAGAGAGAGCGAGAGAGAGCAAGACAGAGAGAGAGAGAGAGAGAGAGAGGGGGCACAACCACGGCGAGGCGGAGGTCACAGCCGAGTGCCATTCAAATTCTAATCAGCTAATAAGCAAGACAACACGGTGACATTAACAAAACATGAAGGCCGTAGAAGCGTCAATTCAATTCTGAAGGATGAGGTTAAGATCAACAAAGCATAAAGAAAATAATTAAGAAATGGAACAGAAAACTAGTGGAGAGAAAGGAATAAGTTAGGACATTCATAGAAGGATCTTTACAGTCGGAGAGGGAGTCTTTCCACAATGTGCCTTAAATGAAGGTTAAGAAAGAAGCTTACAGAGTTACAAAAGGTGACATGTAGGACAGCTCGGCTCTAATCTGTGGGGGGAATTCACAGAGAAACAGGTTCCTTCTAACTCCAGAAATTAAAAAAAAAAAAAAAAAAGTGTCCTAATCTTTCTTACAGAGTAGACATAGTAACAGAGATCAGATCAATAGCCAGCTCAGAGCCTGATTTCACTCTTATCTATTTTGGAAATGAGCCAACTGCGCTGAAAAAGCAGGTTAGGAATGTAGTACCAAAAGGACTAATAGATGGTACACTACAAATACCAGCTGGCAGTTGTGTGCCTCTATCATCCATTCAGTTTACATCCATGGTAGTCCATGACAGAAGACAAAGCTTTAAATATGGATTTTGCTACAAATAAGCTACAAATTCTAAAGTTTTGACACATCTTCACAGAAAACTATCAAATCAGCACAGTTTCAAGGTGGACACCCAAGATTTGTGTGTCACCAATTCAGTATCCGACCTTTTCTGTTCCTGCGCTATGGTGTTGTATAACGGCCAGAAAAGTGTTTGTGCAGAATGATGTCACAGTGAAGTTGACCTTTTGGACATAAACTGTCCTCACTTCATCATTTTGTCCTATTAGACATTTGTGTGAGTATTGACACAATCCGTGGAGGAATTCTTGAGTTATGGCCAAAAACGTTTTACCACCAAATCCCAAGTCCAAATTGACATTGGGGCCAAATTTGAAGAAATTCCCCTAAGGTGTTCTTGAGATATCATCATAATGAGAAAGTTACAAATGGACATACAACTTGAAAACATAATACCTTAAAACATAAAAAAGTAACACTCAGGAAAAGGCTGAGTAAGGCATCTCCAAAAATACAATGGAGCGGTTGATGTTTTCTCTGAGACATGCCACTAAAGAATGGGAAACATACTGGAAAAAACTGGAACTCATATTTGAATCCAAAGTGATTTTTTTTCTTACTATAAATTGATTTTGTTTGCAGAACGTTGTTATATTATCTTGTGTACTATAGCCAACAGAACAGACTTTAGCTAATAGAGTGGAAGACCCCAACCTGCTTAAAAATCCCCCGTCTTAGCAGAAATTCAAGTCATGGATCATAAGAATCTCTAGGATTTCGAAGGACAATCATGGACAGAGAGGACTCACAGACCCTGATACTTCAATGTAACCCAGCTACTTTCCATTTAACCCATTGAAGCCTGGAAAGCTGATACGTCGTTTTGTAGTATTTGTATAAGCTCTCAAATACTTTTTGAATTTCATTTCTATCTGCTACAGAGGCTGAAAAATCTATTATTTAGTAGGAAGAGTTGACACTTCTGTTGAATTTCCAGAAAAACTTCAGGTTTTAGGGGGTTATTTTAAAATCGCCCAGAGGTTTTACAGGCGTTTTAGGCCTCAATGGGTTAAGCATGTCACCTTACCTAAGATGATCCTGTTTGTTGTCCCATGGTCTGTCCGATCTATTTATGTCACAAAACAACACAAACTAAAGTTAAATAAAGGGTGTTGTAACAGAAACAAGGTGCTGAGGTAAAGCAGCCCCGTGTTTTGCTCTCCAGCTTACCGGGCATGAAAGTGAAGCCGCTGGGCAGCTGCATGACCCCGGCGGAGGCAGCGGCGGTCTTGAGGACGGTACCGTTGGCGCTGATGTTGCTGCTGGCCGATACGGGCGCCAGGTAGTTGGTGATGGGAAACGAAGGTCCGCTGCTCACCTGCATGGTGGTGGAGGTGGTGGGGACCGTGCACTGAGCGCTGCTGGTGCTGCCTGGTAGACTGGCTACCGTGAACGTTGGCTTCAGTGTGTCCTGTGGGAGAAAGCAAACAATCTGAGTATGAGTAGGAGGAAAAGTCATTTGATGAAATTAAAGGAAAACTTCACCCTTAAATTTTAAATCAATTACTCACCCAGTGTTACCTTGAATTCTAGAAAAAACTCTGAATAAAGAATCCAAAAACAGAGTAAATCCTTGATGAATGAAAGTAAGTGAGGGCTGCAAATCATCAGTTTACAAACTGTATAATTCAAGTTTCATTTATTCAGTTGCATGCTGACTACTTTCCCAAACTATTTACAACACATCCACATGAACCATCTCAGGCTTGCACAGGCCCACTGAAGCAGAGGTGTATTACATTTGTTTTAGTGAAAATAAAAGCATTGGGATATACTCAGCATAAGATTGGATAAATGACAATGGGATATATTACACAAGTTGTTTGAGGATTTACTCTGTTTTTGGATTCTTTGTTCACTGTGGAGGAATGCGAGAAAAACAAAATTTTCATTTAGAATTCCAGGTAACTCAGGGTACGTAATTGATATACAAACCGTCAGTTTGGGGTGAAGTATTCCTTTAGTTGTGTATTGCATTATGTCAGTGAATAAGAATGAGTTAAGTGGTACGCCAGTGAACTTTTTAATGGAACTTTGATTTTTAACTTTGTTTTTTTTTGTTGTTTTTATACATTTAAATGTTAGCCACCAAGGTATTCAGACTTTTTGTCCCTAAAATGGGTAAAGTCGAAAAACACATATTCCTACAATTCCCAGAATGCAACTCATTAGTGTATTTTGCTAGGCCTTCTCTGGCTGAAAAATGGCAACATTTTTCTATAAGATAAGTTTAAATTTTTATTACCCGAGAGAAATTGTTGTGCAGCTCTTGCAGTAGAAAGTACGAAAGAGTGCAACAAAAACTAAATATATAGACATAAAGCTCATCAATAAGGTGACAGAAATGTAAAACAGTCAAACAACAATCTCCACTTTAAAAAAAAAAAAAAGTATATTGGGATATACTCAGCATAAGATTGGATAAATGACAATGGGATTATACTACCCAAGTTGTTTGAGAGTTTGCAAACAGGTGTTTTGATATAGTTTTTCTTTATCCTTTATCGAGGATTTACTCTGTTTTTTGATTCTTTGTTCAATGTGGAGGAATGCGAGACAAACAAAGTTTTCATTTAGAATTCCAGGTAACTCAGGGTACGTAATTGATATACAAACAGTCAGTTTGGGGTGAAGTATTCCTTTAGTTGTGTATTGCATTATGTCAGTGAATAAGAATGAGTTAAGTGGTACGCCAGTGGCTAAGTATTGCAACTTTTTAATGGAACTTTGATTTTTAACTTTGTTTTTTTTACATTTAAATGTTAGCCACCAAGGTATTCAGACTTTTTGTCCCCAAAATGGGTCAAGATCCAAAAACACATATTCCTACAATTCCCAGAATGCAACTCATTAGTGTATTTTGCTAGGCCTTCTCTGGCTGAAAAATGGCAACATTTTTCTATAAGTTTAAATTTGTATTACTCGAGAGAAATTGTTGCGCAGCTCTTGCAATAGAAAGTACGAAAGAGTGCAAAAAAACTAAATATGTAGACATAAAGCTCATCAATAAGGTGACAGAAATGTAAAACAGTCAAACAACAATCTCCACTTTTTTTTTTAAAAAGGTGAAAGCTCAACAAAGTCCAAGATAATCCTGATGACATCATTATTTGCTAGTATTTCAAACTGCACTACAGCCCATTTAACCCAGTGACTGCAAAAGCAACATGAGAACACCTAAAACAACACCATTAATGGGGCTTTTCCTCTTTAAGCAGGAGGCTTTAATACTTGCAGTGTTTTCAGGGATCAATAGATGTGTGATAGAAACCAGAGTGGGTTTTAATGGACGAAAGAGCAAATGACATAAAGGTGGAGAAACAGACTGGGACCCCTTTAATTGCATCCATATGTAAGATGCTAAGCGGTGCAGGGATCGTTTCTCTCAGCAATTCTATTCTGAAGTCTAAAAAGACCAAAAAGTATTATGCGACTCCATAATACAGAGGAAAAAAAAGAGGTAGAAATCATACAAACGGTGTCGGAACACGACTGAATCCATTCATCATCTATACATGCTTATCTGCCATTACGATCCAACCACTGCTCGATCCAAGTCCATTGAAAAGTAACAAAAAGATCATTTCTACACTCATATTTTGTCTAGTTACTATGACAACTAACTGACCATGTATAATGACATCTCAGAAAAATGTGTGGCAATCAGGCATACAAGATGCTCACACAAACTTAGGATTAATGGAGGTGAGATGTAGCATCACAGCATACGCTAACGTGAACATCCATTGAACAGCGGAGCAGGATGTGTTGGTGAGTGGGCTGCAGGATAAGAGCAGGGTAGGCGTTAGGCCGGGGACTATAAAGCACATCTAAACCCACCATGCCTGTTTCTTTGCTGATACTAATGGTCTGTAATAGCAGAATGGGAACAAGCCTACACATAAGAAGAAAGAGTTTACGTGTTCCTGTGGGGCCGGTGTCCTTTGAGGGTTTGATTAAACATAGATACAGGAGCTGCAGAGAATATCACCAGTGGCTTATGTTAACAAGGTGTGTGGCCAGAAAATACTGCTTTTATGTTGCCTGAATTAAGCTTTCATCAGTTCAGTTGGCATTTCGTGCACAGCTTCCACATTATGCAAGCAGCAAATCTACTTGTACATATGGATGTGTTGAAATGTGGTCAGGAGCATTGTTGTTATCTTGAAGCAGCAGAAAGCAATAGCTCTATTGACCAACAAAAAACAGGTCTAAAGTCAATGGCTCACTATTTTTCTGCTATTTAGATGGCAGCAACATGGTCGGGTTCACAACACACTAGTGATGCAGTTATATCTGCAGGCTCATTAATAAGGAAAATGTTAAATACAATCTTTTTGATCCACCCAGTGTCTGTCTGGCTCAGCAACCTAATGTTATTCATGAAATTAGAGACAATTAGTACTTCAGAGGTTCAACAAGAGAATTCCACAAAATATGGCACCCGTTGATTTTTTTGACAGGCTCAACACCCTCCCATAAGATAATAGGGTCCTGATGTATGTTTTGACCATTCATAACTACTACAGGCATGTACCAGAGTGCAGAATGTCCCCCTTGTATTTTGTATTTTATTCTATTATTATGTATTTTGTTTATATATTTTATTTATCCTTTACTGCGTTATTTATTTTTCTATGTTTTATTATTATATATTATCATGATTATGTATTTATTTTTATTATGACTGTTATTTATTTTTTATCTCTCTATTTATTATTTTTATTTTTTTCTATGGCAGTATGTGGGAGTGGATTGGATTGACAAAATAAGGAAAAAATTATATACACACTGAGCATTTATTCGCATAGAACAGCAGCATAACTTCACTGATTATTTCAGAAGTTTCTTACTAAAGTTTTTAGCTTTTTTGCATTACTGTGCACATGGAAACGTTAACAATTACTATAAGCAGCCTCTCTAATCATTAAAGTCATAAATAAAAAAAACACTGAGTACAACCCATTCTGCCAAGATGATGCACCTTTGACAAGCAAGAATGTAGATGGACACACTTAGACTAAGCCCTATAGATAATTTAAATAGGGCCCTTGTCCTTTACAATCCAGCCTCAGAACAGGGACAAGGCAATTGTATGATGGATGCAAAGCACTTCACACAGTGCAGCAGTATAACAGATGAGGTACGTGAATAGGGCTTATTATATAGCAACAATGTGACACAACCTGTCACAATGGACAGTCTTACAATGAGCACACAAGAAAATAAGGTATGAACGTTGTCGAAAATTGTGAAAAAGAAAGGTAGTGTAGAAGCAGGCTAGGCCAACCTCCGTTAGCAAAGCAGTATTGGTTTTTATATGTGACTGATTACATGGGTGAGAGGTGGATGATCCAGCAGGGACTCCACTGATAAGACTTTCCAACTACATACTATCATGCAAGCTGTAAGGATTGGCTCCCAGTCTTTCTGCTCACATCTTAATATCAAAGAGAGTATGGCTCAGTGCAATGACTAAACACTTTTTTTTTTTTAATTTCAATGAGGTAAAAAGCTCAGAGGATTAACCAATGATCAAGGTTGTCGCTGTTAACTCGCAGAGTTTTCTGGCCCTTGTGACGTGCAGATGGCGAAGCAGGTGTTGTCTTACACAAGCTGCTCTGAATCAACGAGACAAAACTAAAAGCGACACAGTGCTGAGCAGTTAGTTAGTTAGCTTGTCTGCAGCTCAGATCCAGGCCCTGCTGAGGGGCTCTGACAGTCCAAGGTCCTTTTACCTCTTTAGTTAAACAGCAGCTGGAAAGGCAAAGAGGGAGGGCCACACAGAGGACTCACAGTTGTTCTGCCCTTTCAACCAAGAAGGAAAACTGAATAAATTCACCCGACAACGATGTGTCAGCCGCTCGCTGAGCAACTATCAGGTCTGTCAGTCACCGCAGAGTGATTGCTGACAGTCAGACTATGACACAGCTGTCAGCACGTCATCATTTTCCCCGGAGCTTTTCCAATTTTAGTTGAAGTCATTAGTGTTTATTAATGTTCACTTAAACTCGTGACAAACTGACTCTTCATGGATATTAACATGCGTCATAACAGCACGTATCATTACAAAAAGTACATCCAGAATAGGGGTTGAAATTGAGAACCTCATTTCAAGTGATTTTCAATTTAGAACTGAAATCGTGACACCCTAAATCGAGGAAATTAGCATTTGGATCGTCTTTGAAAGCAAGTAGCACTTTTTAGTGTCAGTATGTGAGTCAGTGTGCGGCAGGCGGAGCAGAGTCAGACCTGTGTGAGGGGCTCGGGGACAGGGGACAGGATAGGGGCGAGAGCACAAACAGCTGAGGGTTCAGACAGCTGGCGGTAAACCTAAACACCTCTGAGGGAGAATTAACCCTTTCCTGGCCAGCTGATGCAGCAAAGAGGCCACGTGAAAACAGCCGCCATCTGACTCGGAGCAGCTCTCACCACTGGGGCCGTACAAGAAACGGCTGACTTCCTATAACGGACTCAGATGCTTCACCAGGACTAGGCTCACTCAGAGGGACCAATGACTGTGTTGCAGCTTTTTCATATGACACCGAGTTTGGCTTCCGATAGTGTAAACTGGCTGATCGTGCAGGTTTTAAACTATGTAGTAATCTAGTCAAACTGCCACAATCTCTGTGACCTACATAGTTCCACTTCCACTGACCTACTGCTTTGTTTGACCATCTCCATGTGTCTCCTGTTCAACTGGCCGGTCTATAAACAGCGCTGGCTTTTAGTTCAGAGTCAAGGCAGTGCATAGTAAACATAGGCCACAGTGGTGTAATGCATTCCTTCAGAAAAGAAGTGTAGCCAAAGCCCCAGCACCACTGTCATTTCCTCCTCTAGTCCCTCTCCCACTTCCTTTAATATAATATTACACACTGTATGATACATCATATCATCCGCATCACTTAACCCCTTCACTATAATGTTCAAATGTACTGGAAGCTTGTGTAGTATTACTAAGAGCTGAAAAAAGCTGTAGGTAAATCAGCTTCTTAATTTGCAGCTATTTTTGATCAAAAAAGTCATTTTTAAAAGGCAAAGTGTCAGCTTTGCATACATTTTGCTTCTTAATTGTGAATATTTGCTGCATTTCTTAGGACGCTGTCTAAAATGTAAATAAAACAGAATGCAGTAATTTGCCAATCCATTGTACAGTTTTAAATTGAATTTATGATCTTTGCAAAATGTTTAATTTATCTGCACATTATTCAATTTAATTTCCTGCAAATGTTTAATTTCACAGTAACGTCCAATTTCTCTGCAAATGTTTAAATATTTTAGCAAAGGTTTTAAATGTAAATTCAGATTTATCATAGGTTAATTATTTATAGGTTACGTTTATTTTTAATGTATGTATAGGGTATGTTCAATGTATGTTTGAATATTGCTACTGGATGCTTATATATCCCTCGGGATAAATAAAGTATCTATCTTAGATACAAAATATATTTTATGTTCGATCTGTTGTAATTCTGATTCATGCAGGATGAATTTGGATCCTTTCCTTTTTATTTACATTTTACACAGCGTCACAACTTTTTGGGAATTGAGGCTGTAAACAAAACTTAAGATTTTAGGGTTTTGGAATTTTGGCCAACAACACGACAAACTTTGACGTCATCTTGGGTTTTGAGAAGTTGTGATGGGTATGGATAGTTTTTTCTGACATTTTTTAACTAATCCCAATTAATTGAGTAAATTTTCAGGATATAATTGAAAGTGAATATTACGGTTAAGCAGTTATCTGCATTTGAATCACGATCTGTAGGCAAAGGAACAACACTCTGGTATCAGAAGTGTTCTAGTTCCTGCTTGTTGTCAAAATGGTATTGACCAATCACATTTGAGCGGGCTTTGGTTGCTCTGTGTGAAAAGAGGTGTAACACGTTGGTTGAAATGCAATCTCTAAAACCATCAGCTATTGTCTGACAACAATTTATTTTTCTCAGTGGCTAATTGGACTGTAGAAGAACAGGAAGTCTTGGCTCAGATATCCGTAGGATATACCAGAAACCAGAAAAACATTGGCTGCTGTCCCTTAAGGCTAAATCGTCAGACTGAAAGCTGATGGGTTCTAAGATTGAGTTGGATAACCAAATGACCATAGCTGATAATTAACTCAGATATGACCATTAAGATTGTGTCCTCCTGAAAGAAAAGATACAAAAAGCTTATTTAATTTACAGATTTATCAAAGATTCCTATCTTACCACTTGTTTTCAAATCAACCTCACTCCTGCTCTCCTTGCTTTGGAGAAAAACAAAGCAGGGCCTGACCTGGGAAAACACGCCACTTTGTATAATGAGGCACCACAATGTAACAAATGAAGCCACAATTTATAGTCGTGCGAATGGGGAGCTGAGTCGTCTGGAATAAGCAATGAATCCTCTGGACTCAGACTGCACAGCCACGGATTGAACCCTCAATAACATGCTAAGTAATCTATTTTACTCCAGCAAGTCTAGTATTATACATACTGCCCCTCCTATGAACATATGAGAAATCCTAATATAAAAAGGATCAGGAGATAGAATCCAATAAATGCAAATCTTGAGAGACACCAGCAATCTTATTTATGCAATCAAGAATTCTAGGGGGTTTTAGGTTTGGTGCTAGAAAAACACAAAAGTGAAGAAATGCGTCTTGAAAAGTCTTTTCAATACGCTGGTTTGCACATTTTGAGTAAGGGTTCTATATATGGTAATAGAATAAAAGCCCTCATTGCCCTCCTCACATCCACAGACATCACACGGACGACCTTGTTTTAAAGTAACAGGAAATGAGAGAGTAATTAAAAAGAGTAGGACACAAATGATTCCCTATTCACGAGGGATTAATCATTCCAAATTGAAGGTGACAACTGGCAGGCTCGTCCAGTGTTGGTTGGAGAGCCCATTGTGCAGTTTACTGGTGGCTGGTCCTCGTCTAATCTCCCATTTGCTGGCTCCCATCTCCCAGTCTGTCACCCTGCCAGCAACATGGAATTTGCAGCTCCATTTGGGACTGCTAAAAAAGGCAAGGCAGCCCAAGTGGAGGAGGTGCAGCCAATGGTGGCTGACCTGTCCAGTTGCTTGCTGTAAAATAAGGGGGTGGAAGGGAGGTGGGGGTTGGGGGGAGGGGGGGTGGGGGGGGTGACATAACGTTGCTTTCCTCCCCTCTAACACAGCCAACATGCTGCTCTTGCTGCCGACACCGTCAGAAGCCCTCCAACACCACCACCACCTCCACCGCCGCCTCTCTCTACATAGTCTGTTGAGGAGCAGCTTTGTGATAAGAGAGCATATCTGAGTAAATAAACTTTCCATTATCTCGTCGATTTTCTTGTCACCTACTTCGAGCCACCGCTGTGCTCTTTTGAAAGCAGCTCGACAAGAAAATAAAAGAAAGTGATAATCTTTTCAAGTGCAGTTTGCCATTTAAGAGGGAACTAATTGTCAAATTACTTTAATTTTCTCTCTGGAGACCAGTTCAAATTCAAAACACATTTATATGCACGCAATATGTTGAATAAAGAGGCTGTCAAATGTGTCGCAGGATGTCCAAAGAGCCACAACGCAGGGAATACTAACATGTCAGCTGTTGGTCTGGATAGTGGCCTCGGCCTGGCGTTTTTGCTTGCAACACCACATCGGCTGAGACAATGTGATCTGTGCTAATGAGCAGGGCAACAAATAGTGCTATTGCTGTTGTAATCCTGGTGAAGTCTGACAGCCAGAGCAGCAGGGATGGAGGGATGGGGGAAAAAAGAGAGAGAAGAGGAGGGGAAAACCAGAGGAGACTGTGATACTGAGAATTCTATCCTAAGCTAGATCCTCTAAGCAAACATGAGTTGTGGGATTTGCCATCCCCGTCCAAAAATAACCCAAAAAACATAAAAACATCTGTACTGTAGGCACGTCTGATATCAGCAAGCAGCCACAGAAACCACAACAATTCAAAGATCTGCTGAGGATGCCACAATAATTACAAATTCACCCTCTTTGTGAAATATTTGTATTTAATTTCTGGTAGCCACCTCATTCACCCCTATGTCAAACAATACATTCCCTGAATGCCTTTTTACAGCCCTTAGAGAACAGCCTTGGACTTGTTGCCTTCAGCTGTTGTTTTTACGCACTTAAGGTGCGCTGCCAGAGCAATAACCATAGAAAAGCCTGGGATTTCTAGTCACGCATCTTAAACTTAATGTCTTATTATCTCAACACTGCAAACTGCTCAACTAAACATACTCTCAATCGAAGAATAAACTGATTCTTCCAGTAAAATGCTAATGATGTTTCTCGAAAAGAAGCCTGCGCTCTTCATTCTGACATCTCTCATTGTTAGATTTCATGCTGTGAGCTCGGCACCAAATTTAGGTCTGGTGACACTGACACAAGAATCAATTCGCCCCAGCGAGATATGCATCAGACCAGTCAGCAGATGAGGAGATAATAATTCAGCTCAGACAGTTTAGTCTCAAACTTTAACCAAGAATAACACAAAATTACCAAGTATGAAACAATAAGGATGATACAAGCCATGATTCTGAAACTGCAGGGCCAATTAGATGCATTGAAATTCATTTAGAAACAAATTTTGGTGGTTTCAGAGAAATTTTTCCTGAAGATTTGTCATGTTTTTCCACTGAAATTAAAAAGGGAACTGTTGATCTTTAACTGGACAGCCTATGTGTTAAATATATGTTAAATAACTTCTGTCTTGAGCCGATTGATCCATGATGTTGCATGTTGAACATTGTGGCATGGCTTTATTGGGCTTTTATTTTGGTGGACTACGCCATGGTAATGATTTGTCAATAACAATGATGACACAACCTGCTTTATCGTCTATTTCACTCTAAATGGGACCATAATTTACTAAATGAACATCACGCTGTATTGAAGATTTGAAACTAAAGATTGAGAACATAACCTTATTAAGAAAATGTTTACTGAGCTAACAAATCAAGTGATAAGTAGGGTCGATTTCTCATAGATTTCAATACAATCAGACTAATTTTGGAAAGAATAGAGATAAAGGCACTTCAGCATTGGCTTCACTTTTCAGACCTGGAAAGTCCACTTCTTTTATACAGTATGTGCTACTGACTCAATTTCAGTGCCACAGCAATCCTGGGAACATAATATTGCATTATTCATCACCATATGCAAGTTTATCTGCATTGGCAGACAGCCTGAGTTAAAGTATCAGGAAAGAAAATCATGCATTGGTGAATTAAGATTAATATTTTAAAACCACTGAAAAACATCAGTAAAACTCCTCTTGGGCCTATCATCCATGATAATGAGACAAAACTTACACAACTGAATTATCCCCCAATAGGTCTTTATTTTCAATATTTAATTTCCTTTTAATCCAGCGAGAGTAATAAAAAGGAAACAAACTTTTAATACAGAATTTCTAGAGTCACATGATTTTCTAGAGCTATGCTTACAGCACTAACTCATGTCTACTTCACTTATCTTCTAAGCCTCTCTTTCTCCAAAATGTCCTCCGCTTCCCCCACCAGCCACTGCAAAATCTGCACTGTTTAGACTAGCTTGGACTGTATGTATGACATACTACTCTGCTGATGAATAGTCTCCAGACGCTGCAGAGGTGCACGCCACGACCACGCATCAGACCTACTGCACAGAAATGATCCCTTGAAACCGAGGCCACCCTATCCACCTGCCAGGTCCTAACCATAACAATCCTGACATAGCTTGTGCACTGACAATTTCTAGTGTGTCCCTCTGTTTCTCTGCAGTGTTCACAGGGTGCTTGCTGCTCTCCCACACTCATATTGCTGAGGGGTCAGAGGTCATAGCGTCACTGCCCCCAAATGTCACAAATAGGCGTCACATGAAACGGGATGTAAAATATCGCTCAAATATTTCCATTCCACCCGCTCATATCTACATCCTTACCTCCCCTCCATATCACTAAATGAGGGGGGGGATCACAGGACTCCAAAGACAGCTGCAGCTTATAAGGAATGTGAGGGGCCTCAGCCAAGAGAGCAGGCAGGGAAACCATACCAAATATGGCAACAGAGGCAGAATCTAATTTTTATCAATGAGCAGAGCGGCTATGAGAGCGGCTTTACATGCAAAGGTTGATCTCCCATCCCTGACGGTGTATGGTACGTGTTAGTTAGTGCCTTGTAAAAACAGCACGCAGCCAAACAGGCCTGGAAGTGTCCGTCTTCAAAGGGCCGCACTTAAGCCGTGTAAACAGCGCAGGGAATCTCAGCTTCAGCACGTGAGTGCACAAAGGTGTGGATAGTGAAGTGTGTCTGCTGACAAATTTATCGCTTCACTTCAATATCTCAAAGACCTGAGGTTTAAGAAGCCTTGCAGTAATGAAGTGGGAAATACTGCGATAGAAACTGCAGCTTTTCATGGGATGAGAAGAGGTCACACAGTCGACTCGTAATGATTTTTTTTAGGATTTCTAGAGTAGAAATTCATCTTTCATCATGCATCTTTTGAAAATATAACATCCTAAAGTTAGTTTGGACAGATTTTTAGAATATTGTTTTGAAAACTCTTAGTTTCCCTTTTCACAAGTTCCACTGAAAAAAGTTGGTGGTCCTGACCCTTTTGCTACATAGGAAAGATGATGAGCATTGATAGTGTGAAGTGTTGAGTGTTTTACGCTTCGTTTTTTGACCGTTAAGAGGCAGCTTGTCACCACATTTTGTTGGACGATAAACAAGGATGAAGAATATTGTCCTTTTAAGACCATTTAATGATGCTGATATAATAGCATAATAATGCAGTACACCCTTTCGAAGAACAATTTACAACTTTTAGTTGTGCGTGTGTGGAGGAGCTGCCTTAGCCCCGCCTTCTCTGAAACTCTGACACAAGAGCAGAAGACAGGACAGGTTTTTTCTCTTCTTTCTGCTTGGGTGGTGTTAAATAATTATGAGGATTGTGCCCAAATCTTGGTGGGAAAAACCCTGCCGTTTTTATGCCGGTTGGCTAAAATGCTGGTGACTTTCACATGTAAACAAAGCGGCATCATATGAACATGACCCCGATAACTTCTACTGAGCTTGATAAGTCTATGTTGTAATTATTGTGAGTGGAGTTAAGAGCGTAACATCGCACTATTCATAGTGTGCTGCATGCTGCACTTACCAGTGTGAACACACTTATGCAAGTGCAAGTACAAACGTATACGAACTGAAACGCCGCAAATGTGTGAAGTACCAAGGTTTTCAGAAAAGTAAGTTCGGTTGAACAACTCCACTGTTTCATCCATGACCCCAAGACAGCGCCATCCCAAAATCAAAGATAAACACCTCCGTCCTGCAGTTAGCAGGCTGCCTGTTTCTCATCCTAACACAACCCAGACCTGCTGTGATTTATCTTTAGGAGTGTTACGAGGCTTTCCCGGATGAGAGGTCACAAAGGTAAAGTGTAGACAGCTCCCTTTAGTGAGTGGGATAATACTCTACATCTTATCTGGCTCTCTCTTCACTTTAGAGCGCTTTGAAGGACTACTGAGACTTTTCTGGTTTAATTAAAAAATGACTTGGTGCTCAGCACCAAACCACAAGGCCAAAACAGAGGCCTCACAGCAAAAGTTCACAACAATGTTTACAATAGGACAAAGATTATTTTCCACAGCTGCTTGTGGGTTTGATTTATTTGCTCTGCTCGTGTGCTTGTCTGGCCTTTTCTGGAGAGATTTCCCACTGTATCCATTAGAGACGCTCTATGATGCTTTTTTCATTTTTTTTTTTTTTTTTTTAAATTTGCACTTCAATTCAAGTCTCCATTTAAAAGCAGACAGTGAGTCACAAAGACTCGAGTACTATTGTTGATGAAAGCAGTGGAAATGTGCTGTGGAGACAGGTACAGAAATGAGTGCATTCAATTTTGGGAATTCACAGCCGCACTACGATGTTCCCAAAACAGATGGAGTGTGTTCTCAACTGCCTGCGGGACTGGTCTACGTCAGCAGACCTGTCCGCTTTTTGATTCTAACCTTTGTGTCGCCCATGCTCTCCGACTCAGACACCTGATAGGTGAGGTCCGTTTCCTCAAAGCCCGTGGCACTCATGCGCTGGTCCGTGGAAGGGTCAGAGCGCGGCGGCGAGTCCGGCGAGTTGAGGCATGTTTGGATCAGGGCTTTGCCCGTTTCACTTGTGATCATGGGTTGGAGTTTGCGGGTGGCAAAAGTGTAGACGTGGCCTGTTTCGCTGGCCACAAGCAGCAGAACCTGGGTTCCCGTCAGCGTGGAGAGCTCGTACGCCTGGGGAAGAGAGAGAAGAAACATTAAGTGTAAGAGGATTGGACAAGTAGTTCAAGAAATGGTTTCACCAATTTGGGGGTTGTATATAAGAGATTCTGAGAGGAAAAAAATAACCTAGCCAAGAAAACCAGAATCTAAAAATATCCCTGTAGTGAACTCTGACGTATAGCACAAGCGAAGCTTAAAAATAACATAAGATAAGATTCCCAGAATAGAGAGTGTGATATAGCTGAGAGACTGATTGCAGCTGGGGACTGACTTGCATAGTGAGGGGGGAGTTGTAGTAACCCTGTATTGATGGAGGACACAAGGAATCATTCCTAACACCCAGAGGTAGCCGTCTGTGAAACGTGAGGCCACATCACCGTCTGCTGTGTCCTTCACACGCTCACATTCCAACTCCCCCAGTTTAAAAGCAAATCACAATGAGATTTGATTCCGTAAACAAGCAAACACACGCCGAGTGAACTCCTGAGAAAGTCTTTTTCATCTCGATGAGTCATACGTTATGTGGAGGACGCTTCTGGTGCTGTGAAGGCTCAGAGCCACCACCATCACCTTGGTGAACGCAGCACAGTCAGAGCTGGCTGATAGATGTGCCATTGTAAGCTGTAGCGCACAGGGAGGACACAAACCACATTCAAATTAAAGGATTTTACTGAGCGGTTATAAAACCATGCATTCATGCTGCTCTGCTTCATCACACTCAAACACTGTGTTCATTATGGGTCATATCAGTCCAATCCTCTAGATGTGGGCACAAGCTGATTGTTGAATTGTCTTTTGTGTGTAATAATATGATGACAGTGCACAGAAAGGCTAATGATGACCAGCTACTGTTACAGTGGCAGTGCTACACTGCACTTGTCTCCCCTGAGCACTTCACACCTTAATTATATAGAGGTTTTTAATGCGTGTGTGTGTGTTGAAGAACGGCGTTAAAAGGTATCTCTAATTGCACAATCCACCTCATAGCCTGCTAATGCAGCATTACAGCAGCAGGTAATGAACTACACAGCTCCAGTCATCCTTTTTTCCCCCGTTACCATCTCCCTTGATTAGCCGTGCAGCAGCTACAGAGGGGTCTCCAACAACAGAGCCTGATGTTTGGCCAACATCCAAGGCAGAAAGGGACTAATTTGTCACCTTAAATGTGCTAGGTGGCAGCACAAACTGGACCCACACAATGCTTTAATAAGTTCCTTGCTCTGCTGATTTTCTCATAAATATTCATGGCTGCAGAGTGTGGGGGGGTTAACTCTGGCTGTAATTGGTTCCTCTGTCACACAAAACTTCCTAGTCTCGCCTATATATTAAATAAAAAGGAGCAGTAGATATATTCATGAATGCAAACGTACTTATGTAGTTGTGCGATTCAGAAGATAAAACAGTGGCTTATTTTTCAGCCATTATCTTGGCAGTTAAAACACTAGTCCCAATGGTAGCCTTATAGCTATATATAGTTGGTAGTTAAAAACCCTGGAAGCCACACAACTCCTGAAAACATGCAAAATCAAGCGTGCATACACTGTCAGCAGCACTTATACAAATAGTTGAGTTAATTGACAGAAAATTAATAAACAACTATTCATTTGGTAATCTTTAATTGTTGAAGATCATTATTTTTTTTGCTTGTGTCAGCTTCTCAAGTTGGACTGTGGATGGTAGTTCAGACAAAACATTTTTTTTAAGATGGCATCATAGTCTGTGGGAAATTGTGATGAACTGAAACCATTTATTATTATTATTGCTTTTCTTTTTATTATTTATCATTAAAGGGAAATTAATATATCAGTAAACAACTATTTACTGTATAAAGATATAAGGATTGAGAATAAAGTCACGCTCCCTGCTTGTGAGTTCTAAACTGAACTTGTTTGCTCTTCAACAAATTGTTGTGGTAGCTGGTCTGGCCACGAGTGCATGTTAGTGCATGCCAGTCCCTGTGTGTCCCACTTGCCGCCGCTCTGCACTGTTTAGCTCTCGTAGGGCAATTTATGCTGAGGGCGAATGTTACTGACATGGGTCTGCTGTGGTCAAACTACAGTGCTCCAAAGATGGACTACAAAAAGTGCTTTCTACTTTTCTTCTCTTTATACTTAGCCCTGTTCCTTCTTATCATGTTGTGACATGAAGGCTTGTTGGTGGTGGTTTCACTCTCCTGTCCACTATCACACCTATCAAATCTCAATTAGTTTGAAGGTATGAAAGGAATCGTCACATTTTTGTAAGATGTGTCATTTTGAATGTAGCTGTCACAAAGGAAAAATGGGTCAGCTTTGTTTCTTTTACTATGCAAAAGGAGATAAGGAAGCATTGAAGCACCTTTCCTTAGCATTAACAGAATTTAACCAGCTCTTATCATGGCTGCCACTTAAATACTTCCAGGACTCAGTTAGGAACCTTGCCAAGCAAAAAAAAAAAAAAGAAAAGACTATTCAACCGCAGCTCTGGTATTGTGCATGTTGGGTCCTTTGCATGGTGTAGTGAGGCACTAAAATTAAATGGAACCAAAATTTAAGTTATCAGCCAAATCTGTGCTTTCCCTCTTATGACAAGTCAAAATGCCTGCCATGAAAGTAGTCTAGTTACAAAAAGAGCAAACATGAAAGCGTGCCCTTTACTGGACAAATACTGGAACCAAAAAAAAGGAACCACAAGTCCTAATTGAGTAATCCTACGCCTGCAATTGAGGTAATAATTTGTATTGTGCAAGAATGTGCATGCACACAACCTAAAGCATATAAAGAGACAAGAAGAAATAGTCCTGTGCTTCACTCACCACATCCTTCAAAAATTAAACCGGGCTCATCCTAGAAACCAGTTTGAGACCAGTCTACTATGAATCTTCCCACTCCACCCACCTCTCAATTTCTATGATGGCTGACATAGTGTAGGCAACATTTCAAAAATCTCTATCCACACAGTGTGTCAAATAGTGTTCATGTTGCCAAGAGCCTACATAAAGACACCTCAGTTTCCACGACAACAGTCTGGGATACATAAAAAAAAAAAGAAGAGAAATAGAGCAGTGTACACAGTACAAGCACTCCAAAGTAACACGAAGGACAAATTAAAACTCTTGTTCTGCAATCAAACATTGTGTTTATTTAGGTCATGATAAAAAAAAATGATCATGTCAAGAGCAAAAACAACAGTTTCTGGTCAACAACTGACCTTGACTCCAAATGATCAACTTTAGATGCCCCATAGCAGTACTTTATCAAGTGCTGGAGTTGTTTATTTCCTGCTTCGCTACTAAACTTTGCAGACCTTAATGAAAGCACCACGGAGCAAGTTCTTCCATCTTTAAAGGGGACATTTTATACTAATTTTCAGCTTCATACTTGTAAGTTGGGTTTCTACAAGAACATATTTACATACTTAAATGTTCAAAAAATAGTGATGCTCATAATGTCTGTCTATAACTGCAGTCTTCTTGTCTGAAACACTTTGTTTATGCAACGGTCTATGTAAGCACCCCTCCTGAAAAAAAGCTCCATCTGGTCTGATCGAATTGTGAGAATAAAAGTGATGCACCTTGTCCCAAATTGCATACATTTTCTTCTGAGTCTTAGCATGTGCTGCAGCCACCCTTACAAAGTTTGTACTGTTGCATGCAGTATCATAACATTGCACCTTGAACTTTGACCCTTTTGCTTACAAATGCTGCACAGAGGATTGTGCGTCAGAATAGCCTGAAAAGCATGCTTGCATACTGCAAAAATGCGACAGTAGGACATCCTGGTACTGAACTTTTGGCTTACTTCATTTGACCAACTATGTATAAGGACATACTAAATCCTTCTCTGGTATACTAAACAGAGTGGTACTATGGGTATAAGAAGGCACAGGTTTTTCTAAACTGTGTGTGGAGGTAATGGTAGGGGGGTAATTCTCATGAATCAAAACTCCAAATCACAACTTGTTGAATCCCATGTTTTCGGACCTAGGTAGCCCACAGAAAACTGATTAGGTCGCCCTATTGCAGTTTTTTGGGTTGGAAGGGCACTCAAGATACCCAAATGTATGTGCAACTACTTGTGTGTGAGACCCAACAATCAAAACTGAAAGCAAAGTCATCACTGCATGCGGCTGGATGCTTGCATCAACATGTGCAGTGCCATAATGCATGGACAGACCGTCCCTGACTTCTCTCTTCTGTTCGTGTGCTCTTTGACTGTCCTCTGATCCTGTTTCCCTGGGGTTTAGTCAGCTGTTGGCACCTACAGGCCCGCTGCTGCTCACCACCGCATGGCCGCCGCCTGCAAGCAAAGCCCTGCTTCACAGTGACAGAGGGAACAGCCTGTGTGCACTGAGGGCTACTGATGGGAACTACTTCCAACAGTTCTAGGCCTGTCTGTCAATGTGTGAGTGCATGAGTGAGTGTCAGTTTATCTGGAAATTTGTGCGAGTGTGTGAGTGTCAGGGGCAATGTGTGTGTGATAGTTGGGGTGGTCATGGTCATAAATAGAATTGTCATTTGCTCAGGTCTATTTAAAGCCAATTGCCTGAATGTTCTGACTCCTTCACATCCAGCGAGTCACTTTGTGCCACAATTATCTTCACATTTTAGAATGATATCAGTATAATGTAGGCATATTTTGATAGTACAATTACCTGTGCAGTACTGTCCCACTGATGTTATACTTGTGCAGCTTATTAGGGTGTAACCTCTTAAATTCTTTGAATGAATGAGAACCATAGATTATAATGCAGTATATCAAGGCCACACACTCAAGTGACACTCGAATCAAATGTCACTGCAGTTGGATGAGATCCAAATCACCTGACTCACCTTTTTCATAATGCCAGTCTTCCTCTTGCTGAAAGTGGTGTAACGTCTCAACTTGTTGTCAATAAATTCCATCTTTATCTTGACGCGCCCACGTGTTTTCTTCCCCGGCTTTGCCCCGACGACCCCTCCGGGGACCATGCCGTAACCTCCGGGAGCCATTCCCACCTCCTGCCCCGTCACCGCAGCCTCCACCTCCCCTCTCTCTCGCTTAACCCCTCTCCTGCTGTCCCCGAGTGAACCCACTGGGTCATCATCATCTCCGGAGTCCGAGTCATTATCCGAGCCGCTGCACATAGGAGCACTCTCTCTGTCCGGGTCGAACCGGGCTCCGTGAGGCAACACAACCCCCGTGTTAAGCCCCACCATGTTGCCCTGGACGGCGCTCTGTAGAGGAGTCACCCCAGTCCCGTTCCCGGGTCTTACACCTCTCGGACCCCCTGGACCATTAGCCCCCAGCATCCCGACGGCGTCTCTTTCCGCCTGTCGCCCGGCTGCACCGGTACTCTCGCTGACCCCCGGTAAAGCTTGCCCTGCTCTCACCAAAACGGGACGGATCCCGCTGCCGACAATCCCCGAACCGTGTCCTGTGTTGTTACCTCTGCCGGAAGCTGAGCCGTTTCCAGATGGTGCCGATCCAACCCGGCTCGGTAACATTATATTTACTGAACCGAGTCTCTAAACACCAGCCCAACGAGCTGGACCGCGTTGTCTCGTAAATGGCTGATAAAACGCATACACGCCTGGGCCACAAAATGTAAACAAACCAGACCAGTCGGTGGTTTGGAGACTCCAGGAAATTACCGAGACAAACTTTCGAAAGTGATGCTGCCCCCAAGACCCTTCAACCCCGGCTCAGTTTGGTTCACCCTCCTCCTCTATTTCCAAAACTCTGAGCACTTTCTCAAAAAGGAAAACGCGAAGAGCGCCGTCGAAGTCGATCCGCCATGTCAAATAGTCCGCCATGCGAAACAAAAATAGCGAAAATATCGACATGTTTGTATCCCAATGTTCATTTTTACGCAATCAATACTGTCATATGTATCTCTTCGCGGTTCAGGGACGCATAAAAACGTCTAATTTTATAACAGCGTTTACGACCGCGGAGCGATATCACAACCCAGGAACTACTTTCCTCCTTATAAAGAGATACGATGTTTCCTTATTTGGTGCTGTCTCTCCTTATTTGGTGAGTCACAGCGTCGCCCGCTGATTGGCTGAGGATTATCTGAGTAGCGCTGTCATTGGTCAATACGACACCCTCATTGGAATAAATACCAAAATGGTTGCGCTACCGACAACGTCACCGTGGATAGGCAGAGGCACCAAAATAACAAAACATCCAACTTTTTATTCCCCACAGGTTGGACTGTCATACCACAAAGTATGTTTTCCCAGAGCTTTTACACCGAAGCATATTTTTATTGACCTGTAGTAGGAAGACTTCAAATGATCCTGTCAGAGGAATTGTTTTTGAGTTTAGATGAGATTTTGTACAGTATTGGTGCTGTTGGTGGAGTTTAGATACATTCTACTTAATATCCCAAGTTATACTTAGACTTTTTTACTTTTGCACATACATGTTAATGTAAAAAAAATATGGTGTAATATAATTTCTTATCACATTTTGATTACTTCAGACCAGGCCTGCACCACAGTGACTTTTTCAAGAATTGCAACACTACTGCTCCATGTACTGGCAAGCTGAATACGGTGTAATAGTATCTGTAATTGGGCCTGCTTGAAAACAAACTTGCATGCAAGTTGCATTCAAAAATGTTGCAATGACATATCTATTGCAGCAAAATGTAATCCAGCCATCAATCATTTTATTATTTACACATGTGCTTTTCCTACTGTGACATGTTTCTGCTGATAAAGGCCCAGCACAGGAAAACCTGTCAATAGGCCCTCTAGTCTACTTATCTGTCTGTGTTTGAAATGATGCCATAAACCTCACTCACCTGGTGCTCCAGGCAGGTTAAAACAAATTCTGCATATTATACGGTATTTGAGATAATTTCTCAACCAACATTTGTTGGCAAGATTCTAGTGTTTTTTATTTTTATTTAAATGTATGGGCTTTTACTTCTGTGGGAGCTCCTCCAGGTGTGAATGCACTTGTCACAACATCACTAGTACAGACTAAGTTGGACTGGAGTTGAACCTCATTAAGTCAGAGTTTGTCTAATAAATTTGCACATTATGAGAGACACTGAAAGACAAAATAACACATCCAATATACCAAATATTAATAACTGTAAGTGCATTATGAACGGGATTAAAGGATGTGAAAATCTAAACTTTATCTACAGTGAACTGCTGAAGTTGCCCAAGGGCACAAAATCAAATTCCAACTAAAATAATGCCATATTTATCTTATCAAATGAAAACATCACCATGAGTCCAAAGCAACACACTCTTACTCATATGTGAATCCTCTTGCAGCTATAAAAGGCCATGTTAGCGTATTCAACTCTAAACATAATTATATGAGAAAAAAAGATATTTGGCAAGCTTTTAAGATAAAAAAAAAGACCTATAGAAGATGTACACCTCCCTCTAGTGGTGATTGAGATAACTTGTTGGACAGAAAGACTGTGTAGGGGCTTTAACAGGACGGTACAGGTGGCTTTACATATGACAGGACATTAAACATAAACTGCATTTATTTTATATTTATTACTCTAATTCAAATACATACCAGAGTTTCTAAGTTTGATTTATGTACCAACAGGCAGCTGTTATTTACACAGTCTGAAAACCAGCTTGCTAAAACTTGTTTGAGGTAGGTAATGCACCTGAATTAACATTACATCACATTATGTTGTGTGGTTATGCAAGCTGCAGCAGGAGCTGTCATGAAGACTCTTCAGCTGGCTTACAAGTGGCAACATTTTGAATAAAAGAAGCTAAGATTACCATTGACACATTTAACTGCTGTAGGCTACCCACAGTGTTTCATTTTTACCTAATATATCATATCTTGTATTTCCTTGTTTTAGCTGCTCTACTTTGTTTTGGATTCAGAATAGACTGCTTATTGTTGTGTACATAATAGTGAAAGAACTTTCCCATGATCCTTCCCACAGTTAATTGCAGAATCGATGCATGTTTCAGTAGCCAAATACCTCATTTGGAGTTTTCTTGTATACATTATTATTTGTGCCCAAAGACTATATTGAGTATAAGGAAAAATGCTAACATTATGTTTATTGCATTCCCCCCCATACGGTTTTATCTTTTACTCTGCAGGTGCATACTTTTCACATTTAACTTGTCATGAGTAAAGATACAAAATACTTTATTGTGCTTCTTTTTGTTTTTCAGATAAAACATTTTAAAAATACATTTAAAAATGGGTTTGAATGGAAAGTAAGTTTTTCTCATACTATATCTAGTCTTCAGGCACATGGAACTAGTGTTTTTGCAAAAGACAACAGTTTATTTTATGAAAAACAGTAGTTCCATCTGAACATCTGAAGACTAGATAATAGTATAAGAAAAACTTACCTTTCAGCTATTTTTCAATGGTTTTAAGTAATTTTAAATTTCAAATTTGCAAGCCCACTGAAGGAAATTTAAAAAGTTCAGTAACATGTTGATTTTATAAAAAATAAAAAACGTCTGAAAACGTTAATTTTGGAGGCTGCGGTTGTTGCAGATGCGCTGCTATTTACAGTATTAATCACAACACATTGGGTAAAAACACTGTGAACCTTTATTGACAGCAGCATGTATACTTTTGTATATATCTGTGATTACTGTGAACATTTGCTGAAGCAGATTAAAAAAGGGGTCTAGGTGTGAGTGCCTAGCATTCATAAAAACAAAACATTACACTAAAAACAACGTATAAAAACAAGTCCATAAACAAAGGCCATTGCATTTGATTAGATAATGTAAAAAAAAGAGGGAAACAGTTTAGATAATCCTTCATTTACCAGGCACTTAAATGAGTACTGGTGACCAGCAGTCACTCTTTTGACCTCCTTTGTACTTTGTGTTGGCTGGTTACCAGCCTGAACACAGCGAGATGGACCGTGAGAATGAATACATAGCATCAGAGAAGTACCGTTCTGTTATAAACACAGTTAAAAAAAGACAGGACCTTCATCATAAATAAACAGGCACCTGCATGTCCTACTACACAACATGATAGAGATAAAGAGGGATATTCTTTTAAGTGAAGTTAGTGCATGGCTTCTACATTATGTACACATTGCCTGGTGTGATGGTCCACTTTGCAACATTGCACAGAACGATTGGACCCGGAGGGAAACTGTGATTGGACCTCAGAAGAAATGATGCTGCAGGTTAAACTCGATGATAGGCTGCATGCCTGCAACATGTTCCTGTGTTCTCACACATGGGTCGTGACCGATAAGCACCTCAAAAGTTAATACAAGAACAGAACACACTCATAAAAACGTACAAACCCCACACTGGTACAATCTCATCTATTCAATATATTCCTTGGCTATAAACTTGATCTTTTTTTTTCATGTTCCTGAAGTGTTACCATAACACGATTACTTTTTCCACGTTTCCTCACAAGCGTAAAACGACGAACCTTCATGCAAAAAAACCCCCTATTCTTCTTTGATCGTACACTGTAGCATGGGAACAGTTCAGTGGCACACACACACAAGCACATACGCACACACGCTTTGGAGGATGGTGATGTGTAGCTCTGCGTCTCCTCCAGGATTAAGGTGGCGGACTCAGGATGCAGCTGATTGGATTTTAAGTTCAAGCACACCAGCTGAAACAATCGAACCTTCTCTGGAGCTTTAATGCTCCACTGAAGTCTTATTTTGTCCCACTTTTCCTTCAATATTCTTTCAGACTTGACGGAGCAGTGAGGATCAATTTCAAAGGGGGGGGGGGGGGTTCCCAAACTTCCGAGCAATCTTTTGTATTGATCGGTAGCCAGTGAGAGCACTGTGATATACTACAAAGCAGTAGGAGGTCTGGGTGAGTGTGTGTGGAGGGGTACAGGCACTGAGGTTGTGAGGCTCCGTGAAACAAAGTGTCTCTGGGACAGAGCGGCCGCAGACAGGGTCACAATGGAACCACAGACGGGAACTCGAGGGAGGGTCGTCCATGCTGCGGTTAAGGCAAACTCCTGGCACTGCTCAACCGAAGCCGTTCACACAAACGTGAGTGCGTTTCCACTGATATAGCAAAGAAGTCTTTTCCACACACCCACTGTTTGAAATGCATATAAAAAAAGTGTTTTTTTTACTCCTCAACCCTCTTCCCTGAAATGTGTGAGACTAATAATCCAGCATTCCTGTCTTTATTTTGGGGGAAGGGGGTCGGTCAGAGTTCCCCTCTGGTGTCGGAGGGGGAGGTTATGGTCGTCTCAGACTTTGCTGTCAGAGGGCAGCTCTCCGAGGGCGTGGACGATTTCGGTGAAGGAGGGGCGCTCTTTGAGGCTCAGAGCCCAGCAGCGGGCCATGAGCTTGTAGATTTTGGTGGGGCATCCTTCTGGAACGGGCAGCTTCAGCTTCCCGGTCTGCAGACCTGGAGGGGTGGAGGAGCAGCAGGGGGGAGGTTAAACCAAATCAGAAACACAGATGCATGTGGATTAGAGGTGGGGATCAGCAGAGCCCCCTTGATACGGTTTTATCCCGATACTTCAGTCACAATATGATGTTATTGCGATTTTAAGCATTTTGAGATATGGTGAGTATTGCGATATGATATACTGCGCTTTAACTGTTTAACTGCATTTAATTAAAAAAAATTAAAAAACTAAATCAAGAATCAAATCAGAGAAAATTCTCAGTCTATTCATCTCACTTCAGTCTTTTTTTATTTCTCCACAATGAGAGTCAAACCCACAGACTGACCAGCAAATTATTCATTCAAACTGAACTGAACTGATATCAAACATGTATGAACGACAAACTGAAGCATTTTCTCAAACTTTCCTCAACTTTAAGCTTCACTGCTCTTTATAACTTCGATACGGCTGTGTCCATGAAATAAATTCACGACACATGGTGCCTATAGATTCCTTAGATCTTCTAGCTTCTACTATCTCCAGTATATTCCTAAAAGTGAGCCCACTACAGCCTCCTGAAAAAGAAAAACTGAGAAAATACTGACGCTAAATAAACGCTAAATATTGATACTTGGCAGCTATGAATCGATAAAATATTGCCACGCAAAATATCGCTGTACTGATTTTTTACCCCACCTCTATTGTGGATGCTGACTGAAAATTTCTGTTTAAAATTATAACATTAACCCATTGACGCCTAAAACGCCTGTAAAACCTCTGGGCGATTTTAAAATAAGCCCCTGAAACCTGAAGTTTTTCTGGAAATTCAACAGAAGTGTCAACGCTTCTACTAAATAATAGATTTTTCAGCCTCTGTAGCAGATAGAAATGAAATTCAAAAAGTATTTGAGAGCTTATACAAATACTACAAAACGACGTATCCGCTTTCCAGGCTTCAATGGGTTAAAGGACCAATAAGTGCGTCCAAGCTACAGAAAGACTTGGTCATGGTCATGCTTGCTTGTGTGCTGAATCAGAGCCTGGACTAAAAATAAGCAGCTGGAGCATCATACTGACCTTCCAGCACCTCATCATCGTTGAGTTTGGTATACGGCATTTCCCCGAGACTGAACACTTCCCACATCAACACGCCAAAGGCCCACACGTCAGACTTGGTGGAGAAGTCGTCTTCGAACACAGACTCTGAGGGGAGCCAGCGCAGCGGGATCCATGCCTGTCTGTAGTGGTAGTACTCACTATATACATGTGCACAAGAGACATGACGGCCAGATGGAAGAAGCTGATATTAGCCACATTGCACCTTATTTGTTTCATAGCACCAACATTTTTATACTGCATATTCATATTTATTCTGCACTGGAATTCTACTCCTTAATACATACTCCTTCTTTAGACACTTTATTTGTATTTTTACATTACATTTTATTGTATTTTTATATTTTATTGCTTGAAGTATGCCTAGGTTGTTCTTTTTATTTAATTATTTAATTGTGTTGTTATTGTCTCTGTGTGTAATGCTGCTGCTACACTGTAATTTCCCAGCTTGGGATAAATAAAGTACATCTATCTATCTATCTATCTATGAACAGAGATGTGTCAAAAATCATGCAATTTAAATGCAGTTCCCTTTCTAACAGACCTGTTGTAGACGTCCTTGCTGAGGCTGAGCGCCGACACTTTAACGCGTCTCTGACTGTTGATCAGGCAGTTTCGGGCGGCGAGGTCTTTGTGAACGAAGCGGTGATTGGACAGATGTTCCATCCCATGAGCCACCTGGGCACAGATGGAAACCTGAAGGGAAACAGACAAATACAAAACAAAGAACTGTCAGGGTGACAATATATCTACAGGCAGCAGGAATTAGCAAGGTTTCCTTAGCTGTATCAGTTAGATAGGAACAGTCTGCACTTTGGCATTTGCACGGATTAGTGAGCTTTAGAGGATTTCTTAACCTTTGGACAGAGCCAGGTTAGCGTTTTCCCCTGTTTAATCTTTATGCTAAGCTACGCTAACGACCTCCTGGCTGCAGCATCATATTTAGTGTACAGATATGAGAGTGGTGCTGATCTTTTTTAAGATAAGACAAGATTTGTTGTGTTAACCAACATGTCTAAAAGGGAACATGATCTCACAGGGAATGAAAACAGCACAACTTTAACAAAAACATCTGTAACAATCTTCACAGTTATGCTGCTGCTTTTATCTTTTCTTACTTGCATGGTAGAAAATGTGCAGAATGCTGCAAAGATCAATCGCTTAGCTGTCAACTATTAAATTATTCACCAACTACTTCCATAATTGATAATTGGTTTGAGTTTTTCTTTGACTTTAGCTTCTTGAATGTGAATATTTTTCCAGTTTAAGTACATTTCTATGACTTTGAACTGAATATTTTTATGCTGTGGACAAAACAACATAATTTGTCAATCCTGTATTTTATTGCACTTTATGCACTTTTATGTGAAGCACTTTGGTGCGGCTCAGCTGTCTGTAAATGCACAATAGAAATAAAAATTTAAAGACATTTGAGGACGTTATATTGGGCTTCGGGAAACACAGATCAACATTTTTTTTTCTACAGTTTTCTGACATTTTATAGATCAAATTAATGATCAAACAACTAATGCTGTGAGCTGTCCATCATGTTACAACATTCAGCACTTACTTTGGTCTTGGTGCTGATTGGCTGAGATTTGACTTTGTCATCTTTGCTTTTGGAAATTCTCAGGAACTGCTTTAGGTCTCCCTGTTGTGATAAAAAACAGAAAAGAGAGAATTACATCACCTCAAATAACTTAAATCCTTGTGTTTGTATGTGTGTGTTACAAGGTTATTATAGTAAACGAAAACTACAGAAATAACGAAAACTAGAATTGAAAAAACATTTTCGTTAACTGAAATAAAAATAAAAACTAGAGTTTTTAAAAAACGATAACTAACTGAAACTGTATTGCGTGGTTACAAAACTAACTAAAACTAACTAAAATTATAGTGGAAATGTCCTTAGTTTTCGTTTTTGGCAACTTTTTTCATTCATAATTCAGTGTTTCTATTTGAACATGCAACACATGGTGGATATGTTTACTGAGACTTGGATGTCTACACTCCAACCAAAATTCAAAACAGTTAATAACCTTATTGGGGCTGAGATGGATAAACCAAAGGAAATAAAGGCAAAATTTATTATGACCACTTTGAATCTTGCACCCAACACATAGCCCATTACAAAAAAACTAAAACTAACACTAAAACTAATAAAAACTAAACTAAAACTAAGCATTTTCAAAAAATAAAAACTAAACTAAAACTACAAAACTCACTCTTAAAACTAACTAAAACTAACAGAATTTGAAAACAAAAATTCACAACGAAATTAAAACTAAAACTAATGAAAAATCCAAAACTATTATAACCTTGGTGTGTTACACCATCTGTGTGCCTACCAGGTCATAGTACTCCAGGATCATGTAGTGGGGCTCTGCCTCCCTGCACAGGCCCAACAGGCGGACCACGTTGGGGTGGCTGAGCTTGGCGAACATTTCAGCTTCGCGGCGGAAGTCGAGCTGCAGCTGTTCGTCTCTGGTCTGCAGGCTCTTCACCAGCACCACCGTCTCCTCCTCGCTCTCCTCGATGCCCTTGGCTTTGCACAGCAGCACCTCACCAAACTCCCCTTTGCCTGAATGAACATAAAGCACTTTTAGATCACTTTCTATTAGTTCAGAGCACAACAGTCACACCCAGATGTATAAATGAGTACCTAAAGTAGTGATGGTTTGCAGGTTTGCTCGGGGAAAGTGGAGCTTATCGTTGTTTACGTGGCTGTGGCGTTTCTCTGTTGTTGCTATGGTGCCCATGTTGGTGAGTGCCACCTCTTCCTGGATCTCAGCGGTGGTGTGTCCATTTTGTTGAACGGCTCCTCCTGATCAACACAACACACATCCCACAGGGTCAGAGGTCATGGACATAGTGCAGGTCTCACACACAGTGTTGGGGGAAGTATTCAGATCTCTTACTTAAGTAAAAGTACTAATACCACACTGTGAAATTACTCCACTACAAGTAAAAGTCCTGCATTCAAAACTTACTCAAGTAAAAGTACAAAAGTATCAGCATCAAAATGTACTTAAAGTATCAAAAGTAAAAGTACTGGTTATGCAGAATGGACCCTATCAGATTGTTTTATATATTCTAAATATATTATAACATTATTTGTAATGTGCCTTTTATGTAACCAGTGTTTTAATTTAGTAAAGACAGGACTCATTGTATCTACTTAAAATACTGTTATGAGGTTTAATTAAAAATATGTCTAATCACTTTAAATTGATCTTATATTTTATGTTATATCTCAACCTGTAAAGTAACTAAAGCTGTCAACTAAATGTAGTGGAGTAAAAAGTACAATATTTACCTCAAAATGTAGTGGAGTATAAGTATAAAGTTACATAAAATAAAAATACTCAAGTAAAGTACAAATACCTCAAAATTGTACTTAAGTACAGTACTTGAGTAAATGTACTTAGTTACATTCCACCACTGCTCACACACACTGAATAAGAAACATCCTTTATGTTCTTAGATTGCAGAGTCATTAAGCGGTGAATGAATTTAGAAAAAATATGGTGTCCATTCTTTCAGTTCATTAACAGGATACATTTGTCACTCATTCCTAATAGAAACAACTTTTGTGGTTTGGAGGAATCGATATTGTGTTTGCTGTGGTGCAGGTGTAATGTACTGACTATTAGTGTCTATCACACACACATTTTACTATTGGTGAACTGATGTTTTGTGTTTTATTTATTTTTTACCTGTTTATTGTTGCAGTATATTAATTTTCTTAGTCGTTGTAAGCTGTTTTCTATCAGTTCTTTTATGATATCTTTGTATAAAGAAATGATATATCTTTTTACTATTTATAAATGCTCTGATGATACAATTGTATGTTCATACAGATATATGCACATGTTTATGCAGATAACGCTACATGTGTAATATTTTTCCAAAACTGTTTCACAAAATTTAGTAGTTGTTTCCACTTTTGAGCATTGAGCGCCATTCCTTGTGTTCATAATCTCACTCAGAAATACAGTGTTTATTATGTATGCATATTAACAGCTATTGAATATAATTAATACTCAACACTCTTCCAGTGAAACACAGCCAAAATCGGCCCAGTTAATGTATACTGTGGAATAAGGACACAGCTACTGTCTCATCAAATTGTTCTGAACTTGTGGGATTTTTCATGTTACATGCAATACCTAAGATAACCACAAGATGGCAGCAAATATCTTAAACCTTCCAACAACACTTTAAGGACCATGAAGTTGAGGGAGCATACTCACATCCCCTCCTGACTTGATTTTAACTACCATAAATTCATAAACATTCATCTTCATCAATCGTTCGTACCGTTGAGACACTCCATCTCCGGCTCCTCTCCGTCCTGGCCTTTCTGCAGTCTTTTGGCGTTGCGTCTCTTTTTGCAGTAGAACATGAGTCCGAGCACTACGATGATGTAAGCCACGGCTGCTCCCACTGACCACCCGATGGTCTGGATCATCTTGTAGGGAGCCTTGTCGTCCTCCTCCTCATCAAAGTTAGGCATTGGTTTCTCTGTTGGGCACAGGCAGCAATTATGGTCAATTAAAAATCACATTTTGTGTTCCATATTTAACCCACTGAAGCCTGGAAAGCGTTTATGTCGTTTTGTAGTATTTGTAAAAGCTCTCAAATACTTTTTGGATTTAATTTCTATCTGCTACAGAGGCTGAAAAATCTATTATTTAGTAGAAGCGTCGACACTTCTGTTGAATTTCCAGAAAAACTTCACGTTTTAGGGGGTTATTTTAAAATCACCCAGAGGTTTTACAGGAAGTTTTAGGCGTCAATGGGTTAAGCACATTTTATTGTGTTAACATGAGTTTTGGCATCATAAAGCGGACACAAATTACATTTTTTACAAGAAAAGCCTTTTAAAAATATGTGTTTTAAGAGTGAAAATGCAAATACAGGATGCAAATATGCATCTTACTTAAATCAATTGTGGTTTACTGTTAAATAAACCCACTTCTGCGGAGTTAAACCCATGCAAAAACAGAACCTGTCACACAGCTACTCCGCCCTCCAGAAGCGAAACACAGTCACTTCATTTAACAAGAATGACCCTGACAAGCTCGGACAAACTGTCTGGATTCAACTGTCTCCTGCTTTGAACTAATGTGGAATACCATCCTGCTACTTTGGGAGAAAATAAGTTGATATGAGACACTAATGCAACGGTGTGACTGTAATTTTCAGCTTCGGTCTCCACACAAGGAGCCTCAGAGTGTGAAGCGTTATTAGATCTAAAGTCTGCCCAATCCCATCAGCACAGTGACAGCCGTGGCGTCAGAGATGTGGCTGGGGTTATTAACCTGTCGAAATGGATGACAGGCAGACGGTGAAGGTTTAATTAATGCCTTCATGCTATACGTGTGATCGTGGCTCACGCCCCCATGTGTGCACCTTTGTTCCTGATAAAGGAAGCCTGTGTCTATACGTTGGTGTGTTGAACTCACCCACTACATACAGCTGAGCCACACGGTCTTTGATGCTGCAGCTGTTTCCGGCCACACATGTGTATCTGCCCGTGTCATCTGTAGTAACATCTGTGATCACCAAGGAGCCGTTGGGCATCTTCTGGAACCTGGAGAAGAGAAGAGAAGAGAGGAGAGGAGAGGACAAGAGAAGAGAAGAGAAGAGAAGGAAGAAGATGGAGATTGGGATATCCATTAGTTGTACACAAGGGGTTCATGCAAGAACGTTTTTGTGTCTGATGGTTAATTCAGCAAACCCTTGCCTGCAAAAACGTGTCATAAATTGCTCGTTTCACCCTGTTTATTAGCAGGTGGCTGTGAGTGATCATTTGCATAATCATCACTCCTAAAATTGAAATACAAGGCTGCCTGTTCAGCTCTGTTTGTGGAAAAATTTTAATTCGCAAAAGTGCTACTCAAGTGTAATGAGAAGAACTTCACACAGCAGAGCCCACGGAGACAGAACACACTTTAGAGTACTCCAACCCATTAGAAGCTAGACGTGCACTCAAAGAGCGCAGACCTCCTCCAGGGCCATGCCCTACCCTGCGGTGTGAACAAAAGTGAATTTAGAACAAAGTCTGCATCCTCCCTGTGATTTGGATCAACTCCAAAATGTAATGAGTTATTCTTTGGCCCGTGCTAAAACCTTCCACCATGTTTGGGTCACAGAGATGGATGATAGGTGATGTGACACTGTCAGGTGTCATAATAGAGGATGTTCACCTGGACAGCAAACTCCATTAATACCCTAAGGCAACTATATTATTTGTCCTGCCAAAAACAAGCCAATAAATCTAAAAATACGGTGAAGAGAATATTATTTTGCATTACATTTATTTAAGTTATTTATTTATTTTATTTTAGTGTATTTTTGTTAACATACCAGTACTTAAACTAAAAATTCAGTCATATTAAGGAATTCAATTTGTCAAGTCAAATGAGATTATAGTAGTTTTTCTCCCTGTGGGGAGGCACACATGCACTCTTCATGCACAAAAAAGTTTTCTTAATTCACACTAACTTGCCACTTAAGAACACATTTGTTAGTAAGAGACTTCTTTCATGAGCTCCATTGTATTCAGGGGGGGTAAGACTATATTAGCACAAGCTTTATCTATAATGAATGCACAGACATGAAACTGCAATCAATCCCGTTTGGAACATGTAATCACAAACTGTGATCCTAACCCATGATGTGTCTCATTTACCTCCTGTTCTTACTGATGTCCAGCGTCTTGTCTTTGACCATCCAGTGGATGTGAGGCTCAGGGTCACCAGTGGCCTGACAGTGCAGGACGGCTGTGTGTCCTTGGTACACCGTAGTATTCTCTGGCTCCACCTTAAAGCGTACGTACACTATATGTGCACAAACACACATGGAAACACTCATAAATACACCAAAAATAGCCCATAACATTTTATTTTACACACTGTGGTGACTGTGGTTCTCAGTTACACTCTACAACCCAAATGCAATTCATTACTGGGCAATAAAAAGGCCACCAAATACACAATAAAGTGTTTGCAACTTAATGAGAATGATCAATGACTCAGACGTTCTGAGACCACAAGCACTTTCAATGTGGGACAGATGACTAATAGGGTGGTGTGGCCTTTCCTTTTACAATTCGCTGCTGGTGGGATGATGAATGAGCAGCTTACCGGCCACTATGAGGGTCACCAGGGCTCTGATCTCCCCCTGCAGGCTGTTGGAGGCGATGCAGGTGTAGTTGCCGGCGTCGCTGCGGGTGACTTTAGTGAAGAGGAGCTGGCCGTTCCTCTGCTCCACACGAGGCGGCAGCTCTCCTCCGTCTGCAGGGGGAGACAGAGAGACACACACAGGGACACAGGGGGGTTTAGTCTGGTGCTGCATGTGGAATTCGAGTGGTTAAACCAACTCCATCATGGCAAATGCAGATGAATGGGGGAAATGATCCATGATGATGAACCTTCCTCACTCTCCGTTTATTGCAGATTCTGCACATGGTTCTACACAATATTGTGGAAACGGCATTTGTCATCATCAGTATGAACGGAATGAAGGGTTCTGCTGCATTTTGGATGAGATATTTCCTTAAGGGGAATTTTGCTTCCATAATATGTTTTTTCTAACATCCAAAATACATACACACATTTAGACAGTGGTGCGAAGGGGCTACACAGGCATAGAGGATATAACCAGCTCTTTTTATCCTGGTCTACAGTATACCTAACTATCAGCCAAAAAGCTATTAGAATATATAAGAGAGTATTGCCGACATTGCAATGGACGTTTATAAAATGGAGAAGATCACAGCATATGTTAATTATGAACTGGATTTATTCATGTCACGCTGGGAAAAATGTGCCAGCTATGAAACACCCAATAGGTGTTCATATTTCTGCACACCTATAATGAAAAGATCTCTCCCTACATGTTTTATGTTTTGTACTTTTCACTGTTCCTTTTCTGTTTCTGTCATACATATTAAAATGTGGCATTTTAGACATACATAAAGTCATATCTTGGTATAAAGTAAAATTGTGTCTGATGTTATAAGCCAATAAAAAGTATATATTACAAAAAAAGTATTCCCACGTCCTCAATATTTTCCCATACTTGTCTACACTCACCGGCCACTTTATTAGGTACACCTGTTCAACTGCTACTTAATGCAAAAATCTAATCAGTCAATTGAATGGCAGCAACTCAATGCATTTAGTCATATAGGCATGGTGAAGACGAGCTCAAAGCGAGCATCAGAATGGGGACGAAAGGTGATTTAAGTGACTGAAAGTGGCATGGTTGTTGGTCTGAGTATTTAACAAACTTCCAATCCAATAACCATCTCCAGGGTTTACAGAGAAAGGTCCGAAAAAGAGAAAATCTATAGTGAGTCTTGATGCCTTGTTGATGCCAGAGGCCAGAGGAGAATGGCCGGACTGGTACAACAGTAACTCAAATAACCACTCGTTACAAACAAGGTATGCAGAAGAGCATCTCTGAACACACAATATGTCCAACCTTGAAACAGATTGGCTACAGCAGCAGATTATTAGGCATAAATTTCACCTTACAAATGGCCGGTGAGTGTATATGCACCTGAACATTTCTCCTAAACTCACAAAATTCAATTAAATTCAAACAACTTTATTTATCCCAAATAGGGCAATTCAGTTTGCAGTCTCCAGTCAGACAGCGCACGAGACAAAGCAAAAACAAAACAATAAACAAAACAAACAAACAAAACAAAAGCAGGACAGCACATAAACCAAACAATTCCCTCTGTCAGTGGCAACAAATCAGTGTGAGGGTAGCAGCAATATCCAGTCCCCAATGGACCACAGTGCAAAACAATCTCAGGACAAAATGAGGGGAAGAGTAATAAATAAATAAATACATTTCCACCTTATGGCTGGAATAAATAAATAAATGACTAATTACTGCTATCGGTAGCATTTAGCAGCTTGATAGCTGAGGGAATAAAAGAACTGCCGTATCTATTTGTTCTCCTTGGAGGGGCAAGATACCGCCGTCCGGAAGGCATTAAGCGAAACTCCTGGCTAAGAATATGGTCAGGATTGCCCATGACCTGTCTGGCTTTCTGGACTACACGTTTTTGCCAGAGGGAGTTCAGGTCTGACAGTCGAACTCCAATGATCTTAGAGCAGACATTAACAATGCTGCTGGGACTATTCTTCTCCTTTACTGACAGTCCATGGAACCAACTAATAAAAGAAAAGGTCAAAAGACTTTCAATAAATGAATGATAGAAGTTACACAAAATGTTCTTAGAAACATTAAAAGAATTCAGTTTACGCAACAGATATATCCTCTGTTGACCCCTTTTAGCAATCGACTCTATGTTTACTCCAAACTTAAGTTTGGAGTCAAACATGGTTCCTAAGTACTTATATGTCTCAACAATTTCAACATCATCTCCATGGATGGTGCTGGCTACTACAAAAAGCTAGCATTGTATGCCTCATCTGCAAATTTCAACATTTCAGAAACTTAAATACAAAAAAAATCATTGTCTTAATATAGGTAATGAACTGGGCAGGTTTCATGGTGATATCTATCAGTTAAAAGTTTTACTCTATTCATTTGTAGTGTCTCCCCTTAAGAAAGTGTTAAACAGTCATTCCTTATCTGACTTAAGCTATTGTGAGCTAATGTTAAGCCAGCAGTGTGCACACCTGCTTTGGTCCAGCGGATGGTGGGGCTCTCTCTGCCTTTAGCTGAACACTGGATTGTGATCTCTTTATCCAGCTCCAGGCACTGAGAAGGCTGGGGGGTCGGGGTGAACTTCAGCTTCTCTGAAACACAAGTCAAAACACCACACACACATTACACATATAGTAAACACAGAGGGGGGGGGGCGGCACATGTCAAAGCCTCTTTTGTGCATCTCGCCCTGCAGATGAAATGACACTAAGCTGACGCAAATCATGTTCAGACACATTCAGGGAAATGTGGCTACATGCACGCACAGATCAGTATTAAAACTGAAGTCTATCAGAGGCTGAGATCATATAAACAGAGATTGTAGAGACAAAACAGTGACATGTCAGGCCTACGCTGATAGGAATTTATCATGGAGATAACGTGCTCAAATGGAGGCTTGAATAAAGCTGCCATGTATGAGTCATATTTCACACCTCTGTGGGTGTCCTGCAGGACGCCCAGAGACACAACATGGACATGCTCTTCCTATTTTAGGAAACGCACACATTCACACTCACAAGCCCACAGGCGTGACCACATTTGTTTCAGATTTTCTCCCAGCGCTGTATTACTCAACAAACCCTGGATGGATTTCACGCATTACAAATCATCTTTCAGTCAGTCTGGGGCATAACTTCAAATATTTGCACAAAGTATAATCTACTGTATATATTGATCAACTGAGTGATTCTCTCACAGCTTACCAAGCACAGTAACTCTAGCTTGCCCAGACAGCCTGCCGCCCACAGTTTTGGTTTCACAGCCGTACATCAGTCCGTCATACACCTCCACATTGTTGATCCTGAGGGTGCCGTTAGGGAACAGCTTAAAACGAGAGTCCTAGAGGGAAAGACGTGAAAGATTTTTAAAAAATTTGCTATGCATGTCAGAAAAAGACTGTAGTAACTGTGTGTGTTTTACTGTGTTTGTTAACTGACCTCTGGTGTGATCATGATGTTGTTGCGGAGCCAGGTGACTTCAGGTTCAGGGTTGGCCTGAGCGTGACAGTGAAGGTACCCTGGTTTACCCTCCTCCAGGTGGCTGTCCTGAGGCCTCATCACCCACACTGGGGCAGCTGTGGACACACACACACAGAAAATGTATAATATAAGTCTGCGGCGTAACTTCAAATATTTGCACATATTTAAATTTTACATTTAAATATATACAGTGGCAAGAAAAAGTATGTGAATCCTTTGAAATTTCCTAGTTTTCTGCATCAATTTGTCATAAAATGTGATCTGATCTGCATCTAAGTTCCAAGTATAGACAAACACAATGTGCTTAACCCAAACACAAACAATTGTCATTTTTTCATGTCTTTGCTGAAAACATCCATGAATCATTCATAGTGCTGGTGGAAAAAGTAAGCGAACCCGCAGGCTAATGAATCCAACAAGAGCTAATTGGAGTCAGGAATTAGAAAACCTGGAGTCTAATCAATGAAACAAGATTTGAGTGAGGTGTTGAGCTACTATGACCTATAAAAACCAATTTCGGAGTTTGCTATTTACAAGAAGTATGTTAACCATGCCTCGCAAAAAAATAGATCTCTAAGACCTACGATCAATAATTGTCGATTTGCAAAAGACCGGAAGGGGTTACAGGGTAATCTCAAAGACTTAAGGTATTCACCAGTCCACAGTTAGACAAATGCCCAGCCAAGATGACTCCGAAGGCACAATACAGATAATCAGTGTGTTGTTTGTGTTGTATTATGTTAAGCATATTGTGTTTGTCTAGAACTGGGACTTAGATGCAGATCAGATCACAATTTATGACAATTTAATGCAGAAAACTAGGTAATTTCTTAGGCTTTGCATACTTCTTGCCACTGTATAAAGTACATGCATAATCACTCTTCATCTACATGGCAGTTCCTTGCAGAAATATAAAAATATTAATGAGCTTTAGTCTAAAAATAGCCCTGACACTGCCTGGGGTTCACAGGGCTAAAGCTGTCTGCGTATGACTCACTGGCGACGGTGAAGGTGACCTCCTGGGTCCTGCGTCCTGCCCTGTTCTGGGCTACGCAGGTGTAGGCACCCGAGTCTCCTTCCTCTGTGGGACTGAAGACCAGATCCAGACCATCCTGGTACACTCTTCCCTCCGTGGGCACCCGCTGGCCTCCTCTCTCCCACCAGACCTCGGGCTCGGGTCTGCCACGCGGGGCCCGACACGGGACCCTCTGCAGGGTGTCCGATGTGAAAACCTTGGACATCTTGGGCACCATGTCGTCTATCTCTGTGGTGGAGAGCAGAGAGTGTGAGAGAATTTCCAGTGTGAAGTTGCAATTTGAATGCGGGAATTGATTTCCATTTCCACGGGACCCCTGATAATCATTCATCTGTCTTTAAAGCCAGTGAGGCATTACTGATTTTGAATTTCATGAGCAGCCCTGAGCACACTTAATTCCAACTCAGATTTCCTGTCTTGTTAGGAAAAGTCCTCTGATTTGCAGAGCAGGTCACAGTAATTAGAGAACAAAGCGCACAGTAGGAGAACTGAGTATATAGGTTGTATGGGAATTAACTCGGGCCTGTGTGAGGTGGGTCATATCAAAACTGGCAGCCCCTATACAGAAAGTGGAATTTGATCTGTGGTACAAAGACTCACAGGACCTCCCACTACTGTGTGGTTTAATACTGTGTGAGTCCCAAATGGAAGTCATTAATACTTTATTGGCCGACAGTGCTCTGAAAGCTGGTCAGTGGCTGCGACCCTCTACGAGTCTAAGATCCCAATCAATTAATGAGAACAGAAGAAAACATGCATTTCTCAGCAGATGAAAGGAAAGTGGAGCTGGGAGAAGGAAGGCAGGAGGGGGGGTGGGGGGTAGTGAACTGAATGAGGTGGAGCTACGATGGAGTGACTGTTTAAACTTGTCCCTAAATACTGAATTCTACTGTGACACAATCCCCTATAATGCCTGCAGGGATTACCATCAGATTAAGTGAATTAAGGTATTTAAATGGAGCTGTGGTTCACTGGGTTAAAACTGCAGATACAGTCGTACCTCGTTAATCCAAAACCCTTGGGGAAAAGGGGCTATTGGAGGGGAATAAAGTGTTCGGAAACACATGGAAATTCCAGCCCTAAGCTTATACAAAATATTTGACTTGCATGCACTTGCATTTCAAAATGCCGGCTGATTAGTAAAATGAGATGATACTACAGATTGTTCCTGCTTTAAGCTCAGGCAGCCATTTAAAAGTACAATGTAGCATTTCAGCCGTAAAAAGGACTAGACTTATGTTATGAATTTTGTTACATTACCCCAAATGTTTCCAACAATGTTCGAACATAGAGAAATCCGTCTATTGTGGAGTCATATCCCCATTGTGCATGTGTCAGTGTTGGGGTTATCTGCCAGAAATTGAGGTTTGTGCCTCGAAGTTTTTAACCCTTTTTATTGACTGAATGGAGACTTATAGGGGCCGGATTCTCAAAGCATTCTTAAGAAAAAAACGCTTCTTAAGCGCCACTTTTTTCTTAACTTTGCTCTTAAGACAAAATTTAAGAAGATTTGGTATTCATGAAGAAATTCTTATCTTTTCTTTAGTTTTTTTCTTAACTTTCTTCTTATTTTTTTTCTTAAGATAAACTTGAGAATAAATAAGATTCTTGAAAACAAAGTTCTAAGATTTCTTTTCAAATTTCTTTACAGCTTTAAGAGAAGCCCTCAGCCGTCTTAAAACAGCTGCAGTGAAAAGGTAAGTCTTATGCTGAATATGTTGATTGAACAAATGTGAATTTATTTGATTTCTTTAATATTTAGTTTAGCCCTAGATATCGTGTTAACAAATTTTGTTAATTGAAGCTGGTCAGAGTATTTTTTGTGTGAATGTATCACATAAAGCTTATTTTGGCAGTTGACATATCATTGAAATGTCCTTTCTACATGTCTGTGTGACAAGTAGGCGTATTCCTAGATTACACTACAATGTTATCTTAGTAAATCACAGAGGCAGTTGTTGTATTTGATACTACTAAATTAATCACTATGAACATATTATTTAAGTAGCACAAGTTACTGAATGAATTGTCCTTACTATTATTACTTTTCGATGGAAGTTCTTTGGCTGGCAGCTAGGGAGTAAAATCCACTAATGAGAGACAGAATGGATCCTTTTACACTCCCTGATCATGTCTTAATCAGACAATATCGGCTCCCTAGGCCTGCAGTTGTTTTTCTGGCGAGTGATCTTAAATTAAAAATACTGAGTGAGAAAACTAAGTTCCTAAGACACACGACAATTCTTAAGAAAAAATGGTGAATAGCATTTAAGAACATTCTTAGGAACATCCTTTTTTTTTTTTCTTAAGAACTTTCTTAAGTTTCATGTTAAGAACACTTTTGTGAATCCGGCCCCAGGATCTTAACTTATCGGAGAAAGTAATAGTTTAAGATTAAGATGCTGGGCTCCAGCCTTCCGGTGGTGTGCCAAACTGCATGGGAGAAACACAGATTTTTAACTCAAAACTGCTCTATTCAATGTTAAAACGTTTTATCACCTTGTCCTTTTGTTTTGGAAAGGAGGAGACCTCTGCGGATAATTCAGCTCCCACTAAAAACTATGAACAGGAAAGGACATCTAACTGGGAGTGCAACAATGGCATCGCTCCATTTTTGTAATTACTTAGATTGAGACCCTAAGCAGCAGAAAATTACATATTGCACCTTTAAAAAGTTGTTTTAAGGATTACTCTATGAGTCACAGTTCCACAGGAAAAAGCAGGTGTTGTTATGTGTAATATTAAAACAACTTTGATGTGTCTGGACTTGCACATTACATTGTTTTCCCTGTGTGTGTGTGTGTGTGAGAACCTAGCCTTCATGCACAACCACAATGTCATACTTGTTATAGTTCTGCTGTTTTTTTTTTTTCATTTGCAAGCGGTTTAACACACCTACCCATTTGGAAGTAGTCATTTCTTACCAGTAAAGTTCTATTGATGTTGGATGAAAATCACAGGGGAAGGTCTAATGACATTTCACAAGCTCATAATTACACTGCTCGTTAACCAGTTTGAGTCATACTGGTGTGTTATCTAATGCTGCTTCTGCTGCTTGTTCAGCCAGGTGCTGTTACACTTTGAGCTAAACAACTTTGGCAAACGGCCGGACTGTTGGGAGGAAATAATATAGAGGGGAAGCAGGAAAATGCTCCGGAGCTGCGTGTGTAGTGGATACAGCTGGGCCGGATGTCAATAAGGGAATGTGATTATCATTGGAGAGATCTGGCTCTAAGTGAAAGAGCCAGGAGAAGAAGAAGGGAGGGGAGAGCAGAATGAGATGGAGGACGGTATAAATATGTAACCCGAATGCCCCTCTCACTCTCAGATTACAGAATCACAGGTGTTTATCTCTCACCAGTGCAACAACTGCAAATATGTGCGAGTGTGTGTGTACCAGCTATGAGGAGGGAGGCTTCCAGTGTAACGGGGGACCCTCTGAGGCCACGGCCGATACACTTGTAGGTCCCCGTGTTCCTGGGCTTGACTTGCGTGATCAGCAGCGTGCCGTTGGATAACAGGATCACACTGTGGAGAAGAAACAGATCAAACAGTTTACACGTCAAGCTCCGCTCCTCATACTGTCGCAGCTCTGACCAACACACTGTCACACATTAGGCACATCAATAGCAGCACATGCTCTCCGCACACGTGTTACTCCCACAATCAGATCTAGCTCACACGGCATCTGAAAAGAATTCTTAGCGTTTGCTTTGGCCTGCTGAGAGCCCCAGATGGAGATACACTGCCACACAGGACAGTACAAGTCCCAGAGTGCCACATAAAAGAGACTATTTTAGCATAGGCCTACTTTTTGCTGTACTTGGCATGTTACCTGATGCTATCAGAATTGGCCCGGTTTGCTAAACCTCAGCCATCTGCTGCCTTAAATAGGTTAAAGTAAATGCTAAGTATTGAGTTGGTCGAGCTGCGCTGTTAATCTAATTTTATTTCCAATTACGATTTTGGCTCCCAGCATATGAAAACAAGATAAAAGAGATAAAATGATTGTCGTGCCGTATTCCTTTTCACAGTGCTGCTCTTGATTTATCATGCGTTATTAATCCAGCGCTCCATTCCCTTTATAGCTGTGTGCTTTCCCCTGTTTTGTTGAGTTACTGACCTGAATATGTTGAATACAGTTAAAGAAAAAAGTTTTATAAATGTTAAGCAGTTGTCAGTATGTTGAAGCAGTACACTGTAACAGATTTAATGTAATTTATTTTTATTTATTCATTTTTACATGTTTAACTTTAGGTGGAAGTGCACTTTAAATAAATAAATGTACAGCATCATATATTTTCTCTTTTTTAAATTTATCCATTTTATTATTTTTTCAGCTAAATTATATGTAATTTTCTCGAAAATCCACTGTTAAAAATACATGTCTTTTAAAAAAATGCAATGACTTATTTTAATTATTTTTGTTATTAATTTTTAGTAGTTTTGAGTAGGTCGGGGGAGTGCACTAGGATTATAACATTTTAAATGTATTTATTTTGAAAAATTCATTTTTATTCATAGGTTTTACATAATTTTGGGGAAATATATATTTTTTTACTTTATTTATGTCTCATTTTTACATAATATTTTTTATTAGTTTTCATTTGAATTGTTATTCAAGTTCAAGAAAAAACAGACAAAGGCAATTTTTTTTTAAATAATTAGAAGTTCAAAAAAAATGCTTTATGATCCAAAGTCAATAAGTAATATTAAAAATTAAAATAATTGTGATCTCAATTTGACCACCATGACTGATTGTGATTGAAGCCCTAATAGCTGGTTAATTTGAAAAAGTCTCATGCTTTTCAAAGAACAGGACTGACGGCTGGCCCCCGGCATCTGGCAGACTGAAGGGAGTATCAGTACCTGTGATGGACGCCATGAGAAGTAATTAAAGACTGACCTTAAGCCAGCTTCAGGGCTGACAGATAAGGAGCTGCACATCCCACACAGCACAAAAAAAAGCTCAGCAGACCAGACAACTCAACAGCTCATCAAAAAAACATTATAAATCTCATGGGAAAAGGGAATATGTAAAGCAGAGAGGAATCAGGAAAAGGTGCTGCTGGATACATTTAGGATGCTGTGGAATTCCAGAGAAGAGTTTTCCAAACGCAGGATTCATCCAGGACTATCTGGCTCTGCTCTGGATTCCCTCAGGAGGGGGGATATTTCTGTCATCTCTTCTTCTCTGTTCAATAGTGGCAGGGAAATGAGCTTTGGGAGCTTGTGTGTGTTTCCACCCCGAGAGATGGAGAACAAGTCTGTGGAACATTACTTCACTGTGAGGAAACTCTAAAATAACCACAAAACAAAATGAACAAAGGCAGAATTTCTTTTTTAAAAGGCAATCATCTTCCAAGCTACATGTGCAGAAAGAATTGGTTTCACTTTTTCCCCTCCGGAGTTGGTTTGACCCACGGGGCAGAATTCTCTCTGTCTGCAAAAACAGCCTGGAGCTTACGCTGGTATATATATATATATATTTTAGTTTCCCCACATATGAAAAACAAACTACGTCAAATATTCACACATAATCTAGAGGTGGGAGTTTGTCTAAACAGTGCAGGTGCAAAACAGATGATATCTCCTGCAGAGAGCTGCATTCCTCTGGCGTTATATAGCCCAGATCAATAAACACAAACACACAGGGGCGGCAGGCTGCCTTTGAATACCTTAACCACAAAGGCCGGCTTTTTAATGAAACAATCTGTGTGTGTGTTTTTATTCACGCTTAGTACCCATCCATCTGTACTCCTGCTGCTGAGTCATCAGTGCCTAGGTGACTGTACAAGCTCATTACACAAGTGACTAACTATTGATGCTGAAGTCCTTCTCTTCTCTCACTCACTGAACACAATAATCAGTTGAAAATCGAAAAAACCAGGCTCCCCATGTGGAACAGCCGGCCTACAACGTGTCTATGTTTAAGCATGAGGTGCTATGAACCCTGAGGGGATACTTGGCACTTGGTATAGAAATTGGTTATTATCTAGTGCTTATGTGTTTATGGGGAACATGCGTGTAAGCCGACTTGTAGCTTGAGGGGTTTTTCCGCTCAGTGCGTAAACACCGGAGAGCTGCTAAGTCTTTTGTGATAGGCTGCAGAGTAAAGGCTGTGTTCAAGTGATCTATAGTAGACTGCAGAGAAACTTTACAGCGCTGTGTTCCAGTAATAATATTCCTTAATGTGGCATTCATCTTGAGTTGTAACCGAGAGCTGAGGGTTCCACCTCATTGGGTTCAAAGGAACACCCGATTGTGGCTGGAGCTTATATAATGTTAAGTAAGGAGAAAGAAGAAGTGGAGGGAGAGGGGAGTCTGAGATGTATGATGAGAAAGAAAAGACAAGAGGGGAGGATTTAGCTCTCCACATACCGAGACTTGTTTGCCAGCAGCTCGTTTTCGTGGTACCACTCCATCGTCGGGGCCGGCTCGGCCGTGAACTGGCAGTGGAACGCCGCCTCCTCGTTCCTCAACACCACCTGGTCCTCTGGAGTTACCACCGGCCGTGGAAAACTTTTATCTGTTAGAGAAGTAGACAAACATCTGCGTGATTGCATCTGCAGGCATCGGACCATCAAGTTTCATCTGCGTGCGTCGTGGCGATCTGGTCCAGGCTTTATCAAAAGCCGTCAACAGCAGCGTGGGGCTGGTTGTGCACGCTGCCTTCAGGTGGCGGTGTGTGTCAACACCTCAGGGGCCCACAGGGAGACTTAATGAGGTCAGTGAACAGACCCTGAAGCTTATCTGGACCATCATCTCCTCTTTTTTTTAACCTCCTGGAGTGTAGAATCACACACAGGAGACCATCTCTCTTTTCTGTGAGATAAACCAAAACCACGCTATCGCAGTAAACTGAGGGTAGAATAAGAAAAACTCAAGTGGGGTTGAAAATCTGGACACGATATACAGTCATGGAAAAGATTATTAGACCACCCTTGTTTTCTCCTTGCTTTCTTGTTCATTTAATGCCTGGTACAACTAAAGGTACATTTATTTGGACGAATATAATGACAACAACAAAAATAGCTCATAATAGTTTAATTTAAGAGCTGATATCTAGCCATTTTTCATGGTTTTCTTGATAAAGATTTTGGTTATTATCAAGAAAACCATGGAAAATGGATAGATATCAGCTCTTAAATTAAACTCTTATGAGCTATTTTTGTTGTTATCATTATATTTGTCCAAACAAATGTGCCTTAGTTGTAATAAGCATTAAAATGAAATTGTGAAATTGAAGAAAACAATGGTCTAATAATTTTTTTCCATGACTGTACAATTCAAAGGGTAAACTGTGAATAAGATTGGTGATTTTGTATTTTAAAACAGTGCAGGTTGCAGTTTAAAGCAGTTAAGAATAACTTTTTCTTAGTGTTTTCTTGCACACCAGACTGCAATTAGAAAACTTCTTTTTTACTGCAGCAGGGTGTGACGGTCTGGCCCATTCAGTCCTGGTTCTGGTTCTTCCATGCTCCACTTCCCTCCAGCATGCCCAGCAAAACGGCCAGGGCCTGCAGCAGTATGGTGATGAGGTTGGCTCCCAGGAAGCTGATGGGGCAGAGGGTGAGAGCTCTGCTGCTGACCAGTGGAGAGGCCACTGGTGTCTGCCACAGGGCTTTATAACTATATAGAAACGCCAATTTTCTTGCTGATGGCCTCTTTTGCGTATGTAGGTCATATAGAGGCATCAGCATTGAACTGAGACAGTTTCAGAACCAGTTTAAAGTTCCTTGTAACTGCTTTAAATCAATTTCAAATCACCTTAAAAATGCTGCAAAGTATTTTCATTTTGTTCAAATTCTTTTGTCTTTTCTCTCCCAGCCGCCCTGTAACACTGGGCTCTGACCTGCCAAAACCAGAGATTTGGTACAGTACAATCTAGTGGAGGAGTAATTACCACAAAAAACCTCAGACATTGTTATACTCCAGATACAAAGCTGAAGGGCGTTGAGCTCGATAAAGAAACGGGAACATGAAAATACCCTTAATCCAGGTTTACGTGTGTGAATATTTCAAATCTGCACGGCTAATGGAGGTATGGTGCCAGAAACAGCATTAGGACGCAGCTACCGGTTTGTGTGAAGAAAAAAAAAAAAAAGAAGGCGTTCAGTCAGATCACACCTGGCCCACCCAGGAAGTCGGTGGGATGGCCTCATCTTAAAGAGCTGTGACGGGGCATTGAAAATCTGTCTAAATCTGTCAGTCCTTTCCTCAAGGTGAAGCCCTTTAGAGGAGCAGAGGGTGGCAACATGGTAACTGGAAACTCAACAATTATCCATTCTTTATCCACACAGGTGCTAAGCTAGCGTGTCTGTGTTGCAGGTGGCTAATTAGAGTGGAACGGGGCATCAGGTTTCACGCACAGATGTGCTGCTGTATGTGCTAACTGTGGTGTACTGAGGGGATTATACACAGGAGAGGCGCACACATGCAGAGTAAACAACATAAGTCATGTTGAGAGCAGAAAAACAAATAAGCTCCCTATACAGCACAGTACAGCAAAGTGTCTGTAAAAGCTACAGTCACACAGTCAGATCAACAAAACGCTGCTGCTGCTGAGGGAGCTGATGTTGCTGTTCGCTCTGTACATGTTTATGATGTTTCTGTTTGCGTGGGCGGCGGAGGAGGAAGGTGTTAACACACTCTCTGGTAATCACATTAGGAACCCCATCACTTTCTCTTCCGGCTCTTTCTCTCAATGCTAATGGTTTGTATTCCCACTCCTCCTCCTCAACACACTTCCTGGCAGGTGCGGCAACGTGGAAAGATTCACTCAAATTAAATTTAAAGCAAAAAATGGCAGTTATGGGTTTTAACTAGGGAGGAGATTTGCCGTTTTTTCCCCTTATATGCATTATTGGAAAATGTATATATTTATATTGGTGGGCCAAAACAAAACAAATGTTACCCTGGGGCTTTAGAAATTGTGAAGGGCTTTTTATACTATTTGACTTTTTATTTCTTCAGTGTTTTTGTTTGGAAATGCTGACATAACCTAGAAAAGTGTAAAGAAACACCCAAATTATTAATTTTTCAGGCGTTGTTGTAGATACAAATTGACAAATAATAGCGATGAAGAAAAATGTAATTAAAGTTATTGGTATAGAAAAGCCATAGCTACAAGTATATGAAAGAAAATAATAATAAAAAAACAAATCTAAGCAGTTTTATTTGTTAAACTATACCTACTGTGGTCTACATGATTAAATATTCTACATTGGGGGAAACTGCTTAAGGGTATCAGCAATAGTTTTACTTTTTAACAAAACCAGATGAAGAGGAGTTTGTTTCTGGACCCCCTAATTCAGTTCTTTATCTATTTTACTTTAAAATGTATAATCAAAATGTGTCGCTTAATAAATCAATAATGAAATTAACAAAAACTTGCAGCTCTAAAAGCAATTGAAGAGTGTCAGGAAAGTGTTTAAAAAAAAGAAAATGTATATGTTAAAACACACTGTTGTATAAGGACACACACCTATAATTTTGAGAGTGAAGTTGCTGTTGCTGCAAACGTGCCCGGCTGCATTCTTGGCACAGCAGTAATACAGGCCGTTGTCATCCGGACTGGCACTGTCGAAGGTGAGCGTCCTCTCCTTGTTGTTGATCTGATGGCTCTTCTCTGTCAGCTTCACCCCGTCCTTAAACCACTGGCACGTTGGCCTGAGAGCGAGAGGAGGATTAAAGAGGAGGCGTGAGAGAGGTTTGAGAAAATGGTGGAAGAGCCGGTTGATTGATGAAGCCAAAAAAAAGAAGAGATACAAAGTTGAGGAGAGGGGGGAAAAAAGAAGAAGAATAGGCAAAGAAGGACATAAGGGGCATGAGAGAGGCCAACATGGACAGAAGAATGTTTTTTCAGTACAGTCTTCAACATGATCCTTAACCCTGTGAGTTTGAACTGAAGGTGACAGGGGAGAAGACTCACCGTGGGTGTCCGTCAATATGACAGCGCAACGTGACCGGTGCAGAGCCTCAAAACACTATGCAACTGTCTCATGGCTACAAGTTGCTGCAAACAAAGTTAACTTCCTTCATTCAAAGTTAACAGTTATTTTAATGTACATAGTGCAATGATTACACATTGCTAAGCCTCTATCCTGATTGAGAGGTTACCACCTGTTAATCACAAGGTAGCCACATCCTATAGCATACCCTGCTGTATCGTCAATTTTACTCTAAACTATACCATAATTTACAAAATGACAACATGCTGTATTGAAGAAGACTTGAAACTAGCAATTTAGACCATAAACTCATTAGGAAAAAGGTTATTGAGGTGATAAATTAAGTGAGAAGTAGGGTCATTTCACTTATATTCAATCATACTTCTTTCTGCAACCAGTGGAGTTGCCCCCTGCTGGCCATTACAAAGAAGGCAGGCTAGGTTTACTTTTCACACCAATTTTTCTACACAGTCTGAAAGAAACTTGCTTATATATTGATACAAAAAAACTCCTGCTGCTGACCTACATTTAAGTCTCCTGAATGAATAAAGACATATTTAAGTTATTTATGGAGTCGCCTTTGGTTAGTGACACCTTCGTTGAACTGAAGGTGACAGGGGAGAAGACTCACCGTGGGTGTCCGTCAATATGACAGCGCAACGTGACCGGTGCAGAGCTCTCGATCTCCCCTTCTGAGGCGGGCTCCTTCAAAGTCACACCACCACTTTCCAACCCTGCAGAGGAAGAAAATCAGAGGAGAGAGTGAGCAGGAGGAGGGAGGGAGCAGGAGTACTACCGGAGGAGAAGGACAGGAGGAAAAATTGAGTTAAGTGGTCGTCCTGTCATCTGTCCGCGTGGAACACGCTGCGATGCTAATGGGTGCAGAGGGGATGAGGGCAGAGTCGGGCACATCGCTGTGACAGCACGGTGACTCATGCACAGAGACAGAGCAGGGAGCTACCACATCACTGGGTCAGCTTACATCAGCATACCGCTGTACTGCACTCACAAGAGAAAGCTGGGCCTTTACTGTGCTTTTTATGGACATTTAATGGACAGTTCATTGGCTTACTCTGTTAAAAGGGCTACTCTGCTGTCAGAGCAGCCCATAAAAACAGACAGAAGGGAAATGAGCAACAAGAAAACAGTGAACATGCTTTCACTTTAGCACCTCGCAATGATCATTTCAAATATGCTGGAATAGTGCATCCTTCAAACCTGATCAGGTGCGTCTAAAGGGATGACACGCATCACTCACACATGAAATCTGATCAATGGCGTCTTGAGTGGCAGATGAACAAGAGAATAAATGAAGGAAACAGATGGCGGGGAAATTGATCCACAGTTGTTCCCTGAATGCATCATGGTGCAGTGAGAAATGAGGGGGAACAGTGTGGTTTCACCATTAAAGGGGTGACCCAGTACACTGGGAAATATATATCAACTACATACAGTATGTCAAGAAATCATCACAGCAGCAAATCATTCCTGTCTTCTCCAGAGAGAAAGCCAACATGTGATCATTTTTCAGTGCCTGAAAAGGGAGACAAGTAGATATAACTCATGATGTGCTGAGGCATTACATCCCTTAGGCAATAAAAAGGACTTTGGTGGCTCCTGTAAGTAAAGCTTTTTTGGTGTAGCCAGAAATTCAGTGTCAAACATGAAAATAAAAGCTTGGGTGGAGACACAGCAGACTGTAAAAAGGAAATTGACATTGCCATTGTAACTTCACCCGTTGGTTTGTGGACTAAAGGTTTGAAGCTAAAAGTCTTGCATTTTGGTCATCACCATCTTGGAGCAGGAAGTGACCATATTTGGATGAGAGCGTGGATCTGACCGAGAACCTCAAAACACTATGCAACTGTCTCATGGCTACAATGTGCGAAGTTGTTGCAAACAAAGTTAACTTCCTTCATTCAAAGTTAACAGTTATTTTAATGTACATAGTGCAATGATTACACATTGCTAAGCCTCTATCCTGATTGAGAGGTTACCACCTGTTAATCACAAGGTAGCCACATCCTATAGCATACTCTGCTGTATCGTCAATTTTACTCTAAATTATAATACCATAATTTACAAAATGACAACATGCTGTATTGAAGAAGACTTGAAACTAGCAATTTAGACCATAAACTCATTAGGAAAAAGGTTATTGAGGTGATAAATTAAGTGAGAGTAGGGTCATTTCACTTATATTCAATCATACTTCTTTCTGCAACCAGTGGAGTCGCCCCCTGCTGGCCATTACAAAGAAGGCAGGCTAGGTTTACTTTTCACACCAATTTTTCTACACAGTCTATGAAAGAAACTTGCTTATATATTGATACAAAAAATCCTCCTGCTGCTGACCTACATTCACCTACATTTAAGTCTCCTGAATAAATAAAGAAATATTTAAGTTATTTATGGAGTCGCCTTTGGTTAGTGACACCTTCGTTTTGTCTGTAAAACACACAGCCTCAGTGCACCCTGCTGGAATTCCCCTTTCCCCTGCTGAGTGTGTTGACTATACAAATACTTAATGCTCGCACTGAAAGAGAACCTTGGCTAATAGTTATTTATGTGATGATATATAAGCTGCGGTTGTGTAACGTGAAGAAACTGAACAGCCGGCATGCTCGCTGAGTGCCTACACAACATTCACTGAGAGACTGTTTGTTTACGTTGCTCTGGTTTATGCATGAGTCCATGAGGGGTTTGTGTGTGCGTGTGTGAGTGTGTGTGTGTGTGTGTGTGTGTGTGTGTGTGTGTGTGTGTGTAAGACATTCCATCATGTGCGGCTCCATTCCTATGGCCTGTGGCTGAATACTGCATCTCGCTGTTGTTTGGATCATCTATGAAATATGCATGGCATGAGCCTCCACCTGAGAGAGCGGTGGAGAGGAGGGGAAGCACCACTGTGAGGTCAGAGGGGGCGCTAGAGGAAGACCTGTCATGCTGAATTACACGAGAACATGACATTACTCTGCACCCTGGAGGATCATGGGAAACTGTCTCTACGGCTACATGGCCGCCTGCTCATTAGCTCCCTTACACGGATGCTCCAACAACCGTGAGTGTGTGTATATCACGCTACATTGGCTCAAATGTGTGTGTTTATGTGTCTGTTAGAGACTTATGTATGTGGCAGTGAGAAGTAAAACACCCCCCAAAGCATGTATGCAAATTCACTCAAATGTCTGAGAGAGTTGTGCAGAAGGTGCTAATTGGTTGGGTGTCTCTGTCAAGGTCGTTCCAGTCAACAGCTACAGTAGCTTAGTGAGGAGGAGGAGGAGGTGATGAAGGCCATCCCGGCTATGGGGACCTGGGGCCAGACGTTCAGACAGACCTGTTATTAGTGTACTGGAAGCAGAACGGGGCCGACAAAACCAGACGGGAAACGGTGAGTCACTGAGGAGGAGGAGGAGATGGGAAGACCAAATATGATGGAACAAGTATCATCTGCAGTATGACTAACATTTGCAAATATAATCAAATTACTTGTTGCAACCTGCCTGGAGTAACAGGTGGGTGTTTCCACTATCAGGTGGTGTCAAACTGTCAATCTCAGGAGACAGGGCTCAATTTTAAAGTTAAGTTAAGTTCTGTGCTACTTTAACAGACTCCATAAGTTTCTGTGCGGCTTATTATCATGTTTTCCTAATTCTGTGTAAAATAGAAGCATCCATATGCTACTAATAATGTTAGTAATCAGGCACAGAACATTATTTACAATAAATGTTATTATATTATTACTTTTGTATAGTGAGTTGTTCTTAAGTATTGTAGGATCATATGTAATGGTCAAAACGTATTGTGCACATTTCAGTGGCATTTAAAATATGATTTGGTTATTGAAAAACGTGATAAACGATTTCAAATGGCTCTTATGTACCAGAGGTAGGACCAAGTGATTGCTTTACAGGTCACAAGGAAGTCTCAAGTTTTTAAATTCAAGTCCCAAGTCCAAAACTTAAAGTTTCCAGTCCTTGACAAGTTACACTGCACTCTTTACAGAGTAGAATATCCTAAAATTACAGAAATCATAAATGCTTTTCAAAATTTGTATCCATCTGTTAAAATCACATATAGCGTGGTTTTGGGGAAGGTATCAATTATTTTCAAGTCAAAGGGCTCAAGTCCAGGTGAAGTCAAAAGTCACTGGTCCAAGTCGAGTTTTAAGTCTTTTTTGATTTTGTTGGGTCAAGCGTAAACTAATCAATCTTGTGTAGAATTTTTTTTTTCTAAAATGTCAAACCTTTAATTTAACCTTTAATTAAAATTTGCTCAATTTGGACTTTTAGACTAGCTGACCATTTTATATTCAGACTTTGGTTTAGGCGTCAGGGAAATTAGTTTGGAATATCCCGAGTGTTTGGTGTCATTCTTGGGAAAACCCCTCAGACAACTTTTTACATTTGCAAGAAATATTTTACATTCCAGCAGCATGAGTTTAACAGACAAGCAAAAAAAGACGTTTGTTGGTAGGTAGTGAGAGCACGCAGAGACACCGTGGCTGAACTGACACGGACAAGAACTTATAATAACATATAATAGAAACAAAATAGGACACACTGCTTGACCTCTTGACTTGACAATTAGTGGAACAATAAGCTCTTATCGACACACTGCCTTGTGACTGTCTAAAGTTTCTGCCACTCCTCGCCTATTTTCTCCAGCAGGTTTAAATCCAATTCTTGGTATTATTATTTAATTTCCAATTTGACCTGGATTTTCTGTCAGTCACACATTCTAACCCTTTGCGCCGCTCATAGCTCCATTCACAGTTCAGGTTTCTCCAGCTGTCCACCCGACAAACAGAAGGCGCTCTTTCATAACCTATTAGTGGCAAATACTTTCCCATAATCCCTCTCAGAATGCATGACTAAGTGTTGGAGCAGGCCTGCCAGCTAACGCCATAATTAGGGGCGTATAATGATTATGTTGGAGGCAGAACAGGAAGTCCTATCAATGCGGGGATGATAACAGATGAATTGTAAGGATATTGTCGAGGCAGATGCTTGGACCATTCATTCCTCACTGTGCCAAAGGCAGCTGTGTGTTTGTCTGTTTCACTCAATGAGCTGATTTGTTGCCATGGAGAAGTGTTTCTGCAACAGAGAGTCAAGGTGGATTGTGTTTTCCAGGGGAGTGCCGGGGATACGATTTGACTGACAGCGCCATATGGGCACGGAAAGAGCTAAAACATGTGGAAGAGCGAATTCATATTGTAAACTTTGTGCCCTAGGAGTCCGTCACGCAGTCCTGGGAACAGCGTGACAGGCTCAGCTTGGTGTTTTAGAAGAGGTGTCAGATTTTATCAGCTGTGGCTGACAGGGGTCAACAGGCCAGAATGCAAACTACGGCAGCTCAGAGAGATGCTGCTGCTGCTGTGACAAGACAGAGGGGGAAAAAAAGCTCTCTAGCTCTGGAGCAAAGTCACTCTGTAGGGGAGAGGCTGTCGGATGGAGGCTGGGTCATTAGGCAGGAGGAGCTGCATGTTGTCAGCTCACGAAAAGGCGAGAAAAAACTAAATTGTCTTATGTATGACAGGATGTGAACGAGTGCCGCTGCACTAGCAATCAGTAAGGATGCTATCAGATGCATCCGCCAAAAAAAAAAGTAGGTTAAGGACACATGCTGTGTGATTAAACCGAGATGGCGTGTGTGTGTGTGTGTGTGTGAGTAGCTCTGTGATTTTAGAGATAATTAATTATGGAGGAACATGTGCCTGTGTTCCCCTTCTTCCTACTACTTTATCACTGATTCCTAAAACACCGTCAGTCTGCATCTTGTTACCAAGAGTCAAGCGAAGCGTTGCCTCCAGGACAAACATGCTGACAATAGTGATGAGAGCGCCTGATGCCTCTGCTGGACGCGGTCTCGCCACGGAGACCCAGTGACCAGGCGGGACAAAGGGATGTAGGGGGGGGGCTAAAACATCTATTAGTGAAAACAGAGGGGGGATAATTACTCTGAATAACTCTCAACTGGCAGGACTTGCCCACCCACCATTGAGAGCATGATAAATTAACTCTCTCCGCAGAAGGGCAGCAGGGGGGGAGGGGATACAATCTACTCCGGTACAGTCTATGTACAGTACATATGGACCCCCCTGCCCCCCCCCTCCTCACAACCCACATTTACTACTACGCACGCAAACTAGCACACACATGAGTGAACGCACATGCAGGGTTAATGCCAGAGGGGGTCTTTACTTTTAAGCTGTGTGTGGCTTTATCGCCCGTTAAATGTATGTTGGGGAAATATGAGAACATCTGTCATAACATAGTCTGATCCACCTAAAGTGATCCAGAGGCGGCCAGTCAACCTGCGCATTATGACAGAAAGACAAATGTGTTGATGCACGCGGCGTACAAAAGTGTTTAGGGGATGATTTATCACTGTGTGCTACCGTGCCCTGTGTGTTTGATTCAGAAAAGTATGTTCTGCGCTATAAATTATCTTGTTCCTCTGTTAACAGGAGCTTTATTATCTGCAGTCATGCCTGAGGAGTCCACTGCTGTTGTTGTACTCTTATCAAACTGATACAAAGCTATCGATCTTACTTTTCTAGCACAAGATGCTGCGCTACATCCATTAATATCTGCCTCGGAGCTATGTTTCTGCTGCTCGTGTCTGCTTTGAGCGCTACAGGTCTGTGGTACTGTCGTATCTGAAAAAGGGAGAAATGTTTAGTCGCAGTGCAGCCGGCAGCCTTCCTCTGTAGTGGACTTGCTAAAAGCCTCTTCAAAGAGCTGATTTCAAAAGCCCCCTTGAAAGGCTACTTGATATGATGCCCTATAAACACCTTCAGAGGCAGATGGAGAACTCTTTGCATGCAAACATGTACGCTCATTAACACCTGCAAATAAGGAAATATCATGTGCAAGCACATTCTGTACCGCGCATTGGATACACTGGTCAACTTGTTGAGGAGTTTCAGAAGGACAAATTTAAGACTTCCTAAGTGTTTATTGAAAACTAATTTAGTTAAAGCAGCTACAAGGAGTTTTAAACTGGTTACGAAACAGTCTCAACAAATGCTGATACCTCTATATGACCTAGCAGGGAAATGAGACCATTAGCAGGAAGATTGGCAAAGAATGTTAATTTAGGTTAAAAGTGAAGTGGGTTAAATTTAGAACTACATTTGTTTGTTCAATGGTTAATTTACCCCATTTATTTAAGTTATATACTTCGTGGATTATTGGTTACCTCTTTAAAATATACTTACTTGTTTAAAATATACTTGTTTAAAATATATATACTTGTTTAAAATATACTTACCTGTTTAAAATTTATTTACCTTACCTGTTTAAAATATACTTGCCTTTACTTACCTGTACCTTTTGTTGGTGATTGCTTTTATTTACAATTGTTTATTCTTGTGTTTAAAGGTTTTTCACCTGCACTGAAATGCATTGCACTAATTGCAAAACAAAGAAAGTGAAAGAGTGAAATCCTGAGTCATCAAGTCCTTCCTTTCAAGTGTGGAAAGCCATGCAGTGAAAATACACTTGACACATATAGTTAGTCCTAATGCCTGTCAGGTACCAAAATTCGATTTGACTTTAATGGAAACACTGCTAAAGATAAAGCACAGTGAAAACACAAGTCTACCTTGGTCACTCATTCAATGGATGGAGAACATTGTGGGACTTGAAAGGATTCAAAACTGATCCTGAATCTTCCTTATAAACGTATATAAACACTGTATTTTGTCTCTAAATGTCTATTTGTATTAGAGCACATCTGCTGATAAAAAAAACTATTACCACTCTTATGTAAACAAGTGCTCATATACATTTAAATGATTAAATGACTTCAGCAGCAAGAAGAAATAGATTTTTTTAAAACGAGTCCCTCCAATAAAAACATGCCTCTCTCTCTTTCCAATGCGTGGGAATATTAATGACCTGGCAGATAGTGAAAGTTTATTCTGGGTCATGATAGCAGCGCGTAAGAACTGGTGTTTCGTGTCCAACTTGTTTTTTTTTTCTTCTTCCTTTTAATTTGTGGGAGTGTGTCAGTTGAGCTTTATTGACACACTACATCATGTTTAATTGCAACACATAAAAGCAGCTGCCTTCAGATCAGAGAGGGTTGGGAAAACTGATGTGCTTCTTTTGGTGTATCTGGCTAAAACTTTAATCGCTCAGAGTCGGTGCTCGACATCGCAGCCCACAAATATCCACTGGTGGAGACACATCATAGAGAAGGGGTAAAAACCTCGGCTCTCTCCCTCCACCGGTCCCTCTCAGTCTTTGCTACTAGGAGGTCTGGACACTCATCTGTTCTTGTAATCAGCCTTTGAGCGAGTAACATCACCGCAAAGAGAAACCTCCCGGATGAATGTAGCTAAAGAGGACAACATATTCCAGATGGAGCCATTTTTCACCCTGCTTTGCTTTTTGTTTTCTGCTGCCATCAGACTAAACTCTTTCTCTGTGTTTGTAAGACACAAAGGCTTTTCAGTAACAACGGGTACCTGAGGGCCCTCCACAATACTTGAACAAGGTTGTTATTTATCCCCAAGAATTCCCATGGCTTCTTCTGAAACTTAAGAGGGTCACTCAGGTTTGGTTATGGGGCTTAACAACAAAATTAAGATAGTAGTGTGCCTCCCTTTAATGGTACGAAATGTTTAGAAAGTGAAGGAGTGCAAAGCCTGAGCTGAACAAAGCGAGAGAGGGAGAGTAAGTAGGGCAGAGTTAATGTAAACCTAAATAATTATATAGCCAGAAAGGAAATTACACTGCTCGGTAATTTCCAGACAAAAGCCTTTTGATAGTATATGGGAAAAGAGAGTGTTACACAACAGGAGTAAAAAAAAAAAAAAGAAGATACAAGCAACAAGAAACACATGCTTGGTGGCGCACATATCTAGTTTCCTTTGGAAAGCGGGAGAGGAAGCCACAAAGAACAAGGCAACAAGGTGGAAACATTCCTGCAGCTCATACTACCTGTCATCTTATACTGTGACTTTTGTTTTGCTTTTTTGATCCAGAAACTGGATGCGCGCTCTTGTTGCCATTATGAAACCCTGTCAGCTGGTAATTTTCACTCAGGACAGGAGGTTGTTTTTTTTTTGTTAATGAGGGTGAGAACGGCTTGAAACGAGACACTCACACTTGATATTGAAGGAGGCTTTGGTGGAGTGGAGAAACTCTCCTAAGACTGGGTTCGTAGCGACGCACTCGAAGTTTCCTGCGTCCAGCTGCCGGTCCACGGCGATGAACTTGAGGTTGCTGCCTTCCTGGAAGCGCCTCTCGCTGTTCTGCAGGGGCTGATCGTCCAGGCGCCAGCTGTAGGTGATGTCGGCCGGATCGCTGACCTCGCAGCGTAGCATGGCGCTGCGGCCGTGCAAGGCATCCTGGGACTTTGGCTCCTTGGTGAACTGGATGGCAGCGGCCGGGATGGACAGAACTGGAAGAGAAGGAGAAAAGAGGGGAAAGTAAATGACAGAGGATTAGAATGGGGCTGCTGTTAACGTTTTATTGCTTTTTCCGTTCATTAAGTGTATGCCATGGCGACCACTTAGCCCTGTGCAGGAATGTGATGTTTAGACAATACTGGCTAGCTGTGAATTATTTTGTCGTTAAAATCATCAGACCCGACACGGAGAAAATACTTTTTTCCCGTTAGCGAGGCAGTGACGTGAGTGGGTGATCCAATACACACACACACACACACACACACACACACAGGAGTGCCTCACAGTCATGTGCCATCAGCTCAGGGAGACGAATCTCTCACACAAGACGTGATGTGTCGCACACTGTCCTCACGCACGCTTAAATCTTTTATTTCCCCTCATGGTGCGGAGTACAAGCAATGTGTGAGAGACATGTTTTCTGCTCTATTTACCCACATCTCAGTGGAGGAAAGTGACATGATTTTGGCTTAAGGCTGAAGGAATATGACACAGTCACAGTCACTGGAAAGGCTACAGCTCTAAGCTTAGAGATCTCAATACACAGAGGACAAGGAGAGAAAATGAAAACAGAAGAAAGAAGTCACAGTGACAGTATTTTGACATGTTTCTCTAACTAATTTCAGTTTTTATTCCTCAGTTTGATCTTGGTTCCTCATAGCAAGATTCTTGCTAATTTCTGTTACCTGTTTTTAATTACCCCCCTTTTTTTAAATGTCAGTCATTGAACAACCACAACTTGAAAGAGCATGTCAATGAATCAGGTTGTCAAAATACAAGAATTTTAATCTTTGGTGCAGTACTATTTTTTTTTTTTTTTGATGAATGGCAAAAAGAAAAAAAATCCTAGTCACACAAAATATGTCCCTTAAATACCAACACACCATTGATTTTTTTCACATTGTTTCATCTGTGCAGCATTGGGTTTAAAATCCAATTGTAGATCTGTTTCTTTGGTCCTTACTGTGCTATTCAATGTGGAAATTGAATCATTTTAAACATGTGGTATTGAAATAATATAAATAAGTATGGATACTTTTGACAGCTCTATCAGTCACAAGACTGGGTCATTTCATTCCAACACACCCAAAATTCAGATTTTTTTCCCAGTACATGTCATGGATTTAAAAAAATAAATGAAATAATTATAATATGTGAAAACATCATTAAATTCAGGGACCTTGCATATTCCTCTAGGGGTCTTGAAACAGACTCTTGGACCAGGAAACAAAAATGTTTTTTCTGCAAAGTTGCCAGTTTTTACACTTGCTTATTCCAGCTCAAACACCTCTACCTTCCTGCTGAAGGAGCAAAAACACAGCAGCAGCAGCATAACAACTAATATGTCTGCAACGGCGATTCAGAGAGCTCAATTTGTGATTTGTCGTTAATTAGAAGAAAAAAAATCTGGAAACCAGGGAAGGAGCCGGACTGGCAGCTTCCAATTTAAACTCAGCAGCTGCTCTTCTCTGCCTTCGTGTTTGAACAACAACCACAATGAACTACTCATCAATAGCCATCTCCATAGTGAGACAAGGCAGGCCCTCATGTGCCCTGCGTAACACAATGTTATCATACCACATGTCAAGGTTTGTTATGATAAGGAACGGTCCACCGCTAGACTCGATTAAGCATACCTACACCTGCATAAGGGTAAGAGTGTGTGTGTGTGTGTGTGTGTGTGTGTCCTCTGGCAGGACTGAAGCCAAGTTAAAAGGGGATCTTTCAATAAAGTTAAATCAAGGAGTCTGTTGAAGATGAGCCAAATTAATTCCTCCATCTTTGACCCTCCTCATCCCACCGCTGCTGTCCTCCTCCTGCCTGTCCATCTCTTCATCAGGCTCACCTTTGTCTCAGCTGCAGGTGGCTCGAGCCGACAGACAGTCGGGCAGAAAAAGACGCAGGGAGGCGAAAAGGCAGGTCGAGCACGACAGACAGCTAGAGAGGCTGGGCAAGAGCAGATTATTTTGCCTTAAATAGGGCTTGGCGATATGGCCCTAAAAGAATATCACGATATTGAAGGCTATTTTTGCAATAACGATATTCTTAACGATATTAGGAAATATTTATAAAGATATAGAAAACAGGATTTTTTTTTAGTCTGTATAAATAATAATAATAATCATATTTTAATGACATTTTGTAAAGGAGAATAAAGGTTCTTGTATGTTTTATTTAAGGCATCTTATTTTGACAGTCTTCTTGTAAATTCTGTGGTGGATTCTCTTAACACACCGTGCTCTTATTTTGAAAGCTGCATGTGTTTAGCGACAGGGAGTGAGTAGTTTTTTGTGACAACTTTAACCACTACATCAAGAAGTAGGAACGTTGCAAATATCATGATATGCATTTTTTTATTATTATCGTGAATGATACGATATGGCACACCTCTAGCCTTAAATGCCCCCTCACCTCACACAGGAGGAAGTTAAATTGAAAAAAAAAAAGAATATCAGAAGAAGAGAATCCGTGTCAAAAAGTGATCTCAATGAGTAATGTAAGCAAGAACAAGACAGAAATATGATCACACAAGGTAACAAGTGCATGTATCTAGCCTTACACATTATGGATTCACATACTGTGCCAAAAAATAAAGTGCAGTGTCTGGCGTGTTCTTGAGTGTTCTTGCACATAGAAACATTAGCTCAAGTAAAGAGATATCTGTTAACTAAACACCTCCCACACAGATAGAAGCATCACTTTTCTTGTGTTGAAGCCAAAAACTGCTGCTGAATGACTCCTTACTCAGCACACCAGCCACTGTATGAAAGACATCCTCAGGGAAGGACACAAAAGCAAGATGCTCTAAAGACAACAAATACCAATAAATGTCTTCCTACAATCAATCAATCAATCAATCAATCAATATCCTTTATTTAACCAGGTAAAATTCATTGAGATTAAAATCTCTTTTTCAAGAATGACCTGGCCAAGAAGGCAGCACCATGATAAAATAAGAACAATCAACCACAATTCTCATTCACCACTTTCAACATCAATTAAAGTACAGTACAGGCCAAAAGTTTGGACACACCTTCTCATTCAATGCGTTCATTCTCATTCAATTTTCATGACTATGACATTGTAAATTCATCAAAACTATTAATGAACACATGTGGAATTATGTACTTAACAAAAAAAGTGTGAAATAACTGAAAACATGTCTTATATTCTAGTAAGCAAAGGGTGGTTACTTTGAGGAATCTAAAATAAAAGACATGTTTTCAGTTATTTCACACTTTTTTTGTTAAGTACATAATTCCATATGTGTTCATTCATAGTTTTGATGCCTTCAGTGAGAATCTACAATGTAAATAGTCATGAAAATAAAGAAAAACGCATTGAATGAGATGGGTGTGTCCAAACTTTTGGCCTGTACTGTACATACAAGATCAGGGACAAGACTATATGGAGATTGAAATGAGTACAGTTAAAAATGAAATAAACAGTGGGACAAATCCACAGCTGGAGTTGGTATTATGCTTTCTGCTTACAGTCTGTTCATTGTCCAAGTAGCAGCGATCAATCACGTTTGAGTTAGCTTTGCAGGTAAACAGTCCATGTGGTTTCTTTCAACTCCAAATCTTCTGTGAGCAGCGTACAGAAGAGGAAGTCTTGGCCCAGACACTCTGATATCAGCTGGCTACGCCGGAGCCCAAGAAATATTGGCTGTGGCCCCCAGAGGCTAAATTGTTGCCAAGCCAGCTGATGGCTTCTAAGATTGCATTTTTTTTTTGTAACTTGGTAAAACAGCGAAGGATGGTGAGACAGTGACAATATACTCCAGTGTTATTATTTCTAGTCCATCAGACTTTTGTTTTTAATTTCACGTCTGGCAGCCAGCCGGATCGATGGCTTCTTTGGATGAGCCTTTTTTCTGGTGGACACACTGTATTAGAGGTCACAGCCCAGTGGCCTTTTCTTCCAGCTGTAAATACAACGTGGGAGAGAGATTTATAGAGTCCAGGAGAGACACCTGCTGCCAGATGATTGGCTTTGACTTTACTGTATCAGGCTAAATGTATTACTTGGAAGGAAACTTCACTTGTTCCCCTCAATATAAGTCACCAAGCGGAAGATCCGTCCATCTCACTTCATTTCCACAGATACATTTCATTTCCAATTGGTCAAAAACAGAAAATTAATCAACAAATAGATATAGTTATTCGGGATGGGAATAATAAATCGATGGTGGATTAATGGTCGTCAAGTGGAATTTTTAATCGATTTGTGTATTTTTTTAATTGTAATTTTATCTGTATATGCGTAATGCGTATCAGTACTTAAACACAAAACACATTTAAATATGCAAGATTTCTGTGAAAACTAACCTCATACCTCTTTGGGGGCTAAAACACAAAACATTAAACTCCTTGATGTCATCTTTACAGTTTAATCTCAGTTGAGTTAGTTTTACGATTGACATGATCAAGTCTCTTAGTCCTTTCAAAGCAAAAGCAGACGTTATCGAAATAGGCTTTTGCATAGTACTGTATATATATATATATATATATATATTATTTTACCCATGTATGCATGCAGCGATTAATCGATTAATTGACCGTTAATGGTATAGATAATTGAGTTTGCAGGTTTCTTCCAAACGCCCCAACCCTAATAGTTTTATAAAACTTACTCCAGCTCCTTAAACATGAGGATGTTCTCTGTTCAATGTATTTTGTAGTTTTTAGACAGTTACTTAAAGCAAACAAGCATTTGAGAGAGGTCACATCGGGCAATGAGAACTTTTGACTCGTTCATTATGGAAAAAACCGTGAGCCCGAGTTCATCAATCATTCCTCCATCATTTGAATTGTTAACATTTCTCTTCTGTATAAACAAATGGTTTATAACAATTCCCCTTGGAGGCTGAGGATTTGTTTCCATCTGCATAAACCTGGGATAAAAGGCAGCAGATGGGCTGGAAACACCAGCAGAGTCATCCCCAACACCCACCTCAAACAATCTATCAAGTAATGTTCACAGACAGTATACTGCCTCCATGCCAAGCTTACAGCTGGGGTGTGAGGTAGCGTGCCAACTTCCATCACTGAGCCTCCTCAGGCTGTGTACAGCGATGTTACAAGGCATGGTGGAGGAACGGGAGAGCTGTGGCACGTTGATGGTTTTATTTGAGATGTAAGTTGACAAGCAGTGTGTGTGTGTGTGTGTGTGTGTGTGTGTGTAATGACTTCCGGGAAAAGTCCCAGCAGAGACGGCACATACAGATAAGGTGTTTTCACATACCACATGATGACAGACAAGACAGCCAGAGAGAGTGTGTAGAGTGAGGCACAGTCTATCACATCTGAGCAAGTCTGCCAACTTTACTGTACTGTTCAAACAGGGAAGGCACCGTGACCTACATCTCTCAGCACTGCCTCTCTAGCACTCATATAAACAGACACACAAGGGGAGACTTGGAGGGCACACACATATATAAAGCACACAATCAAACACAAGGACAAGACTGCCTGCTTTGATCACCTCTAGCACCATGACGCAGGGACGCCACAACTTAAGTACGACCAAAGTCGTCTGTCTGACCAAATCAATAAAGTTCATTTAGGTCATGCTTTTCACAGAATTTCACAAGGGCTGAAGGAGAGGGAATGTTTGGCTCTGCACAGTGACATTTCAAAGAGATAAGTGAGGCAGATGCTATCCAAACTCCCACTGAGGGCCCTTCAAAGTAAGAGTGGTTGAAAGGGAGAGTTACAGATAGAGGGGAAACAAACAGTGAGAGGGGGAGGCAGGGTAGGAATGTTCATGACAAGAACTTTACATTGCTGAGGTATTGAGAGGGAAACTGTTAAACTGGCAAACTAAACAGTGAAGTGGAATAAATCATGAAAGCTACCTGTGGAGTTTTTGACCATTAGTAGCACTCTGGAGCAGCTTTTAATGAGTGGTTTCCAGGTTTTGTTTTGTTCGCACACAGATGATACGTGAGGCATTTCTCATATTATTCTTTTGGCCGACTGTTAGTTGCAGTCACATGCAAAGAAGTGTAGTAATATGCCACTGAACGCAGCAAAGAAGACATCAGCAAGCTAGCAAACATGGATGTGAACAATGCAGGATTTCAAAATAAAATATAAACCATCAGCCTTGCCAATGTTTTATGAGGAAGGGAATCGAATCAACACGTTTGTTAGACCTCAATTACTGTTAATGTTTACATGCACACATATTATTCTGAATATGACAATATCCCAAATTAAAAAACAGGGATCATGTAAACAGTATAGAATATATAGCAAATTCCGATGAAGATGCAAGTTTTTTTAGCAATATTTTGGACATAAATACAAGTGTAATATGCGTCTCAATTGCATTTTTTTTACTGCAATTTGCAACCTCTTGCCTGTTTACAGTCAGCTCTGTGTCACAAATCAACTAGTCCAAAAAGAAAAGCCACATTACGGGTCAAAAGGATAAAACGCTACTTTTAAAGTATGAATATGCATCAACATTGTACTGCTGACCTTTCTTGAGAAGATGGTTAAAGGAATGAAGGCTGTGTTGCGCGGTCAAACAAGTCCGTCACCAGTGGAACATTTTTGAAACTTTATTATTTCTAGAATGATCACTTCCCACATGGGGCATTTTACATTAATTGGAGCATGAACGGCGGCTTGTATACAGGAATATTCATTTTCATTCACCATGTAAAAAGCTTAGTAGGAAAATTGTCTAGAGCCCACAGGACATCTTCAAATTCCTTGTTTTTACCAACCAACAATCTAAATCCCAAAGATATTTAATCTAAGATGATCCAAAAAACGACAAAAGCAACATATCCTCCCATTTTCCAAGCTGGAACCAGTAAATAATGTGCGGCATGACTCAATCTCTGACAATCTTGATAATTGATTAAATTTGAAATTAACTGAATGATCAGTCAGGAGGAAACTTCAATGATAAGAGTCTTCTTTGAAACCAGAAAGCTTCATAACAGGATTAAGATGTCTCAATAAATCAAAGCTGTAGAAAACTATGCTTGGCACAAACACTCCAGGGAGCCTCCATCTCTTCACAGATTTAAGAAAAACAGAAAAACAACAACAAAAAAAAAAGACTCTTGGCTCTGATACCAATCAATATGCTCTTGCCGGGAAGAGCTTGCAACGGATACACTAATGCACCCGGATGAGCAGCGATCACCATGAAATATTAATAGCTCTTCGTTTTCAAAATAGTTTGAGTTTCCCTGGATTTCGATCAAGGTATCTGGAAAAAAAGTCGGAGGAGAGAGAAAGTAGGTTAAAGACGGAGAAGGAAACTGCTGAGACGGGTAAAATATCCGCACACAGGGATTCTCCTCTTCAACTCGCTGCACTGCCGACCCCATTAAGCCCGACGCGGCTGTCAGGGCTGTCAGGTGGAAGTCGTCTTTAAGTCACTCTGACAGACAGAACCAACCATAATGGGCTCATCAGCAGCCAACGCCTCCCTTCTCTCTTTCCCAACTTTGTCTGCTGGCACAGGCAGGCAGAGGTGGCCCAGTGGGATTATATTTCAAGAAAAACTATGTTTTATCACCATATCAGCACGAGGCGGAATGCAAGCTGCAGAATTGGGGTCAAAGAAGGAGTGGATGTAGGTTACTCAGACAGCGAGTAAAATCAATATCCAGATAAGAAACTATTTGATGTAGAGACACACAGGCACAGGGTGTTAAAGAGAAAGATATTCCTGAAAATATGAACTGTACTTCTAAAACAGGGGTGTCAAACTGTGGCCCACGGGCCAAATTTGGCCCGCAGTGTAATTTTATTTGGCCCGTGAGGAAATACCAAATTATTATATTATTATTGTACTATAAAAGCTGACCCGCCGGTATTATACGGCGCATATACCGCTAATACTACAAATCCCACAATGCACAACCCCTGCTGTTGTTTAGGCGCATCAATCAGGACAGGACCCAGAAACGCGCTCCTCTGTGACAGTCGTCATAGCAACCTCAAGCTAGAGCTGTCTCCGAGCTACCCCTTCCCAAAAATGGCGAAAAGAAAGGCAGAATTTATTAACCTGTTGTGAAAGTTTATTTTGATATTTAAATCAGAAGGGTGCAAATAGAAAAGAGGCATACGATTTTGATTTAATTTTGATTTAATACATTAATGACATTGATGTGTTTTTTTTTTTAAATTTGATTTTGCATGTCTGCACTATTTAGTTATATATTGTATGTTTGTAAGCGTTGCTGGTTCCGTATTTAATGTTAAAGCAAAACATGTTTGGTATATATTAAAAGGTTTATTTGTTCAATGTTGGCCCGCGACTTTATTCAAGTTTAAAATTTTGGCCCATTGTGTATTTGAGTTTGACACCCCTGTTCTAAAAGAATGTTTAGGATGAGAGCCTGCAGCTGCATTACAGACGTTAGCTTGTCAGTGAGGATCCTGTCATCAGGATCGTGTGTCTCTGGCCAGTCGGGGTGACGACAAGCAGGGATGACACACGTCTGAGGCTGAGAGAGGTGAAAGGGGAAGACGCCCGCACATGCACAGACGCAAACAGCAGCACCCGCAAATACTTGGCACCAGGCACGCCCCATGGAGCTCAAAAAGCCCCTATGTGTGGGATTTCACAGCCTCTCAGTGGACCGTATCGGAGCGAGACAGCTGCTCTGAAATGTTTTAGAGTGACAGGAAAGCAGAACGAGGAGACTTGGAGTCGCAGAAATGAGTGTTGCTGACGGAGCGTGAGACAGTGATTGGAGCGTGGCTGCTAATAGATATTTATCTCAATGGACACCTCGGCATCAGTGACAAACACTTCCTGGAGTATAACTGCTGCAGATATCCATTTAAACATTTTCAAACACTCTTTGTTAAGAGTTTAAAGTCTTTAATCCATGAAAAAAAGCACCAAGTCTGCCGTCGTTAATGAAGACACTTCCACCAACTATGATCACTCTATTTTCATTACTCCCTCCAGTCCCCAGCCACAAAATCTACATAACCCAATTAGGGATAAGAGCAGCAAGGCTCTAGATAACATCAGCCCTCTTTGCTCAAACTACACACACTCTAACAAACAGTTGCGACTTCAAAAGAGAACCAAAAAAAGGGGGAAAGTGGCACAGACACGATTAGAGCGCCTCTGATCAGATCAATTATTAACAAGTCTGTGAGAGTTCACATGAGATCTGAAAGAGTGCTTTGCATGATTTGGGAGCAGAGAGAAACATCTGACTTAGTTAATGGCAATCAGGAGGTCAGACATGGGCCAACAGAATAAGCACAGACTGGAAAAACGGAGTATGAATTTTTCAGCATGCAGACAGAGGATGGGTACAGAGGGAACACTACTCTCTCACACTACTCTCTCTTTGAAAGCATCTATTTTAGCATCTGCTGTGCCGGCTTACATTGTAGAATAAATGAGTCTTCTGTCCTCTGGTCAAGTTTTTGAGGAAAAATCTCGGTGGATCCTCTTCTTCGTCTTTAGTAAGGTCATCTTCTAAGTGCTCCATTAAAAAGTCATGAACGCCACCAGTGGGGAGAAAAAAAAGATCATATTTTTATTGTCAGCAATTCCTGCAGATTCCCGTTGGTTAACTGGAATGCGAAGCTAATATGGTTAGCATTCCTATCATGGGGGGTGTTTGATCCCCGAGAATTCTGCTCTCCTTTCAATTCCCCTTTTTTCTAACTGACTTTGACCTAGTGTCCCTTCTGTTCAACACAGTCATCAGAATTAATATCATAGTCATCACATTTAATAAAAATGATCACTTCAGTTACCACACGTACCACACGTACAGCACGTACTCTTCCACTGATCATTATTGTAGTTTAACTCAACAGTTAAATCACTCAATCCCATCAACTTGGTAATATATCATTACACATAATAAAAATCATTACTGACTTTGGTCATTACAGTCATTTATGTATTTTAATCATCACATAACATCTCAGAATCAACAAGTTTCATAGTGCCTTTGTGTACTACATCATGTTAGGAAAGTGCTAAACCAAAGCCTTGTGTTTTCACAGTCTCATACAATCTTTTGTTGGTATTTAGGCAAGCAGAGATCTCAACTCACTTGACAGGGGGTTACAGCATAGTATCGCAATATTTTGTGTGGCGATTGATTCATGGAGGCCAAGTATCGATATTGTGTATTATAGTTAGTATTTTCCCCATTTTTGTTAGGAATATACTGGAGATTCTGGTTTCATATGAAACTAGAAGATCTAAGGAATCTATAGGCACCATGTGAGTCAGGATTTCGTGTTGGGAAGTTGTCGAAATTTTCATTAAAAAAAAAGAAAAAAAAAAGAGCATTGAAGCTTAAAGTTGAGGAAAGTTTGAGAAAATGCTGCAGTTCATTTATCCATTCATGTTTGATATAGTTCAGTTTAGTTTGACTGAATACTTTGTTGGTCAGTCTGTGGGTTTGACTCTCATTGTGGAGGGAAAAAAAGACTGAAGTGAGATGAATGGATGGAAAATTTTCTCTTATTTGACAAAACCATTCTTGATTGAATTTAATTCTATGGACACAAAATGCAGTACTGACCATATTGCAAAGTGCTTAAAATCGCAATAATATCGTATCGTGGGTCTTCTGTCAATTCCCACCTCTAGTTTCTAATTAGTTTTAGCCAACTTTGAAGTGGTCCTGGGTAACGAACCTAAAGCTGAAATATGACCATCAACTATAAAAAGTGTCAAGTAATGATAATTGGCATTAATACCTGGTCAGATTATTTATCTTGTGTACTTGTTATTCGATCAGAATCTTCCTGTTCATAAAATCAAGAAACGGACTGCAAACAGCCTGAAGAACGTCTAACACTCATCAGCTGACCAAAGCATGCTTTGACGTAATGCTGTTTGTTTAAAGTGACAATGGGTACTGGGTATTCAAAAGTTGCAAGTTAGTATGGGACAATCTGTCGCACAAGAGACAATTCTAGTGACAATTCTCTCAGACCAATGAGTAGTCTACAGGGTTTTCACTTCACCTGTCAGAACAGGCTCAGGTAAAAGTATCAGGTACCAGGTTTTATCCACAGCTTTTGCTAATGGAAAACTAAAAAAAGAGCGAGGTGAGTTGAGTCATACCATGCAGTGGAAAAGTGGCATTATAGTTATTACGTAATGTATGTTATTTAATGAATTCCAGGTCTTTCTTTCCCATGAACTTTACATCTTTAGATATAACCAGTAGTACATGACAGCCAAACATCTAGTATTACAGAACAATCCATCATGTCTTGATAAAGTCTCAGAGGAGCCAGCTTGGATGAGCATCATGTTGGCATTTGCAGAGAGGCCGATAACCATCTGTCACCATCTGAGCAAGCGTGTCTGTAAAACTGTAAAAGCTGAAATAAAACCTCAATTGAAAAATCGTGAAAGCTTCATCCACAGTTGTGTTAGTGGATCAAGATGTCAGGGAGATAAATTGGAGGGGGAATGAAGGGCAAACTGGAAGCACCCAAGCCCACTGACGGAGATTTCATTGCCTGTCAGCAAATGACCAGGTGTGTGTGTGTGTGTGTGTGTGTGTGTGTGTTTGTGTGTGTGTGTGTGTGTGCGTTTCAGTTTTCTACTGACCGAGTTGCCACCCCTGGCTGCCTCTTTGAAAACTGGTTGGCAGGAACCAAAGAGCATAAAACAGGTACAGCTGCATGATAAATTGCATCTAGATTTATTAAGCCTGTGAACACACCACATTTTAAATTACATCTATGGAAGAAAATATAAAGATAAATGTGTTAGTGAGAGGTGTGCCTGCGTGTTTTGCAAGCATGTATGCAATGCAATGTGGGAGACTATGTGTCATGGTCCAAAAATACGATTTTGAGGCAGTAAAAGTAAAAAAAGAAAAAAAAAAGATATAATAACTAGTGTTTGGTATACAAACAACACCAAGAAAAGCTGTGGCTAATCTCAGATACTGATGTCAAATTGAGTTTATTTAGCTACAAGTGCATTTTCATGCTTCAGTGAGCTCTTGGTCAGTATTTTTAACAATGCTGCGTGTCAGAAATAGTTTGGCATCTCTGACAAGAATTACACAGAGAAATCACCAGTGCATGAAGCTGAAATGGCGCCCAAACAAAGAGGTCAGGCTGCCTTATTTAACTTGACAGCAGAGAAACGTTAAACAGGACAAAGTCAGACCAGGTACAATGTCTCTGTCAAAACATTGAAACGGGAGTGACAGTTTGGACCACACACTATTGACCTCTATCAGCTTTTGTAGACTTCATTTGAATTACTTCATGCAGGGAAATAAATGTCCAGGCGCAGAGGGAATTCATTTATTTAATTCTAAACCAGCCAAAGGGCTTCAACTGACGTCTGTTTATTATTGATTCAACTTTTACTGAAAGGTGACGCCTTTAAATCACTTGTTTTGTCCAACCAACAGTCCCATACCCCAAAACATTTCATTCACGGATATAAAAACAGAAAAATCCTTACATTTAAAAGTCAGATGAGAATATGGATACCACTCTCATGTCTGTTTGCTAAATATGAAGCTACAGTTATATAACTTAGCATCTAAAGCGCGTTATCCCCCTAGACAAAAAAGCCATTTAAGCCCTTAACATCCAGCTTTTGTCTTTAGTGGGAAAGGTTACAATTCATTAATTCTCGTGACATATAACTCTGCAATAGTTATGGCTATTTATCGCCTCCAGCTCCAATCAGCAGTGAAACATGACGCCCAGGTGGACATGCTAATTTTGGCCCCTTTTCCAGCACAATACCTTCAAATTAGTCCGAACAGAGTTTGAAAGTGCAGCTGAATAAGTAATAGATATATAAAAAAAAAAAGAAGTAAGCACAATTGAAAAAGGTCACCATGCTGCTTCCAACTGTTTAACAACCCTATTTTTCAGTGTGTTTGACACTGAACGTGATGAACAACACAAAGGCATACACACATATGATCTTATTATATTTCCCACTTTAAAACCCCCCATATACAAAATCATTTTGATGGAAAAATAGTATAACTCTGGGCAAGCAAAGTAGACCTATTCAATAAGCTTTAAAATCGATTGTCATACATACATTCATTTATTTTCGATGATTAAAGGAACACTCCACCGTTTTTTCATATTAAAACATGTTATTCGGGTAAGTAAGACGAGTTGATACAGACCTCTTGCGTCTCAATGCGTGCACTCAATCGCCCTGGCGCGCGGAGCTACTTGGCTAGCACTTAGCTTAGCCCAGTTCATTCATTAGGATCCAAACAGCACTTGTGACGGAAGTGAGAGGGAGCGGAAGTGATGATATTACTGTGCCGAGTCGAAGTGCTCCCAAGTGCTATTCCGCCATACATTATAGTTCTCCTTTTTATCCGCTTCCAAAAGCGCCACGTTTTATTTTGTGTCGCCATACTTGGTCGTTTAACTACTCGTGTAGCTGTATTTAAATAGGGAAAACGTGGAGGAGTTTGGTCGCTCCTAACTGTCCATCTGTTTGGATCCTAATGAATGAACTGGGCTAAGCTAAGTGCTAGCCAAGTGGCGCCGCGCGCCAGGGCGATTGAGTGCACGCATTGAGACGCAAGAGGTCTGTATCAACTCGTCTTACTTACCCGAATAACATGTTTTAATATGAAAAAACGGTGGAGTGTTCCTTTAAGTGATTTTTTTCGCAAATGTGAACTATGTCGATAAATGTGATATGGTCTAATTCCATGTCACATCTAAAAATATATCGATACATCGCCGAGGCCTAGGGGTGTAACAATATATGTATTTGTATTGAACCGTTTCGGTATCAATTGTATTCTATTTCTTATTTTATTTTCATATTTGTGTAATCTCACAATAAATTGTTGGTTTGCAAGCAAAATATATTTGTTGTTTATTATTTATAAGCACGCAAATATGTAAGTAAATTTAGGTTTTTTTGCATTTTGTTTTCATACTGTACCGAAAATGTACCGAACTGTGACCTCAAAACCGAGGTACGTATCGAACATGATTTTTGTGTATCGTTACACCCATACCCAGGCCTCGTCCTACATTTTATGTTGATCACCTACAACAGGGGTGTCAAACTCAAATACACAATGGGCCAAAATTTAAAACTTGCGGGCCAACATTGAATAAATAAACCGTTTAATATATACCAATACGCTTATAAACATACAATATATAACTAAATAGTGCAGATATGCAAAATCTAATTTCAAATAAAAAACACATCAATGTCATTAATTTATTAAATAAAAACTAAATAAAAATCATATGCCTCTTTTCTATTTGCATCCTTCTGATTTAAATATCAAAATAAACTTTTTCAACAGGTTAATAAATTCTGCCTTTCTTTTCGCCATTTTTGGGAAGGGGTAGCTTGGAGACAGCTCTAGCTCGACGTTGCTATGACGACTGTCACAGAGGAGCGTGTTTCTGGGTCCTGTCCTGATTGACGCGCCAAAACAACAGCAGGGCATTATGGGATTTGTAGTATTAGCTGTAAATGCGTCGTATAATACGGGCGGGTCAGCTTTTATAGTACAATAATGAGATAATAATTTGGTATTGCCTCGCGGGCAAAATAAAATTACACTGCGGGCCACAGTTTGACACCCCTGACCTACAACTTTGACAACTAATCCAGTTGTGTACAATGCAGACACTCTTCCTAGGGTTTTATAAATGTCATCAGGGTAACATTCAGGTGTGAACAAACAGCCAATGTTCAACCTCAGCCATTACTCTCACTCCATCAGACTGAAATGGATCAAAGTAATACAAAAGAATGACTCCCTGCTGTCTCTTTTCATTACATCCAAAAAGCTGACCCCAGGTAGTATTTTCGTCTCAGCGTGCTATACATCAGCAGAGCACATCTCCGTGTTCATTCCTCTGCTTCTAATTGAAAACCACGTTCAAAGCAGCAGAGCCAGGCTGCCTTTTACCAGGAAGACTGGTATGCACACCCGCTACCTTAATTCAATCGCTGCTCTTATTGTAGCAGGTAATTGCACTGTGGAGGGGTCTCGCTCTGCAAAGCGACTTACTTGTGTGAAAAGAGAGAGGGCCAGGCTCATTATACCAAACCACACCGAGATGACTATCAGTTTATGCCTGTTACTCTCCATCTTGCCATTGACAGCATGGAGCTAGCTCTGCGCCTATTAGACAGAGACCCCCCCCCCATCCCCAGCCTATTATCAGGAAATATTGGCATGGCAACTGGCATGCAACCTCTCCAGGTGGACCGCCGCTTCGCTTCGCTCCGCTCAACTCTCAAACCGCACAGCAACAGTCATTTAGACGCCTCGGTGGAATTTCTAGCGTGATCGCCATTGTGACAACTCATCAGGAACATGACACTGATTGCATCACTCCTGTGTTTTTTTTGGATCATAGAAATTCATTTTCTCAAGAAAGTATCTGACATGGCGTGTTGACAGAAGTATGTCAGCTCTCCTACGAGCTGTAATGCACTCTCATGCCCCCTAATGAGGCGCTGGTTGCCAGCACACCTCTGGCTTTGAAATGAAGAAGTGCTCCATATGGTCTCCATGACAGGAAAAATAATAAAAAAAACACTCATGTAACAGTGTGAGCAAGAGAGGGGGGAAACAGGCGTCAGCCATAAATCTCTTAATAAGCGCACCGGGAGGCGGTCAATGGCATCAAAGCGTTGGCTAAGCCCCACCCAAACGCTTCTTAAAGTGTGCTTTAATAGGCCACCCATCCTAGGCCATTACCGCCTCACTGCTCCATGTACTAGGAGGCCTCCAGCGGGCTTCGGGCCAGGACTGAGGACTGGGACTAGTTTGGTCTCTGGGGAACATAAGTAGGGTATAATATTACCAACAAAAAGAAAAAAAAGATACATAATCATAGCTCACTGTTTAACAGGAAAAAAAGGACTGAATAATTTGTATCTGGCATTTGCAGGGTTATTACAGTAATTATTTTGAGAAGTTGGCAACCGATTCTTGGCCACTTTTTTTTTTTTTAATATACAAAAAATAGGGACATCAGACAGCAAACTATGCAGCCACTAATTAACACACTTTTAATATTTGTTGCACTAGTGATATTTAAACATAAGTGTTTCTATCACAATTCCTCTATTCCAGGAGTTAAAGGTGGACATAAACTGATAGCATTTACAATTCTAATTCGGTAAAGTATTCCATAAAACACAAACTACAAAGAACAAATAAAGTTTTTATTGTGTTTGTGTGACATAAGTGCTAAAAGACAAAAACAACCACATTTTTTCGGTTCTGGCAACAAAAAGCTGAGGCCTGGCTGCCTGCCTAGCTTTTCTAAATAGCTCTATGTTCTAAATAGTTCTATTGACAAAAATCTACTTTCTAACAGATTATGAACCCTCGAATTTCCTTTTTCTGTGCTACTTTCATGCCACCAGTTTTTTAGAAGCAGCTGTATTTCCATCAAAGGTTTCATTCTCTTCTTTTATCTCATTCCTGAAGTTATTTAAATTTAACGCCGACCATCAGCATAGCATCACAATGTCATGCTATTCCATTATCGTATGATGTATAAATGGCAGTTCACGCAGCGTGATGTGCTCGCTACGTGACAGAGCGAGCCTCAATACGTGAAGAAGCCATTCAGAGGAGATAGCGGCGGCATCTTTCATCACCCTCCCAACCCCCCGGCCCCCCCCCCCCTGCTCTGTCCCTCTGCACCAGGCTTCATAACTGTCATGCTGTATCTAAAATAGAGTCATCTGAGCACAGCCAGCTCTCACCAATTTTCAACACCCACTCATAAAAGGCTGACTGTTGAAACACAGGCAGCCTAATGCATCTGTGTGTAATCCACGCATGCTGAGGACTGAACATGAGCCGACAAGGAGGGAGGGAAGGAAAGAGGAAAGAAAGAGGCACTGAGAAGGGGGTCATACGATTTGTCTGGAACGCCCAAACGATGACGATGAAAAAACCTTTGCGGCGTCTATAGATCTGATCCTGCCCATGAAAGGGACCATGGGTATTATTACCCATGATGCACAGCGATCTGGAGCCACAACCGTCCCCTGCAGCTGTGCTCTTACGAGACAGAGTGAATCTGGGAGCAATTATTAGATTAAAGCGGATTAGGCTCTGCTCAGGTAAGGCAGGTTGGGCCGTTCCTGTCTCTTTGGTCCTGAAAAACTCGGCCCTAATCCAGTAATGACACCACTTTTAGAGGGAAAACTGAACACTGCAGCGGTGGAGGATAAAGGCCGCCATTTCTTGTACGTATGTTTTTTCTTCATATATACAACAAAGGCTCTACACACAGCCAACATGAAAGCCCTAATGCAAACTGTTTACATAAGTAAGTGCTATAACTACTCTGCAAAGAGCATGAGCAAAAATTAACAGAGGATTTAGTATCAAACTAAATATAAAGGAACAGTAATGTCAAACATCTGGGGTCACGGTGTGATTTTTTTCCAGCGTTATGAGCCAAAGATGGAAGATTAAGTCACAGTGGAACAGAGGAGCTCAGCAGTTTGCAGCCAGGCTAACACTGATAGATGTTTCAGACTAAGGAGTCCGCTTTTAAAGTGGGAGTTAAAAGAATTGAAGCTGCACGGTTTAAATCTCCGTCTGCAGGCCTGTAGACGGAGTAATATGACAGATATGAGATAAAGCAGAGGCAAGAAACGGGATGCTGTTTCCAAGTGTCCTGCCTCCTGAAATATGATCTGTGAGGACCAACAAGTTTAGATGGATTAAACAGAAAGAAGGGGGGGGAATAGCTCCGCTGCACAACCTGAAGCCAAACATGCAGACTTGAGTGCAGCAATCACGGGACAATATGTCTCCAGAGTGACAAGAGCTGCTTTTCGCATCAGTGGAAGTAATAAATGATGGTTCTCTCACTGGCTCTGGCAGCAGATGGGCGCTGAGTCCTTGGCTGCCAGTGCTGGTCTCCGCTCTGCAGGCGGCTCTGGCTAATGCCTGCACCTCTGCTATGTCCAGACATGAGTGCCAACCAGGAATGTGGTGGCACTCTACAATCCCCCCTGGCAAACTACCCGGCATGGAGGGGAGGGGAGCGAGCCAAGATAAGAGGGAAGGAAGACTTTCACAATAAAAGGGTATAATAAAAAGACAAGACGAGGGCTTGAACGCTTGTTTCAGTCATTTTGATGGAAGCTTATATTATACCCAGAGTCATTCAGGCTTTTGGCTACATTAAAGCTGTAAAAAAAGGGACTACTACAGTCATTACTCCATCACTGTCTCACTCTGAGGAGGACATGAGATTGTGTGGGAGATAAACCAATCCCCTTGAGCGTGACAATTTAATTCTAGGTCAATCCAATGCCACGTTTCTGCTGAAACATCCAACTGCTCATATATTTAAGCAGGATAATTAAAAAAGAGGTTTGAAATTAGATTCCTCTGACTGGGCAGTATCAATTTCATGATCTAATGAGACGGATTACAAAGACAGAAAAAAAGATGGAATACATGAACATGTTCATTCGTAAGAGTCAGATTCTTTCAGTCGCTCAATGGGGCTCCAGAGTACAATAAGGACTCCATTAAAGCTCGGTTTCTCTCTGTCTTGCCGTCTCCCTCCATCACACTACAGCAGTCCATCTACCATTGGCCTTCGGAAGTGTGTTTTTAAAAGCTTAGTGAATCCCTCTGGGTAAAGCAATCTGCAATATCCTCTTCTGAGTAACTGTGAAACAGTATTTATTGGCCCAGCGCAACTCGAGGCTGTGTCCTTGACTGAAACTGACAAAAGACAGAGAAGAACACCAGATCTTTGCCATGCAAGTTCACAAAAAGTGAATTCATATTCAAGCCAGCAAACCCCTTTGCTTTAAAACACTGCTCTCATTAGCTCAATGGTGCGGTCGGGAATGCTGCTGTTATCGTGTTTCCATTAAAATCTTGATGTTGCAGATTAAATATTCCCTTTATGAGTTGTGATCCGTAGCCACAGTTCATCCATTCTGGTCGCCAGAGACTGTAGACTGGCCAGGAAAGTGCTTGGTACTGATAGCTGATAAGGGGTTTGCTTAAGTCTAGCTCTTAGCACTCTGTAGTCTTGACACAGTGTTGGTAGCCCCCATAAGTGCACTCAAGATCTGTGTTCTCCACTTTTTGAAGTTCTCAGACAAAAAAACTCAGGATTTTATTTCAACTACAGGTATATCACTCAATTGCCTCAGTATTGTCTGATTTACTTGCATATTTAAAAAAATATTTAGCTCACTGGGGAAGAGAGCTAGAGATGTGAAAGCAGAGAGTTGAGAAGTTGTTTCGCTTCTATGAAAAAAAAATGTATATATATATATATATATATATATATATATTATACAGCTGTGATAAATGGGCTGTTTTGCCTGGCTAGAAGCAGATGGATCATCAGTTTAAGAGTGGTAATGTGGAGTCTGAATACACAGTTGCAGAGCAAATATATGAGTTTTTACCTAGTCAACCATGCAGTACTTGAAGTGTAGTGAGTTCCTCCCTCTCTGGCTTTTAATCTTTCCCACATTGGCTGTTACACACTAAAAGAAAACAAATCTACCCCCCTTTTCTGTGAAAGTCCAATAAATTTAATAAATGCACGATGTTGCCAAATTCAATGAGTAACCCTGTTTAATGGCCATGATCTCAATATTGACCTAAATAACAGTTGTTGTGATTTTTGCAACAATCAAGCAGCCCTAACATCTACCTTCCTTATTTCATTCAGAAAAATGGATTTAAGACCTGGGTGGCCTCCTGCAGCCTTTCTATATCTACCTCTCCCTCCCTTCCTCCCACACACAAACACACACAGATGTTGATGCTGGCAGGAGGGAATCAAACAAGCATGGCAACCAAGTTGTTTCCAGGACCGGTTGACTCTGTGGTGTAGGTTTCCTAGCAGTGCTTGGCTGGCTTCTGCAGAGTGAGCTCAGTGTAGTCACCACAGTTTAATTAGCCGCAACCTTTCTGGACAGACGTCTACTGTAACTGCAGTAGTGGAGTCTCTCCTGCTCTAAGAAAGGACCCTGTGAATGTGGACCACATAGGTGTGTATATATGTGTGTGTGTTTTTATGAATCTTTTAACTCTGTAAACACCAAAAACAGAACATTTCAGCACCTACACAGTCTTAACATAGCACCATAGTATCCAACTGTTTTAGTTATTTAACCCATTGAAGCCTGGAAAGCGGATACGTCGTTTTGTAGTATTTGTATAAGCTCTCAAATACGTTTTGAATTTCATTTCTATCTGCTACAGAGGCTGAAAAATCTATTATTTAGTAGGAAGCGTTGACACTTCTGTTGAATTTCCAGAAAAACTTCAGGTTTAAGGGGCTTGTTTTAAAATCGCCCAGAGGTTTTACAGGCGTTTTAGGCGTCAATGGGTTAACGTAACAAAAACAATGCTAAAGCAGCAACAAATATATAGAAACCCCCAGCCTGCCTAATTTAAAACACAAGTACAAACACTGGTGAGAAAAAAAGAGATCTAGTTAAGAGCAGACATGACACATGAGGAACTAATTGTACACTTAATGAGAATATGTGTCATCTTAATAAAATCTGACATCAAAAGCATCCCATTATGAGAGTAAAAGAGCGAGTGAGCGTGTGTCGTTCCTACGCGGTTCCTGATGTTTTTCATGCATCTGCAACCCAAATGATTATAATTAGGTTGTATTATCTTTTCATTAAGGAAGGAGATCTGTGCCGTCGTGTTTTCAAGCCAGCAGGTGGTACGTTTTCACAGCCATGAATCAAAGAAAGGGGAGGGGGTAAGCTTTTTCTGTACTTTACTGTATTTTGGTTTACTACATATTATGGTATCTTCTACACACATATGGAGTTCAGTTTGAGTCTAGATCCAGATTGCCGTTCACACCTGGCATCAGAATCTGCCGTAAAATGTGTGGCCATCTGTTTGAGTTAATTTATCTTAAAAAGGTGATGTACTGAAAACAGTCAGTCTGTTACAAAACCTCACCTCTGGTGTTGTTGAGTTGTTTGCCATTTTAACCATATTTGGGAGAATTTTTTATTATATTTAGACCTTTATCCATTTGCGACTAGATTATTTTCGATAAGGCTGGGCAATATGGCCCAAATATTCTATCCCCAAAATAATTAATATCATATCTTGATAACAAGATACAACAGGATGTAAAGGCTATGTTGCATACTCCAGTTTGAATTAAATACTTGAAAAAAAAGTTACTGAATATTTCTCATTTAGTTAATCTTATATTGGTGCAAAATGTATGAAATTATAGAAGATAAAAATATTTCCAGTAAGCAAAGAAATACATAGTAATCACTCTGAGACAACAGTTTGGTTAAACTACTCAGGGCTGTTCCCATAAAGCATAATTCTTGGATGCACAAATGCACAATTTGAACAACAAAGCTAAATGCATAAATGAATGAATGTATGACTGAATAAAAATCCTGCACATTGCTGTTGGAAAAACTAGTCACAATTTATTTTAACCAACAATTGGGTTCCAAATGGACCTTTACACCTTATTCTCCACCAGTATTATGCAGAGAGAACCCTGTCCTGAGCTGTATACACTGTTGTATTCTGGGTAATGGATTTGGAATGGAGTTCTGTCTGCAAATTTGCCAGTTAGAGTCCCGTTTGTTAATCCCATTGAATTGATTGGTAATAAAAAAGTGTGATGTAAAAACAAAAGCACAACCTTCAAATGATATTCCCTCGCATCATATTTAACATCAGATTTGAGAAATCTGAGTTACCATGTGCTTGTTATTATCAATTTACACGACATAATTGTGTAACACAATGGTCTTGATAAGATTTCATGACCATACAATTGCACTGAAAAGCTATAAATTATTCCATTGATTTATCGCCAAGCCCTTGGGAGCATTTGCACGGCTAATGCTAATGCCGTCTTTTTATGCAGTAAGTGAAATCATGAGGAGATCATTCTCTTTGGGATTTAAAAGCATCACTTATCTGTTTTTATTTACATTTGTGATAGAGTGCAGTATAGCAAAAAGACATTGGCGTATAAGTGCCACTTTCAGATCTCATGGGATGACTGTGTGTGTGCCGTAGGGGGTGCATGACATTTCCAGTGGCTTCAATTATTTGAATAACAGAGGAATGGGCAGGATGTGGCAGACCCCCAGCGAGGCTCAGCATTTAGCTTTGAAAGCAATGTTTGTATTAGCATACAGAGAGAGCTGCATCTACTTTACACCTCAGTGCTAAGAGAGACGAAGTGGGAGGGAAGAGGAGCAATTAAGAGGATGGAAAAAAAGCCTCACTCAAAAATGCCTCCTTTCTTACTGCCAGACATGTTGAATGAATATCCGATTTGGTTATATAATGTATGTTCCATTTAGTCATAAATCATTAACTTCTGAGACTCAGGTGCTGGCTGTGGAGCAGGCAGACATACTGATGAGGAACAACGAGCTGAGCGGAGCACAGATTAATCAAATTAAATGGAGAATAACCTCTCAAGCAAACACATCTCACCACATTTCCATCAAAATTATAGTCTACCAGCCTTGAAAAAAATCACTCCAACTGCCAAAGCCAAACTATTCCCTTAATAAGAATGTCTGCTGAATGTCTTTGTTGTAAATCCTAATGTAACACAAGCTTTATTCGAGCACTGTGACATACAGAAACAATTATTATGGACGATCACACAACTACTTACTGGCTGCGTTACTTGGCAACACACGCCACTTGTCGCGTTTCCACCCACTCAGGTGGAGATGAATATGGTCAAGGTGATTATGTTGTTTCTATGAACAATTCAACAGCTCAGCATTCACCCTTCACACCTCCGTGTTATGAAAAGCGCTTTGTGTTCACACAGCGAGCACGAGAGAAATCAGGCAGCGCCGGCTGTATCAACTAAAACCAGATGGCTGGAGGCTCACAACCTCATATGCACTGTAGATTAAGGGTCTCTGGACAGGAAATGAAATGTTTGGTCTGTCCACGCCGCGGCTGTGTGGAGTGTTTGTCCAGGTACTGCACCTGTTGATAGGCATCTAGACACTAACACATTGAGAGCGAAGGATCTGAGATAGGACAAGACGACAGACTTCCGTAGGGATAAGTGTGACCGATAAATGCCAAGACAAAGGGGTTTTAAGACGGTGGGTACAAGTGGACCAATGTGCAAACTTCTTGCTCAAACAAGTTAAAAGGCTCCAAGCTATCAGCAGGATTTCACCTTCGGAGACTTAAACAATCGAAAGTCTGAAGCTGTTTTCTCATGTGAACTTCAGACAATGTTCGGAGAATCAAGTCTTGACATTATCCAGACTTCACCAGACTTTTACACACCTAGCCCACAATTACAGATTACCAGTGCTGTGTCTCACCTACTGGAAATAGGCGTGTTTCCACTGAGTACTTTTTGGAAAGTGGTTTTCTCTGCCCACTAGCTAGTTTCCCTCGGCCTCTGTTCCTATACAGGTACTTTTGTAGCGGCTAACCAACAGAGTTCGAATGTTACGTAAATTTTTCTGCGACACTTACGTGATTATTCAGCGAAAATTTGGACCGTGACATCAGTGTTTGCCTGGTCTTGGAGACCATGCACCACACAAGGATGCAAGACATTGATGCGGAGATTGAAATAATAATAATATTTGTGGTTGTGTCGAGTTCTACTGACGTCATATCCTGCCTCAAACGTATCCGATCAGCCTCGACTAGTTAGTAGCGGCTCAGAAAAGTACCTCCCCGAGGCAGGTGCTTTTTGAGCCGCTACCTGAGCCAATAACTGGTGAAGTTGGACGGATCTTGGGTGGATCTTCTCTCCCAAGCCACACCCACCTCACTAGAGGGAAAAGTACCTAATGGAGACGCACCTAATGCGGCACTGGGTTTAGTTAAGGGGCCTAGGTAGATATTTGGTCATAAACAACCAAGTCATCTCTCAAAGAAGACTTTTGTTGGCATCTTCATGGTAACATCTTCTTCTTCTTCACCCTTGGATGTTTGTATTCTTCCAGTTTCGTACCAGACTCGTGATAGAAATGTCATCGACTCAGTCACTTTGTACTAAAGGGCTGGCAGGGTAAAGTCCTCTTAATGTCCGGTCCAACTGATTCAGACATTAGCAATCTCAGCTCCTCTGCTTAATGTACAGATAAGTACTGGCAAAAGGAATCCTAAAGGACTATCACAATGATCAATGGAAAACCCTCTTGATTCAGATTTATCCTAATTCCATAATAATCTTTCCATTATGCCTTTCCAGGAACCTAATCGTGGAGTGGGCCAATGTCTTCCTACTCATCAAGCTCCAAGAAGGGAATACACTTCAGAGCAGAACAGCAGCTGTTATCCATCTCTACATCTGTTCTACAAATGTCTTTATTGAATCTGTTTACTGATGAAACAGAGGAAGTGAAAAAGGGGAAAGAGGGAGGTAAAGCTCAAGAGAAGTTGATGGAAAGAGAGAAAAAATGGAGATTGTGTCTGATACATGTCAATATTTCTGTTGTATCCTGGGGATCAGATAGACAGCATGCTCTCATGTGGATGGTCTGTTTCTGCTCTAATGAGGATGCCAGTGTATGGAGTTACAGACTGCGGCGAGACCGGCGGTGATCCGGAGCAGCCAAGTCAAGCTCCCTCCCCCTCTAAGCTCCAGGCTCACTGGAGACTCAGGGCTCTGTTTCAGAGCAGCCAGCAGCCTGAGGAAAAATAACTTGTTTATGGTATTTCTATTGTTTGACTATTTGTAGTTTACAAGGATAGTCAGCGCTGATAGTGACAATCGATAGAAAGCAGTCCAAGGACAGAGTGAGCCGCCCACACAGCACAATGGATAGACTTGCAGAGATGAGAGGTGGCTATTCACCAAAAACAAAGGTTATGACTACAGGGATTATTTGTGCACACCACATGCATAGCAAACCAAAAACACCCTGCCCTAAAAAGAAATAAAAAGATCAAACAAATCACTTATTCTTCAACAGCACCGTTCTTTGAAATTAAATGAGAAGATTCCGCAGCAGCTAGAATAAAAAAAGCCAAAAAAGACCAATTTCACCAGTGACATGAATATGTAATTGAAAATAAATTGAAAAAATGTGGATCTCATTTATTTACTGAGTAATTTGAGGGATGAATAAATAACAGCATTTGTACCAAAAAACCTGCAAACCTGCAACCTTGAACAAACAAATTCATTCATAACAGAAAAAAATATTGTTTAAATATCAATCACGACTAATGCTGTACTCGATACCCAAGTGATGAACCCATGGTTAATGGACTTTGATGGTTTTTGTTTCATGAGCATTTACACAAAGTAAAATCAGTGTTCAATACAAAATAAAAGCCTTGAAATGGCTCAATACCAAAATAAAACATTTTAAAGGCACATAACAATGGGGACAAGCTATCATTTACTATTACCAGTAACTATTACCAATACCCTTAAAGTGACACAGATACCAACTGAGAACATTTGATACCTTTTTCTTTTTTTACGTAATTTGAAACCCATCACGTGAATGGAAGCTTTCAGTTGGGTAAACTCCATCACAGCTCTTCCCCATTAAAATTATTCTTACACAAATACATTACACTGAACTGCTCCACCTCACCAACAACACTTGTGGTAACTGGCTGTGTGCAAAACTATACAAATAGTCTTTTTTTTTCTAGATCTGGGTCCAAAAAAAGAGGGTGAGAACCTACTAATCAAAACAAACACACATATATATATGAATAATAAATGCCAAATAGCAGAAATGTATAATGTGTATAGAATGTATGTATACGTCTGATTTTTTTGTATCCTTATTCTGTCTTCTACATCTACGTGTCTGTATTTTGAGCTGCCGTGACAACTAAATTTCCCCAATGAGGGGTAAATAAAGTCATATCTTATCTTATCTCTTATCTTATAGGGTCCTGTACCTTTTTTAGATATTGTGCATTTAAAAACATTGAAAATATTTTTTCAAGTTAGCAATAAAAGCCTTCCAGTGTGTATCCAAAGACATTTTAAAATAAGGAAATTATAATTTCAGGTGAGAACAAATGTAAAATACAGATGTGAACTCAGTCGTGTTTTTTAAGCTTATCAAACTCCTTCATTGGAAGAGTAATCTCTGTGTTTCTCTCAATGCTATTGTAATGGGAGTATTGGCTTACTCAAACTGTGATCCAACTATTTCATTGAATCCATAAAGTTCATATTACAAATAAACCATCACATATTTGAGGGCTCTAAAACTTCACATAAGCATTGCAGTCGGCTTTTAATGGTACTACTGAAGGCTTTGCACTAGCCTTAATGTAGCTATCTAATGGAGTTTAAAAGAAGGTGTAGTCACTTTGTTAAAGTAAGAATATCTCATGATGTGAAGCAGGGCCTGCAGTCTGATGTCTATGACTGGACATTTAAAACACAACTCACTCTCTCTCCTCTCATAATGGAGAGATGCTTTCTCCTCAAGTACAGGAAGTACTTCTCTTTATAGCATTTCCTGAATTATAAGGAGAATGGGTTTACTCTGGCAAACAGTCACAAGAAACAAGAAATTGACTGTAAAAAAATAACCCTAAATGTACCATGTTGGAACACTTTAGATGTTAATGAATTTTTCTCCAAAACTTAGATAAAACTAGATAGACAAAATCTTCAATCTTTACCAAATTTGTCATTTTGTTGGTTTATACAAATCTAAGAGAAACTATTTAAGAGTAACATGAGTTCTATCCTCTTGGTAAAAACAATAAACTTGACCAAACTGTTACAAATGATTTAAACCAGGGGTGTCAAACTCAAATACACAATGGGCCAAAATTTAAAACTTGAATAAAATCGCGGGCCAACATTGAACAAATAAACCTTTTAATATATACCAAACATGTTTTGCTTTAACATTAAATATGGAACCAGCAACGCTTATAAACATACAATATATAACTAAATAGTGCAGACATGCAAAATCAAATTTCAAATAAAAAACACATCAATGTCATTAATTTACAATAATACAATAATTTGGTATTGCCTCGCGGGCCAAATAAAATTACACTGCGGGCCTAATTTGGCCCGCGGGCCAGAGTTTGACACCCCTGATTTAAACTAACCATTTAAAATTCATTTTCCCACCATTTATGGAATGGGAGGGTTATAAGTTGTCCAATTCAATACACACAAACACACACTCCCACAAAGACACACACACACACACACACACACAAACTCACAGACGACATCATACTGGTTTCCTTTCCCCTTAAATGTAAACAGCATTGGAGACCAGTGAGGCCTGACTGGCACAATGGCCTCCCTCCAAGTGTACTGTCACTCACACTCTGGGGAGAGACACCTCACTGCAGGAGGTGGCGCGACCCCCCGAGACTTAACGAAATGACACCTTCACACACACAAATACACAGAATCACACACAATCACAGACGCACAATTATACGCTCTAAGGCCACTAATTGGCTTGCTTGGCTGTGTGTGAATACTAACTGGGTGCGGGGGCAGCAGCTGTTGTTATAGGCAGTTCTCTCAAAGGTGAAGAGGAAGAGAGAGAGTCTGTGTCTGTGTGTGTGTGTGTGTGTGTGTGTGTGTGTGTGTGTGTGTGTGTGTTTGGAATAAAGAATCTGGTCTCACGCTGTGCCGTCCCCCATGCCGACAGCCAATTACCTGTGTGTGAAGCCGGAGCCCTTCCTGTCTTTCTGTCAGAGGACGTCTAGTCTCTAAGCACGATTGGACAATGCTGTTTTCATGTCTGAGTCCTCCCGTCTGCCTGGGAGACCGGGCTAAGGCTGCTATCCCATAATCGTTGCCATCCTTACCCATCCCGCACAGACCACATCAGGGCTCTACTGGTGTCCTTTCAGATATTTTTGTTCACTTTGCCCTTAAGTCACTTTACATTTTCTGCTGCAGAGAAGAGACAGCTTGGACTACATAGGGGGGTTTAGTGTTTCCCCACACATGGCCTGTGCTGGGCAGCCTGCCCTGATACATTAATGTCCCCCTAAGTGTATTTTGACCCATTTAACAGTAGCAGAGGCTCTTAAAAGACAACCTGACGTCATGGAAGAAAAGAAGTGGTCTGTGCATGGGTAGGGTATGCATTACATAAGTTAATTTAACAGCTAACGCTTATCTTTACCACATAAAGGCTTACACAGACTTACCAATTTATTAGCAACACATGTACTATTTAATGCAATCCAATACTGTTCCATGCAATAATTCTACATAGAGTATGAAGAGCCATTTGTGCTGCATACACTGCTCAAAGCTAACAAATCCTATCATTTTAACAACTTATAAAAAAGATTGGTTATATTTATGCTGGGGGGAAAAACATCTGCAATTAGACTAATAATATGCAGGAAATCCCTGAGCAAAATGTATTAGCCAGCAAGTTAAATGGAATGAACAAATGGAAAAATGTGATCATTTAAATATAAATCTCAATCTGACTAATGTTTTAAATTAGTTAACATCTCATATAATTTAAAGGATTCACAAAAACAGAACTGCTTTATTTATGTCTGTAAACAACAACAACAACGTTTGAAATTGCACTAATACTATAGAGGAAATCCCCCAACGAAATGTATAAGTGAAGGTGTTGTGAAGTGACTATCAACAACTTTAGGTTTAAGTGTCACCCTTCAAAAACAACACTGGTTTGAGTCATTTGAGAGCAGAACCTCACAGAATGGAAAATATCATTTAAAGTGAGGCTTCAGGAAGCTTAAAATCAAACCAGAGACTCATTTATCCGACTACATGTAGATTGCTTAATTTGCACATGAAATGATGTCGCCTCTTGTGTGTGTAATTGCTTTGTTTTGCATTGACAAGTGACTTGTTATTGTGCCATCTTACAAGCTGACACTGTTTTGTTACATCTACCCATTTGGTTCAGTAATCTGCAGCAGAGCACAACAGTTGGTTTCTGAGTTGTGTGTTTATGCTTTTTTTCTTGTGTAATTTCCCTTCATCCTGGTTTTGTAGTGATGCTAGTCCAAGGACATTGCTTACATTCACATGGAGATAAACCAGATTCAGCCATTAAGCGATTGGTCAATATAGTCTATAAAATGACACAAGAGAAGACACTTTTTCTGTTTGAATCTGAGGTATAATATGAATTAAGACAGATTTTTTTTCCTGTTTGAATCTGAGATATAATACGAATTAAGACAGATTTTTTTTCAGTTACATATTCCAACAAAGTCAGCTCTTCTCTTCAAGAGCACTAGGATGCTACAGTTCAATGGTTTGTTTGAAAGGTTAAGCATCCAGGTGATGCTGAAGTCTTACTGGGAGGCAAAACTCTGCACATTTCCCATGACCTCAAAGTAAATGTGTTTGCTTTGCAGAAACAGGGGAGTGGAAATGTATTTAAGCTTACCTTTGATGGAAAGGGATGCAGTCACGTGCAAGCAGACATAAGGAGAGAAGGAAAGAAAACAAGAATGTTAGCCATGGGCTTAGCATAAAAACATACATAACGACACAAACAGAGAGGAGGGTTTGTTTCTGCCAGGATCACTTTCTTTTTTTTGACCTTGAGGCAATATGAACATTTCTATCTGTGAAAGGTGTTTCTTTATTGTATTTCTCACACAATGCATCTCTGCAGTGCTAGTCAGATGCCTCCTGGCACATGAAACCTGTGTGCATGTGACTGAGTGCAGAGAGAGATAAATCACTCCATGTGTAACCTTAAATCCATCCATCCTTCATATATTTCACCAAAACTATGTGGTCATGATGGATTTATACTTCATCATCGCTGGCGGTATATACAACAGCAGGAGTGGTCTCATGGGCAAAAACAAAGGGCTTCTGGGTAATGCTTTCATCCACAAAAGGTCATCACATCTTCCTCTCTCGCTTTCTCTCTGCCTCAAAGGAACGATCTATGAAAAGGTGCACCAACTACATTTTCTAAAAGCCCCCATGAGCAGTGCAACATAAATCTATTTTTTTCCCCTTCACTGGCTCACTGTCCCCATTTATCTTCCCACTGTTTTGAGCTCATCTTGGCTCAGTCTGAGCGCCACGGGAGGGGAGAGAGAAAGAGACAGCAAAGCTAAATAACAGATATTACATCAAAACCGAGAGAGAAATGGATCTCCATTTTACAGCTTCTTAAAGAGCAGACCTTTGCCACCATGGGAGACCCTTTGCCCTCCTGCTCACCCCCTGAACCTTACCGACACGCTCAGAACACATTGCTTTATTGCCTGTAAAATAGACACAGTGGCCTATTTATAAGAGGATTAAGTAAAGAAAGAAAGACAGCAGGAGGGTATTCTGTCTCTGCCAGCACTCCCAGCCTGAGGGGGCGGGACCACGGAGGACAATACAGCACATATATGTAGCCTGACGTGATCTGCGGCTCGACGTGGAGCTTGTCCAAGGTGAATGTTTCCAGGACACCATGTGGTTTAGGAGGTAAATGTGTTTTTTTCTATGACTAGGGCACAAAAGAAACCCGACCGCGATGGTGGCTTCTGGGAGCTGTGACATCATTGGGAAACTGGGACGAGTTAGTTTCAGACAACAAGACAAGTAGATACAGATAAATGTCAACAAATTCATGTACACACTCACACACACACACACACTGATGAGTGGATTTTTAAGCCCCCAATCCATTGACTGGAAAAAAGCAGTGGGCGTCGGCTCTGAGGCTGAAAATAGCCAATGTGGAAGTACCTTAAAACTGCATCATTTCTGATGGCCGGCAAGTCTATGAGAAAACGGCCCTACTTCTCACTTGATTGATGGCTTCAGTTAAAATTTCCCCCAATTAGTTTTTGTCTCCTTCTTCGTCTTTGATGCTCTGTTGTAAATTATGGTCCCATTTTAGAGTAAAATAGAAAATAAAGCAATGCTTCGGGGCTGCCGTCCCTGTGATTGACAAGTCGCTACCAGGGCAACCTGTCAATCCGGATAGAGGATAGTAATGCCTATCCATGGCTCTGTGTATATTGAAATAGATGTGAACTTGTTTTTGGGCGTTGTCAATTTTTGTTGTTAACTCTTTCATAGTGTGTTTTCAGTTCATATAAGTTAAAAATGTCTTCTTTTTTTTTCACTTTTCTGAAAAGTACATTTTGTTTTAAGCCTGTTTTTCAATTGCAAATTTCCATCCCAATTAACCACACATTAAACATGAATTACAGATGCACCTTTCTAACCAAGCTAGCTAGTACTAGATGATGATTCAGCTCCAATCTCTTGTCCAAATAATATAACGTCCGGCTCCAAAAAACAAGATGGGGACAGCCCAAGTGCCAACAATTGACAAAATAAATGAAATTAAATGTCATTACCACAATCATTTGTGGAGGTGAAAGCAAATCCGCACAAATGTTTTGGGTCAAGTTCAGCTTTGGTGAAATTTGGGAGCCCCTAGCAATCATTGTAGCATACTATAATAGAACCACAAATTTCACCAAGAGAGACTAATCAATGTCTCAGAGTCCTTTTCTGGTGTGACTGGGCCTTAAGTCTGAGCTTTACTGATACAATAAAGCCTCTAAATGTTACTGCAACTACTCCAGTTAACAAATCGGAGTTAACTTGCATGAGTATAACCCACCTGAGTCCCACTGCCTCAAGTTCATCTTTGAACATCTTCAAAAGAAGGATGTCCAATAAATCTCTGACAGCTTTTAAAGGGTGTAAAGGAAACCCTCATTGTGAAGCATCATCAGTAACTGTCTCGCCCCCCACCCCTGTATCAGTAGCACAAAGAGCAGCTCTGCCTCTCTTCACATCAATGGTGACCGCTGCCTCCAGACTTAGTGATTTAACGATTTTTCTCAGGCTTCAGAGGCTGAGCGAGCTTCAGTAACAGATCCCTCCGTTGACTTTTAAACTGTCTGCTACTACCCCAAAAAAACAGTGATACTTTACCAGCAAACGCCAAACAATAATAGATTGTGTTACACAGTAAAAACAGGAGTATCTGCATGTCTAATTTCAGCCCTGGTCCCACCCCTCTCAGGCGTCCAGTAACAGTCTGGTCTATCGTTCCATCTGGCCTAAACCCAGAAGCAAGGCTATAGGGCGAATGCAGCCTTGGTCCAGTTCTCAGGTGTCAGCGCTATTGAATTGAAGCTAGGAGGGACGGGGCACTGTAGTGAGTTAAACCCCCCTCCCTTCAAAGTCTGAAACTCCTCCAGGACCAGTGGGACAGCAGGGAGGAGAGCAAAAACACTGAGCTAGGGGTCGTTGGTTGCTTGTAGAATTCAACACACAAGCTGTTTGTTTCCATTCTCCATTTGAGTAGGTTGTATTGATCCGCAGCCCTGCAACGCTCAAGGTCTTGTAAGGAAGTACCCAGACATGCCCTCGTAATGGGCTGCTAGGCTTACAGAAGGAGGGGATGTGAGCTGAATCATAAAGAAGATTCCTCTTCGGTTATTAAAGAAGCCTACAGATTGCCAAATAAATGTGTCATATAATTAGATTCTGTAATGGAAAAATCAGAGCTTATACAATTTTAATGATCAACCTATATTGTTTGTAATAGGTCTAGATTTTTACGGAGGTGGTTTGGCGTGATTTGAGGCGAGAGACCCCCTCATGCATCTATCTGTCAGGCGGCATCTTCCAACAGGCGTTTCCACGGCAACCATAGCTGGACAGTGATCCTCCTGGGAGAAGGGGACTTACAGTGGTCAAAGGTCAATTAAGGGTAATTTATTTTTGCTGGGAGGAGTGATCATCCTATCTTCAAGCAGCCATCCCCCCCGCCTGGTATGCTTTTTAAAGGAGAGTTAATATTCATTCACCAGTGACAAATCCCTGCTGTGTTTTTTTTTTTCTTGCTTGACTTGTTAAAAAAATAGCTTCAGTGGGTTTTGTCACAGTTACATCAGATATGTGCATAAAAATTATTCTGGTTTTGCCTTTTTATTTTATTCCAAAACGCAAACTTCAAAAACACTCTTGTACAAAAGAAGGCAAAAAAGGGCAGTTTTCTTACGCAGTTTGCCCTCAATCTCCCTGAGGGCATCAATGCTTCTTTACCCTTTTTGTGACAACAGCATTGCAAGGACAATCTAACCTCAATCTAACCTCAATTTGACGTTTGGTGACCTGAATATGCCCGCAGTCGAGATGACGCCCGGAGGCTATTTCATAAGAGAAATCTAAGGCAATATCGACTGTATGGATATTAAGCGTTCACCAGCCCAGCACTGACCCATTCAGATGCTCCTCTCCACGGGTTAAAAGGCTAAAGTGTCAGAGACGGCCAACAGTAAGATAGTCCGATGCCTAATGAATGTTAAGGATGCTTGCAACAAAGCTGCAGCGCTAAATTGACCTAAAACCCCGGGCCAAGCAGCCAATGGAAGAGCAGCTCAGTGGGTGACCTGTCCCCATGGCTTATTAAACGGCAGCACTCAACAGCACATCAAGAGGAATCACAACAGGCACAAATATTTCTGCACAACCCACAATGCAATCCACCGGCATCGGGAGATACTATACAGCTAATTCAGGCAAATGACATTTACTGAAGAGTTATTTAGATGCTATCGGTGGCTCGGGTCTTTGTGCTAAGGGGATTAGCGCCACCGTGCCCAGCGCTGAAAGGCGTCTTTGTGGCTGTAGTCTTTAGCGGGATGGGAGAGCGGCTCAGATGCCTGCGTGGAGGGTGTCAGTTATCAGGGATCCTGCCATGCCTTGCTAATCTCTGGCCCCGCAGAGTTCCTGAACCGCAGCCAGCGTGTCCTGCGCCAGCCTCTAGAGTTCCCTCAAAACAGAGGCACAATGATAGGTATTCACAGGGAGAGCCACTGGACTGTCAAGCTCCTCTCCTTGAGTGAGCAGCATAAGGGAGGGGGCGATCTAAAGCACTACTACAGCTTGAGCCACCATGAGCACTCAATAGAGACAAGCTTCAGGCACATATATTGGCACGGTGCACCCACACAGACACAAACCACCAAGGTAATAAAACCATGATGAACGTTTCGCTATGAAGGTGTCTTCCAGTTATTTGCCTCCAGTGATCTGCTGTGTGACATTGGAAAGAGATTCTCTGTATTACTTCAATTTCCCTGCTACAGAAAACATGCGGTCAACTGTGTTTACTGTGTGTGAAAGAAAGCGGCGAGGAGGTGAGATTACAGTGGACATGAGTTTACTGCAGAACTGCATTAGTGGACTGAACATGAAAAAACGGAACTACATAACATCCGGGCTGAGAAGATCAAACATCAAAATTTGATTAGAAATCTATTCAGAGTGCATAGATTTGATTACAAAACTATTCATACTGCCTGTCTTTTTTTTACAATCCAACTGATTTAATTGTATAATACAAGACTGTTCAACACAGGTTTGTATAGTTTTCTAAGAGTGAAAGTGAGGAGTCTTGGTGGTTCACTGGTAGAGTGCATACCACTAAGACTAAGTAGTCACAGCAAAAAAAATCAAGAACTTTAAGAACTTTTCAAGCCTTGCGGAGGCCCATTAACCAAAATTTTGAAGACTCATCAATAAAATTATGCCTGAGATGCTGCTAAAGTAATAACAAAAACCACTTGCTATACAGTAGCGGATGAGCAGGTACAATAGTTAGCTAATTACCTAGCACACACAAAGTTAAAGGTCAGAGGATGCATGTGCATTCTGGCGGCCAATCCCTAGTGGAAGCCTTTTTGACATCCGTCAGTCGAGCGTCCCACAAAACAGATCTGCTCCCATTCTATTAAAAGGTGGCGATCCACACTGACTCCATCAGATGCGTGTTTCATGGAGCCCACCCACGCTTAAAGTCTATTTTTGTTGCGTTTAGTGAAGCACAATCTGCATAGACAGCTGATTTAACCACATAAATATCCAGCTGTTTGTGCGTTACCCTGTTCAGTCAGGTGGTCGCCTTTCAGTGCCAAAGCCTGTCAATGCGTCTCCACTTCTGGTGCGAGATGCCAGGAGATTATAAGCAGATATTACGATGAGATCATTTTGTTTCACAGATCATATTCAAGCATATTCTTGCTCTGAAAATATAAAAGGTTAAAAATAAGTATTTTCCAAACATTCAAGACTTGTAGGAACCCTTTATACACCATTTGTTCCTTTCATATTGTAGCTTCTTGTCCTGTGCACATGTTCAAGAAAAAGATTTATTCATAAAGCACTTTTTAAAATTCTGATTTAGGAGTGGTTGCATTGATGTCGATTATTCATACAATGCTTCCAAGAGTTATTGTCCGAAACTCAACTTAACATGCACTCATATACATTTTTGAAGAAGAGTCCTTGAACGAGGAAAAAATTCTCCTTGTTAGAAGTAAAAAAATTAAACATTTACTTCAAACACTGTAACAGCTTAATCAGTTTTCTGCCTACATTATTTATCCAAAAGTATGCAAAATTCCTGCAGGGTACACTGCTTAATGGAAAAGTGGGTCACAGAAATACAGTGCCATATGTTCCCCAAAGATCAGCACTGTCTCACTCCCAAACACTCATGTGTGTTATCTCTGATGTTTTAATTAAATGTAGATGAGTGGGAGGAAGGGAAAAAAGAAATGCAACACAGCTGAAATTCTCTTTCCAGACATCCTGGAGTTTTAAGAGTTTGGCTGGTTGGAAGGGGGTGAAAGAGGTTGTGTGGGTACAGAGGGAGGAGGATGGAGGAGGGAGTAAAGGAAAGAAAGAAGGGAAGGGAGGATTATTGCGGGCCAAATGAAGAGATGATTCATTGAAATGTTGAATTAATTTGTGGCTGTCAGTTTCTCTTTCACAGTGTGGTGTTAAGAGTGTGGGGTGTCTGCCCCCACCGCTCCCTGGATCCCACCTCTTCCTCCGCATGCCTTGGCCCAGCACAGCTTGGCTCTCCCCAGCCCCACATGGCCTCCTTTCCACTCCACTGGGAAGCAGACATGCAGAGGACTATCGTAAATGCTTGGCTGCAGAACTTCACAGACCGGCGTCTCATCTCCTCCTCCTCCTCCTCCTCAGGTCTCCCATTGTTCATCGTAACCTGGTTTTAGTGTCAGGCATGATGTGTTGCGACCCCCCTCAGTATCGGCTCGATCCTGGTCCGGCACACATCATCTACCTCTTTCAAAGATGTAAAGAGCTGGGCAGATTGAGGTCCGGGGTTTTTTACACTGAGCCAAGTCCCTGCAGGCATACATCCAATTGCCCTAACAGTTTTCTGGCTTTAAAAAGAGCAATAAGAAGTCAGGCAGAAGATCAAGCAGCTCATTGCAACAACCGGGCTATAAAGTAAGTTCAGGCTCTGTGTGAACTGCTCTGAGGAAGTGCACTGAGGTAAAATGCTGCAGAGTAAACACACAGAGTTGAAGGCCTCGACAGACTCGGCTGAATTTCAACTGCACAGGGATCACAGAGCTTATTGGTCTTGACAGCACTGAAGAAATGGAAGTCTCTTTCACCGAGCAAGCGTTGGTGACGCGACACGGTCAGGCAATCGGGGACATCGCGTCTGTGGCGTCCCAACAACAACCCCCGACACGCACACCTCCTTTTGGCACTGCAGTGGAATGCAGCCGCTAACAGCTCTGTCCCATCTCAGCGCTCACCGAGCAGCTAAGTACAATGTCTCTTTTCAAAGGAGACGCTCAGATGAAAGAAGCCAAGTTAATTGCCTTGGCTACAATAGGAACCTCCCTGTAAGGCCATCCCATTTCCCCTGGCAATTAGGCCTCACTTCCCCCTGTCTACTTGTGAACAAGCCACGGGGTGGACACTCGTGTCACTGGGCCGTGGCATGAGGACCAGATTCCACCTGTCATCTGCTAGTCGTCTATAGAGCGTGTCGGACATGATGGATTGGCTCCTGCCTGCTGTCACAACATGGACCTAACAGGAAGCAAGGGAGGCCAACTGGATATGTTCTTGGATAGCTTGGAAGTACTCGCAGATATGGAAATATCACTTTTGGGAACTGTTATCAACTCATCAGACAAACCTCTTCAACACTTGAATAAGATATTTATCTTATCTAAATGTACTCCATTCATTTGGATACTGTTTTGGAAAACTACAGCACAATATAATTATATTATTAAGATATGATTCCAGTGAAGGTTGATAAAGGATGCACTGTATTATCGCATATTTATTACAGCTGCAACAATACAATTCATTATTCATTAATCTGCCGATTATTTTCTCGATCGATCGATCGATTAGTTGTTTGGTCAGAAAATAGTAAAAAATAAAACATTGTCGATCCCAGTTTCACAAAGTACAAGTTGATGTCTTTAAATGTCCCAAAAATATTCACTTAAATATGATATAAAATAATGAAAAGCAGGCCAAATCCATATTTGAGAGCTATTTTCAGCCTCACAAATCAGGAATTCTTCTCTTAATTAAGGAGTTTTACCAGATTAATGAATTATTTTTATAAGGAGACTTAGTTTACTATGTGTTTCGGCAAGCAAGCTGTTAAGTTCGCAGAGATAACACAAATAAACACAATTTCTAAAAATAAAAAGAGTCGGTACATGTAGAGATTATGTTCTTTTTAAAAAAAAATGTAACTTTGTTGTCATTTTGCCATGTGTTCATTAATTTTGGCGGGCACCTGGCATATTTCTTACCTAGATTTCTTACCAGACTCACAGGCATGCCGACTGCAAATGTCTGGATATTATCAGGACCTTTACCTGTGAACTGTGACTTGAAAGTACAGACAAGTCGTGCTGGGGAAGGTTGACAAAAGAGAAATTAATCGACAATTTCGGGAATGTTATTCATCTCACCCAGACAGACTTACATTCTCATAGGAAACTTGGCTAACTTGTTGTAATTATCGTCTAACAATAAAAACAAAAACATAGAAAGAAGGCGGTTTGAAAGGAAGGCTTGATGAGAAGTTTAACAACAAATACGTGGAATGTGTTAGACGTCTGATAGCAGCAAATTTATCTGAAATTGTTTGACGCACTTCCAGGTGACTCAGACATGTTGTAAACCAAGGGCACCATGTGCCTTTACCTCTCTGTCTCACTGTGAACAACAAACCACTATGAACAATAATTATATGGCGAGGACGCTGGTTAACCGACGACTGTGGTGAGGCGGCAGCCGTGGAGTTTTTTTTTTTTTTTTTTGATGATTAAAGCAGAATAATTAGCTCTAATTACTTCCTGCTTTACACACCACCTCCTGCAGGTCATGCACACCGAGAATGAACAATGTTTTTGCTTTTCCCAGGATTTAGGCTGAGGGGTGAGTGGGGGAGGGAGTGAAGGGGTTGAGGAAAAAAAAACGGGGGCAAGTCTCTTCAAAATACAAGCATGGGTGTAGGATCTACTCACGGTAAGTAAGAGCCTTTAATAAAGTGCGAGCACGGGTGTGTGAACTGTGCACGTACACACACACACACAGAGGGTTTGTTCGTCAGATTAAACTAAGAAGGAATTGAGTGACAAAAGCACCTATTATGGGCTCATTTGTATGTACATCACAGCCTCTCTTTGTGTTGGAGTAAGATGTGTTGAGGCGCGCTCCTCTGCTCCTCAATGAGAGAGTGACAGCCCTGCAAAAACTCAGCCCCCCCTTTAAAGCCCTTGAATGAGCCCTCTACACTGGCTCCACTAAAATCCTGCTCCGCATTAGTATGGGTAACGGCTCGCTCTGAGTGGGATGGGCAACACACACATGGCATGGACAAAACGCCACGGAGAAAAAGGGACTGGCAAGCGCTAATGAAACGCTTCAATTAAAACAGCTGCACTCCAGCAACCGCCATTCAACTACAGACAGAAAATCGTTTGAATAATCAAGTTAGAAGTTGTGATTACATCATCGGATCACATGTACTCATCATCAGTGCTGATCATTGATGATTAGGGGAAACATTGAGCACAACCACACCCTCTTGGTGCTTACTTGGAATATTTATGAGGTACTGCCCCTATTATGGAGATAATAGGTAAGAATGTTTGGCCAGCTATCATGTCTGGTACCATCCATCCAAATGATGTAGAGGTGGGAATCAGCAGAGGCCCCACGATACCATTTTATCCCGATACTTGAGTCACTTATTGTGATTTTAAGCATTTCGCGATGTGGTGAGTATTGCGATACAATATATTGCGATTTAACTGTTTAATGGCATTTTGTTTCCACAAAATTAAATTCAATCAAGAATTGTTTTGTCAAATAAGAGAAAATTCACAGTCTATTCATTTCACTTCAGTCTTTTTATTTCTCCACAATGGAGAGTCAAACCCACAGACTGATCAACAAAGTATTCAGTCAAACTGAACTGAAATCAAACATGTATGAACGACAACAACTGCACCTTTTTCTCAAATTTTCTTCAACTTTAAGCTTCACTGCTCTGAATTTTTTTTTAATTAAACTAACTTTGCAGCGTTATTTCAACAACTTCCCGACATGATATCCATGGTGCACATGGTGCCAATATGGTACCAGATTATTCCTGGAACGTGAGCTCTAGGCCCTCCGAAAAAATAAAATGGCGAAAAACACTGACTGCTGGAACGCTAAATATCTATACCTGGCAGCCATGAAGCGATACAATATTGCCATGCAAAATATTGCATCATTATGCTGTATCGACCCCCCCCCCCCCCCCATCTCTACGGACTGATATCTACAGGTGGAATGGATTTATTGAGCCAATTTAGGGAGCCAGCATATGATTGAGGGTCGCACGAAAAAAAATGCAGGACATGCAAGTTGTCAACTGAAACAACAACTAACTTTATCTAACAGCACCAGCATTGATGACAGAGTTTCCATGCATCTAGTAGCTTTCTACAATTACTTATTCCTAACCAGACAGATGCTTGTTAGGGGGCACAGTTTGACTTAGAAGCCGAGGAGTTTATTAGACACATAGATACACAATGTTAGCATGCAGTTACATCAAAGAAAAGATTACGGAAATGAATAACACTCTTCTTGCTGAACATCAACATGTTAGAGAATATTAGCATAGTGACTCTAGCATCCCATTCAAAGTGCTGCTGTGCTTCAGCTGGATACAGACATTTGTTTTACTGATGTACTACAACATATTATCATATATTAAGTATGAAATGTCAAAAATAAGTCCCAATCAAAAGCTTGAATAGCAGTTTTGTTTAAACATGTTCAAATTATTGTGAAATGAAACAGAGAAAAGCATAAAATCCTCCCATTTGTTGAAAAAGACAAAAACAGACACCTTAATGATTAGTCATCATCCGTACTGTTATCCATCTTTTAACTAATAACCAATAGTCAATTCACTGACTACTGGTTTTAGCACTTTTTTCTAGCACAATGGCAATTAACAATGTCCCCATTCTTCTTGCTAACAGGAATAAAGGACACACTGTTCAATTGAAGATGGTGCATTTACATGCATAGCAAACCCAACTAATAACAATTTATTGTATTTTGATGATATTTCACAATGCACTCATCCTGCCAAATTTGTGTTTAGTTCTGCAAGATCCCATTCTGTTACTGTCCACAAGTTTCCCCTCAAAAACTCCAGGTGAGTCAAGGTCCACTGCAGACCTCTTGCTGACTCCCTGTTGGTCTCACTGGCTGATCAAAGCCTTCTGCGACTGATGGCTCACACTGTGTATTCTTCTGACCTCATGGCTGATATTAACAAGCCCGGGAAACCACACTCCCACCGGCAGGAATGCCTGGCACACACTGTCTAAGTCTCCCACTGATCTCCCAGGTCCCCCAGCTGTATCAGCCACAGGTTAAGTGTTTTGGTCTGTCTGTGTTTAGCTGAAATGCAGGGGGTAAATATTTAGAGTGCTCTTAACTATGACAAAAGCACTCTAGTCATGGTTTCGGAAAAGGCATTAAAGAGAAACTCATTGAATCCTGTGAGTCACACTCGCCCTCGGGAAGCATTTGCTCGCCTTGAATGACTTGACAACACTTATTTGTCATGTATTTAGCACATGCAGGGTCACAAACAAGTGATATTGTATGCATGCATGTATGTGCATGCAGTGATCACTGAAGACAAGAGTTCAGGCACTCTGACACGACAGTAATGAGCCAACACAATCTCCTCACCCGTCATGCACATCCATCACTGACACTCGGGGAGCAGATTAGATGGACTGCATCCATCATCTGACAACACACACACACACTACTCCTGCAGGCTTTCTTCCAAGGAAACAAGATCTGGAGCACTCCATTTCCCTCCCCTACGCGTATATGTGAGTGTTTTTGTCAATTTGGACCGAGGTTGTTTGAGTGCGGAGTGCAGCTGTGGGCACAGCAGGGATTGTACCAGCGTGCCAGAGGGACACACTGAGGTGAGATCTGTGAACCGTGAAGAGTGATGCTGGGCACCCGAGCTCCTGTTGTTGGCATATCCCCACTTCAATTTACGACATGGCAAAACCAACCTCACCTACACACAAACAGAGATAGAGCCAAATACACATCACACCTGAGGACACCGGGAACAAGGTGCAGAAGAGACTAAACCCAGATCCCAGGACACGCAAGGTCAGCAGTTTCTTGGCAGCACAATTCATTTAAACAAGACTACAGAGAGAGCCACAGCAGAGGGATCTCATTATAGGGGTTAGCTTCAACATATCCCGCCTGCTAGTACTAATGGACTACTTGGGCTCCAAGCATTAGGTCTTTAAAGGGGGCTACGGGCACATTTCCGGTCTGAAATATGAGGCTCTTATGCCCCTGGAATTTCCAGTTTTCTCATAACATATAGCAACTGTTTGAAAGAAGAAAGGGAAATCTTTCCTATGCTTTAATCTGTGTCATGTCTTACAATCAGTCACGCTTATTCCTGAAGGGGACACACAGAATGGCTGCAGTGTTTCACAGGCAACAAAGGAAGCCGAATTAGTCATAAATTCAAGTGAAAACAGCTCGTTTCAAGCTCAGCTGTTTTATCTGTGACAGTGAGCAATTAGACTGAGCTTTTAATGTGAGCCTTAAATTAGTATATCAGCTCTACATTCACATTTTCCCACATTAAAGCTCAGAGTTGCTGGAAATCACCCACCCTAAACCCACATAAAGAAACGCACCACAATAGGTGGGTCTCTGAATGTGTTTTTAAAAAAAGAGATCAAACAGGTGGTTTTGTAATACGACCTATATGTGTTAAATGTAAATAACAGAATGCATGATTGTATATTTACAAAAAAATCTAAAGATAGAGGCCTTCATGAAAAAATTAAACACACCATTTTAACTAAATGCGTAGCATATTAAGACTGCATTCATTAAAAACGGCTTGAACAGACAATAGACAATATATAAAACCGTTAACTAATGCATTGGTCAAATGTTTTAAATCACAATAATATATAATTCATCAATGATTGAAGTTTTATTTGCTTTGCTGTTTTTGTTTGAATAAAATATAAGTTAATCGGATTGTATGCCCTCATTATACATACTGGCAAATATCATTTTACATAAATGACTTCTCTGAGAATGTCAATTTCCTGCTCATTTCTTGAAAAATGTTAATGACAGACGTTTGTCCAATAATGGCAAAGAGTCTCTCAACTTGTGCTGACAAATCAGATGGTTCCTGTCCTCCACATGTTTCCTTCTTTTCCCTCTGCTCTGTTATTCTTTTTTTCCCCCCACAGTCCGAATCTCAAGGGAGAAAAACATTCACCACTTCGGTTACAGCAGCCAAGCCCTCGTTTTTTTTTCATATTTAACCATCGTCACTTTTCAGGAAACCTTTTGTGGCTTCCACCTCACACGATATTGTTTCCATTTCTTCAGTCATAATACTCTTAGTTTTTTGTTTATATATATATATATATATATAAATAATGTGAGCTAATCAGGGGTTGCTATATTTATTATTTATTAGAATCAGAATCAGAAGTACTTTATCATTCCCCGGGGGGAAATTACTTTCTTTTTTTTTTTTTTTTTACTGTATTTTTTTTTTCTCTTTTTTTTTATTGGTGAAATGACGTAACAAACAGGTGTCATGTCACCCCGATTAATATAAATTTTATAAATTTGTTCCAATTCAATAACATAAGCACAATGATAAGCACAAAATTGTTCCCTGGTCATGAATCAGACAATAATTTCACATGTGCACATATTTAAGTAGGAACATTTCTGCACATGTTATAATGAATGGGAGTCATTGTCATTTGATATTAGCACATTTTTGAGCAGCGGACATTGACAGACAGCTCTCCATGATGAAATACGCTGATTGGCATATCATTGACCGTAGCTCTAATTAAATAGTAATCCCCTTTAACAGACAGCAACAGCTACTCAAATCTTTTCATCCCTCCGTGTCACCCAGAGGCATCCCCCTGTAACATAAAGCTCTCCCTCTCTGCCTCCACCCCTCTTTCTCTCCGCGCTGTTGAAAGTCAGAGTCCCTGAGAAGCTGGCAGTGGCTGTGGAGAGGCAGCTCACATTTCAAGACAAAGCCCGATCCTCTGTCAGAAAGGAGACACTTTCCAAACCGGGGCCTGCTATTTATCACCAAGAACCTGTTTTTCTGCCTGCTCCCCGTCTCACACCTCTGCCCTGGCGTAGCTGCCTGTTGGACAGGGAGAGACTGACGGGTTGTCGGGGGATCGAGCTCTTCGGAGCTTTACTGTTTCTGTGCACGGCTGAACAATGAGCAGATGCCACCTAAATTACCTCTACTCTGCCCGCTTTGCCCTGAGAATGATGCATTTTGTTGACAGTGCGGACAAAAAAAAAAATCTATTACACTGTGCGAAGGTATGCAAGGTGACGCGGACTTTGTTTGAGTTTCACACAAACAGAAAGAGAGCGGTCGAGCAGCTGTTGATAGCCACTGCGTCAGCACACTGTTGGTTTACTAAAGTTTGGATAAACTGTATTTTCTGGAGGAGACTTTTGCCTCTCGAAGCACAAAGAACACAAGAATTTACATCCTGAGAGTTATCAACATTGCAACAGTCCGGCTTTTGTCCGAGTAAACAGACAATGCGGAGCGGCTGGGGCTGTTTAGAGAAAAAGTGACAATTTGTCAGGATTTAAGACCTTGTTAAATACACAACATGGCAGCGGCTGGTTAAGATGGAGTTTCCTGTGTGAAATTACACGGTGCGGATAATCAGATAATGACCCTGTAAGGAGCAGATTTGCCTCGTTTAGAGGTGAGAGGTCATGTTATACACAAGTCCCAGTGTTTCAGGAGCTGAGGTTAAAACACATGTCTCGACCCTCCATCATAAAGCTCCGTCTCTGTCCGACGTGTTTGACACCGAGGTCAGGCTTATGACTACAGAGACTGTGGCTTAGAGGAGGGTCAGAATAGCCGTTTTCTAACATGCAGTAACAAAGAGCCACTGATCCCTGCAACTGAACTTCACTCTCAGTCAGAGGGCACACCCAGCTTTCCTGCGCTGCTATGAATCCATGAAAATACCTTTCTGACAAGTCTGCCACTTAAAGCTTAAATGAAGAAAAAATATCACAGCTCTGTAACCTAATACTCTGCTGTCTGCAGTAGCAAATACATTCTCCTCTGTAGCATTTAAAGTGCAAACCTCTTGAAAAATCAAACGGCTTCACTCAACCAACAACTTACAAGCTAAAGCAAACATTCAACATTCAGCGTAAAAAAATTCTACAGGTTGGTCAAAAAAATAGTTTTGTTTATTTTGCAGAGCGAGCGGTTATTTCATTTGGATTAGCATAGTTGGAATGCGGCCAATAGAAACAGCACACTTCAGCTCTGTCTCTTCAAATACTTTCAGTCAACCTATATTTCTGATTCATGCAGCCACCTGCTCGTCCCTATGCGTGTTAAACAAATTATCAGGAAAAGACATCACGAACAATGTACCTTAGTTTGTACTTGTACTAGCAATTATGCTTTAGATGAATTGATATTTGACACATTTATTGACAGAAAAATAGTCGTTAGCGCAGCCTTATTCAACAAGTTACTAGTTGTATTTTACCAGGGTATTAAAAGTAAAGCCACACTGATATATCAGTTGACAGATACTGGCCTGTCAATGGCATATCGGTGTATATGTTAGATTTATGCCGTCATGAAAACTTTTATGACACAATTTATAATGGTGTGATTTAGAAATAATAAGCTTTTTTTTTTTTTTTGAATAGTCAGCAATTGACTGACCCTGCACAGTAATAATGTTTATTTTATTCCCGTTTATTCCCTATTTTCTCAGGTTTTATGTATAGAATTGGCTGACAGTGTAATGCATAGTTTGTATAACATATAATAATAATAATAATAATATTTCATAAAGTTTTTTGTTTGAGAAAGTAGTAATAGGTGAGTGGAAAAAATCGATACAGCACAGTAGCTCGATATTTTGCGTGGCAATATGATACCGATTCATGGCCGCCAAGTATTGATATTTAGTGTTCCGCAACCGGCGGGCCGTCAGTAATATCGCCGTTATTTTTATAAAACTAGAAGATCTGAGGAACCTATTGGCACAATAACGCTGCAGTTAGGCTTTTTTATGTTTCATTCAAAAAAAATCCAGAGCAGTGAGGCTTAAAGTTGGGGAAAGTTTGACTGAAGTGAAATAAACAGACTGAGAATTTTCTCTTATTTGAAAAAACAATTCTTGATTGAATTTCCTTTTGTGGACACAAAATGCCATTAAACAGTTAAATCGCAATATATTGTATTGCAATACTCACCATATCGCAAAATGCTTAAAATCACAATAATATCAATACCCAAGTATCAGGATTAAATCGTATTGTGGGGCCTCTGCCGATTCCCACCTCTAGCTGGTATTGGTGTGAAATTGGTACACAATCCAAGTAAAAAGGTCTATTTTCATTCCAGCTCAAAAAATTACAATAGCTACAATATTCGATTAATCCTCCCCCCTCCCTAAAACCAGCATCAGTCTCAAAAATCAGTCATATCAGTCGGGCTCTAACTGAAAGCAGAAGAAAGGCAGAACTGAGCACACTTTAATATCGTTACTGCAATGTTCAACATTATCACATATTTTCCTCACATCATGCAGTCCCAGTTAACAGTCAGAGAATCTCTTGTTGTCTGTCCGAGGGCGTTAACGATGTTAACAACTGCAGAACATCTGATGAGACCATGTGCCAAAAATCACATGAAAAATATTAGCACTGAATTTTCTCCAGGATTCACTCACTCATCATTTCCACCGCACATGTATGTCGAAACGCTCTCATTGAACCGAGTAGAAAAGAACAGAGCCTCGAAGAGAAAAAAAACACAGGGGTTTCATTTACAAAGTGGAAAAATCAATGAAAGCCGCACTGAATAGCTTGAAGCTTCTTTGGGAACTGGTCTTCGTCATACAGTAATATTCCATCATAAAAACGCTGAAAATGGGCCATTGTTTATGGCATGCACTGAGCAGTCTGGCAACACTACATTTAACAAGATTTAAAACAAAAAAAAAAGCATTTTCACCAAATAAGAAGCATATGGTTTCACATTCAATTACAGCTATTTTCTCCCCGGCTCACTTTTAACAAGAACCACTTGTTCTCCGCCGCACAGCTTCTAGAGGAATCATCTTGCCGCACGGCTCAGTGTGACCTCAGGAACTAGCCACCTAAAAGCAGCCCTCATTCATAAAAACAGACCTTAAAGGGACATCAGACACACCACAAGATCCTGTACAGCGTTTTCCTTCCAGGCATATATACAGAAACAGTCATGTTGAAGACTGAGTCACTACGAGGGCAGTCAATCATCTCCGGCTCATAAAATCTGTAAAAATGGCAATGTGTAACCACTAAATTCAGCTGTCAACAATCTATAAACAATGCATGAGTGTCACTTTACAATTACTAAAATCGTTTTATTGAGAAATCTGAATAACTGGGTAAATTCCAGCATCTGAATTAATCTAATCTCAAATCTATGTTCTTCATACACTTGGCTTAATTCTCTGGAAAGCCAAAGCAGTATTAGCAGGACTCTGCACGCAACTTCTTCTATATGAATGGAGACTTATGGTGGTTTTAGCAATGCCGAGTAAAAACTGCAGGAGGCTGCAGGAACAGTTGTATTGTTTTAAGTTGGGCTGCTAAAATATTTAGTGGTTTCCTCTCTCTTTTTTAATTATAACATAAGCAATAACAGTAATAACACAAGAAAATAAACTCATGAAGTCCCTTGTAAAAAAAACAAATTAGTACCATAATTTATGATCCTGTAACCACAAAGCAGTTAAGTTAAGTTTACGACGGTGGCAGAAGGAGTAAATATGAAGCTTCACATCCTCACAGTTAAAGAAATGGCTGCCTGGAAGTTTCAGTGTACTTGTGTGTAAAAAGCCAGACAAAAAAAAAAAATCAGTCACCTCAAACCATCAGGCTGGGTTTTGCTGGGAACAGATACAGGCTGAGTGTTTTCTTAATAAATTAATCTGGGAGCTTGATAGGACTGGCCCTGGCTCTCACATCACTTGACCCATAGAGAAAATTAGATCAGGATCACAGGATTCAAGTTGGTGAGTGCCAGAAGAAGCTCTTTAGAGGCTTCACCTGACTGGACAACAGGGAGACTAACATCCTGGTCAGTTTCTCCCAAAGCACACACAGTCAATAATGGCACATTAACACTGCATGGTTTGAGTTCACTCATTTTATACAGTCTATGGTTTCACTCAACTCTGAATTCAGATTTTTGTCAACTCAACTGTAGTTGTACTAACTTATAATTTTACGTTGTAATAACTTTTAATCCTTACTTCTGCTAACTTCTGCAATGTGCTGAATTGGCACGATTGTAACACTGCTATGAATGTCAGCTAATGTTGCGACCACAATTTTGAGTTAGCTTTGATACGCTAATGGCTACTCTTGTAGCTGTAACAAGCAGCGCCGCTAGCATCAGTTAGCCGCTAGCATCAGTCAGCCACTAGCTTTCGCTAATGACCGAATTTCACCGCTTTCCAGCATTTCACAACAAAGAAATAAGAGTTAGCAGAACTATTGTCCCTTGTTTTGAACCCCAACTTAAAGATATAAGTAACAACAACTGACAAACTTGTTATTGAGCAGACAACTGGCTTCCTTTGTTGTGCTAACTTACATAATTGCCCTAAATGTCAATAATTTATATTTCCAAGTTTTACCAACTTAAATCACTGTTTTAGGCCAAAAAATACAAGTTGGCTTTTTTCCAGTGTATGTTGTACAATCGTTCAAAGTGTCACTTTGCAGTCAAATAATCCCGCCTATTGACAGACGATGGAATCCCCAGAGGGCCCACAATATGATTTAATCCTGATACTTGAGCCACGATACGATATCATTGTGATATTATTGTGATTTTAAGCATTTTGTGATATGGTGAGTATTGTGATACCATACATTATATTTGTTATATTATATTTAACTGTTTTATTGTATTTTCTGTACACAAAATTAAATTCAACCAAGAATTGTTTTGTCAAATAAGAGAAAATTCTCAGTCTATTTATCTCGCTTCAGTCTTTTTATTTTTCCACAATGCAGAGTCAAACCCACAGACTGACCAACAAATGATTGAGTCAAACTGAACTGAACTGATATCAAACATGTAGGGACGACAACAGTTGCAGCATTTTCTCAAACTTTATTCAACTTTAAGCTTCACTGCTCTGATTTTTTTTGATTGAAACATCAAAAAAATAGCCCAACTTTGCAGCATATTTTTTCGGCAACTTACCGACCAACACTATATCCAGGCAGCCATGAATCAATATAATATCGCAACACAAAATATTGATTGATACTATGCTATATCTATTTTTTCCCTCATCTCTAATTGACAGAGTACTCACTCTAGCAGAAAATGAAATAGTGGAGACTAGAACCTGGGGCCTGTTCAACAAATCGAGTTTACCAATTAAGCCAGGCTTTCATCTGTTAGTCTGACTCATATTTAGTTGAATCAGTTCCATTACTCAGTTTCAGTCAACTGAAAATGAGTCAGGATAATTGGTAAACTTGCTCTATGGACCAGGCCCCTGGTACCAAAAGTGAACCGTGCAGCGGAAATCAAGAATTACACATGCATGTCATCAGGGAGGTAATTAGCTCCACCACAGATTTAATGTTCAGTGTTTTTGCTCAAGGACAGTCCTGTTCCGATTGAAAATGCTCCCCTTGAGCAAAGCCAGCCCCTCTGTTCATCACTTCACAGCTGGAATGAGTTGTTGCATCGTATTCCCTTTGTAGAAAGTCTACACCTCTTGTTGAAAATGTAACCTTTAAGAAAGCCATGTATGAAAGGGTATCTGGAGCCAATGGATCCTTGGTGTGCCCCTGACCTTTAATCATTCATTACACTTTTAAAGCCGACAAGGTTGCGCTTAAGAGCTCACACTTCCATCTGTACACTGCAAAAAAGCCAACTTGTATTTTTTTGGCATAAAACAGTGATTTACGTTGGTAAAACTTGGAAATATAAATTATTGACATTTAGGGCAATAATGTAAATTAGCACAACAAAGGAAGCCAGTTGTCTGCTCAATAACAAGTTTGTGAGTTGTTGTTACTTATATCTTTAAGCTGGGGTTCACAACAAGGGACAATAGTTCTGCTAACTCTTATTTCTTTGTTGTGAAATGCTGGAAAGTGGTGAAATTCGGTCATTAGTGAAAGCTAGCGGCTAACTGACGCTAGTGGCTAACTGACGCTAGCGGCTAACTTACGCTAGCGGCTAACTGACGCTAGCGGTGCTGCTTGTTACAGCTACAAGAGTAGCCATTAATGTATCAATGCTAACTCAAAATTGTGGTTGCAACATTAGCTGAAATTTCATAGCGGCGTTAGAATCGTGTTGAGTTGACAAAAATCTGAATTCAGAGTTGAGCAAACTCAAAAACAAAATTTAAATTATTTAGTTTAATTGTCCAACTTGAAATTTTATTGAAGTTTGTTGCCTTGAAATTTTGAGTTCACCCAACTTTTCTTTTTTTGCAGTGTAGTGGCTTAAAAACCTGTTCACTTCGGAATCAGGTTAATGCTTGTTAAAAATCATTCTGCATTGAAACCTGAGCAGCTCTGTGGAGGGTAAGGGTGGGGGGTGACCTCAGCTCCTCTCTGAACCTCTAACCTCTGCCCTTCTCGGTCTGATGTCCTCCAGCTGCCCAAATTACCCATACTGCCGCCTGAAATTAAAGTCTTTATTAGGACATCTTTAGAGGACCACTGTCTGATTTTTATGGACTCGCCCACCAACCGCACAGCAAGTGCCATAAAAGTTACTTTGATATACAGTCTGCAGCCGGACATTTCCCTCCTCTGATTTCAAGCTGAAAAGGGCCAACTTATGGATGTAAATTCATGAAGTTTTGTAGTTTGGGAAATAGAAAAAACATCCTTTCCTGAGTTGAAACTCTTGGATGTAAAAAGTAAAACTTTATGCCTTCAAGTTAATTATCGTACCTTTATGTGCTTCCCAACCTTTCACAATATAAATATGAATCTCAGGCTTTATGATGATGCTGTCGTGGGTATTTTATGGTTGTAATAGTGAGCCAGATGTGGTTTCACTAAGCATAAAAACAAAAGCCAAATACACTTTTTCTTCCTTCCATAAACATTTACGCAATATAGTCAAATTTCCAAAGTAAACGAACCATTTACCAGAAATAAGGTACAAAGTAATGACTTGAGGAGATGCACAGACTTTAGAGAATCCCAAACGACAACCTCAAAGCAACACTGTTCTATAAAAATAACCAACGCGAGTGTGAGTTTGTGAATGTGAGTGTTTACTGAAGGAAACGGGGTGCTGGGGCCAACAGCTCTGGGAGGCTCGGGTCTTTAATACACTCAGCATATTCTGTGAACGCCTCTCACCGTTTCCTCGCGCTGGGGGAACTCGCTCATGTTTAATGCCTTTTGAACAGCCACAGAGTTTCAGAAAGAGTTACAGTGCCAGAAAAAAAGAGAGATCAAACAAAAGAGGGAGTGGCGGAGGAAAAGCTGCAGGACATCCAGCTCTTTCTCTTGTAGGAGATGAGAAACATTTGTGCGGCTGTCTATGAATAGCAGGGCTTGTTTAATTCATGACGAGCTTCTTTTCCTGCCGAGATGTCCGTCAAATTCAAACCCAGCTGGCTGGAAATCTGGAGACTTGGGCCCTGATGTAAGAATAACTTCTGCTTTCATCAGAATGCAGTGATGTTCTCACACTTTCAGTTTTAATTGAATCGAATCAAAGCGTAACAGCTTTTCAAACCGATTACTTTAAAGAAAAGGTGCGGCCCTTTAGGTGCAGTATTAATCACTTTTAATAAGCCACGGTTCATTTCCACTAGGGCTGGGCAATATGGCCCTAAAGGAATATCACGATATTTCAGGCTATTTTTGCGGTAACGATATTCTTGACGATATTAGGAAATACTTAAAAAGATATAGAAAATATGATTTTTTTTAGTCTGTATAAATAATAAAAAATTTTAAATGTAGTTTGAAGTGCAAATCTCAACAGTTGCCAAATACAAAAACGTTTACTCTTGACTCTTGAGTATGAGCAAATAATAAAAAAAAAAACATTTAGGGGTTCCGGGGGCATATTTTAATGAAATTTTGTAAAGGAGAATAAAGGTTCTTGTATGTTTCATTTAAGGCATCTTATTTTGACAGTCTTCTTGTAAATTCTGTGGTGGAGTCTCTTAACACACTGTGCTCTTATTTTGAAAGCTGCATGTGTTTAGCTACAGGGAGTAAGTAGCTTTTTGTGATTAAAACAACTTTTACCACTATGTCAGCTAAATGTTGCGACCACAATTTTGAGTTAGCTTTGATATGCTAATGGCTACTCTTGTAGCTGTAACAAGCAGCGCCGCTAGCATCAGTTAGCCGCTAGCATCAGTTAGCCGCTAGCATCAGTTAGCCACTAGCTTTCGCTAATGACCGAATTTCACCGCTTTCCCGCATTTCACAACAAAGAAATAAGAGTTAGCAGAACTATTGTCCCTTGTTGTGAACCCCAACTTAAAGATATAAGTAACAACAACTCACCAACTTGTTTTTGAGCAGACCACTGGTTTCCTTTGTTGTGCTAACTTACATAATTGCCCTAAATGTCAATGATTTATATTTCCAAGTTTTACCAACTTAAATCACTGTTTTAGGCCAAAAAAACAGTCAACACGTGACCGGGAAACACTACAGCTGTCATATGACACATTATGAGTCGTGCATGTGAGGATCGCTGCAAGGAGAATTTGATTGTCACTCAACCCACATACAGTTCCAACATGACATTTCTTTCAAAAGCAGCCAGGAAGGCTTTTCTACCCTTTGTTACATGCAAGTGTGAAGCGCCTGCTGTTCCACAATCAGACGGTGGTTTTCTCCCCGTCAAAGCGCGCCAGCAGTCCATGCGAATGTTCAAAGTGTGCGAGGGAGGAATAGAAAAGAAGAGTGAGGAAGCGAGAGCAAAGAGAGGTGCACCCGGGGCTCGTGTGTCATCTGACCTCATTTTAAGATGGACCTGTGAGGTTGTAGGGAAGGCAGGGGTGTAGCTTTCACTGCAACCTTTTCTTTTGCTTCCTAGCGAATGACAGGACGGGAGGGCACACACAAAGGCAGAGTAAGACGTCTGCCTGGAAACCATCCACCGGGAGATGAAAGAGCTCCGGTGAAGTCATGGTGTAAAAACGCAACACAGCTTCATGTCTGAATAATAGCAGAGAGCATTTGCCAAAAAAAAAGGAAAGAAAGCATGAGATACAGATAGGGGGAGAATGGTTCGAAGCTTCATTCATAACGTTGACAATCCAGTTTTAAAGTCAACATTCGAATGCTGCGCAGCTTCTTTTTCACATTTTTTTTATTTCAGTTCAGTTGCAGACAAAGATTAGGCGACACTAATTAACTCCACCAAGGTTTTTGGTTTGTTTGTTTGTGTGTTTGTCAGCAGAATTACAGAAAAACTACTAGCCCAATTTCTATAAAACTTGGTGTAATGATGTAGCATTGGCCAAGGAAGAACACCTTACATTTTTAAGTGAATTCAAATTTTAGATACACAAATTATTGAAGATTTTTGTGAACATTGTATGATAGGGCATTTTTGCTGCATTCATGTGCTGTTGGAATAATAAGAATTATACGTTTTTCGATCATATTTTATGGCTCACCTGATCCGTTTCCTTTGCTCCTTCATGTTATACAGTCATGGAAAAAATTATTAGACCACCCTTTTCTTCAATTCCTTGTCCATTTTAATGCCTGGTACAACTAAAGGTACATTTGTTTGGACAAATATAAGGATAACAACAACAATAGCTCATAAAGGTTTAATTTAAGAGCTGATATCTAGCCATTTCCCATGGTTAACTTGATAATGTTTTTGCTTATTATCAAGAAAACCATGGAAAATGGCTAGATGTCAGCTCTTACATTAAAACTCTTATGAGCCATTGTTGTTGTTATCCTTATATTTGTCCAAACAAATGTACCTTTAGTTGTACAAGACATTGAAATGGACAAGGAATTGAAGCAAACAAGGGTGGTCTGATCATTTTTTCCATGACTGTATCTAATCAAAACAAGAGAAACATGTGTATCATATATATAATTTCCTATATCACTTATATGATGATGTCAAAAAAGGCAACAGTCAAACGTCATATAACATAATAATAATAATAATAACTGAACCCCAAACCCCAGAGTCTTTACCAATCATAATGTATTTCATATAGACTACTTATTTATTGAATTACCTTTAAAACATGCTATATCCTGATATGTATCGTTACTGAGATATGAAATGGCCGATATCTGGATAGAACATTTTGACAATATTGCCTGGTCCTAGTACATCCCTAGACACAGAAATGGTTTGGCCTATTTCTGCACAACGTCATTGTCTCATCTGTAACAGAGCGGCTTTGCATTTTCTCATGCAGCAGTGAACTCACTACACATTTTATCCCTGGACGATGCATCACCAGTCGTGCGTAAGAATGAGACAGAGAAAGCAAAATGAATAAAAAAAAGGAGTGAAGTGTGTGTCTAATTTAATAGTGCAGAATGCATGGCTATATAGTTGCACTGACCCGACTCAACACACACATAAAGCATCAGGTCTGCTTTGTATCAATGATGATGCATACCAGGACAAATGGAGCCCTCGCTATAAACATACAGACAGATAGGGACCCACAGGTGCACAAGCCCCATGGCACCAATGCACATGGCGTCAGTCTGCGTTTACATATTTTTTAAATACCAGAGGCAGTGAAAGCCCCGTGTGTTCTGCAGCACAAGGCCCCCCATCTGCACCACAGGAAGTCTGAGCCAAACAGCCGTCGGCCCTCTCTGACCAAGGCTGTTGTCCAGGTCCTCAGGGAGACCACAGCCTTTACCCTCCATCCTGTGACCACACACACACACACACACACAGACACACAACTGAGACCCCCACAGGCCACATGGTCAACAGGGAGGAAAGACAGAATCGTGGCCTGCTGTCTGGGTCCTAACCTGGATGCGGACACAAAGCGGTGGTGATAGCTGTGGCGTGGAACAGGGAGGACGCTGCGAAGATCCTCATCCGCTTTGACGTAACGCCGGGAGGAAACAAACAACAAAATATCTGCTTCCTCTGGCACAGACCGGGGAGCAGGGGACCATTGTCAATTGTCAGACACAACACGGGCATTTCTATCCGTCGTCACCTCGGCAGATAAGGACAGGAAACACTGTCCTGTGCTCCCCAATCAACCAGGCGGTGATAGCAGGCTGCACCTGCACAGAGCAGCCCATTGTAGTGGTGTGTATTCTTTTTGTATTATTTTGGTGTGTTTGTCCTCTGTGGAGATTGTACAATGTGGAGTTTTTGAGGGGAAAAATATATGATATTGTTGACTGAGGCTGGTAATAACTGATAGTGATAACAATGACTGGAGAAGGGTTCATCTCACTCATAAAAAAACTGAAACTGAAGGCAAACGTGGGCAGGACTAATTCATTGATTTTATGTTGATTTTATGATTTTTTGTTTTTATTGTATTCATGCATATTTTATTTTGTGTGGGCAGCACATTTTACATTTTATTTTATTTATTTTTATCCCAATTTTAATTTATTTTATCTTATTGCATCTTACTGTTCTATTGTTTACTACATCTCTTTGTATTGTGTTATGTATTTATTGCTTGTGCAGCACTTTGGAAACCTTGTGTTTGCTAAAATTGTGCTATATAAATAAAGGGATTGGATTGGATACTTGCCACAATAATCAATGTACAGTTTTTTCAGCGTTGTTCAGACAAAGCAAGAGCTTGGATGCCGTCACTTTGAGCTATGGGAAATTTGATAAGCAATTTATCAAGAAAATGATGAACAGCTGCGGCTCTATTAGGCTTATTACACTAAATATTATAGTTCATTAGAACCTAGTTATTATTTCCGATGTTATTTAAGGTGCTCTTTAATGCATGGCGGGTTTTCTTCACTGTAATGGTACAAAGTTATCTGAAAATGTGCCCACTTAAAAGAAATGTGCAGATTGCAGCCATAGACAGAATATGAACAATGCACTCAAGTGATATCATCTCAGAAAAATGCTTACTACTGATTTATTGTGCCACACATCATTTCAGTCTCCATAATAACAGCAGCTACAGTAGTGTGGAAGGATGGAGGGAATAATTGAAGACAAACAGGAAGCACCTTCCTGCAGCAGATGTTACAGGACTAACCTGTGACCTCTGGTTCACTGGTGAAAACAAACACACAAACACACAGACCGACAGGGCAACTCGCTGTAAAACATGAAAAAAATAAAAACTTTTGGAGGCATTTTGGTCAGAAATGTGTGCAGAAAAATAAACCAGAGTCCTGATGCTGAGGGAAGAAGAAGACAACGGCTTATTTATGCCGATGGGATGGGAACAAGAAAGATCCTGTGAGTTATTATAAAGAATTTTCTCAATCTCAAAAAATAAAAAAATAAAAAAAATCTCAAAATATTACTTACACCATCGATTGCTTAAAAGGTGGGCATCAAATTCAGAATGTACCCATACAAAAGTTTATTAGTTAGAACATTAAATATACTGTATTTGTAGAGTATATTCAATTGAATATGTAATGTGTCAAAAAGAAATAGCTAACTGTTGCATTCTGATTTTCAACTTTTTGGGAATTTGAGTTGATTCTCAAAATAATGACATAGTATCTCCTAACTGTGACATAGTATTTCAAATGACTTGGTACCTCAAAATAATGACATAATATTTAAAAAATAATGACATGTCAAAATAATGACGTAATCATTTAAAAAATAATGAGATAATATGTCAAAATAAGGACATAATATTTCCAAAATAATTACATAATATTATAAAATAATGACATAATATTTAAAAAATAATGACAGTATTTCAAAAATAATTACAGTTTCTGGAAAGAGTGACAAAATAATAGGACTCAGTATCCTTTGGGAAAGTTTCTCATTACTGTGAGTTATCGTCTTCATTAGATCATATTTATTTTACTGGCAGAAAGGGGCTTCCATAGATTAGAAAGAGAGAAAAATAGTATGTTTGGATAAAAACAACATCCCCACAATGTCTGTCTGTTGGAATTTAGCACAACTGTGGCTCATTTCAGCTCCCTTCCCATCAGGAGAATCACTTCTCAAACACAGAGCAAAGAGGTGCAGTTTTACTAAAAGCTCTTCATGTAGCAAACCCACTCAGTCTGCGCCTGCCGTGCCATCCCACTGTCAGAAATGATTTTGAAAGAACACTGAAGTTTGGTTTTGAACGCAGACTCGGAGGGAGGTTCAGATAGAGGACAGCAGAAAGGAGGACGGGGCTTTAAAGGGATTCAGTGGTTGGCATAGTTTGTGAAACTGGAACGAACCAAGTGAAAGGGAGCAGAGGAAGGTGAAATAGAGTGCGAGTACAGCAGCGAAGAGAGGAAACTATGAATCTGGGGAGGCTGGTGAGCTTGTTTGACATAATTAAAACCACAGAAAATAACAACGCTGGCTCTGTAATGAGCTTCCCTCTCTGCTGCGGTAATTACTGTCTACTAATGCAGAACAATGCTGACCATAATGTGCTAATGCCGCTGCGCGTACTGGCTGCAGGAGTGGAGACGTATAATCGTCGAACATGGCTGGGTAACAGACCTCGGGTCAGCAGAGGCTTCAGTGGCCGATTATGTAGTCAATAAATTAATCTACTGAATGACTGGCTTTACTGTTACAGGCTGATGACAGAGCAAACAGCACAAACATGTACAACTGTGAAAAAGAGCCGACAACAGAGGAAACGATAAATCCACTTTCAGACATTTTCACTCTGTTAACAAGTACATTGTGACATATACTGTGAACAGCCCACACAGCTCAGCGCCACTGCAAGGTGCAATGCTTTAATCCTGGTTTGATGTGTCTAGAGAGCAGAAACTGTGAATAAATGAACGACTGAATGACTCTCTGGGTGCTCGTCTACAGACAAAAGTAGCTGTTGGAGATGTATATTCAAGTTCTGGCCCATTTTATTGTTTGACTTTCTAGTTTTTCTTATTCTTCCAGTAAGGCTCAAATAGGCTACTTCTATTATATCATATTGAAGTATGTGACGAAAAGAAAAAAAACAAGATTATATACACTACCGGTCAAAAGTTTTAGAACACCCCAATTTTTCCATTCATCATGTCTTTGTAAGTCATTTTGTGTCTTTTTTTGGTCATTTTGTGTCTTTTTTTAGTCCTTTAGTTCAACATAAAATGTGATTTTGAATCTTTTTTTTAACTTTCAAAACACTATCATGCTCAATAAAGAATTTTAAATGTTGCAAATGTGCATTAATTTCAGAGTACACTGAGACATTAAACTGCATCATTTTCAATTAAACTCTGGAAAAGTTGGTGTGTTCTAAAACTTTTTCACCAGTAGTGTATACTTCACTATAGTTGCTAAAAAAAGGCAGCTACCACTACACTTGTTTGGAAAACAGCAATATGGGGCACTGAGTTTGATTAATTTACTGTTTATCATACCACAAATGAGACAAGAGCTAGTTTGCGAGTACTCTGCGGTCCCTTGGCGTCACTCCCGCCACAAGGGGACTGTTTCCTTGGGAGGAGAGTGGATGGCTCCAGAGACAGGCCTTCAGTTAGCGGCTGTGGCGACTTAAATTAGGCCAGCTCAAACCCCAGCACCAGGGTTCTGATCCTGGACTGCACCGACTCCTTGCAGGATCAGTAAAATTTCCAGCAAAGTAGCATCCTAGCAGCGAGAAGTAAGGCTGCGCTAGTTGGCTTATTCTTGTGTTGTTGCTTTGGTCTGGATCTGTGAGATAACTAAACCCCATTCAAATAAATAGACATGTGGAAATAAAAATGACTAAATATTTCCAAAATGGGAAACTATTTATATGCTTAAATACAGTGCCATTCAAAACTATTTTCTGTGTTGAACTTTGAGCTTGCACTGAAATACTTGATTCAGACTGATCAAGATTCACAGTATTTCAGAGTATCCCTGTTACACTTTAGTTTGTTTTCTTCAGAAATCTATAATCCAGCCATCCCCCAAAATATCTCTGAGGTATGTTTTCTTCATCCAAGCATTTCCTTCAGGGACAATTTCAAAGAAACCCATTTCACGAAATATTGCTGTTGTGATGGGAAATTCTTCTTTGTGAGAACAACTGAAAATATACAACTGTGTCCTCCAAAGCCTGGGAGAACACCAGCGCTTGTATGGCTCTTGGTTCACATCCAAAATGCATGAGCGCCGATTCAAAGGAACCGGAAAGCTCTAAAACATTCACAGGCTCCCTGCGCCAAGAGCCGATGAAGCCACCAGCTTAAGTCATACATTATGCTGGCTCCGTCCGTCGTACGGAGTAAATCCATGCTCCGCAGGTTTAGTCAGGTACCAGGACCGGGAGGTTAACGCTGCACAGGCTGCCATGGAGACAGATCTGGCCTTTGAGCTCAGCTGCAGCCCGCAGCAAAAAGGGTAAAAACACAGCGGAATGAAAAGCTCCGCCAAGCACAACAGAGAGCGAGTAAAACTGGACGATGCGGTAAATCAGCGCTGATACGAGGACATGCAAACTGGAGGTAAATATATTCTCTCCAAACAACAACTGGCCCTCTGTGGGGTCAGTTGTAGCCAGCTGACCCCATTCATTACAAGATCAAACACAGTTGAAGGCCCTTCCCATTAAACACCAGTGGGCTTTTCAGCCTGTTTAAACCTGCTGGTGTGTCTGGGAGGAGCTGAGAGCTGATTGAGAGCTGCCTGATGTCACTCTGCCTGTGGGCCGTTGCTATGATGAGTTCATTCAGCCCCGGGACACAAAGAGTTAATGGCTGCTTGGATTATGCAATGGCATGCCAGACGCCTTTCTCCTCTCCTGCCCCGTTTTCTCCCCCACCCTCCGCTTCAAACGGGGCTGACGCCAAATTAGGCATTCCTGCACGTTTCGATCAGATGCATTTGAATGCGACGGCGGCGCTCCGCATGCTTTGACACCCACACAGGAACAAAACAGGGATTTTGTTTCACTCTGAAGGCGAGAAAGCTCCCCCTCGGTGGGGCCTCACACCTGACCTGCGGGGGGGAAAGTTGTCGTAAGGATTTACAACTGTCGGAGTGGGTTGTATCTGCAGCGTCAAACCAATAAAAACATCTGTATTCATCATTTTCTAAGTGAACATGCAACCGCAGGTTATCGCTAATGACAGATAAGTGGTTCGGCAACAGCAGATTAGACGGAGTCGGGGTCAAAGATGGTCAGGAAATGTCAGCAACTGCATCTGATAAGAGACAATAATGTCATTACTGAAAGATCACTGAATTTCCTTATAACCAAGAGGTTACATTTTGGGCCTGGTTTGTCTGTTTGTTTGTCTGCAGGATTACTGAAAGATTACTGGCCTGATTTTCATGAAACTTGGTGGGTGAGTGTAGCATGAGTCAATTTAGCACCCATTACATTTTGAAGAGGATCTGAATCATGGGGCAGGGCATTTGTGCTGCATTCAGAATAATCAGTTGCTGGCTGGGAAAATTCATGTGAACACACTCAAGTCCGAATGTAAACACTGTGAGACAGGATGGGTCTTGGTGGAGGTCTGTGCCCTCCGAGTGCCTTTTTAGTTCAAGCTTAAAATAGAATGAGCCCAACAGGTTCTTCTTAATAAAATGCAACCAGGAACTTTAGTACTTTTTCCATTTCCATATGTTGACTTTTCATACAAGGATAATATTGGTCTGATCTTTACAGATTTGGTCTGATTGACTTTGGGTCGTTTTCAAATTAGGCCTTTTTCCATTTTATCCATGTCTTTATGTCATGATTTTGGACCAATAAAGATTCAGAATTCCAGCTTAAACCTTGAAAATGTTGACTTAAATGTAGCAAAATAAGACATTTAATAAATAAATCTTAAAACATGTACAATGGGGTAACGTCTATAAAATGTCATAAAAAAGTTTTTTAAAAATGTCTGAATTAAATTCCCCAAAGCCCAAGGAGACTCTGGATTATTTGTCTGGCCAAGGTTCCAAAACCTAAAGATAAGCATCAACTCCTCTTATCTGAGAAACTGGAAACTCATAAAAGTTTGGAAACTTTTGCTTAAAAAAATAAAATAAATAAATATCAAAACAACTGCAGATTAATGTGTCGATTTACAATTAACAAGCTAATGATTGCGGCTCTTAATCACCTCTGCGTGCTGTTTGAATGATGATGTTTTTCATAAACATGAAAAACAAATGTTGAAATTGGGATCATTTGTGTTTTGCAATGCTCAGAAGTGATTTTCAGGTCTTGTGTCTGGATATTAATTACAAGTTCTTCTAGCAAGCTTTCTCACTGAAGCATGGCAGCAAGTAATTGGAAACACCGCAGAACAAAAAAAACTCTTCTGAGCAAAACACAACAAAGTCAGCAGCAGCAGCAGCAGTGGGTCGGGGTGCAGGCTAACCGCTCCTCCAGCCCAGACAGGAGACAGAGCTGTGCAGGCAGGCACCGAGTCAATAAACAACAGAGATCCCTCCAGACAAGACTGGCAACCATGAGGGGCAACATACCGGCTAAGAGGGGAAAGAAGGAAAAAGAGACGGAGATCTACGAGGCCTGAGTCCAATCACAACCACAGGGTCCAGCAGCAGAGCCAGCAAAACCACCGACACATGAGCCAACATGCAAACACTCATACACACAGCAGCTCAAGTACATGGGTCATTAGGTGCAGTAATCATTTAGAGCGAGCAGCTCGGCTCTCGCTGTCTTTTGTTTATTTGCTCGTATTGATGATGAGGAGCCGCAGAGGGCAGTGGTCATTACAAGCTGTGGTTATTTTCTAGTCCGAGCAAGCAAACATCAGGGAGAATGCATGCACGCCTGCACAATCAGCAGGTACTCTTATACACGCACATACCGAATATTTAATGTTGCAGCTCGGGAAATATTAGCCGACAACATCTTATGAGCCATCATAACCATCTTTCTTTCATTAATCTCTGCCTTTTGCTGGCAGGAGTGTCTTTTTTGGCAACCACTGATCCATAACTTCAAAATGATTTAACCCATTGAAGCCTGGACAGCGGATACATCATTTTGTAGTATTTGTATAAGCTCTCAAATACTTTTTGAATTTCATTTCTATCTGCTACAGAGGCTGAAAAATCAATTATTTAGTAGAAGCGTTGACACTTCTGTTGAATTTCCAGAAAAACTTCAGGTTTTAGGGGCTTATTTTAAAATCGCCCAGAGGTTTTACAGGCGTTTCAGGCCTCAATGGGTTAAATCAACACATTTTAGAAACACCAGCAAAAGAATAGATATAAAACTAAGCTAGAGTAATGCATTTTTTGTCCACCAATTCACTTTAGTCATGAGGAGAATAAGTGTAGCAAGGACAAGAAAAATGTATTTTCAAATCCCTATTCGTGCAGCCTTGCTCCCCTCTGCTGCATAAAAGAAAAGATGAGATGAGGGTGAAGGCATCAAGGTTACATGTATCTGTCAAATAGGACGTCTTTGCTTGTGTTATTTGAAATTTGGAGACAGTGAAAGTATGTACATTTAAAGTGTGCATGTTTTTAATTTAGCCTGACATGTATCTTCACTAGAGGCTCCTTTCATCCTCACTCCTCATCCAGATCTACAAAGATGGCAGCCCTGTATCAGTTTAAGGGTCATGGCCTAGAGGACAGGGAACAGAGGAGACACGGTTGCAGCAAATTAGAACTGCCAAGGACCCCAAATCTGAGATGTTGGCTAGTCATGATTGTAACCTCTGACGGAGAGCAAGAAGATCCTCCCCCTGGGAGAAGAGCCCTCTGCAATGAGTGCAAACTGCACATACCAACTGGGTGGAAAAGAGGATTCTCAAGTTCAAAAGGCTTCACCTAAACCTGAACAAACACAGTCTGATAAATGACCAGAAACTAGAGCCATGGAAGACCTTGGGAATTCCTCCCCCAGCCTCTCAACTTGTGCTACCAGTCAAACTCTCTCTGATGTGCACAAATACACACGGAGAGCCAGATCTTATTATTCTGCTCTATTCATCACTCTTTTTTCTGCTCGATGCTTTGTTTTATTGTCACGCTCGTCTCAGCTCACAGCTACAGCTAGCTTTGAAAATCCTTGAAACCGCTTGGATAAATCATAATAATGGCCAGATATGTATAAACCCACATACAGTGAAGGTCTACAGGGGGCTTTAAAACAGAACTTTCATTGCCTCTTTAAAGGGCTACATGCATGTTGTCTTACAGCATTTCCACATACAGGGGAAGTCAAATGGCGCTACACCTTATTATATGAACTAATGGAACACAACACCACAAACCAGGGCTGGGTAATCTCGTTGAAATCCATATTAATTGAACATTTCACAAAAATCGGAGTTTGCATGTTCTCCCCGTGTCAGCGTGGGTTCTCACCGGGTACTCCGGCTTCCTCCCACAGTCCAAAACATGCACTTAGGTTTAATTGGTGACTCTAAATTGCCCATAGGTGTGAATGAGAGTGTGATTGTCTGTCTCTATGTGTTAGCCCTGCGATAGTCTGGCGTCCTGTCCAGGGTGTACCCCGCCTCTCGCCCAATGACAGCTGGGATAGGCTCCAGCCCCCCGCGACCCGATTGCGGATAAGCGGTTAATGGTAATGAATGAACGAATGAATTTCACAAAAATCAGTATGTTAAGAATAAAGCTAAACTGGTAACCTGGACGTTGTGGGTCCATCATATCAAATGGCTGTTTAGTCTACTTAAAACAAACTCTGGTGCCTTTTGTCGGATAGTCCGTTTGATTTTTGCTGGTGTGAATGCTTAAACGAATTCTGTTGGGATCCAAAGAACCGAACTCTGATCTGCAAAAAATGGCGGTCTTGGTTAGCTTCCAAGTGTACCAGAGTCCGTTTGATGCAGGTGAGAACGCAGTCCGAACCAAGGGAATGAAGCGAACCAAAACACATTGCAATCATGGGTTGAATTTGTGCAGAAATTTGACAATCAACATCGAGCGAGGTCGTAGCAGGCTTGAAAAATGTCTCATGGACTGACGTGGTCTAATGGTGAAGTAAAAGCCTTTATTGAAATATGGTCAGGTAACATAGTTGCTTTTGGCCACAAACAAAAACAACAAAGTCTTCAAAATTATTAGCAGCAGATTGGTGGCTAATGGATTCAATCACACAGCGGATCAATACCACCTACAAGTGAAAAAACTCAGACAGCCATACATTAAAGTCTGCTTTGAAAAAGTGGCAGCCTTTCCCTCACATCCTCTGTCCAACAGATGAAGGACAGCATCAACAGTGGGACATTTGTTTACAATGCTCGGTGCGCTTGATAAAGCACAGTGGGGAAGCAAACCAAACCAAATGGAAACAGACTCTATATATGAAAGCAACCTTAGCTGCAATGATGTGCACAGCTGTTCATATATAATCCATATATGAATGAATATATGTATCCATATACATTATTCCCTGCAGCACTATAGTGAGATAATAATCATCAGATGGTGTGGTGGAAATAATAAGGCAACAGGACCCAGAACAAAAAGTCTGATACTTGTGTTTAAAAAAAAAGAATCATCTTTAAATTGTCTTATATGATTAGACTATAATAATGTTCGAATACGGTATTATCGCTTTTCTGCATCAACAGCTTTGCACGAAATCTATAAAGTACTAATCTCATGCCATGTTCTGTATTATAATCCACAAAACGATCTCATGACTGCTGTCCACCACCGGATTGTAAACCAATGTCCCCATTGTAAACAGACAGATTTCACCTTGCACAATTTTTTCCTGTGTTTATTAAGGCATCATCCTTTCATCTCCTCTGAATCTCTGTATTGAGAGAATCAGGACCAGTGTGCAGCCAAACAGCCTCCGGGCACAGCAGGGTTAATAAGAGCCAAGCGTATGGATTTGAAAATAAAGCAGCGGCAGGTGGGTGCGCCAACAGAATATCCAGAAATAAGCCCTTGCGGTATCTGCTGCAGATTGGCTTTATGAACCTCCTGACAGAAAATGGAACCACCGCTGAGTAAAAACACTGGTCGATTCGCTTCTCCACATCACTGACTTCCTGTAGCATTTATGTTTCTTGGCAAAACATCACCCCTTTGTTGACAGAGCAACAAATCCATTACACAAACCCAATAATACACATTGTGGTTTAGCTTCTCCTGCAGATAGAAGTAACAGCGTCTTGTTTTACAGCGGGTTATGGAAGCCGGAGAGAAGATACAAGTCAATAATGTCTGCACTCCCTATTGAATTGCTTTGAGAAATTTGACTGCACACCTCTAAATCATCATGAGTTGAATATTAGTTTTTCCACAGGCATCCAAATTATTCATGCGCCAGGAGAGTCTGAAATGCAGATCTTCTCCAGCTGCACCATGAGAGAGAGATCAAAGGGGGGGGTCTGAGAGGAGAGGAGAGTGTGTGAGGATGTTTCTTAAACATTTCACATCTATCTCAGCTGCTCGGCAATAGGCCCAGCCATTTCTTCACATAAATACTTCAGGAATGTGATTGCCTTGATGAAGCAGGAGGAGGAATAGGGATGAAAATGGGAAAAAAACAACACAAGATGAAGAAGGGAAAGGTGGGCGGATGCTGCATTAACATGGACATTAACTCCATAAGTGGCTTTCATCTACTTAGAAAGGCTGCAAATGCACTGGGCTGGTCAGCTACAAATAGAAACCAGATCAAGATAGAGAAAGAGTGGAACAGAAAACAGAGCCATTACTGTAAACTAAAAATAAAAAAAGATCTCTGCAAATATTTAACCACACTGGCTAGATCCTGCAGATCAGACAAGCCCGCTTGAAGCATGGCGTGTTTGGTGTGGACAGCTTCATGTGGGAATAAAAAACACCACGTCTCATTCGGAACCATTTGTGGCCCTTTGCAGTGCTTCGACTCATTCAGAGAAGCCTTTTAAAAATAGGACATTTCTACAACGCGAGGCTGCTGTCATGACAGTACCTGGCTTGGCTCTATTCATGAATGTTATAAACACAAACCCGTAGCAGCCTCCGTCTCCCCTGCTGCCTGCACACAGAGGACACATTCATCCCAAAGTGGGCACCATGAGGAGACAGGAGGGGGGCCGACAGACACTTCAACTTAAAGGAATTTTTCAGCCACTCTGACTATCACGGCCGTGTTGAAGGAACAGGCAAACACAATCTGTGCTGGTCTGCGTTTCAGTCTACATGTGGAGATCAGATAAAACTGACTCCGTTTTGACATGATGAGCGGTGAGTTAATGAGCCTGATCTCTGGCAGGATAAGAGCATTCCTTACACAAACTAGGAAGGATCCTTTCTCGGCTTTCTTCTCACTCCGCAGCCGAGGTTATGAACTTTTTAAAAGGCTTCGACAATGTGGGGGGTGGCGTTGCGTCATGTTAATTTCTCTTTTGGATAACACTCAGAAGGCAGAAGCTGCTCTCCACCCGTGCATATGAATGGCACCCATGAAAGCATGCCATGCAGGGGCTCAGAGAGGCACTTCCAACATGCAAACAGAGTTATGAATATGATAATCAGAAATGGCGTATCCAATGTGTTGTGTGAGGATGGAAGTATCCTCCTGGGAATACATAATGACATGGCAGAGCTGCCTTCAGTGATAAGAAAACTACCATTCCTCCGCTCCAGATAATGCATTTAATTACTGTGTAACTAATGTAATAAGTAAACAGACATGTTGTTTGCATGTGAATATTTTTTCTCTTTTGTAGTCGAAATCCTAAGGATGAAAAATCTATCATTTTAAAAAAAGGCAGAAGCTTGTGTTTTCTTTTCCCCAAACTGGGGTTAATGGGGGAGGGGGAGGGGTGCCCCCCTTCCTCTACAGCCCCCAAACAAAATGTAATTTAAAGTTTTAAATTGGAACCTTAAAAGAAAGCGGTTTTCTGGAGTAAGGAGTGAGAAAGTGAGCTTTAATTGCGACTTTCACTCTCTGCTGTTTTATCTCCCACAGTGCAGTCGGTAAGCCAGAAGAACCAAACTCACCCCAAAACAGCAAATCCTTAAGAAAAACATGGAGGTCAATGTCGGGGTCCGCCACAATGAGCGTCCTTAATTTGAATGTTTTCTGAATGTTTTCTTGTTTTACAGCTTCTGAATGAATCTCACTAAACAGAAATGTGTGTGTGCTGTGTGTTTGGCTTGTACAGGAGCTGGTTACCAACCTTGGAGGCAGATAATAGCGACGGCGTACATCGTCTCCACCGGTGGTTTTCTCCTGTTCGGCGCCGCGGGGTTCCTCCTGCCTTCCCTCCGCCGGGTCTCGCTCTCTCCTGCTAGATCCATGAACCGTCCTGGTTGCTCGGCGGCTCCCCGGTGCTGTTCTCCGGCGGCTGCGGGAGAGCCGTAGGGCGAAATAGGAGCGTCAAAGAGATCCGTGCGTCACCGCGTGCGTAAAGGTAAACTAACCCCCGTTACCTGCGCAGGTCCCCGGGGAAGCCAGACGGGCCGCTCACCTGGTTGTTTTGGAAACTAGCAGGAACAAGGCAGGAACATGTGGGCACGGACGCGTCGCTTCACAGGCCAGCCACACAAACGACTTAACGAGTTCAAACAGAGAAGCACCCGCCGAAAGTTTGAAGCGAAGTTTAAACTTCCAGGGAGCTTTACGCTACGGAGGGTTGGTGTGAATTTAGGCCGCAGTGGTTCATTACAAGCCGGTCTGTGTAGCCGCCGTCTGCCTGCGTCCAGAGCCGCCGACCGCCGGGCCACTTCAGTCTTCAACAAGAGGGAGTTTCGCTCCGCGGTGTTTCCAAGTTGGCTTCCTCCCACTCGCCTGTGTGATTTTTTTAATTTTTTTACATCAGCGTCAAGTGGGCGGGAACAATACACTTGAGTTCCGGTGAAGACTTTCAAAATAAAGTTTAAAAAAGTATTTTCTGTGTCGATGTTGATTTCTGTTAGATGTCGTATACTTTTATGTATGTACGTAATTTTTATTTTAAATGTAAATATTTATTGTTGTCTTTTATCTTTTTAAAAAAAAGTTTATTCTTCCTAGATCATTTTTCACACCATGTTTCTGTATCAGGGATGGGCAACTTAAATGCATCAGGGGGCCACAATTTTTCATCGACACTACCACAGGGCCACATATAGGACCGTGCACTTTACCAGATATGATGAAACTACAATTTTTAATATGTTAACAGTGCAGTAACTTCACATTTTTATGCTCAAATGCATGTATAACAGTATAAACAGGAATACAAAAGGTTTGAAGCAAATAAAGAATAAACACTCACTGAGATTTCTTTTTTTTCCAGTGCAAGAACAGCAGACCAACATTAATTGCAAGAAGTAATTTTGAGCATTTTTACACTGCACTTTTAAGATTTCATGCTCAAATGCATGTAGTTGTACTGAGGGCCACTTCAAGTGAGGGTGCGGGCCGTATGCGGCCCCCGAGCCTCCAGTTGCCCATCCCTGTTCTATATGGAAAGGAACCAATAAAAATTTGAAACAAAAACTGTAATTTCATCCACACTTCTTTTAAAATTTTAAGCAAACGAACCACCAAGAAATAAAGGTTGTAAACTTCTTTTTAAATTACTTTTGTTTAATTTAGTTTAGTTCGATTCGGTTTTCATGCTGTGTTTAGACAATACCAGAAAAAAAACTTATTTAAGGCATAAATCGTTTTAACTACCTTATTTGAGTATATATTCAACTTTCATACTTTTGTTTAACTTAGTTTAGTTCAATTCAGTTGCCATGCTGTGTAAAGACAATATTAGAAAATGCTTATTTGCAGCAAAACTTTTTAACTACTTTATTTGAGTATATATTCAACTTTCATACTTTAACATCTTGTATAAGTTTGATATTGTACTGACATCTTCTCCTGAACATTAGGCTATGGGATTTAGATTGAAGTTAATTTTATTTTGAAATCAAAACATCAAACATCCGGTATTAATCTGTGTATCTCTGGTACATTGACGTTATTCCCTATTTCCCCACAGTGCAGCTTCCGGTGCCCGTAACCGACCTGGGATAAGGAATACAACACTGCGACCCCCTGGTTCAACCTCATCACTGTTCACTTCAGCTGCACATATACACATATGCACAATACAAATAATGCAAATAACTGAAAATAATAACTCCAATTTGCATTTATGTTAAAAATGTATAATTTATATGTTATACTTTTTTTGGGAGAAAAAACAATATTCTATAATATATAACTTCAATATAATGTTTTTTAATGTCCATTATAGTGATTTATATAATAATAATATTGGAAAAGTGTCACTCCGGATGCCCCCATATCAGCTAAACCAACGGAAAAGCTGCAGATTGTGTACAGGTTGAGAGGTAATAAATGACACAAACCCAGTGAGGCCTGCCTGTGGAAATTCATCACTCACCATGAGGGGACGGCCCCTGCTGGCACCACTGGTACACTGTGTGTGTGTGTGTGGGACTGGTGCCATATTGCTGGTCCAGCTGGCACCTAGATGTCTGCTAGAAACATGCAGTCAACCAGGCTGAAGGATTAAAGGGTCAAAGCAATGTTACCTGATAGGAAGGAGCTGCAGTGAACAGTTAGAGAAGGTTCTGAGGGCATGTACTAATGAACTCTGCTACTCTGACTCGCTGTTTGCTTCCAAGACAACTGGAAGAAGGAGCCTGACAGAGTGAAACCATCCTGGGGTCGGTTGATTCATAGCTCTCAAGAGTGATAAAGGGTTGAGGCTCCACATTAAAGCTCTGACATATTGAGAGATTATTAGCAGCGAGCAGAGAAAAACCCCGGGCTGACTTCTTCCAAGAGGAGGGAAAAACTCTGGGAGACATATCACATCTTGGCAAGGCATCAGGGTTCCCACACTTACTTAGACCCTGACGTTTAAAATCTTGCTTGGTGGAATTCACTGCATTATAATTTGCAGGGTTATGGACAGGGCACGACATATAACATTGGTTATGGATGCTGTCAAGTATGTTTTTCATCCATTTAAGAGCTTTAAACCAAATGTTTTTCATAATCAAAGGGAAAAAAGGCAAATATGAATAGAAAATTGTTGGTTTTATTTCTGAAGATCAGAAAGTGGTTCCGATTTACTATGACAGTATTCATTATGGCATTGTTTAAGAATCAGATGCACATTCAACTCTCAACAATGACACTCAATTCTATTCCAGCTAGTTTCCTGATAAAACCTATGATTTGTGAAGTTGTGATCAGATTCTATTGTATTCATTTATTACAAATTATGAAAGGAAAACACATCAAAGAGGGGGGAAAAAAACAATCAAAAATAATTACAAGACATTCCAGTTTCTTTAGAGTTTCACTAAAAATGCAATCAAAGACAGAAGAGACCCATCTGAGAATTGTGCAAAAACCTATAATTATCACATATCTAGACATGTATTACACATTCTAATCACTGTAAACAACATTATCAGAGGATGTGCTCACAGTTGGCAGCTCAAACCTGCAGACTGAGACAGCACAGAAACAGCCAGCCTGCGGATGATTCCTGCATGGCACCACAGATCATTCAGGAAGACCAGGATTAATTAACAAACCCAGTTCAGCCTTATCATTTTTTACATACAATCTAAAAAAGTAGAGCATTTTCATGGTTGTGTGTCTCAGCACTCTGAGACCATTTAAAGATAATTCCTGCATTTTTCTCTGCAATGGAAGAGAAACTGGTGCAGAAACACACACGTGGATCTCAAAGCTGTAGAGGTTAAAGCAGCAGCGATTTTACATTTCTAATTTTTGCAAGAACAAAAAAGTTATCACACGACTCACCCTGTTTCCCAAAGCTCTAACCAACACCTCGCATTGCAAATAAATCTCAACAGGCAAAACCGTTAAAATGAAAATAAAATGATTTTTTTTAAACAGTGTAATCACAATAATTGTAGTGTAATTTACATAATAGCATTTTAAACCCAACAGATCTATTTATTATAGTTCTACAAAGTATCTTTTTTCCCTAATTCACACTAATAAACCGATGAATGGCACAGGAAGACACAAAACATTTGAGGAACAAAAATATCTTAAATCAAAAACATGAGGAGAAATATAGCAGAACAGGTGACGTTATGGCAACAGATGCAGTCAAAGTGCAGAGTCACAGTGTTTATGGGTAACGGGGAGAGATGAGGTATGTTTTCTCTGCCACATTCAGGAGGCACTGAGGCGACACCAATGTTGAGGGGAAATAAACAGCGTACATGTCTCTGGAAGACCAAAAAGCATCAACCTGGATTTAAAAACAAACTGGAAAAAACACACCAGTTATGTATACATGTGTATGTTCTGATGAGTGTAAATGTCTTTGGGTCGGAGAGTGTGTGGTAGTGCTGTTGGTGATCATTAAGGCCCAAAGATGGAGCCTCTTTGGGTCGCTGAACAGATCAGCTGATAGGAAGCCGTCTGCCCGGCTGCTGCTCAGTTTCCAGTGTAGAGGTCCACAGTGCTGGAGCTGAGGCCACGGCTCTCCCTGAAGTTACTGCCTCCCCGAGTCTGAGAGAAACAGAAGGAGACAAACTCAACTCAACTTTATTTGTAAAGCACTTTAAAACAACCACAGGGAGGAACTGTGGCATGGTCGGAGACCATACTCATATATTTTGGGACTGCCCGAAAGTACAAACATTTTGGAAAAATGTCAAAGAAGAACTGGAAAAAATTTTGGCAGTAGAACTTCCAATGGACTCTTTGTTATTTTTATTAGATGTGTTTCCTGACCACCTGTTTACCACAGAACAATGTTATATATTACACATTTTGTTGATGATTGCAAGAAAAATTATTACTATAAATTGGATGAAGAAAGACCCCCCAATGATCATTCAGTGGTTACAGAAAGTAAAACATGTCTACATGATGGAATATATGACTGCCCAATTACAGCTAAAAGTACCTGTTTTTATGAGAAGGTGGGCCCCAGTTACAGACTATATTGCTTAAGACTCTTACACACTATTATCTAAATAAGCCCTTTTTATTTTTTATTTTTTATTTTATTTTTATTTTTTTGGAATACAGAACCAGATAAAATATGTGCAATACCCTTTACAGTGCCATTTGTGTGACAGATGAAACCCAATCTCAAGATGTTTTGATTTTTTTTCCTTTGTGATGTTAATTGTCTGTAAATGTGCATAAAGGCAATAAAGTTAAAAAAAATAAAAAAAACAACCACAGCCGCAACAAAGTGCTGTACATAAACAAACAGAACAAGAGACAATAAAATAAATAAAACAGGAATAAACACTAAAATAAATAGATTCATTGCTTTTTAAAAAAACAATTTAAAAAACAATAAATAAAAGCAAACCATGAAACACTAAAACAAGAGCAGAGTCTCATGCGTGGTTAAAAGCCAAGGAATAAAAATAGGTTTTAAGATGAGTTTTAAAAATGGACAGTGAGGAGGCTTGTCTGATGTGCAAAGGTACAGTTGAAACCAGAAGTTTACATACACTATATAAAAAGACACATATGCTTTTTTTTCTCACTGGCTGACATGAAATCAGACAATCACTTTTCCTGTTTTAGGTCCGTTAGGATTACCAAAATTATTTCTAATTTAAAATGATCTCCCTGATATTTTGGTTGATTTCTTTTGACTTTCCCATGATGTTACACAAAGAAGCAGTGTGTTTCAGGTGTGGCTTAAAATACATCCACAGGTGTGTCTCCAATTAACTCTAATGTTGTCAATGAACCTATCAGAAGCTTCCAAAGACATGATAGCATCATCTGGGCTTTCCCAAATTGTTTCAAGGTATAATAATGTTAGTGTATGTAAACTTCTGACTTTGAAGAAAGTAATAAAAAATTGTCTTAAAAAATCCTTCTCTCATTATTCTGGCATTTAGCAAATAGAAATAATTTTGGTAATCCTAACGGACCTAAAACAGGAAAAGTGATTGTCTGATTTCATGTCAGACAGTGCGGGAAAAAAAGCATACGTGTCTTTTTATATAGTGTATGTAAACTTCTGGTGTCAAATGTAGCTCATTCCATAGATTGGGCTATGGATTTGGCTGCAACAGAGGAAGCTCTGTCCCCTCTGAGCTTCCGTTGAGACCTCGGTACCTCCAGGAGCAGCAGATCAGCTGACCTGAGACACCGAGCAGGAGCTCAGAGAGAAAAAGTGGGGCGAGACCATTTAAAGATTTAAAAAAACACAAGAGTCACGAAATTCAACTCCCTGAACCCCATAACCCACTAGAAGGGTTTCCTTTTCAAAAATTTGGCAAAATGACACCAGCCAGAAACTGTACAAACAGAAAATATGAGCAGATATCAATTCAACCTTTGAATAATTCGTGTGATGAACACTTATGTCAGGAAGAATGACCAAATCCAGGCTTAAAATAGATATTTTATTTAAATCACTTTATGCTCCATATGTTACTTTAAAGTTAAGCCAAAATAAGCTGGTTGCACAAATCAAGTCCTGTAAAAAAAAACATTAAATTCTGCATTCCTCACCATAACGAGGGAGCCATAAATGACTAAGCTGAGGCAAATAGTCATGTGACATAATTCATAGAAACTTTGACTGAACTGCAGACTGTTTACACAGATCAGAGAGGAGAGGACAAGAGAAAATGTAAGTAGAAGTTGTAAAAATGAAGATAATCAACATGTCTAGCATGTACAAAGAACATTTTGGAGTTCTCCCCAGTAATAGCCATGATCTCTCTGTTTCCATAGTAGTGAAGGATTTATATATTGTAGTGAAAAATGTGGCCACAGTGAGTAAAATGTGAAATGAGAAGAAAAAAACACCCTGAATCTGCTGGTTGTTCGGGGGGTTAAAGACAAGATTTAAAAATAAGTAGTATAAAGTGTTTACAATTAAAGGACTGAAGAAACTGTTGCTCACCTGGAACGAGTCATCACTGGTTTTATTCAGGTAATTCAAGGAAGCAGCTCGCTTCATGCTGTTGAACAAATAGTAAGAAAATAACGTTCATACTGTATCTGATACATCAAGACATTACTTAAAACTTTAACAGGGCAAACTCGAGAATATGGCGGGAATTTGGGTGGAAAAATCTGACCCGTTTTTTTCATCACTCCCAAATTAAAAAGTAAACAAACAGGCTACCAGCATGCTTGCTGGCGTACATGTGGAGAAAGGGAGGCAAATCATACACATATTTTCTGGGGATGTCAGAAACTTAACCCATTTTGGGGAAATGTACACAAAATAATTAAAGATATCCTGGGTTATACAATACCTAAAGAATGTAGTGTTATGTACCTTGGGAATTCGAATCATTATGTCCTGGTCAAAGACAGATATTTAATAAAAATACTACTGGTCACATGTAAAAAAACAATAACAAGATGGTATAAGGTCGAGCCACCAGCTGTAAATGAATGGTTAGAAATCATTAGAGAAATCCATAACATGGAAAGAATGACATATAGACTTAGAATGAAGGAAAATGTCTTTTTGACTAAATGGGAGAAGTGGACGCGATGGGACACAGTTGTGAACAATTGAAATGTATCTTATTCATATTCTTTTCTCTTATATCTGTAAACAGTGTAATTTAATAATGGACGCATGTAGCCATGACTGTTGTACTTTTTTTCTTTTTGTTGTTCTCTTTTCAGTTGTATCTGTTTTTTTTCTATCGCTTCACCCATAGGATGTAATACATGGATCTACAGTACAGGCCAAAAGTTTGGACACATCTTCTCATTCAATGTTTTTCCTTTATTTTCATGACTATTGACATTGTAAATTCATCAAAACTATTAATGAACACATGTGGAATTAAGTACTTAACAAAAAAGTGTGAAATAACTGAAAACATGTCTTATATTCTAGTAAGCAAAGGGTGGTTACTTTGAGGAATCTAAAATACAAGACATGTTTTCAGTTATTTCACACTTTTTTTGTTAAGTACATAATTCCATATGTGTTCATTCATAGTTTTGATGCCTTTAGTGAGAATCTACAATGTAAATAGTCATGAAAATAAAGAAAAATGCATTGAATGAGATGGGTGTGTCCAAACTTTTGGCCTGTACTGTATATGTATACTTTGATGTTTTCATGTGGAGCTGAACATTTTCAATAAAAATTTAAGTTTAAAAAAAAAAAAAAAAAAAAAAAACTTTAACAGGGAGTATCAGCCATTTTCCAGACCTATCTAGAACTTTTTGTGTTCTTACTTGGTGTTGGTGCTGCGAGGTTCAGGCGGTCCGTTGCCCTGCAGTTTCTTCACCAGCAGCTCGCTGCTCCGACGCAGAACGTCCCGGAGCTTCCCCAGAGAGCCGCTGCGCTGGAGGGCTCCACTGCCGTCCTGCAGACACACACAATCATCAACCATCTATTCCCCATCTGGATCCTTTTGCTCTTTGCTTGAATGTTTGGTGGCAGTCCGGCAGCATCATCAAGTCTAAAAGGTTTACAATACAATACAATACAATACATCTTTATTATCCACCATGATGGAAATTTGCCTTTGGCTCACCGTAAAGATACAGAATTTCATTAAAAACATACAGCGGTTGAGAATGCAGTTAAAACATAGAATAAGAGAAGAAAAAGACAATTTAAGAGCAGTTAAAAAGCATTACATTCTTTACGGCAATTAATGAGGTGAGGCACGCAATGCTAGCATCATTTCATTTTCTGATAACTGACATTTCAACATAATTGTTGACACATCATTTTTATCATCATGTAACCATAAAGTAAAGTTACACCTTTAGTAACTAGAGTCTATTACCCGCACCAAGAAGAATATTTTCAGTTCGCTTTGGTTTGTTTGTCAGCAGGATTCCAGAAAAACGAATGGCCCACTTTTTATGAAACTTTGTTAGAAGGGTGTGGCATGGACCAAGAAAGAACCCAATCAATTTTGGAGCAGATCCAAATTGCAGGGCGGGTACACAAATTATTTTTTACTTGCGTTAACATTGCGAGACTTTTTGGCATTTGGCCTTGGCAGAAATCTTCACTCACTGAGGGCCTTCTAATTGATTAATGAAAGATAATCAGAAACTATTCTGATGATCCGTTAATAGTTTATATGATTTTTAAAGCATCTTTTGGCATCTAAATTAGGGGAATTTGCTGCATTTCTCTGTCTGATGTGACAGCAAACTGAATTCCTTTGAGTTATGTTATATTATCACAATTTACAGATCAAAGTAGATAAAGACAATAATGAATCTCAAGCTTTTTATAATCAATCTGTTAATTTTTTTTAAAGTTAGCCTTCTGTTGGTCACATAGCAGCTCTTCTGCATATTGTGTGTTTAACAGGATTTTTAAGGTCCATTTTCAAGCTTTTCAAGCTCCTCAAAGCTGTCATAAATAACACACCATATACAATACATAAAATATATACAATACACTGATTATATAATTTCTTCATCATGTGAAATTAGATTATATTGTGATACACACAAGCGAAATCATCTTTCATATCAGCATTAAGTTTTATGTTTCAGAATGTACCATCTGTTTCTAAGTCCTGGCATCCTATATAAACTAAATTTCAAGCAGTTCCAAGCACTTTTCAAACCTAGAAAACACTTGACTTTTTTAATGTGGTGTTTTCAAGGATTTCCAGCACCTGTAGGAACCCTGAATCAAACTGAAAGCTTTTTATCCTATTTAAAAAGTGCATAAACCATCCATCCATTCATTTTTAGATTACTGTGTTTTAATTATCGTTGAAGCAGTAAACAATGTGTGTAACGTCCTCTGGGTTTGGTGAAACACAAACAAAACGCTGTATAAACAGTGTTTGAGGTGTAATCATCATAATGCAATGTAGGCATATCACCAGCAGGGGGGGCTGTGGGTAAATAAGATGCATCTGCCAGAAACTAAATGTTTTTGTTCCACCGAATGGCTCTGCAGACAGATGAAACCTAAAAGAATCTCCACTGAAGGCGCATCAAAACAGACGTCTCCAGAGAAAAGACAAAAGTTCACAAATGAAAAACTTTATTTGAGAATACCAACAAGAGTTGATGCAATAATCTTCACAATGCAGAATGGTAAATATAATGCAGTCCTACTTACTAAGATAGTGCTTATAGACCTTACCATTTATGTTCTTCCACTTTAGGAAACTGAAGTCACACTATATATGTCAAGAATAGACAGTTCAATAAATAAGCATTCCACTAACACAACAATATTGTCATAATTATGTGATGTACATAGTCAATTTGTTTTGTTCAGAGTTGCATTAGAAGTATAGGTGTACTCGTTGGAAGGAATGAAGAATCAAGGCAAGTAGCATACCGAAAAGCCGTATAAGTGAATGCACTTGTCAAATCTATAAATACAGCCTACAATTACACTTTAAAGATGTTAAAGTCATTTTACATTCAGTTAGTTAAACATCTGAAATAACATGTTGATCTTGAGGAAACACTCGCACTGTACTTTCGGTGTCTAAAAACATGATTCACCAAAAATGTTTACTTGCAAACAACTGTGTAAGAAAAAAAAAAAGGCAACACACTCCATTAAGCTTTGTTTTCAAAACACAGTATCCATAGCCAGAGTGGGCACCGTGACTGTACCACCAAAACATACACAATTACACACTAACACTACTGTGGAATCCAGGCTTCCATTCAATTATAACACTAGCTTCTACTCCTGCACCGACAAATGAAAAGGCAATTCTGGGCATTTACGTCCTTTATTTTGAAATCAACGAAGCTCCGGGTGGTCTTTCCAGCATCAGCCAAAATGTTGCTAATTCCCTTTGTAAATGCAAGCTGCTGTGTACATATTGTACCAGCGTAGAGCCTGTATGAATACTCCATCAAACCAAGGACACTGACGCCAGTTAAGAGCGACTTGAAAATGAATTACCATGGCAACAACAGTGATTGCTGTGATCCGAGCAATTTGCTGTCAACTGATGTTGGCCCTTCTGGTGTTTCACAGCAAGCAACACTACGGCAAACTACTGCCTTAATATTCAGCCACAAAATAATAGACATTAAAAAAAAAATGTAAACAAAATCATAGAAAATTGAAATGAAAAGGAAATAGATCTATATAAACAAAAAAAAATTGGCAATGCTCCCTTCTCATTTTCCCGCACACGAGGCAGCAAAAGTCAGAAAGAAATGATTTTTGATTAGCATGTGAAATAATACAGTACCATTTGTTTCCAAACTGTTCAGGCATTTGATCTCAAAATTGTTAAAATAGTTAAAAAAGTAATCATCTAGATATGGTAGCCCATTTCTGCCAATGTGATAAAAAAATAATAAAATCCTGTGTGTCATGATAATGAGAATTTTTTTCTTAATAATAACTTACGGGAAGAAATTCTTTGTAGCATAACTCAACATGTCACAGGATGATTTTGCCTGATTGGCTGTGAGTAATTACTGATCACAATTTGCCGCCAAAAATTAAACTATCCCAGACTTTTAGTTTGGCCGCAGATTCAACCGGCCTTTCTTCATTAATCAGGTTTCTTACAGCTTTTTAAGAGTAAAATTCAAGCAGTTTTTAAGCACTTTCAAGGTACCTAAACCAGAAATTGCCAGACTCCTGAAGGCTTTATCATCACATCTAAACAGCTTGTTGTAAAAAATAGATTTAACAGAACTCCTTTATACCCAGCGCAATCAATTTATCTAACCAGCTGTTCATATTAACCTTGATTGTAGTTTTGATCATGATTATTTACTGCTCACTAACTGTCAAAGGAAAAGCATCAACGGAGGTCTTATTTCGCTATAAATGATGAGTAAACACAAGAAAATTAGTTTAATTCAAATATAAAAATAAAAAAAATTGGTTTACATGAGTGATTGTGTCGACACCAGATTATTAAAATCAAGCATTTCTTTCAGGAGGATATTCAGATTCAAGTATATTCCTGACCTTGAAAACAAATAAGACTCCAGACTTTCAAGGATTTGGATGAACCCTGATTAGCATAAACAACTTATTATCTTTTAAGAAAGTTTCTCGTTATTTCAAGATAAGTAAGTCATTATTGAGAGGGTTTCTACCAAGTCATAATTTAGAGATACCAACTAGTTATTTTGAGAAAGTTCCTCATTGTTATGAGACGAGACCTTTTTTTTCTCCCATCACAAGGCTTTGTTTTAATCATACTTATATTTTTCTTTTACTGGCAGTAATGGGCTTCCATAACTGATGGTAAATTAATACCTTTCTTTAAAATAACAGAAAAACTAAATAAGGGCTAAATACAGGCACCAGGTTGGAAGCCAGCTTTGAGGTCAACTTTCACTTGTATAATCAGACTGTGAGTGCAAACAAATTCAGATTGAGACCAATGCAGAGCAACTGTGGAAAAGAGTCATTTTGTAACATAGTGACTCTATAGTGATTGTAACATTTGTCTGACTGTGGGTGCGAGTGATGTCTGGAGCTGCAGTCAAAAGGTGACACTGATCCTCAAAATCTTTCATCTTTTGCCCTCTCACAATAAATTACTCTCCTGCTCCTCTTATCCAGCCAAATAAATCTACTATGCACCTATGAAAAATTACAAATGGGTGTTGGCGAGAGGAAAAAATGTGCGAGTGGCTTCCTCACAGGGAAAAAGGTTTCACACACGATGACGTTTTCTTTTTAAAGTGAGAGAAAGAGTTGAAGTAACGATTTTTCCGACGTGGTGGACGACACAAGGTTAGTGAGAGGAAAGGGACAGAGAGAGAAAGAGAGAGAGAGTGAAAGGAAGAGAAGGAAACAAAAGAGAGCAGCAGAGATGAGAAGACCAAACGTCCCCAGAAGTTGTCAGTTGAACAGCGTGACAGATGACAACCGCGAGGGGGCTTTCTGAGTCTCTGCCGGAGGAGGGGGGGCACCGGGAATGGTAGAGGAGCTGTTGTTGGGACAGAGAAGGCCAGAGGGAACGACAACACACATCCTTTTGCTATTGTGTTGGGGAAGAAGAGAAGGATGGAGGAATAATCTTGATGGCTTAGGCCTGATAAGAGAGAAAAGAGAGAAACAGACAAAAATGGCACACATTGTAAGATTAAGAGCTTTGGGATGGGCTTCCTACGCTGGACACCTACACACTGCTGAATCTGAGCTTTATCCCTTTTTTTCTACGCTTAACTACACTAATATGATCTTTACTGCACAAGTTTACTGTATTAAGGAGCCTACGCAAACAGAAATGATGTATAAAAACCAGCAGCACAGGAGCTGCCCTTCTCTGTGAAACATTACGGCTGCACTACAACAAGCAGGTCAGTGATGCAGTGGGTTGGTGGTTGCAGTCACTGTGACTCAGCTGTATTTTTCTCTCCTCTCCACTCTGAACTTGGCAAACTGTGTCCAGCCAGTGACTGTGCACTGCAGATGTGGGACATCTGCAATCATCAGCAGTGAAAGGCGCGCGCTGATAAAGCCATTACACTGACGATAACTGGGACTGACGTTTTGAATCACATCCTAGAGTTAATCATTTTGAAATTCCTGCAGAAACAAGATAGGGCTGAAAAAAAAAAAAAATACCTGACTGTGATTGTTCTGGATGATATGATTTACGATATTGGAGGGAAAGATCAGGATTCGTGTCATTATTCTCATATTTTTTCATTGAAAAACATATTAAAATGATAATGTTTGGTTTTATTTGAGAATCTCTATTAAATAAAGATTCTTTCCTTGGTCTGTAGAAAAAGATTTGTAGATTTTGTCGAACATCTCTACAGCACCACAATACTTCATTAGGTTTGGTATTTTGCTACATTTTTTGGCTTTGACAGATATAGCACCTCCAAATTGCATTTTTAAAATAAATAAATAAATAAAAATGCTAATCGTGCAGCCCAAACCTAAGATAAAAATCTAATGAAAACCTGATCTGCTGTACTGGCCTCAGCTTGCCCTGACTGTTCCCTTTATGACTAAAGAATAATCATCTGGCCTATCTATTACATCACTAAAACCCACCCAAGCGTATTGTGTGGAATGAGAGTTCAAGAGGGAGAGTACAATCCACTGAGCGAGAAAAGGAAATTTGATTGACAGGCTGATTGGTTGTCATGGCAAGAGTAATCAACAAGGAAGTAGATTAGTGACATGTGGAAAAAGGGGAAAAAAAGGCAAAGGATGAAATCTAGAAAACATGCAAACAGGCACAGCACATTGAAGCGTCTAGCTGAGAGCGCGAAGCAACTGCAGACACAAACATACTTGTAAATTCAATCATGCACACATACCACCAATTAACCTAAACACAACCACTAATTAGCTGCCACCTCCTCAGTGTTAGGTGCCTGTATACCTCCACTTGTTCAACACAAAGTAAGCAAATGAGCTCCTGTAAAGTGGCACTTAAATTTGTCCCATCTTAGTAATGTAATAATGAAACAGCAGGTGTTTATTCAAACATAATTTTGAAGTCAGGATCAGCTGTAGGAGTGTGTAAACCACTCACCCTCAGACTCTCTGAGAGCAGAGTGGAGACATGTTTGGGCAAAGCTCTACAGTAGCTGAAAGATAGTTGCCTATGACATCATCTCTCAGCAAATAACTACACACAAGCAGACTTTACAAGCCTATTTTCTAAAAACACAACAAGTTGTAGTTACACGTTTGCAGCTTCATAAATGAATGGATGGATGGAATATGTTAATGCAATCTTTTAGTCAAAAGCTTATTCAAAAAAATCTTTAGTGCATTTTTTTGCTTGACTGTTCATTTAATTTCTACTGCTATGGTCGTGACATGGATAATGAAGTGCCATCACGTGTTTCAAACACAAACAGGTGCACACTTGGATGAAAAATGCATGCCGCAGCATTTGCTGGAGTGAAGCGGTTTTGAGTAGCTGTGTTATGCTTATGAACGTGTGTGTAAAGAAGCATTCACATTCACACCAACAGCCAGCAAACGAAAAAACCCCACCTTTCTACTTAATATTACTCAGAGAGAGCAGCAGTGTTAACAGACATTTATCGACCATGTGAAGACACAGTGAACACACATGGTCCATTAGTGTGCATGTTAAGGGGGAGCCCAGCAGGCGGCCGTTGCTACATGCATGTTTGGACTGGGTTGGGTGCAGTGAAGGGCGTGGCTGCACTTAAGTGAGGGGAGAGGCACAGGCTCAGACGAGGCATTTCTGCTGGCACCGTTCTGCCCTCTGGCTTATGTTAGCGTCACCAGAGGGCTTCAAGCAGTGCAGTGAAGCAGTGTTTATTTAACTGCATACACCGCTACACTGAATATCATGTTTTCTGCACCGACCTCTTTAAAAGGGATGGTTCATATGAAGTACCTACCCAGAGTACAGTCATGGAAAAAATATTAGACCACCCTTGTTTTCTTCAATTTTTTGTTCATTTTAATGCCTGGTACAACTTAAGGTACATTTGTTTGGACAAATATAATGGTAATTTAATTGTACCCTCACTATTAAGTAACAACCTTATTATTTTGACTCAAAATGTCAAGTCAAGTTAGAATCAGAAGGATTTTTTTATTTTATTTTAATTAATTTAAAAGCTGATATCTAGCCATTTTCCATGGTTTTCTTGATAATGATTTTGGTTATTATCAAGAAAACCATGGAAAATGGCTAGATATCAGCAAGATATCTTATGAGCTATTTTTGTTGTTATCACTATATAAATGATCATTATATTTGTCCAAACAAATGTACATTTAGTTGTACCAAGCAATAAAATGAACAAGAAATTAAAGAAAACAAAAGGTGGTCTAATCATTTTTTCCATGACTGTAGGTTGTGATCCACAGAAATAGGGCAGCAGCAAAACATATTTTAACCTTTTTTTGTTTTTTTAAAAGGGTAAGCGTACGCTATATTTAACATATATTTTCACTGCTTACCCTTGCCATTAGATAGCCCTTTCCAACAGGGAACTGAAGTCATTGTATGCATCTAAACTCTGTTCAAAGTCACCACAATCCATTGACAAAAACAGCAATTTTACCCTGCAGGACACAGCAGTTGCTAGCCTACCACACTTTGATTGGTTAGATGGTTTGTGTCATTGTGTCACTTTAGTTAATCCAAACGAACCATTTAAAAACACCAAAGTCACACAATAACTCAAAAAAAAAAACTGATTGTGCCTGTAATAAACCAGAAACTCCTGTGTTCTGCAAGCCAAAATAGCTATTTTTGTCAATGGAGTCTAATGGCTTTGGAAAAAGCATTGATGAATGTAACTGCTTAATTTCCCTGCCATTGAAGGCTGTGTAATAACAAGGAAAAATGGGAGAAATATACTACATATAGAATAAAACTGAAAGCCTATTTTTAGTGCTAAAATACATTTTGCTGTTGCCCCAGTTCATGGAAGTAAATTGCTTAGCTTCCATGTCAGTACTCATGCCTACTTTTCTGTGCGGACTGCCATCTATCATAGTAATACACTGACTATGGATAAGCACCTCATACAACAACATTTTAAAAAATCCAAACCATCCCTTTAATAATGAGGGCAGGGGTGATAGGACCAATGGGTAACACTGTGCAGAAAATAAAAAGCCCTGCGGTGAAAATGACACTAACGACTGTTGAGACACAGCCAGCGTGGACGTTATAATGAAGCAATAAAACAGCAGGATGAACCATTACATATCACTGCCCAGTTTACTGTGCAGACGGATACGCATCAAGGATATTGGGAACCCTGTCAATTGTGTATAATAGCAGAAACATGAGATATCCTAATAGGGATTTCGACAGCTGTATCCGCTGGTCCACAAATGAATATTTCATTAGTTGCCAGCGTGCCACAGAATGAGCTTGTGCCTTTTTGTTGCCGCTCCACTTGTGCAGAAGCATTGGCAGCAGAACAAACCACTTATTAAAACGAGACACTTCACTGTCAAGCAAATGGACGACAAAAAAAAAACATGAACATCTAGTCCGAAGCAAACTCAGATGCTGTCAAAAACAACAGGTCAGCATGCCAAGACACTCAATCAGCTTTACATTTTGGTATAAGATTTCCAGGTCGACCTCATAAGAGGAACAAGACACAGCTGCAGGAGTCAATGGACTGGTACAGATGTGCATCAAAATAATGTTGTAAAGAAGCAGGTTGTGCAAAGTCTTACATTCAATAAAACTACTATATAAAGTCACTTATATTCAACACTGATGATGTGCAACACTGACATAATTAAATTGGCCATGCAGCAATGAATCATTTTTGCTTTTGTGCAGTTTGACCACAGTGAGGAGAGGGTTTCCTGAGCTTCCTGTGAGGTGCATCGTCTAGTGGAGCTTCCTGACTGGCAAACTAAATGTTAGCACAGGAGGCGTAAGAGTTCACTTCCTTGTGCCAATTCAAAAGCCCCGTTTCTAAATCACTGGTCATCTCACTGCACTAATCCAGAAAACTGTCTTTTATGTTTTAATTTTCAATTCTATTAATTTGTAGGATGTTCTGTACCAGTCCAAAATTCTCCACCTTGTTCCTCCACTGAGGTCACTGGCTGTGTTTACTCGACTGTAGTGGATTTGTACTCACCCCGTTCCACTCCACGCCCATACTCACTTCCTCGCCGGTCTCAGAGCCGCTCTCGTACTTAACGCTGCTCAGGCTGTCCCTGCTCCTCCGCCTGTCGCCGTCTGTATCCTTCAGGATCTCCACCACGCGTGTCTGGTGGATGGGGTCGATGCCCTGGTGAGAATAACACACAGGGACGACACACACACACAAACAAACAAACAAACAAATGTGCGATTATTAGAACTAGCTCGGAGGCAAACCTTAGCGTGTTGATAAAGATGAGAATGTAGAGTTACATGGAGGTATTAAAGGGATGTTTTCTGATGCTTTTCTGTCACGGTGGCATCACAGAGACAAGGGGACATTTGAAAATGTGTGTGAGATGGGAGTGGTGTTAGAGGACTGAGGTGGAGGCTCTATGGGGGGGCTATCAGTTATCAGAGACAAACCACTTACTGTGTTGCTCTGGATCCATAGCATTGCAGAGAAAGGGAGAGAAATATCATGAGATTTTTTTGGGGGGACATATTTAAGAAATTTGCAGAAACAGGAACTGATAAGTTATCTGCATGCACAAACAGAGATTATCAGTTCAGAAAAATGCTGCTGACCTGCTTGCGGGACCTCACAGCGCACTCCTCCAGGGTCTCAGCAGCCTCTAGCTTGCCCTGCCGGCGGTACAGGGCCCCCAGGTTCCTCAGGGTGGTGTTCACTGTAGGGCTGGGCAGTGAGACATGCTTGTTTATGTTTAAATTCATCATGAACTGCAGGCTCCCAGATATATTGCTTTTTTAAAATTGCATTTCAGTTATATTCAACGGGGCGAATGTAATTTCTTTTCACCTTATTGTCGCACATCAAGACATCAAATGTTAGATTTAGAGGTGCAGAGTTATGGAATTTACTGAATGACACTGAAATCCTAATCTTCCTTTGAAATTTCTCATTTCATCTTGAACATTCAGTTGGTGGTACATATCAGCTTATTCTAGGTTTGTTTTTCCTGTTTCTCTCTTTTCTTTTTCTTCACTCTTCTTTACAATGGTTTATGCTTGCTTGTGTGTTTTGTGTATAAATACTGCTTGTGCTATGTGCTCTTTGTTTTTTTTTGCTTATTTTGCTCTGTTTTTGATGAGTAATATTGTCATCTTCTTTATTCGTTTAAGAAGGTCGAGGACTCTGAATAAGTCTTTCAGACTTGCACTGTAATTACTGTCTTTTCTATTGAAAGCTTTTTGTACTTAATCCTAAACCAAACTAAGATAGGAACACCAATATTTACCCAAAGGTCAAGTGAGGAATCATTTGATCCTAACAAATTGGCATGTTAGATACTGTAGTACAAGCAAACTCTATAAACTGGATTAAAAAAACTACTTGAAAACTAATGATAATTTTGAAGAAAAACAGAAAAAAAAAGATTTATATACAAATATATTAACTTCACCAGTGGTGGAAAGTAACTAAGTACATTTACTCAAGTATTTTACTTCAGTAAAATTTTGAGGTACTTATACTTCCTTAAGGATTTTCCATTTTATGTAACTTTTTACTTCTACTCCACTACTTCTTGAGGCAAATATTGTACTTGTTACTCCGCTATATTTAGCTGCCAGCTTTAGTTACTTTACAGGTCGAGATTTAACATAAAAACAAGATCAATTTAAAGCGCTTAGACTTTCTTTAAAATTAAATCTTATAAGAATATATTGAGTAGTTAAATGAGCCCCGTCTTTACAAAATTAAAACACTGCTGACATAAAAGCATCAATACAAATAACCCAATAATATATTTAGAATATATAAAACAATCTGAGTGGGTCCATTCTGCATAACAAGTAGTTTTACTTTTGATACTTTAAGTACATTTTGATGCTGATACTTTAACTTAAGTAAGTTTTGAATGCAGGACTTTTACTTGTAGTGGAGTAATTTCAGTGTGGCATTAGTACTTTTTCCACCATTGAACTTCACACACTTATGAAACAATATATAAAGTAAGGACATTAATCTCTGGCCTTTATCAAGCGTGTTCATTTATGACCGAGCTGTAAAAACATGCTTATCATGCTCACCTGTTGACTTTGCAGGCCTTGTACCAGCCTCCGTACTCTCCGTATGGAGTGTTGTCTCTGTGCTTGCCCTGGAAGTAAATAAGGGAGAGGAGGAAGAGAAAAGGGCGTGAAGGGTGGTGCTTTGAACTGGATCAGCAGCATTTTTCCTGTGTTTACATACAACTATTATATGCCCACAGGGGCTTATAGTGTGTGAAAGAAAGAGAATGGAAAAAAGGACCTTGTTTCACTTTCCAGGAAGTGAAATAAACAGACCCAGTTTCCATGTTACGACCTTTCATTTGACACCTTTTTATTCTCTTATTCAATATTTGTTTTGCTTTTGTTCAGAATGACATGAGGTGGATTACACAAAGCCCTCACCTTGCTCATCTCCTCTCTTTCCTCTGCGTGCATCCAGATGGGCTTGTTTTCAGCTGCAGACAGAGAGACAGGAGAGGTGGTCTACATACAGCACAACACCACTGCAAAATGGTTTCATTGAAGCAACCATTCATGACGGCTCTGACTAGAACAGTGAAATCAGCCACTCTATGGTTCAGTTTGTTTATTAGTCTGTCAAATATAGCTGTGTCTAGGCAAGGATACATTGGATTATTTCTATGAATTTGGCTACACAAATACAAGAAAAGGCTGGTAAATGACTGGTTCAGAAAAAATACATTTGTTTTGAATTAACTATTTTTTGCAGATCCTTCCCCAAAGGTAAAAAGATCTTAGTACTATGGACACCCTTCAATGTGATGGAAAAAAGATCTTCCAAGTCATTTTAACAAACAAATGTCTCGAAATAACATGTTGCATTGCAAAATAATGACTTAGCAGCACAAAATAAAGACTCTGTATCTTAAAATAATGACTTTGCATTGCAAACTAATGATGCCAAGTCATTATTCTGAGATACTACAGTCCTTTCTAGAACGTTTCTCATAATGGCTCTTTATTTTCAACACATGGTTAACTTGTCATCTTGTTTTTTTCTTTTACGGGCAGAAATGGCTTCCATACAATACAGAACACACTCTAAATGCAACATTAAATGTTCTTCTTGTACATAGACCTAAGCAAGTTAAAGAGGCTTAATCTATGCCATTTAAAAAGGCACACACACAATTTGCAGATAAAAAGATTATGCAACAGACTCATAAAATGTTTTCGAAACACATAAACAAAGCACCTATAGCTCAAAATTAAAATACATTTAACACCATTTGCTTGCAATGAAATATAAACCATTATATTTGGGTGTTTTTTAAATTCCCAGCGACACAAACTGTCGCTGCTTAATGCTGCTGTGCTGCTTCACTTAACCTTCAACTCTCCAACAGGTTTAAAAATATCTGAGCGCTATTGTCAAGTTAAGTGACACATGAAAAATAAACCTCTCAGTAAACTGTGGGATGTTTATGCATAAATAGCATCACAGCGGAGCATTGTGCCGAGTCCCTTTCATTCCATTTTCAAAGCAGTCAATCTAATCCTTGGAGGAAAGCCAACAGAAAGCTTAATTTAAACTAAAAGAGAAGAAAATTGCCAGAGTTCATCTTTCAGAGAAGCAAACTCTTTATTCTTTAAAAAGTTTGTTTAGGTTCTTTTTTTCTGTGTCCTCTGAGTGGTGAAGGTCCTGCTTAGAACATGGTCCACTTTTTAACCATCCCTCCTCCATCTGTGGAGCAAAGTTGAAAACAACAAAAAAAAACAAATCTAATCTATATATTCTTAGGCGAAGTTTGATGTGACCCACCACCATTTGGGATAATTGTCTCTTTATTGTGCTTCTAGGTTGATCTCAACCACAGCAAATAACCTTTGCACCATGTGCTGCCATATACTAGAAACTACAATATCTCTATGAGGCCTTACCATCAACGGATCCAAACTCTTTCTCATGAGCACGAGTCAGAATCTCTTTGTACAGAATCTCAGCCTCCTTGTATTTCCCCTGTTTGAGAAAGCAGGACGCCTGAAAAGGAAAGAAAGCACATTTTAGTGTTGGATCAGATGGGTGTATTGACTCACAATGTGTCCCCTGAGAGAGCAGGAGCAGTCTGTCTGCATATTTCTGCAGCGCACTGTGACTCATGAAAAATGATTTAGTGGCACAGAGCGTCTCTTACTGTCTCCATGCAGTCTCTCCATCATCAGTGAGACAGGACACAAGCAGAAAGGAGGAGAAGCAAGGCAGCAGATAAACAACTAGTGGCATTAAACCCTGTTAGCGAGGCTAACTGAAACAAAGCTGCTTTATAAACAACTCGGTAGATGATGATGCTTGTGCTGAAAGAGTATTTTATTCAGCTGCCTTTCATAACTTTTATTTCAAAAAAGCCTGTTGAAAAACATGGTGGCCCATTTGTAAAGCCAGCCACAGTGCAAACCTGAAAACCATCAGTTGAATACAATGTTTGAGACATTTCAGGTGGAAGCTTTGCAGGCAAATAGCCGTTACAGTTTACATACCGAACGCCCTCACAGAGACACTGAGATTGACAGAACAAATGAGTAACTCTGCTCACAATAAAACTACTCTGTGCCTGCGTTTACCTTGGTACATTCAAAGTTCAATAGAGGCTGTTATTCTTTCAAAATAAATGTCTTGTATGGAAGTGAAAGGGTTTGAAAGTAGAGGAAAAAGGAGCACAAAAAGCTATTGTAGTAGTGGAAAAGCACTTTTCAGCCATTGTAATGACAAAAAAAAGGATCCTGTAAGTAATTTTAATGAGAAACTTAATTGAAATAAGGACTTTGTATCTTTATTTTTAAAGTTTCTTATTATTTTGGGGTACTAAGTTATGATTTTAAGAAACCAAGTCATTATTTCTAAAAACTTTCTCATTATCCTATTTTTCATCACAAGGTGTAGGCCTGTCACCATAATTACTATAACAACTTATCATGCGTTATATAAAAATGGACACAATTTTTCTGGACTCAATAATTTGTTGTTTACATGCGTGACTTTTTGTGTTTTTTTTGTGTTGTGTTTAAAGTAATGGTGTAAATGTTTGACAGGGAGCACGAATTGCCAAAAAAATGTATTTCCCAAGCAGCCATTCCAGCTGTTTATATGTTATTTTAATAAGAAAATAATATAATAGATAATGATTATCTCATTGCAATGTTTTGTTAACGGATCCTGAAAGCCTGTTTTATTTGTTTTGGTTGTAGTTTATTTATTTATGTTTTATTTATCCAGGATATTTTAATATTTTTTTTCCACATTTTAATTCCAATGTTTAATATTCTCGAGATTTAAAAATGAATTGCTGTGGAAAAGTATGTACTTTTTACGCATTAATATCGTTATAAAACTAAAACAACATCGATACAACAATACTATCGTCTATTGCGATAGTTTCTGGGAAAATATATCGTCCTAAAAAAGGTGTTAGGGTGACAGGCCCAACAAGGTGAAGTTTTCTGTGACTGGCAGAAATGGGCTTCCATAGCAACAAGTCTCTCACCAGGTTATTCTTGGTCTTGGCCACATTAGCATCATCGGGGCCCAGCCTGCACTCGTAGATCTCCAGGGCACGGCAGTAGTAGTACTCCACCTCCTCGTACTTGCCCTGGTTCTGGCAGAGCAGAGCCAGGTTGTTCAGCTGTTTGGCCACATCTGGGTGGTCCTTCCCCAGGACCTGAGGGAAAACAAGAAGAAAATGTTTTGAATTGAAATGAAATCTGTGTCTCTGCCTCTACCTTTAGCTTTCTCCTTGCTCATCTCTCTCATGTTGTGTTGCTGCTTTTCACCAGTCTGCACGTCCGCCTGCTGCGTACACTCAGGAGATCTAATAAAAGGCTGATCAATAGAGAGGGTACAGAATAGAGCTCTCAGGCAGACTCATTGAACCCTGTTGGGCTCTGTAGCTTTGTCATGCCTCCTATCTATCCATCTCTTGCCTCGCTCCCCATCGCCTGCAATCCATTTTCAGCTGTGCTCTCAATTAAACTCCTCCAACACGGGGACGGCCCCCAGCGGAAACTTCACAGACAATTTAAGAACATAATTTGCTCTTTATCCCTATTTATAGTCACTAGTTTTAGAGTAGCTCCAACTGACATTTTGGAATTATTATCACTGTTAATTACTTTATTACAATGAACTAATTGCTCACTGGTTTAGCCTCGAGATGAGGCCTCGATTGCACTGCTTTGAACGGCTCTACTGGTGCGATCCAGGGATGTGGCCTACCTTTTCTCTGATCTCCAGAGCCCTCTTGCACAGCGGCTCAGCCTCCTTGTACTTCCCTCTCTTTCCGTACAGCACAGCCAAGTTATTCAGCGTTGCAGCAACCTGGAAATAAGAGAGAGAAAAAAAGAGAGAGGAAAACCTGAATAAGGCCTCTTCTTTGCGTTGTGGCAGTTTCGCCTCAAAATATCCGAAGTTTCGTCGTTTATTGACTTATCACTATTCTAAATGATCAGACTGAGTGACATGAGTAACTTTACAAGTCAAACTGCAGAGGACTAGCACTAAATAGCTTCTGTTAGGCTTTACAAAGTGTTTTGGTGCCACAGCATAAATCATTTCATACAAATGTCTTCACAAAAGCAATTAAATAGGTAGTACATTTCCCCCTGGTTGTTGTCTTCCAACAGCAAAGACTTTGTGCTTGTTTCATGCTATGTGTGTGAGCGGTTGTGAATGATTACTTCAAAGCCTGCAGGCACATGTTAAAAAAAATCCATACTTTGATGGAAAAGAAAAATCCATACAGCAGACTCAGAAGAACAGCAAATATAGTAGACTGTGTGGTTATTGCCTCCCTGTTGACTGAGTCTTTCACCAATTATGAAACAAACATCAGATAACTAAACTGATCTTTCTTAACATGGATATGTCCACATGAAGACAGGGTTGCCGTGGCAATGGCAGTGTAGTCTTACAGCAGGATGGTCTTTGCCCAGGGTTTTCTCACGGATGGCCAGAGCATCGTTGAGCAGATGGGCGGCCTCTTTGTACTTGTTCTGATCCCTGCAAGGAGAGACAGAACAACCGGGTGAATGCTTCTCACTATTTGGCATTAAAACACGCAAAAGCTCCCACATGGAGACATTTCTGACCTATAGACCAAGGCCAGGATGTTAAGCATGGTGGCCACGTCGGGGTGGTCGTGTCCAGAAGTCTTCTCCAGGTCCTCCAGGGCCTGCTTGCAGAGGGGGACGGCCACCTCGTACCTGCCCTGGGAGGCGTACTGGATCACCAGGTTGTGCAGGGTTCTCAGGCGGGCTGGGATCTCGTAGCCTCCCTGCTGGGCGGCAGCCACGGCCGCGCTGTTGTGCTGGGTCTGCACTGTGGGGTACAGGAGGCCACACGCACAGGGCAAAGGTCAGCTTGGACATCAAAGGGAGAAAACTCTGACCTGATTATAACGCAAACTACATTTGCATGGAAACAATACTGTGGTTTCAGGGAATAATGAGATTATGGGGATAATTCAATTAGTATATAATGGCATGACACAAGATTATCCAACCCTGGATGTCGATGGGCTGTCGGGTTCATTTACTCTGAGAGGGACGCCTATATGATCTTAATAACAGACCAAAATTGCCAGATTTTCCTCTATCAAAGCAGGTGTGCTGTAGAGTTCTTTTAACAGGATTTATGCATATTATCTTAACTGTTTACTGAATACAATTCTAAAAATCTTATATTGATTGGTTTTAATCCTAAACTATAAAAACTTTGGATAAACATGTATTATAAGCGCTTTATTCTAAATGATGACTAGTGTTTTGGCAGCAAACTCCTCTATCCCAGAAAAAAAAACAGTGTTAGGAGACCTTAAAGTGTTATGGGGGAATAAAATCTGCTGAAGTTCTGAATGCAGTTGCTCTTACTTTGGCCGTGCTCCTCCTCATCGTTGGGGAAGAGGTCGTCCAGGGAGTCCTTCGGTGTTTCTCGGTCCTTCTCCTCCTGCTGAGAGGACGAAACAAACCTGCCAGTCAGACCCTCTAATAGACCAATGACCATGTGGCAACATTGTAGTTTTTACCTTTTTAAAGATTCAAGCCAACGAGTCTTTTAAGATAATAATACCTCTTGTTATAGTTACATACATACAAATATGCAATGGGCAGTACTAGCTCATTATCGACAGGATGAACTGGACCACATAGACAGCAAGAGATTTTTCTTAAAATCCAAATTAAATTAAATTGCATTATTTTGTCTACTACGACAAACATCTGCTCAACAATCAGTTGTGGAAAAAATAAGAAACCATGACTTAGAAATGTCAATTTTGTATCTTTTGGTTTCATGCTGATGCCCCTTAGTTTGGAATCAATACATGGAAAACTGTTGGGTGTCCATTTATGTAGATGGATGTCTTATTCATCAAACCTCACATGAAGCAGTAACATCAGCCTTCTGATAAAATGACTAAATGTGATGTCAGTTGGACTTTAGGGCAGCAGCCTGTTAAAAGCTTGGGAATGACAAAGCTGCTTCTAGGGCATGAATAAGGTAATGGCAGGATGGATTTCTGCACAAAAGCAGTTGATGGATACGGGCTATTAGAGCCTCTTTTTGTGACTAAGAATAAGGTCAGAATATACAGCCATTCATCCCAACCGTTGGATCAATGAGGAGCTGACCAGAAAGGCTCATTCCCGGAAGACAACGCAGCTTTTTTCTCCTGTATCGAGTATCATTGACAGTTTGCTGCACTGAAGTTCAATCAGTTATTTTAAGGCAGATTCAAAGTAAAAATAGTTCAAAGTTGGTTCAAAACACAGGGTTTGCATTAGTGTTTCCCATTTTTGCTTTAGATAACAAGACGGTCATCACTCTTTTACAGGATAAGTTTAATAATAAATACAATTTGTATCCAATCAACCAGTTAAAGTGAAATAATATATTTTAAAGAATCCTGTTACAATGAGAAGATCTAACCTCAACACACAAACATGCTAAAATTAATTTCAAAAATCAATGGTATTAACCCAATCTCCCAGATTTATATTAGTCACATAGTGATACTTGATGAATTTGTAATTGTTTCGAGTACTTACAGTGGGTGACACGTCTTCATCGTATTTTTTGAGCTGGTTCATGAACTCCAGGTGCTTCTTCTCCTCCTCCAGCTGGGCCACGCTCTGCTCGCTCTTCTGCAGCTTCTGCTGGGTGTTGGCCAGCTCGTCCCGCAGCCACTGGTTCTCCTGGCAGAGCCTCCTCACCTGCGCACGCAGCTTCTGCTTCTCCGACTCGACCGCGTTCAGGTGGTTGGACAGGGCCATCATCACCTGGGATGGAGACAGGATTGAAGACATTTAAAAAAAGGATAAAGTGTTGTAGCGGCAAAGCAGAAGAGAACAAACTGGGGCAGATTCTGAATGAATCATGATCATCACACAAGCTCAGGATAGAATGAGGAAGCAGAAACACACAAAGTGGAAGACAGTAACAAATGGCTGTGTGGCTTAAATAACACATACAGTACAGGCCAAAAGTTTGGACACACCTTCTCATTCAATGTTTTTCCTTTATTTTCATGACTATTGACATTGTAAATTCATCAAAACTATTAATGAACACATGTGGAATTATGTACTTAACAAAAAAGTGTGAAATAACTGAAAACATGTCTTATATTCTAGTAAGCAAAGGGTGGCTACTTTGAGGAATCTAAAATACAAGACATGTTTTCAGTTATTTCACACTTTTTTTGTTAAGTACATAATTCCATATGTGTTTATTCATAGCTTTGATGCCTTCAGTGAGAATCTACAATGTAAATAGTCATGAAAATAAAGAAAAACACATTGAATGAGATGGGTGTGTCCAAACTTTTGGCCTGTACTGTATACAAAATGTACTCCTGACAGTTCTGCTATTAAAAACTGTAACCCACTGGATTTTCTTTTTTTGCTCATAGTGCCCAAACTATATCTACTCATTAAGTCATCATACCTGTGCTTCTCCCAGGCCCAGTTCAATCATCTCCACTGACTTGCGCAGCAGGTTGGACTTCTCGTGCACCAGGTTGGCCTCTTCATCCTTCTTTAGGCACTTGATGGTCTCCAGGAGGCTGTGGAGGATGGAGTTGTGCTCGTTCTTCAGGGCCTCCAGACCCTGGATCACCAGCTTGGTGTTGGAGATGATCTCTTCCTGAGAGAGCTTCTCAAGCTTCTCTTCCCGTGGATACACCATGGTCGACATCTTCTATGTAGCTCAGGGAAACCTGTACAGATTGAAAAAAAAAAAAAAAGAAGGGGGAACCGGCTGTTACAACAGGCTCACCCACTGGACACTGTGGGAAAAATTTAAACAGTAACAGCTGCCACATTAAAGGACATTTTCATAACGGTCTTCCAACGACGCAGCTGTGCTTGTTTTACACTGAAATTCACAACACAGAACCCGAGAGCTCGGCTGAACTGCAACATATCTCTTTACTTTTCCTCTGTTTAACTGATAGCATCTTCAATTTCAATTTATCATCCACACGATAAACCATCTAAGGCATTCCTTGCTGGGTTGACTGACAGAGGCCGCTCTCCATTCTCTTTATAAAGATATCCGTGGCTGATAGTGTAGAGCCCCGCCTTTTGATGCTCACAGACGATGCGTCATTTCTGTGCTCTGCTAATGAGTTCATAGCATGATCCACAAGCAGCGTGACAGCCATAAAAGAGGTAATGAACTCATGTTATATCACTACAGGGGAGCTATGGGATTCAAATTTCATGTGAGAGCTAGGTCAGCGTTCCTTTGAGCTGTCAAATTAAGAATGTATGTTGTTCAGTAAGACAGTAATGGGTTGTTAATAAAACACATGAACTACACACAAACCGAGTCTTGTGAACTGCTCAGCTGCCGGGGCTGTATGAATGGAAGCACACAGAGTAAAGACATGTGTATATAATGCCGGCTTTATGCATAGCCGAGGGCCACAGGGACATATTATTCTGGTGGAAAGACTGTTGGGATTTGGCTCCTATAATAAGCTCCGGTTGGGTGAAGGACTGCAGCTTGCAGCGTAACAGAGGGCACACAGATGCTGCAGTGTGTGTGCCTTCTGGTGCCAGCGCTCTATCTAAACAGAGCTGGCTGCATGACTGGCTGAAGAGTCAAGGAGAGTACGACATGACAAAAGCCTTAGTAATACAGCCTAACAGCTGGACACAGAAGTCACAGAAAAACAACACCACTCCGGTCTCCATAATATTGTGCGTTCTGAAGAAATGTCAGCCCTTTGGTGAGTGCATAGAACATGTGCCATTTTCCCCCAAACAGTCTGAAGATAACCTATGACTCACTGAGCCACGTCACTGTTGGCTACATCGTGCAAATGTCAGTGCAAAAAGCTGCCCTGCCCTTTCCGACTGGTGTCCAGGCAAAGTTGAGTGAGTGCATTCTGTATTTTAGCAGCAGTGAGGATACGAGGTTAAGGATGAGGGGGCTTGCAGTGATAAACACCAGCTGAGAGCCATCTGCCAAGAGAGAAATATACTACACCATTAGTGAGCCGCTCCCTGCTTTGCTACTTAGATTTCAGCAGTTCTCTGCTAAAAGCAGACTATTGAGAAAATAAAAAAGACAAACTAAAGCCCTTAACAACTGCAACAAACTGCTATTTGCTTTCTAATGTAACAACAGAGGAGATAATGACAGCTATGTTAAATCCTGTTGTTGAGACCTGGAGTAAACATAGCTGCAAAATCAGTGAAAAGATTTTTCTTTAATATTCAGCCAATTCATGCCAATTAAATGTTGGGTCAACCCTCTGAGTCCCAAAACCCAAAAGCATGTTTAAAAAAAAAAATCACCACAAATACAGTTTATCATAGCCAGAAACTGTAAAAATAAGCATTATCATCTGATTTCCATCTTTCTGATGCTCCTTTAGCAGATCTTGTATGATTAACATTGCTGAAAAAGTAACAAAATAAGAGCTTAAAATTGTGGTATTTCATTAAAAGCACTTACTTCTAAAGTTCTCATTTAAGATTTGACCAAAAATAACACGCGTATGTGTATGTATATGTAAAATATTTGTTAAAAACAAACAGCAATTTTGCATGAAAAATCACTTTAACAATTAATCAATTATCAACCTAATTGGCAATGATTTTTCTGCCAACTAATAGTTAGTACACTAATCACTGCAGCTACATATTCAATTACTCTGAGGATTATTTTCACAATTCATTGATTAGTCATTTTATTTGTCTATAGAACGTTTTCTCTGTAATTAATCATTGCAGCTCTAGTGGCTGCCCATCATAATTTGCTAGCTTCAAGATCTCTTCTTACAGAAAAGGGAACATGCTTGTGTATTTGAGTTGACCCTGGCTCGGATTCACCGCTGACACTTGCACTGGCAGAAACACAGACGACACATCCGACTGGGTCTGTTGTTAGTATCCATTAATTACTTCCCTCCTGTGATGTCATGCATGTCACATCATGTAATCACAGCTGGGCTCTGTCGGGAGTGTGTTATTTATGATGCTAATATATTTCATGATGGACACAAGACAAGCACACAGGGCCAGCCACTGTCAACTAACAGCCAACTGGATGTCAGTCTGTGCACCACCAGCTGGAGGCTCATGATGGGCAGAGGAGCATCAGAGATCTCATCCATAATCAAAAGTGTCAGGTTACCTAACACGATAAAAATGTATAGGAAGATACAGAGAATATGCGCTATTAAGGTAAAAAGCCAACCTGAAATTATACTTTTTTCCCCTTCCTCCAATTAAAAGCATTACCATCCTTTGGTTCATGAACCCGCTTACTTAAATCCACTGAAGAATTTAAGAAATGCATAACATTTGAAGAAAAAGGTATCTATACATTTTTCCTCTTATCCTACTAAGAAGCTTTTCTGTTGAATTCCTGAAGCCTGATGCAAAACAGGTAGCATCTTGTTTAAAGGGACAGTACACCCCAAGACCAAAAACACATATTTCTTCTTACTTTTAGTGCTATTTATCAATCTAGATTGTTTTTGTGCGAGTTGCACAGTGTGGGAGATGCTGGCCATAGAGATGTCTGCTTTTCCTAGATGCAATAGAACATTATAGCTCTTCGCTTGTGGTGCTCAAGAAATAAACAATAAAAACTCTACGGCAACATCTCCCTCCAGAAATCAGAGGAAAATGTATGTTTGATTTGAGGGTGAACGGTCCCTTCAAGCTGTTAAAACACAGAAGCAGCTGACTAATTCATATAGAGCATATTGGATATGGTACCCAGAGGTGACATTGAGCCTCTCTCCTCTGCAATTAAGACTTTATTGCACTTCATATACGATTATCTATTTACTTCCATTTTACATGAAAGTAACAGAAGAGCAGTAAAACGCAAATTCACAGAGACAGACAACCTCTTCAGAGAGAAGCAGAGCGAGACGAACCATTAAGCATTTCTCATCTCACATCAAATGGCAAAATTCAAATAAAAGAAAACATATAAGACATTAATAGTAAAATGCACTTCTGAACCACTTAATGGGATTTCAGATCATCAAATATGTACCTACATAGAAGTGGAAGTGTGATCTTGTATTTGCTACTAGTTTAAAAATATTTCTACAAAACTAAGGCCAAGCATCAAGATCAAATGAGAATAAATGTAAGATATATAAAAACAGATCTGCTAAGAATTAAAACCTGTTCTTGGAGGTTGTGAATTGGTCATGGTATGAATATATTCAGTAAAAACAACATGACCAGAGGGCTTACAGTCAGGGGTTGCAAGTGTGCAGAACAGTTAAAATGTGCTAATGGAAAAATCTGTCAGCAAGCAAGAAGAAACACGTTTTGGAGAGAACTGACACGAAAGAAAAAAAAACACAGCAAAGATAACTGAAAGCCATTCTGGCAAAAAGTGGACTTGCTACTTTACATACAAGTCTATATTTAAATGCTGCAAACAAATCAACCTGTGCTCTCGTTTGCATGGTCAAAGAGTTGCCTGTCTTGTACATAATTTTGAATTAGGCAGCATTTAGTGCTTCAAAAAGCCCAAAGTAAAATCAGGAAGATTAAAGAACCTAACTGTGCATGTCAGATGAGAAGTTTCCTCTGCTGTCAGAGCCTACAGTACTTTTCTCCCTGATAGGAGCTGGCGCCAGAGCTTTTACCTGCTCTGAACAAGAAATGAAATGATCTCTTTGAAAGATCAAGCATATTCACAGATCAGACAGCGCATTACCCCGTACAGTTACTCCAAGACTCTGCAGTTAAACGCCTGTGTGGATGAAAAGGCCCGACTAGCTGAGTGTACGCAGTAGCTAACAAAGAGAAGACATGCTTTCATGTCAGTCAGGGGAGGAACAAGTAGCTTTCCCTTGATAAAAAAAAAATACACAAACACCTGTATCGAGGACTTTCCTGCTTTCCTCAGCCAGCTGAAGTTAATATTTCCCAAGTCTTTAAAGAGGCGAGATAAAGTCCAACAGGCCTGTTGTTTTCCTTTAAAAAAAGACCGCCCTTGAGCTAATCTTTAACATTTGCTTCTTATGTTTCAAACAAATCATGTGCAAATAAAACAAATGAAAGCAAAGAAGCTTAACATGACTGACAAATCCAGCAGCTCTACTTCATGAGGCCCAGAATATGACATCTCATCCCACTGAAATGGACTTCTGCTTGTTACAAAACAATGCAATCTCCATGTACTAGTCACACATTACACTATACACACATACTCATTTGATTTGGGCTTTTTTTTCCAAATGCCCTCGTGATAAGTAAAAGGAAATAAGGATCAAGTGTAAGTCTAGCTTTAGTAGGAACGCGTTAGGTAGCTGCTAGTCAGAGGAAATGTTCACTTATTAAAAAGCATAAAGCAAACACAAGGAACACATTTTCAACAAATCCCTCACCTCAGAGCTACTTGACCTACTATCACACATGCAACATAGATAAGACATAATGCATAACAGATCTTATCGCCTCTCAATGATATTTTGCAGCAGATGGAGTATATTATGAAATGTCTCGTTCTAATCAAAGTGAAATCTGTGGCATGTTTAAACTACAAGATCCTTATAGTGAAGCAACTTATCCATAGCAAAGGGCTCTTTTTTATGAGTAAACACTTGTAAACAAGCAACAACATATGGAAAAAAGGTCAAATCACACTATCAAAGAATCTCTATGTCCATTTAATAACCCACTAAATGCCAACTAAAAGCTCAAGCCATCTATCATTCTTACTGGAAATATTTACAGCTGCCTTCGCTTGCTGGACCAGAAAACTAACCTCAGTTTCAGTGGCAGATCAGAACCTCATACTTTGGCACGGTGAAAAGCTGATGAAATAATGACTCCTCCTCCAGCAATAGCGCTACTCGCTGGCAAAGTGCATCATCAAATTGCAGCCTTAATCCAAAGTGATCCTCCTTAAAATGAGAAGGGAATCCTTTAGTGTGAAACGGAGGCGAATGGAAATGAAACAGGACAGGCTGCCTGCTTTCGGGATGATGATGACCTTCCCACTGCTGCTCCGTCAGAACAACCAACATCAGCTCAGGGCGCACATCAAGAGGCAGCCCCGCCCACAGCGGGATGAGAGCAGGGGAGTGTGGAGGAGCAGGTCGGATGGGGGAGGGAGCCCTCATGATCTGCTCCTCCACACTCATCAGACACAAAGGAACAGGTCTAATGAGACACAAGGGGATGGACTCGATGACACTATTTACAGTTTCACATGCCACCAAGGATGACAACATGCTGCAATGTCAAAACCTACAGCCTTGTGGAACTGCACGGTATATATAAAAATATTCGACTAATTTACACATAGCTCCTGGCCCTAATTCACCACAGCACCAATCAATAAATGCCTAATGAGACAATTTAACTTACAATCCAAAAACAAACAGTTAACATGTGCAGACTGGTTTCTGATAAGAATTTTAAATTAAATTTTCCTGAACAAAAGCTCAAATCAAATATCTTGCAATAGAGTGATGGTCGATCACCTGTGGTCCATGGCTCTTTCAACCAGAGGCTGAATGCAGAAGGGCTACACTGAAGCAATATATATTTATCTTTTAGATTTAGGATGTTAAATTTGTGAACCAACACTCAAAACAAATCTCTTCAAAAACAATGGAACAGACAAGTCTTATAGACAATTTGACATTGTTTCGGTGAAATGGATCAGTTAAAGAATTTATGGGCAAGTGAGATGACTCAACCTTGCAGCGGGATCAAAGGTCATATTATACTGCAGCACATCCAGCTCAGAAACCAATGCAAATGCCCAAGAGGAGCGAACAGCGTTATGAAAGACAGTTCTGTGTTTACAGACACAACTCTGTGGACTCTGTATTGACTGCTTTATTTCCCTCTTGGCAGTGAAAACCTAGGGCATCTCCCTGTCATGTTTGCCCATCCACAGCGCCACTCTTCATTAGTCTCCATCTCCAGAGAAGCCTCAAGCCTTACATTATTACATCTCCCTTTGGAAAACAGCATCATCCCTCAGGCCCTCGTTTCTCCTCGTCTCTCTCAACCATAACTGCACTACAGTCATTCAAGTTGATTGTGCTTTTGTACACTGATCTCCAACGAGAGAATAAACTGAACAACCCTTAATGTACACATACTACTGCCAAATTTCTTACTGATGCTTGATATACTGCCATTTTCACCTTAAAAATGTTCTGGATTTGGATTCAAGCACACTTTTATTTCCACATTTATGCAATCTTATTGAAAAGCTGAGCCAGGGAATCCTTAATGGCCAAATACAAAACAGAGCAGAAACTATGGAAACAGACCATTTGAGACAGGGTGTGGTGTCTTGTTATTATAGTAGTAAAACACAAGCATAGGAAATGGAAACAGACAGGGTGCAGTGGGTGCATCATCAAGCTAGTGGCCGATCTCTGTGCCATCTCCCTGGAGACGCATTTCCTGTCCACTTGATGAAGTTTGACACCACCAGATCAATTTATCTTCCTCTGTTTCCTGCACAAACAGCAATACAACAACACTGTTTGCATCGCTACCAGACACAAAGGAGAGCCAGCCATCCAGGAGGGTGTGGCGGGGCCTGGGACAACCAGGAGGGAAGTGCCACTGACACCATCCACAGTCATCCATCACACCACTGAAACCAGCTGCTAGAGGGCTGTTTTCCCTCAAATGGTTGGATGAAAACTGTCTGTCTGAATGTTGCTACTGATGCAGAAAGATAGACCAGGTAGAGCATCTGCCTAACATGAGGAATATAATGTGCAAAAGGTGACAGCTGTTTTTAGGCAGGCCTCCACTGTCCGCTTTTAAAAGAAATATTAAAAAACACTTATTTACTGGTTTTTACCCAGCATGAGACTCACTCTGTTTTAGTTGTTTTCATTTGATTTCTGTTTTTATTGTTGGTCTGTCCTGCCATGTACATCACTTTGTATCAGCTATGGCTGTTTGAAAAGGCTCTTTAAATAAAGTTGATTTGATTTGATTAATAACATTGTTGCCTACACAGTCCTACATTGATGTAACGTTAGCAGTGATGTAAAAACAATTCTAGACATTTGATTTAATATCGTGGTAACTTATGACTCTGCGCAACCTGGACGTGATCTAAACAAAAACAGAGTATTCTGAAGATTTGAAAATTCCTTCCAAACAAAAAAAAACAACACATCAGGTGGTCTATCGTTTGACTTGAGCGCTGCTCATTATCAGTCTCATAATTTCATTTTATTTGGACTTTCGCAGTGCACAACGGAGCTCTGCTTTTCTACCTCCATCTACAAGATGTAAATAAACAACAGGGTCATCTTCTAATCGGCCATTCCTTGACTAGATTTATTATGATATTTTCCGGACGATGTTTCGTTAATTTAGCAAACCTCACAGCGGAGCTTGCTTTTTGATCTGTTTAGCGCTCCGGTTCGCGGCTAAGCTAGCTTCAGCTAACCTGCTAGCATCACCACTCCCTAGTTGTTGCTACGAGTTCACGCTGTTCAAACCGCCGTGCTGATCATTTCTATACACGGTATCTTGAAGTGATACAGCTTAGATACACGAACACACACAGGACACTCTTACAATTCTCATATTAGTTAGTGAAAACACAGCTTTCACTTACCAAGAGCTAGGACTGACGGCTAGCTCAGCCCCTTTAAATCCAAAATGTCTCCAGCACAGCAAGATTCTCCCAGCAGCCTCTGCGGCCAACTTTAATTATAGTGACGTCATGTTTTGTTTCAGAACATAGATTGTCTGCAAACACATTAATACGTATTAAATGTGACACATTTTGGGGAGAATTAGTATGAAAGGCACTACGGTCATGACAGAAAATTACTTTAACTTTAAGGTCTAATTCTAACTGTTAAAGATATATGACTTCACTTGAATAGCCTATAAATTCCACCACAGAAAAAAAATCAAAGAGCATATACTGCCATCTAGTGGTTAACGCGTGAATAGTAACAAATGATAATGGTAATTCCACCGGTTCAATATTATTTAAATTCACCACATGTGTATATAAACAATTAAAGTGTGCCTAAAATAAATAATATGAAAAAATATTATTATATTATAGTATTATTATCATAAAATTATTTTCCGATGGAGTATCTAAACAATTAATGAAATAAATAATATTAACAATTATTATCATATTATATATAATTCATAATTTCCTTCCTAATTTATTCTCCCAGACAGGTTTACAAGTTTACCTCCACCAAAATCAAATTTTGGTAATAACATATGTTAAGGCTGACTTGTAAATTTAAAAACTGATCCTTTTTCTTTTCTGTCTTACAAATTTTTGTTATTCTATAAGTCTGGGATCAGGAGGCTTTAAATAGAAACCAGAAGCAATATAAAACTGTTTTATTTTTATTTTGAATTCTTCTTCTGAATCCTTTATATAAAATAAATAAATAAAAAATATGACAGATTTTCCTTTCTCCTTTACCCAGTTAAGCATATTTTCCTCTTTAGTGTTGTTTGATAGTATGAAAACGTTGCTATGTGTGACATGTTCACCAATAATTATCTCACCATACTGATTTTATATTATTTTATTATTATATTATGTATTTTATGTTTCTCAACATTTTGAGCGAAGGGACGGAAACACTGTTTTTGACTGTTTTATAGAATTTATATTTTAATATTTCTGTGTTGTTTATCAACCTGCAGAAAGTGAATCTCAGACAATGACTGTTTTAATATGCTATAATATATAAAAATTAAGATTAGGATTTCCTTTATTAGTCCCACAACAGGGAAATTTCCAGAGTTAGAGCAACAAAGTGGATAGCAAAATAAAAATAAATTGTAATCATCAGCATGAACTAGAAATATAAGAAAGGTATTAGCAAATTAACAAGTAAAAAATATATTTTTTAAAAAGTATTAACCATTCACAATATAAACAAGTAGAAATATAAATATTAACAATTAAAAATGGAAAATAAACTTTAGGAACATTATATACAATAAAAAAAATACACAAAATAGTTTAGGGGATACTTTTTTTTTCAATTATAATCATAGCGCGGTCACAGTAACATTAATTTGTAAAAATACATTACTGCCACCTGATGGCGAAATTGAAACCAGCTTTCAAAGAAATCAGAAGCTTTATGGAAGCTTTTTAAGAAATGTTACAGTACTATATATATCATGAAATGTTTAATTACGCAGCCTGTACGGGTAACAATGGAGGGTGGACATATCATAAACGCTAATCTTTAACATGCACATTCTGCAGGAAACTGGGCAGAAAAATCAAAACTAAGATCCCGTTGGAGTTGGAGTAAACGTCATCAGAGCGCGACGCAGCGTGCAGTGCTGTGAAGGACGTCGACGACGAGAAGCCTGAGATGAAATAGGCCAAATATAAAGGTTGGTTTAATGTTATTATAAATTGATTTACAGCACAAATTAGACACGAGAAAGGCGGGAAATTCGGCTCAGTTTATTGCAGCAGAAAATAAAAGGGAGGTGTATTTATTGAGCCGATTATTAACCTCAGGCTAAGCTAGTGATAGCTCATGTATATTGGCCATTTGGTAAGGTTACTGCAAAGTTAAGGGTTGAAGCTAGTGTTTTATTGACTTATGACTTGTGCCCTTTATAGTAAGAAGCTGAACTAAAAAAGCAGGAGAAATGTGTGAACTTCATTGGATACAGACGATCTTATGTTAAACGCCAGGTACCAGGTATTTTATACAGCCTATGGCAGGGGTGTCAAACTCTGGCCCGCGGGCCAAATTTGGCCCGCAGTGTAATTTTATTTGGCCCGCGAGGCAATACCAAATTATTATATTATTATTGTACTATAAAAGCTGACCTGCCGGTATTATACGCGCATTTACCGCTAATACTAGATTTATTATTATTTTATTTTTAAATGTATTAACCTGTTGAAAAACTTTATTTTGATATTTAAATCAGAAGGATGCAAATAGAAAAGAGGCATACGATTTTTATTTAATTTTTATTTAATAAATTAATGACATTGATGTGTTTTTTATTTGAAATTTGATTTTGCATGTCTGCACTATTTAGTTATATATTGTATGTTTATAAGCATTGCTGGTTCCATAACTAATGTTAAAGCAAAACATGTTTGGTATATATTAAAAGGTTTATTTGTTCAATGTTGGCCCGCGATTTTATTCAAGTTTAAAATTTTGGTCCGTTGTGTATTTGAGTTTGACACCCCTGGTCTATGGGTACCACTAGTGATAAAGACAAACTCTTCTTTGCTCTGCAGCTGTCAGGAGGTTGTTGTTATGATGGCGGTGTCGTGTCTAACCCGAGCCCTGCGCTCCCTGACCCTCTCCCAGCCCGCACTGCTCTCCTCACAGGTAAGCATCTATCACCTGTCATTCATACTGGAGGTCTGAATCACAACAACCACCACCAAAAAAATCTGTCATGCTTTTTGTGTTTACAGGCAGTTGCACAGACCAGGCTGGTAACTCAGGTGCCGAGAGTAGTGAGTTTACAGTGCAGAGGCTTCCTCACCACAGCCTCTCTGGAGCAGAACAAGACGCTGTGGAAGCAGAGGGAGAAATACACTATCAGGCCTATAGGCATGAAAAAGACAGGAGGCAGAGATCACACAGGTAAAGACTGTGTTCAGAACAAGGTTGGAGTTAGCTTCTAATGTGCAGATTAGGATGTCCTATTTGTTCTGTTTCATTAAAAGCGTGAGAACCGTCAGAAACGGAGTTTAAAACAGTATTTTGGCCTTTCAGTGTTAATCTAGTTGAGGTCCAACTGGTATAAGCACAGATGGATGGATGCAGGTGCATGTCAATAAATTAGAATATCATAGAAAAGTGTATATATGTACAGAATGAAACATTAAATGTCTTTATTTCTTTAATTTCTTCTAATTATAATGATTATGGCTTACATTTAATGAAGACCGAAAATTCAGTGTCTCAAAACAAATATTACAAAAGACCAATTTTAAAAAGTATGTTTAATATAGAAATGTTGGCTGAAAAGTATGTCCAACTATATGCACTCAATTTATTGCGATGCACGGATGGATGGATGGATGGATGGATGGATGGATAGATAGATAGATAGATAGATAGTTATATATAGATATAGTTATATATATAGATAACTATAGCTAACTATACATAGATTAAAAATAGACTTAACCTATAAATAATTAACCTATGATAAATATGAATTTACATTTAAACTTTTGCTTAAATATTTAAACATTTGCAGGGAAATTGGACATTACAATGAAATTAAGGATTTGCAGGAAATCCAATTAAATAATGTGCAGATAAATTAAACATTTGCAAAGATCCATCCATCTATCCATTCTCGTCTGCTTATCCGAGGCCGGGTTGCGGGGGCAGCAAGCTAAGCAATCAACATTTTTTTTACTTACTTAATTACTCAATTAATAGAGAAAAGCATCCACAGAAAATTGATAATTGTTAGTTGCAGGTGTGGTTTGATCCATTTTATACAGTCTATGGGTCTGATTTATGAAATTGAGCATCTGATTATCATACTTTTGAGTATGAGAATCAGCTAATAATAATTTCCCCCCAGGTTTACACTTAAGTTGTCAATCAGAAGTCAAGTTGAGCCTCCGGTAGAGCTCTGACACCGCTGACTGATGGATTTGCTTTTATAACAGCTGTGGTACTTGTTCTGACTGGAGTCGAATGCAAAGAGCTGCTAATCTTTCTGTCTGTCATACAGGAAAGATCCGGACACATGGCATCGGAGGTGGCCACAAACAAAAATACAGGTGGATCGACTTTCAGCGACTGCGTTACGAAGAGAACAAAGAGGACCAGCCCTTTGAGGAGAGGGTCGTGGAAGTGCGATACGACCCGTGCAGGTGAGATATCAGCTTTCATCACGCAGGACTTTGATTAATGTGTTTTAAACATACATGATGTTGGTCGTCATGATGTGTGTTACACAGATCTGCTGACATTGCCCTGGTAGCTGGAGGCACCCGGAAAAGATGGATTATTGCTACAGAGAACATGCAGGCTGGAGACGTGATTAAAACATCTGGAGTTATTGGACGCATGGCAGGTATAAAGGTCATCATAATTATCCTCCGAACCTTCCACTTGAGATGATGGAAGTAACGATCGTCTGTATTATTGTTTTACTTTGCAGTCTTAGCCAATGAGGGTGATGCCCACCCACTGGGAGCCCTACCTGTGGGGACACTGGTGAACAACCTGGAGTTAGAACCAGGGAAGGGAGCCCAGCGTATTCGTGCTGCAGGTAATTTATTATTTGCATGAGTTTCATGTTTAGACCCTCGCTTGTGATTGCTGAAAATTTAAAAATTGGCTTGAAAATCATAATTTTTTAAAGTCCACTTACATTAAGATCAGTTACTGTGTGTTCTTGTGACAGTTGCATTAGAGGGATTTGTTGTTTCATCTAATGTAAACATTGATGGATTACTGAAGGGGCCTACGAGGGATAGGACCAGGGGCACAAAGTGTCAGACGGAGACATGTACTGACTAGGACTCAAAATGATCACAAAGAAGCATAAAACCACTCCAAAGTTACACAAAAGACTAAAGAGATGCAAAGAAACTTTCAACAACTATGAAAAGGGGCAACATAACAACAAAGTGACTCAAAATGGAGAAAGAGACACAAAATAACCACAAGGAGACACAGAATGACTCCAAAAAGAAAAAATAACAACTACAAAAATGCAGAATAACTACAAAGTGACAAAAACTCCAAATAACGTCAGACACAGTATGGCCACAAAACTAAAAAAAAAAAAGCAAAACAACTACAGAGACACATAATGAACAAAAAGAGACAATTTGTGTAACAACTACAAAGACACTCAACAGCAGCTAAAAGAGGGTAAACAACCATAAAGTTTGTGTCTTGCTCTTGTGTAGGAGCGTTGAGGGGACCTCATAATCTGCTCATAAATGTTACCTGAATGCCTCAGGCATTTTGAACAAGGTAATAGCTGCTGTTTAAAGTGATGACTCATGATTCCTAAACTTAATGTTGTGGCTTATTTGGTTTTCAGGCACAAGCGGCATTTTGCTCCGTAAAGTCAACGGAACAGCGATCGTCCAGCTTCCTTCTAGGCAGCAGGTTCAGGTGAGGCATCTGGATTAAGATTCCACCTTCTGTGTTAAAGACAATCTACTCTGAGCTGAATGTTGTCCTCTTGACACACACAGGTAGATGAGACCTGCATTGCGACAGTGGGACGGGTGTCCAACATCGACCACAATCAACGGATCATCGGTAAAGCCGGTCGCAACCGCTGGCTCGGCAAGCGCCCGTCGAGCGGCAAGTGGCAGAGGAAGGGAGGCTGGGCAGGTCGCAAGATTAAACCGCTGCCTCCCATGAAGGTCTACGTCAACCTGCCTTCAATCTCTAAAAGCTAAATAACACGCTGGACATGTTGGAAACTGGAGATTGTTGTCTCTTGTATTATTATGTTGGTCGTTATGATGAAATCAAGTCAATTGTTCGGAAAAGAATGAATAAAGACGAGCTGTTTGTACAGAAGATTAAAAATTTTATTAAACACAACTGCTTGTGAGAGCATGGAAAGAAACAAAACAATATAAAAATCCAAAACATATTTACATCTATAGTAAAACATGCAGAGTAATCCATATTTTTAGTGGTAAATTTAAAAATACTGTCATGTCATTTAAAATAGGGTTTGTGCAAAGACACTGGGTGGCATTTCAAGTAACAGGAGCAATGAGATGGCATGTTGTAATCGTAGTTTGACCTTGTGATGAAAAACTAACACTGATGTTAAGAGTTAATTTGTTACTGTGCTAAATTAAAAGGCATGCCTGCTCATTGATCCAGTCCTGTAAAACACCCCCATGCTACCTCTAGATTTAGGGCAAAAAGAAAGAAACTCGAGGTCAAATACATTGAAATACACTTGTCATTATGCCTGTTGAGTATTTTAAAAGGCTAGCTCACATGACAAATTCCCTCAAACAACTCTGCCCTGGCTAACACTTCACAGCCCCAGTTTACACACCTGTTAGGGCCAGTTGGTCTCCCAACTAAAAGAAGATAGTGAACCCTTCAAAAAGCAGGAGACAAGAAAACTTGACTGTATCGTCACAGGCAGACACGTATGGTGGTAGCTGCAAATAAGCTTTCGACATCAAGTGGCAAAACAAAGTAACAGACTGTTTTTCAGACGTCATAGGGTGCTTCAACCCATCAACATAAACACAACATCCCTATGAAAAAGGGTCAAAAACTGCCTTCTCTTGACTATAGGTAGTGGTTTATATTTCAACACCTCTAAACACTTCACCTCAAAAACAAAGTGTCCCAATTTGAGCTAAAATACATATAAAACCACATGAAAGTGCATTACAAAGCGAGGGAAATGTATGAGAAATTACATACCTAATAGTGTTTGCATTGTACAACTTCATAGTAATGAGTTCTGGAAATATATTTGGCATTTATGTCAAGAAATAAAGGTAAGCTATTTGTGCTTTCAATTTGGGGGTGGGGTCGGGGGTTGCGTTTCACAATAATACATCTTGTATATATTTATATACATTATTTAAAAAAGCCAGCCAATCAAAGCTCGTAAGTCTTCACTTTATAAAAAGCAACAACTAACTCATACAGAAGGCCCTTTGTCCAAAGGTTTCCTATTGCAAAAGTTTCACGTAACACTATTCAGGGAGTACCATCGAACATATAGCACACCTACACAGACACACACAGGCAGTGACTCGGACATCTGGCAAGACTCCATACACTTTTCATCATATTTTAAGAAGTAATTGCGCTTGACACTACTGTCTAAGCATGTTTCAAGTTCAACTCATTTGTAATTTTCCCATAACAGGCCTACGCAATACTGACTGACCAAACTATCAGTATGTTTTATGTCCAGCCACAATAAAGGACACAACGGTAACTGCTTGGTTAAGATGTGCACACGTCTTGTAAATGCTATATGGGATTATATTTGCCCAAATGTGGAGCGCTAACTGGTTAAAGTATGATCTCAGTAATCTAAATACTGATCTCCACAGGGACCACAATACATTAAATGTACTATTTTTAGTTTAAGTTCAACAGACTATGAAGTTTGGCCAAGCCAAGAGTTCTGGTGGTTACACTGTAAAACGAACTTGACTTTGGCACATCACTGCACATCTGGACACATCCAGTATTTGCTAAGTTTCGGCAGGTCTGTGAGATGCCAGTACATGAAGCCGAACACGGGGTGGCTGGGAAAACTGAAAAACAATTCAGGACCTTGAAACAATACGACAGTTCACACAGTCACAACTAAATTTGGCATTCAGCTGTTGATAGTTGAAATATGTCTTGTGGTGTCATGTTACCCTGCTTCTAGGTAGATGTTACTGTACAGTCTGAATGTACAACAACACTGATACAAAATCTTCAGCACTTAACAATAATAAACTGATTTCGTGGTACAAATGCTCCATAGCTACATTCATTATAGCTACCTTCAAAAATACCTTGCTTTAGTTGTTTTTCTTATTTGCTTTAGGGTACACGGTGTGCTTAAAAGCAACGAGGCAAACAGAACGTTCTGTTCCTTTCTATAAAAATTTACCTTTTTGAGAAAGTAAAGGGACGAGTAAGAAAACTGAGCACTGAGTTCAAAGAGAAGGATTCCATCTAAGATTCACAGCAATATTCCAACTTTCAACAACAAACACAAACACGGTCTCAAACAATCTCACACACGCCACTGCACATCACCATCACACTCCTCCATTGTCTATAGAGTAACAATAAATGTAGGATTTCACAGAAATAATAAAATGTTAACAAAAACAAAGTGCAAACACAGCTGCCATTATCGAAATGTGGCAAATTGTCAAAAACCTCAAAATACCTCTGAGGCGGTAGCACAAATCTTACAAAATAGTACTTGTTCTTTTTGTAGTGTGTAAAAAAAACAACAACACCCAACAACATCAACATCAAAAACATCCAATTGACAACATGAAATTTTTGTGTATTGAACACGTGGTTGTGAGTCAGTAAGATTTCCACAGGAAAACTATTACTGCCTGGGGCCCGTTGGCTTTTCCTCTAATTCTCTGTAGCCTCTCGGTGAGACAAGTGCAGCGGAGAGTCTGGTGGTGGTCAGGTGGCTGGTGGCCGGGGTCACACAGGCTTAGTGTAACCAAAGATTCCAACCGGGAAGTGCTTGACATGTGTTGGCCACTGGGCAGCGAGCTGGAAAAACTTCACATCATTCCACTCCACTCCATCAATAGTGACTAAGGATGACAAAGCAGAACAGTTAAACTGACAAATAAACTCTAAACATATCAGAATTTATCCTTTGGGAGAAGTGCACCGACAGCTTTTGTAGAGCAGATGATTCTTTGTTTATAAGACTGTTACAAAGCAATATTGAGGAGGTTCCTGACATGAACACCAGGTGGCAGTATACCCTCAGCTGTGGACTTACCTCTCAGCATGGTGTGCTGGTGCTTGGCCGTGCAGATCAACCTGCTGATGCCATCAATCACTTGGCTCTTAGAGTCCAGCTCTTTCTCCTTGGGCTTCTTGCTGAGAAAAATCACTGTAGAGACAAACAGCGAGGCATAAAAATTTTTTTTTCCCCCCACATAATTCTTTTTGTACTTAAAGGGCAGCTCCACTGATTTTACACATCAAAGTGTGTTTACAGGTCTTGGGGAGAGTTACTGCATATGTGAAGAAGTTGTATAAAGTATGTGTGTATTGTGTTGCATTGTGGGTATTATGTTTGGACCGCAGAAGTGGATTGAGTTGAAGCTAATGCTAAAGTGCCTTAAACCTGCATTCTTTCTAATATCCAGCAGGAGGCGGATAAAGGAGAAAAAAAGAAATCAGATTGGAAAATTACCCTACTTTTCACTTGATTTATTATATCAGTACACATTTTTTCTAATGATTTTATGGTCTTGATCGCTGGTTTCAAGTCTTCTTCAATACAGCATGATGTTCATTTGTAAATTATTGTCCCAGGTGTGGCTACTTTATGACTGACAAGACACTACCTGTCAATCAGCACAGAGGCGTAGCAATGCGTATTTTAAAAAAACATTAACACATGTAAACCTATTTATATGTAGTGATTATTTGGACCAATGTCTTCATTTACTCTGATTTCTATGTCAAATCAAATAGTCTTTATTGTCATTATATAGTTCACTATACAACGGAATTGAAAGTGCCACTGCATAAGGTGCATAGTTATGACAATCATAACACAAAACAACATGAGTAAAAACATTGAAAAAATACCGAGCTAAACAAGGACAAAAACAAGAACAAGGACATGTGATGTAATAAATACGTGTAAAAATAAATAAATGGCTACTTAAAATGTTATAATTTATACATGAGGTAAATTGAGTGTTTTGCACATATCAATTGTATTGCACATGTCCGTGTCCCATGTCCCTATGTGGGTGTGTCAGTCCAAAGCGTACCTTTCTTGTTCTTCTCCTTGGTGACTACAGTCATGGCCATACTGGGTGGAGGGGTGAGCTCCCCTCCACAAGGCAGACGGCTGACTTGCAGTGAACGGAAGTTACTCTTCAGGGTGTTCTTCAGCCCCACGTCTCTCTTCTCTCCCTCCTTCTTCTTCTCCGGGCCTTGCCACGTCCAGTAGTCCACCTGGAGCCCCATCACTTCACTGCCCGAACATGGAGAGCTGCAAAGGAAAACAGGCAGAAGTCAGAAACTCCAGCTCACGGTGAGACAGACATATATAGGTGTAATTATGTGTGTGTTGTCATACCCAGCTCCAGAGAGGGCGGTGGACACAGAGGGGGACTGTGGGGGGGTGCCCCCAATTTCCTTCCCATACGGACCAGCCGACGGGGGCGTTGGGGAAGACAAGATGCTTGTGTTGACCCCCATCGCATCATCTGAATCCACTATGAATTGGGAAGGAACACAGTCATAATCCAGTAAATGAAGTAAATAAATGAAACAATATTGAGGTTTCTGGGTCATTTTCTTCGTTCCTGATCTGAATCCATATCCAGTGAGCGGGACTGTGTTTTTTTTCCCGCACATAGAATCAACCACCTGACAAAATAATACCACCGCTTTTAACCCATTGACGCCTGAAACGCCTGTAAAACCTCTGGGCGACTTTAAAATAAGCCCCTAAAATCTGAAGTTTATCTGTAAATTCAACAGAAGTGTCAACGCTTCTACTAAATAATAGATTTTTCAGCCTCTGTAGCAGATAGAAATGAAATTCAAAAAGTATTTGAGAGCTTATACAAATACTACAAAACGACGTATCCGCTTTCCAGGCTTCAATGGGTTAAAAAAAAAAAGTTCTTTCTTACCTGAAGTTGAGAGGCTTTGCTCCACAATCCCGACTTTTACAACCTGCAAGAATAAATAAAGGGTTCAGTGTGAAACTAAATCAAACACAAAAACGAATGAACAATGTTTGGCACCTTTGCATGGGACAAAAAAAAACAACTTACCCCAATAAATGGCACAAATTTCTGACAGGAGTCCTCATCAGGGCTGTAAACAGACAGAGAGAGATAAAAGGTCAGAGCATGACCAGATGTGGGTTTTCACACTTCAACACTCCAGAGGTGCACATGAACACTCAATGGTCCTGGAGGGAAGATGGCTGTGGCATGACCTGCACCATGTCCCATCGCAGCAGAAATGGCACATGACTGGCTGGGGTGAAATGAGGTCATCTTAGGGTCATGTTACAATGAGATGAATGAGAGGACCGCTCCTTACAACCAAGACAAGACTTTCTTATCAGCCGGTACTAAGAGCTATTAATACATGGGAGAGTTTGGGCCGAGCTGTAGCAACCATGTGGCTTCTTTACACTACTATCCTGAAGTGATGAGTCACCAGTTAAAAAATGCTTGCCTATACAAAGATAGGAAAAAGTATGGTAGGCATAGTCAGTTGAACTCCAATACACACGCAAGCCTCAGTGATTCAACAAAGCACCCAAAGATTCAGCAGAGAGGAGCTGAGATAGTGTTATTTTGTCCTCTAATGTGCTGCAACCAATAGTGCGATTCCTATACTAGCCTGTGATTCTCTTCCAGTCTTTCATGAGGCTGCAAAATAGAAGAAGGAAGGACGAGAAACGCTGCTGGCTTCCGTTCCAGTGCAGATACAGGACTGCAGTCCCCAGCAATCTTACCACCGTAGGTGTCAGTACTGTATTATATCATCATATTTCACTGATGTTATATATTGCAAGGTAAAGACTTTGCAAAGTAACACCCCCACGAAAGAAAACATGGCAGGATTGAACTGTACCAGCTGCTCATAAATAACTTCCTGTGTAAAGTCTTTTCTTAAGTTCATAGCGACCGAAAGCTTGTTTCAAGTGACCAAATCTGGTTGCACCACAAGAAATCTCAACATAGTGAAGAGAAACAGACAATGTGAAAATTATTGTCTGGCCTCACTAGATAGTTTTCAAGCTTCATTCATAATGCTGACATACAAATTAAACCTGGTCTTTCTTACAAAAGAAGATTGGGCTACACTAATATTATTAGTTTTATGCTATTTGTAGTATTAGATTCCAGTGGCTGCGTAGGATTGTTCTGATTGTACTGTGATCCAAACATTTCTAATAACTCCTGAGGGTTGTAAAGCTCAAAAGTCAAGTTTGTTGCTGTCAGCCTTTCAAAAATAACATTTTCACTGCAGTATAAAGAACACTTTGCTCTCCTGCTTGCACAAAGGAAGTCACGCACCTGTATTAACGGAGCGCTCTAACAGCACCATCAATTATTTATGTAACCACAATAACAAAAAGGTCTAACACTAACTCATTTAATCTGATGAATCACTTCAGTTCATTTAAAAAAAAAAAAAAACCTCAATAGAAGCTCTTAATAAAAAAAGACATTTTGTTCAACCTTAAACTACTGCAAGGATACATCTGCATTGCTATCCAATCCAAAGCAATCAACAGTGTTAATAGTGCATTTACAAATCACCACAAGCTGTGAAATAACTCACAAAATAACAACCAACTGGGGCAAATTAAACACTAAACTTAACTACCAATACTTTGGAAATATAGGTATTACTTAACTCTTATTTATATATGCATGGATGTAGAAATATAGGTGTTTCAAAGTTAGAATAACAGGGAAATATCATATTATTGTATCTTTTGACTGTGCTTGATTAACCTTGCAGAAGTCAATAATATTGAGCTAAAGTAAAGAATGATGTCACCAGCCTTAAGGGTAAACCGATAAATGTTCTGAGATTCGGGCACCTCCCTTTAAAGTCTACATAAAAGCTGTAACAAAACGTTCTGCTGGTTTGCTCGAGGCTAGTTCTACATGACTTCTGTTCATTTAACAATGCTCCTGATGCTAAAACTGTTGGATGCATGAGCCAGAACACCATTCCACTTTGTGAATAATTGGGTTTGTTTTAAAGGTTGTTAGGCAAATTTTCACGGCAACAACACAGAGGACAGAGTAAGAATCCAAAAGTCACACCAAACCAAAGACACAAGTCGGGAGGACAGAGTGCAAAGTGAAGTTACAGTGAGTATCGAGTGTGAAAAGGGAAATGTTAAGACACAGCAAGGAGCTCAAGCCAAATGGAAGGAGAGAAAAAAAAAAAAGGAGGTTCAAAACAAAAACAAAGAGTTGAAATTAGATACCTGATGTAAAAATCAAAATACAAACTTCTTTTCCTTGAAAGCAAATCAAAAGGGGGAAAGGGAGGGAGAAGGAATGCAACAGCGTTAAATCTGGGTGTTGTATTTAGTACCTTCTGAGCAATAGGAAGCCGATCTTACAAAGAGGGGAAATGTTCGGTCAAACCTCAGACAGAAAACCAACAAATGCACACAGAAATGCAACGGACTGTCTGTTGAGTGCGTCTGTGTTTGTGAGACAGACAAATGTAATAAGCAGCCATAAAAATGTTATCCTGGACTCCTTTATGTATGTCAGAATAAACAGACTTAACTCTACAGTTGAACTGAGGATCTTTATCATCACATATGGCAGCAGCTTGTGTTTAATGTACACTACCGGTCAAAAGTTTTAGAACACCCCAATTTTTCCAGTTTTTTATTGAAATTCAAGCAGTTCAAGTCAAATGAACAGGTAAACAGGAAAGGGTACAAAGGTAAGTGGTGAACTGCCAGAGGTAAATAAAAAAAGGTAAGCTTGAAAAATAAGCAACTGAAAAATAATGTACATTTCAGAATTATACAAGTAGGCCTTTTTCAGGGAACAAGAAATGGGTTAACAACTTAACTCTATGGAGTCTTGGGCTATTTTGTCCATTTTTGAATTATTTTCATGTCTTTGTAAGTCATTTTGTGTCTTTTTTTGGTCATTTTGTTTCTTTTTTAGTCATTTTGTGTCTTTTTTTGGTCATTTTGTGTCTTTTTTTTAGTCCTTAAGTCCAACATAAAATGTGATTTTGAATCTTTTTTTTAACTTTCAAAACACTATCATGCTCAATAAAGAATTTTAATTGTTGCAAATGTGCATTCATTTCAGAGTACACTGAGACATTAAACTGCATCATTTTCAATTCAATTCTGGAAAAGTTGGAGTGTTCTAAAACTTTTGACCAGTAGTGTATGTGCCTGCTTGCATGCATATGCACTCAAACATCTGCATTCCTCATGCAGTTTTACTGATGATCAGTAGCTGTATTTGTTCTCAGGCTCATTTGTGATGAGTAAACAGACATAATGAACATTAATATCAGTACTCCAAGTTAGAAAGCATGCTTAAAAAGAGCACAATAAACATACATGCATACACACATAAACATATGCAGTGCATGGGTGTGCTCGATAATCGCAGTATCTTTACCTTTTCTGTTTGTAGGTGAGCATTGCTTCTGAGATGGGGAACTGGTGGGACACGTTGGCACCGACCAGGTACTGAACGACTCGTCCTGCTACATCGATGTTGTCTGCGGGGAGCAGAGAGACAGACTGTTAACAACGCACCTCTCCTGTTTCATGACTCACTAACAAGCTGCAAGACAATTGACGCAGATGCTAATTTTCACATGCAGCGATCGCTAGAAGAAGGTGCATTAATCATTTTCATTCCCCTGAATTAAGGAGGTGGGGGGGTGCAGAGTGTAAAATGTCATTAAAATGTGTGTGGAGTCAGCCATATGACACGCAAGATGAATTGTGTGTCAGGCAGAAGGCCTGTGGGCCACATTCAGCCCAGAGTACGTTTTTGAAATGTGGAAACAGTGCTGATTTTTAATGTCAACTTATTTTGACCCATTGCCTCGCTACAGTTTAAACTACTTCTCCTTGTGAAAGAAAGCCCCGCACACCCGTTCCTATCCAAACTCTGCCTTTGTGTTGTTATGGCAGCCAACGTCAGAGAATAAAAGATCGAAGGAAAAAGTCCTTTTTAACATCTTTTTTCCTTTCTCTGAACCCCTTTTGAGGTGATTCAACATGATGTGTGGGATGGCAAGTCTTGCACCTATGGGGTGTAAATTAGGTGAATTAATAGGTGAGGATGGGTGAGGATTATAGGGCTTGTCTGGGCAGAACAAGTGAGAATTGAAGGGAAAAGGGATGGAAATGTAAGACTTGCAAACTGCTATTTTCAGAATCTTTGGGGCAAATATGAGTCAGACTTCTGACAGCCTGGTGGTCTTCTGAAGCAGCAGCAGACAGTTTACAGCGAGGAGGAGGAGTAGAGCCATAATCTCGAGCCATTCGCTACACTTGCAGCAGGCTGTAGCTGTCTTTTGCAATTGGAGGAAAATCTCTTCTTCCCATCCATCAGCCCCTGACCCATGCTCTGACCCCATTTCTTTCCCTTTCAAGTTGGCTGAACATTAGACACGCAGACTTGCTTTGTAGCCAGACACCAACTATGCATCCTAACCTGAGGCGGGCCGTTCCGTCCTGCAGAACAGCTCCCTCCACGCCGTGTCCATAAAGATGCTGTTGAACCTGCTGTCAAAAGAGGCCACATACTTTGCCAGGGGATGGGACCCTGTGCAGGAGAGCAGAGAAAACATTCAGTATAAAAGAAAGCTAAGGAAAAACACATGTTTCGCTGCATTGGATATATTGACTTTGTAGTGCATTCAATTAAATGTAGGTCGCAAAGGATTTGCAAATCATTGCATTCTGTTATTATGTTTTCACAGCAACCAACTTTCTTTTCTATGGAAGCCCTGAGAGGCAAGTGAGAAAAAGATTCTTGTGATCCAATTTCTTAGTCTGATCCAAATTGTCTGTTTCCATCTGTGGAAACAGGTTAAATCATTTTCTAAGCGTGTGTTGTTGTAATACCAATTTTGGCCACAAGAGGCAAAAGTGCACCTCTACCCCGTGATCTAAATAGGACTAAAATGATTCATGTTTTCCTCCAGGTGAGTTTTAATTCCTCCGTGCACTGTAAACATAAGCTATTGTGGACAAAATGTGTCATAAAACAACAAACAGCACAAAAAAGTGCCAGCGGTGTGAAGTGTCCCTGTCCCAGTTATAAACACGGGAGAAAACAAGATCAGACTTGGAAAATGGATCACCTAAATATTTTTTCTCTCACTTGCCTCTCAGAGCTTCCATATCATTGTACTTATCCTGCATGACATACCTATAGGGATCACCAGGAAGCGTATGTAACTGAGCCAGTCAGGTGTCTTGTTGGCCAGCTGCTCCACGAAGAACCTCAGGATAGTGCTGAGGTAACTCTGGTCGCCCGCCACCGCCACCTTCATCGTCGGTGGTGTCTGTGCATTGCAGTTGCAGCTGCGAGGGTTAAGATAAGGAGAGAAGGAGGAGGAATGAGTAATTAAGAGAACGCAATGTGGGTCACTGAGGGTGTGTGAAAGAATTTCATGGCTGTCTGAAGATTTATATCTCAACAGGGTTTTTCCTGCCTGAAAACCGGTCTTACCTTTCATTGGAAGCCAGATTATGTCATGTTATAATTTGTAATACCAGCTACTTGCAAGTATCGGCAAGTCTTGCTGAAGTTAAACGAATATTGCAACAGCTTTAAGATCCTAATCCTGCGATGACATATCGAAGCCCAATTTAAAAAAGGCTCAAGTCAACTCAATTCAGCTACTTGCAAATAAGATAGTATCCAAATGCTTCAGGATTGGAGACATTAAAGTTTCATGGAGTAAACTTTCACTGTTTAACCCATTGAGGCCTGAAAAATCGCTGGGCGATTTTAAAATAAGCCTCTAAGTTTCTGGAAATTCTGGAAAAATTCTGGGAAAAAAAGTGTCAACTCTTCTACTAAATGATAGATTTTTCAGCCTCTGTAGCAGATAGAAATGAAATTCAAAAAGGTATTTGAGAGCTTATACAAATACTACAAAACGACGTATCCGCTTACCAGGCTTCAATGGGTTAACAGCAAAACAGGGCCAATAAATGTGGTTTTTAAAATGCCCATTTACTCTTCGTGACAACATTTGAGGAAAAACCCTGCAGCCAGCTTAAGCAGCGACAACACTGGGCGAGCATGTAAACATCAGAGACGGGCATGACTCCACATGACATGGTCCCAGCTGGAGTAAACAGGTTGACTGAGGAGCAGGTGTGTAAAGAGTGGAAAAGTCGCAGTTCAGCTGGATTAAAGAGGAAACGGGTTTAACAGAAGCAGCATAGCCGAGTGAGACAGCCTCTCGCTGACATGACATCCCGAGGAGGCTGCAGCCCAGCAGATGGCTCCGGGGAAAGAGAGAAACAGGCTGAACTTTAGCTTTTCGTGAGAAAACAGGCACATTCTGATAGAATGGGTTCACGGACAGAGAGCAGCGTGAGCAATAGCGTCCTGGAATTCTCTGGCAGCGAGCCACCATAAATACATAAGATAGTTTGGCGAGGGTAACAACAGGCAGCGAGATCGCAATTTTCTGGTGGCTCGTGTCATTCAAACAATGCATGTGTATGTATGTATGTGACTCACAATCTCTGGATGCGTGTAACGATGGTGTTGAAGGCAGCCTGAACATCAGCAGCAGAGCAGGTGGACACAATGGGCTGGCCCTGTTCATGGAGCAACTCGGATACATACTGCACAGAAACACACATGAGAGGGACACAATGAGTTAATGGATATACTGGTGCATCTCAATAGTTTCCAGTAGTTCAAGTCAAATAGCCCCAACCAAGTATTGAGTCATATACACTACTGGTCAAAAGTTTTAGAACACACCAACTTTTCCAGAATTTAATTGAAAACGATGCAGTTTAATGTCTCAGTCTACTCTGAAATTATTGCACATTTGCAACATTTAAAATTCTTTATTGAGCATGATAGTGTTTTGAAAATAAAAAAAGAATCAAAATCACATTTTATGTTGAACTAAAGGACTAAAAAAAGACACAAAATGACAAAAAAAAGACACAAAATGACAAAAAAAGACACCAAAAGACACAAAATGACTTACAAAGACATGAAAAGAATTCAAAAATGGTCAAAATAGCCCAAGACTCCATAGAGTAAAGTTGTTAACCCATTTCTTGTTCCCTGAAAAAAGGCCTACTTGCATAATTCTTAAATGTAGCCTACATTATCTTTCAGTTTTGGTTAAGCTTACCTTTTTTTATTTACCTCTGGCAGTTCACCACTTACCTTCGTACTCTTTCAAGCTGTTCATTTGACTTGAACTGCTTGAATTTCAATAAAAAATGGAAAAATTGGGGTGTTCTAAAACTTTTGACCGGTAGTGTAGATCGACATACTTTTCAGAGGCCAACATTTCCATATTAAACATACTTTTTAAAATTGGTCTTTTGTAATATTCCAGTTTTTTGAGACAATGAATTTTAGGTCTCCATTAAATATAAGCCATAATCATAATAATTAGAAGAAATTAAATGAATTAAGACATGAAACGTTCCATTCTGTGTGTAATGGATCTATATAATGTATAATTTCTACTTTTTTAATTGAATTACTGACATAAATAAACTTTTCTATGGTATTCTAATTTATTGAGATGCACCTGTACAAGAGGTAGGTCTGCCTGTCTTAAGTGTTTGTTCTGTATATACGAAGAGATGAAGGTAAAGAAGTCTATAACAAAAGTGTCATCACACCTGTCCTTGCCACTCCATAGTGTTGATGAGGATGATGCTCTCTGGAAGGCGTTCGTCAGAGATGAGGATCTGGTTCAGCTGGTCGTACACAGACTTCCTGGGAACCTTTTGAGACAAATGAGAAGAAGATAGTCTGAGCACATTGCCACAGGACTGAAAAAGAACACACCTGCAGCTTGATATTACGCCTTGCGAGTTGTTTACCTGTGCTATGAGTCGTGAGTCGGGGGAGCACTCGCTCTCCATGCTGCTGGTCCTGTCGCTCTGGGCCTTAGAGTTCTGTCTGTCTTTCATGGAGGTGCTGCGAGGACGCCTCTGCAGCCTGTTCTCCACTTTACTGAGGGAGAGATCAAACACGAGGAACTCAAAACACATGACAAGACACAGCAGGAAACTGGACTCCGAAAAAAACACCATAGGACTGTCGAAAACAAATGGACTCAGGCCCCGTTCGCACGAGGACGCTTGCGGGTAAAAACGACAAAATATTTTATCGGAAGTGCCTTTCGTTTAGACCGTGACGGCGTTTTGGGGGCTTAAAGACGCAAAAATCTGAAACCACCTTCCAAAGTGGAAAAGTTAAATACGCTCCGCCGTAGCGTGTCGTCTACACTGACAAGACACAAAACTCTGCTCAGATCTGCTCACGTCACGTATGTGTTTACGTCACATACATGCTCCAGTACAGGAAAATAAACAAACGTGGGATTATTTCCATGCGTCGGACCTTCAAGCTGCTCTGGCAGCTCTAATAAACTTACAGGAGTCTTTCCACCAAATGTACAGGATCTGTACAGATAGTATTAGTGAACAGAGAAGGATCTGTAATTACCTCTATCACATTTTGGATGCAGCAATTCGTCGGAGGCGAGCCAGACGGCTGTGAACCAGACCTGGGAGATCTAGTGATGGTGGAGAACTTTGTGGAAGGAGTAGCTGATGAAAATGTGTGGCGTGAAAACTTCTGCATGCCCAAAGATGCTCTTATCGCTTTAAGTGATGCTGCCTGGCATACATACAATCGAATTTCACACACTTTTGCGTCACCGAATGCACGCAGATTTCCTCCCGAAAATGCTCGTCTAAACGAGGAATAAAAAGTGAAGACGCGACGCCACTTTTGCGTCTTCTGTTGAGACCGTCCTCGTGTGAACGGGGCCTCAGACTCCAAGTAAAGCCAATGACGAAGCAAACCTGCATTCTTTCTAATGGCCAGCAGGGGGCGACTTCCCCCGCTGCAAAAACAAGTCTGAGGCTATGAGTAAATGACCCTACTTCTCACCTTATTTATTACCTTAGTAAACATTTTCCTAATGAGTTTATAGTCTCAATCACTAGTTTCAAGTCTTCAATACAGCTTTCTACGCTAAAGGTTTCTTCTTTGGCTGGGTACTAGCAGGACCATGCAAGCTGCTACAGTTTGCATGCTCTGCTGCATCCCAGAATGCAAAGCCCATCTGGGTACAGGAGCCATTAAACTCAAGCTTGCAGAGTACAGCTGGTAGTATGGTGAGACCGAGGTTGGCTCACATTCCCACCATTAACAAACCGCTCCAGAGTTAATTTGGGACCAGACCAAGACCACTTCCTCAAAGGGTCTTGGTGCGGTTGCTTTAGTGTGCACCTGACCAATTACTGTGTTCACACCTGCCCAAATGAACCACACCAACGGGGAAAAGGAACAAAAGTCTAATTTAATTGGACTCAGAAGTGTTTCCCACCCAGTCTTTGGAAAACATCCATTCCAAAAGACATTAAAAAAAAAATACAAATCTAAAGTAACTTGTGAAAACACATGATGACATAACAATATCTTGTGTGCATGTTTCCAGATGTAGTGTTCGGCAGTGTACCTGGGAGACATGTGGTTTTGGGACTCCGTCTTGCAGAGCTTGCCAACAGTGCTGGTCATCCGTTCAGTGTTGACATCCCAGCTGCTCACCTCCCCGGGCCCGGGCCCGCTGTCGTCAGTCTCTGGCTCCTGAACCGAAAGAGGGGAAGCAAAGATGAGCCAAAAGGGCTTGTATGCTGGTGTTTATCATACAACACAGGCACTGTCATGTCCCATCTGCTACTACATCACTTTCTCGCTCAGGTTCTTGTTCATTCTGTATTCTCTCTGTGCTTTTGTGTGTGGTGAGCAGCATTTTAAGAGCAAAAGTTGAAAGCGCTGAGGGAAGTCGGGAGGTGCTGGCCTGGTGAATAATTGAGCTGAGCTGGTGAGGTTGGAGATAATGATGTGAGCCCACCATGACAGGCGAGATAAAAAAAATAAGTCGTGGTCTCCTAGCAGGTGGCTTGGGAAACACTGTTCCTACAGTTCAGATATTCAGTTTGAACTGGGTTAGTGGGGAGCTGTGTGACGAGCTGGCAGCCTGGTGCTCAGAGGGGGAGCGGGGTTATCTGAACAAGGTTAGACTGACCCCACAGCACAGACACAACAACAAACACAAACACCCCACTTTCGATCCTCATCAGTAAGGATTTATCCAGCATGGGGCCGCCTCATCTGCTCTGCTGATTCATAATGGATGGCTGTGTTGTTTGGTTCGCCTGCCCTTGCATACCCTTCTTTTTTTTTTTTTTGCTTTTTCTTGGAAAACAACGAACACCCATGGGGGAAAAAGGGCACTCAAGTGGAGAGGGAAGCGAAAAAATCTGAGGAAGGATGCTCTAGGGAGAAACAAACAGACAAAAAGTAAAACTGCTGTTCCAAACACATACCCCAGCGGTTGTATCTGGGATGCTGTCATCTTGATACCGGGCACCTTGCACTTTACATCTGTCCACCGTCAGAAAGTCGCCACTCTGCAGGGTAAACACACATGCACACACACATTAGACAATATAACCATGGATGTCACCTCTCTGGTGAATGTAAATGATAAAATGTTATGGGACTGCTATGCTCCATCTGCTCAGATCCAGACTGACCACTCTAAGGATGCATAACGGACCAATTTCCCAGCGTTAGCTCCACGAAGTCGAACTTGGCGACGGACAACTATCTCTAAAAGCTTTTATACGTTTCACTAGAGCTGCCTCTAATACATAAAGCCCCAAAGAATAACTGACACACTTTTGTGCCCAAGTTTGCTTCACTAAAAGTGTTTAAGTGCATCTTGTATCATCTCGTTTAATACATTTCGGTATTAGATCAAAGACTTTCCATTTTGCCTGCGAGACGTGTTTATGAAGTTCAACTTGAGACATTTATTGAGCAAAATGGAGGGCTATTGCAGTCTGAAATGCTCCAGGCTGTTTCATTACAGGCTAAAATGGATTCCCAGATATTTATAAACAGCACTCCCTCTCTAACCATCAGACTTAACATGTCTCTCTCTCTTTCTCTGGCCTTGTTGTTTCCAATGGGCCATAAATCTCAGAGTAGGAGTTCAGGGATTGCTCCATCCAATCTTCTCTCTGAGCATATTTCTGTGCATTGATGGTGGTGGAGAGGTCATTCTGTGTCAGTCCCTATAAATACTGGAGGGCTGTAGGGGTGAAGAGGGCAAGGACTGCCGGCCCCCAATCCTCCTCTACAGGCGCGGGAGCTGGTGGGCTGCATTGCGCTCATGCTCAGAATATCTTGCCTGTAGTATCATGGTCCTTGGGAATCCCTGAACCACAAGAAGCACAAAAGGCTGCCAGACTTTTAAACACTACCCAGGGGCAATTCCTTTACGTAACACTGTTTACCAGAAGAACCTCTCTCCAGCCAGCGAGAGGAAGACCTTTATGGGTAAACAGTGGGGCAGAAAGGCATGTGACAGGTTTGTTAATAGAGTTCCTGCCTGCCGATCAACTTACAGGACATGACAGCTCTCTCTGCTGGCTTTTTTGGCTGTGTATGCTTCCAATTTCTGTCTGGGAACTGGAGTGAGACATCCCTTCAAAAAACGGCCTGAAAACACAAACAGAGATTTGAATTAGAGAAAACTAAAAACTTGGAAAAAATGCTGTTCTTCATCTTTATGGCAAGTATAGATACTGTAGGTTTTGTAAAGCACTTTGAGTTGCATTTGTATGTATGAAAAGCGCTATATAAATAAAGTTTGATTGATTGATTGATTGATTGATTGATTGATTGATTGATTGATTGATTGATTGATTGATTGATTGATTGAGTGATTGAGTGATAGATCAGAAATCACACTAAAACCACAGGTTGTAAACAGAAATAATTATTATCTTGGATTATTGGACAGATTATTGGACAGTTTCTTAAATGATAGCCTGTGAAGTTAACTTCGTACCAAAACAGACTAAATATGTTTTAGAAATGATTCACTACCAAACACAGTGTGGTTTGCAGATACAAAACACCATTTTACAAACTAAAACATTTCGCTTTAGGGGAGTGGGGGCGTTCACAATGAATCAGCAAGCTTTCTGTTGCTACCGTTACACAGGTTAGACACAACGCTGCTGCTGGCCACCAGCCCACTGTGACCAACAGTGCTGGGGTTTGGGCTGGGGGAATTCAAGGTGCTGCAGCTCCTGGAGCTGCCACCCACTCTCCTCCTGGCAAAGCAGTCTCCCAGTGGTGGTGAGTGAGGCAGAGGGACCGCAGGGTGCACTAGCTCACTAATTCTGGTTTCAATTGTGACCTGATAAACAATAACTTCCTCAAATGCAGCGCCTCATACATTTTTTTTCTCCAAAAAATTATCTAAGTACATTTTCATTTGAAACCCAGATTTTTGTCAAACAGAAGTAGGCGTGGCTTCAGCTAAAGCGCCACCTTGCATTTGTGCAAAAAGTCACAAGACTCTTTTTTTCATCTTTGTGGTATATATTTTTTGTACTTGCATGCTGTATTTGTTTCTAAAGCGTGATGTTTTAGAAATATGTTGTATATACAGTCATGGAAAAAATTATTAGACCATTGTTTTCTTCAATTTCTCGTTCATTTTAATGCGTGGTAGAACTAAAGGTACATTTGTTTGGAAAAATATAATGATAACAAAAATAGCTCATAAGACTTTAATTCAAAAGCTGATATCTAGACATTTTCAGAGGTTTTCTTGATAATGATTTTGGTTATTAACAAGAAAACCATGTCCAAACAAATGTACCTTTGGTTGTACCAGGCATTAAATTAACAAGAAAGCAAGGAGAAAACAAGGGTGGTCTAATAATTTGTTCCATGACTGTACGCATATTTTTTTTATAGGCACGTTTTATTATTTTTACAACAAAATACATTAGATTGTTAAGGTTTCTTCTTTGCAAACCACACTATGCGTGTTAGTGAATCATGGGGCATTTGTGAAACTTTTTTGTTTGTTTGTTCTGGCAGGAAATAAGCTCCATAACAGCCTCTGAGAAAAGGGGACGAGTGCAGACATACTTGAGTTTGGGCTTGGGCGTGCTCAGGACACTCTCGTTGTCCTCCATCTCTGGCCCACTGTCGCTCTGGTTGTACACTTCCAGACTATCGTAGAGCAAGTCCAGATCCTCCTCAACTTCCTGGGTCTGGTCAACGGGGTCAGAGTCCAGGACCTGACGCACAGAACAGACACATCGTCAACACATCAGTACACTGTAATCAGGGATTTGTAATCATGGCCATGGATTAAGTAAGTGTAGGGAGTGACTGGTGGGGTGCATTAGCTAATCACTTTCACAGCTGGGCTAATGGAGCCTAAAGAATGAAGGAGGACACTGAAGGCTGTAAAATGAGAAAATCTATGCTATAAATACATTCCTGCCTTGGTCCTAAGCAGGCCAATTAAAAGGTAAGTGAGTGCTAGAGGAGAGCTGAGGTGCCGAGCCTTGATCTGCCAGCTGCACAGTGGGGATGTATATCATAGGAACTGCACACAGACAGGCTTGTGGACTAATCAGGTGATTAATGCCACTCCATAAGTGCAGAAGCTGGCAGGGAGCAGATAAACACAGTCTGTCCCCTCTCCTCCTGCCGGCTATGTATTTATAGAGCTGTAGCCCTGCACACTGCCCAGCCACAAGGAAGGGATTAGAGACAGGGGACGTGATAAAAGATCACCGAGGCCACCTGGAGCTTCCAGAAGCATCCAGAAAAACACAACTCAGATGGCCCAGAGACTCTTGTAAGCATGACTGGGTTAATTCACTCACAAGTATCTTAGTCCTAGTTTTTTAAGGGGGGACCCTACAGTAATGTGGATAATGTTTTCTGAAATTTTATTTTTAAATATGCAAATGATGCATTGCCTTATTAAATATATGCTCATTTGCATACATTTCCAAAACAGAAATGTGAACATTGGATAAAGGCAGGTGAAAGGTTTTTAAAGAGGAAATTATGGATACCTCTTTTATCACTCAATAAATCAAAAAATACTGTAGATGAAAAAGTCAATTATCACCATGTTTTTGGGAATAAAAGTTATATAAATCAGGCTATGAATAATATGTATACAAACACATTTTGGTGTTTGTAAGTGCTATTGAAGTGGAGATTTCTGTCTCAGAGTATGAGGAAAAATATGTTTTAAGGAAATAGCCTTTAAAGATATGTATTAAAAAAAGGTAAATAAGGTAAAACATGTATATGTATCACCATGTTAACATTTGGTGAATTTAGATCAATTCTACAGACACAAATAGACAGAATGTAGTAGAAACACATTTTGGATGTTTCCTTACATCTAGTGTGAAAATAGGCATGCTATGTAAGCAAAATAGCACAAAATTGGCATGAAATATACAATGTTTTTGCCTGTAATGTCTCACCTTAAGGGAGTGAGAATGTCTGAAATTTGCATACACAGTTTATTATAGACCTATTATAGGAGCTGAGGTTGAAGACCCTTGCAAAAATGCATGCCACATGCATTAACGGCCAGAATGACTGAGAAAATAAAAATTAGATAGCTAAAAATGGCCCAAATGGCACAAGAGTTAAGTAAGAGTGAGGGGTAGGGTTTATATAGAACCTTATCCGGCAAGTAGAAATGTAGAGCAAATCCTCATCCAGTGTGAAAATTTACAAAGAACCTCATCTTTTATACATATTTCTTGATGTAACCTATGGAGTGTTTTTGACGTCAGAGAGAAGGAAAAAAAAAAAGAGGAGAACCAAGGCAATGGATATCTCAATTACTCCAATATATTTCACAGTTCAATGGGAATTATTATCATGGTAATGGCCTAACACAGATTATGTACTAATGGACATGTAGAGGTTGTTGCACACAAATGGTCAACTTCCTGCTGATGACCTGATTACAAGCTATTATGCAGAATCTGCAGAAACATTTATTCGAAAAGGACTCGAAAGAAGAAAAACCTAAACAGGACAAGCATATGAGCCTGCATTTATCATTAGATTAAGTGGTAGAGAATAAGGTCGTTAATGGATTCTACATACGGATCGCTGCTAATGGAAATGTATTAATCATACATCCATGAGCAAAGAGGTAATGCAGCCTAGCGCCATAATGATGCTTGTACTTGTGTTGTGGCAGTGATTTCTTCACAGGCCATTCTTCTCCAGTCAGGAGCACATATGCTGTTTAGACAGTCAATACCGAGATTATTCTCTCCTGCCCCGAGGGCAATTTAATAACTGATATGTTTCACAGATGACTTACTAAAAGCTTCATAACAGAAGGACTGAGAAATTCCAGGCGGGTGCACTGAAACTCCCCACATCATTTGCTGTGACATTGAACATCTTCTCCTGGGTGTCAATCAAAACAAAAGCAATTATTCTTTTCACACTCACCTCATCTGTTACCTTGAACCTCTTCAGCAAGGCCACAAATTTTTGCTTGAAGTTAGGTTGCTGTAACAGAGAGAAAAAAAAACGTGCAATTATGAGAAAAAGAACCCCCTGAAAAGAGACTAACTGTCATCATTAAACAGGCATGACAGCTGGGCCCGGGCTTATCGGTTCTCCCAGTGACTGTCCACTGGATTACTCATTCACAGCACACTCTATGTAAAGACCATTATAATCACTCCAGTGAACCCACAGTGTTCATTTGCGTGCTCATCCACATCGTCCTAATGGCTCGGACAAATGGAACACAGTGTGTTCTTTCCCTTAAAAAGCTTGTACAACAGCCAACACACGACTTGAGTTATTCTCATAGTCAATGATTGACAGGCACAAAGCTCCGTGTAGCGGAACAGCAGGAAACTGACCCTGGTCATGGAAGTGGTTCGGATCATTTTCCTCCGGGGTTTCTTGGGCTTCCTGACCTCGTCGTCTTCGTCGTAAAGATCCTGAAATGCAGACAGGATGGACGATAAGTCTGAGATCTCAACATAGTAGTGTCTACCTAAATACATTTATGCTAAATGTAGAGAATTAATTATTATATTAGCCAAAAACTCTGAAAAAATGTTTGTCAAAATCAGCTATGGATTTTTTTTTTGACAAGTTGATAATACGTATAGCATTTGATATATTTAATTACATTTTCAATAGAGTGGAAATAAAAACTACATTAAAAAACTAGAGAGACAGATTACAAAGCCAAAACAATACAAATGATAACAATAAAGCTATTATAATAATAATAGTGATATTATTAAATTAGTTCAATTAAAGCTAGACTTAAAACTAGATAAAATACATTAAAAGATAAAACAAAAACAAATGAAACGGCTTATAATAATAAAACACATGGAATAAAACTTTTACAGCATAAAAACCATAAAGTAACAGAATAAAATAATGTAAATTATGTCTGTAGACCATTCTGAGAATATTATGTAACAGCGTGTTCAGCAGGACCAGTAGACTCCGTCAGATTTTATTTTTAGCATTTCTTATCTCATATATATTTTATTTCACGAGGTGCAGCAGATTTGTTTGCACCGAATCATTTTCTGGCACTGACCTGGCCGTGCACGGCGTCATCGCTGGCTTCCTGCTCTGACGAGTAGCTGTCATCGTCCTCCTCAGAATAGTTATCCATGTCTGGGGAGCGGTCTGGATGGAGGCAAGTGCAGAAACACAAATTATTACAATAGGCAGCATTAAATGTAGATTCAAAGAGATTCAAATCATTAAGTTTCCAAAAGAAACTCTGCTTAACTTTTCTTTTAGAAAAAAGTATGCCTATAGGAAGGCAAAAGGTTGTGTGTGTTAAAAACACAAAACAATCTAATTCTCCTATAATGTAAATTATGCTTTAAGTATATTGTGTGTTTTTCACCAAAAGCCAGACACAATTTTCCATCCTATTTGTATAACGTTGCTTAATTTCCTGTCCTATTCTACATAGCTCATCAGTAATAAATTGCTTTGTCTACTTGGCATGCATAATGAACACAATCTATGATAATGCAAAAACATTTTCAGTGCACATAATTAAATGCTAAATTTGCTTGCTGAAATGTAATGAAAGTCTTATTATATGCAAATTAGATTGTAGAGCTCTTTTTGTGATCCATGTCTCGTATTCTGATTAAGTTTTAATGACATTTCAGTGGTGGAAGTTTAACTATTGTTTAATGTCAGATTTTATTGGATTCGACAACCACATTCCTAAAGAGGCAGATTTTACTGCGTGTTTGACAGCTGAGAACAGATCAGGTGATGGAAGAGCTTTTTTTTTTTTTCTTTCTGAAGAGCCAATTCCGACTTCCTTTTTGCCTGTGAAACATCCTGCTCTCTGCTCTTAGATGGGATGGATGTTATTAAGGATCACTGCAGAGGAGAAAGGCGAAAGATAAACATCTTTTTTTTTTCCCTCGGAGTGACACTAGTTTGATATTTGGTGCATGAGCTCATCTGTTATGTTTGAGCGGCCTCCTTAATAACATCCAGAAGAGCCAGGGATCAGCAGTGCAGGATGAAGGCGTGGAGTCCGAGCAGGGGCCCCCAATATTTCTCCCCCCGTCCAGAATTACAAGAGTGTAAGGTAATAGGCTCTAAATCTGTTCAACTCTGAAAACATTACAACCATAGCTGAAGAGAATAACATATCCTTGGCTATAGGTTGGGTTGGGATTAAAACAGGTTTTTCTGTCCTCGGTTGGGTAATAGGAGCCATGTGGATGGAGGGAAGAGAGAAGGCTGGGTTCCAGGGTGAAGGCTGAAATTACAGACAGGATTTGACCGGGCGGCGCTGGTACAGGTCTGTCTAACTGACCCGCGTAGGGGGACGGGAGGCGGCTGTGCCCACCTGAGGTTTTGGTTTTGCGGCCAGCCTGGCTGCTGCCGTCCTCGTGGTCGATGGGTTGGCTCGACAGAGAGTACACGCTGATCTCCGCCACACGCACTGGCGCCTCCTTCACGTTGCTATGGAGACCGAGAATCTGTCCTCCGTCTGTTGGGTGTTGCATCACCTGGACACAGGAAGATTAACATTGAGGCCGAAGATTGATTTTAAGAATACATTCAAGTATGGGCTTTAAACCAATTAATACTTTGGTTTTATTTTATATCTACCCTGCAAGTCTTCCTAATAATATTATCTTTTCTTTAGATTAGATCAGATTAGATTAGATTTTATTTGTCATTGCACAGAAATACAACGAAATTCAATGCACTCAGGTACTGGACTCATAAAAAAAGCATAATAAATAGTAAACAACAAGATACATTCTTATCATCTCATCTCAATAAATAGTAAATGCAAAAGATACATTCTCATTCTCTCAGCACTTAGTATATTCATGTCATTCATTCACTGTACCATCAATTTAGTGCCATTGTATGCATTAAAACAATACTGTAATTATATAAATATATAAAGTGCAGAGCATTGTGTTAGGTGTGGATGTCCTTGATTAGTGCTGTCGGACCAGTGAGTTTGTTTTCAGGTCTGAGTTGAGTATGGTGATATTTAATAAATACAACAATGGGTGTCATCTGTCTGAATATCAAGTCCTTTTAAGCTGCCTTCATGACAATTCCTGCATCTATCAATCACTCTGTAGAGCCTTGAAACAAATATATATCTTCAACAGACAGGCAGGATGGAGAAACATCTCTCTCTTTACCGAGCCAATACTGATACAGGAGATCGACATGGCTTCTGTTTCACTGCTTTCTGCTCTGATTTACAGGCTGATTAAAAGATGACAGCTACGCAATCTCTAAGTAAATCTTTACTAACACAATGCTGATTTTCCATTCTGAATGTCTAAATGAGCCGAGCCAATTTGCTCAGTCAAACAGTGTAACACAGTTTGAATAAACTGTTTTGAATCAGATGAGAAGGGATGAGCTTTCACTCTGAGCTCTATCTGGGGGGTACTTTCGACATTTCACTTGATGAATAGCTGTACAGGGAGTAGGCTCATTTTGCTCAAACACTGGCAGGGGTGCACTCTAATGCTGCATGCAAAGTCCAATAAGTGACTTCCTCCCACATAGTGGCCCGCTAGATTCCGAATGAGGGCACGGGAGAGTTTACTCTACAGCAGATGACAACATAATTACCCAACAGGATCCAATAATGGCCAATCTAGCTTTATTCATGGAAGTCTGTGGGTCGTTTCACTGCAGCGAGAACCAAAACAGCACAGCAGTTGAGTGGTATTTTAAAATGCAATAAAGCATTAGTCTTGTTTTCAGATGTCAGTCAATTCCTGTCCTGGGGCTACTGGTGGAAAGTCACTGTGGCTGAGCATGAATGGGCGCATCAGCTGCTGTAATTACAATTGGAGAAATGCTACCTGTGTCTCTCCATTCCAAATAAGTGTGACGCTCAATATATCCCGTCTTGATTTCGATTTCTCTCACATACAAACACCAAACTAATTATGTTCTGAACAAGGCCTTTTAATTGATCTGTATCTGCTGCCCAATTTCTAACCCTTTGTTCGGTGCAATCCATAGTAGTAAGCCTGCTATCAAAAATCCCCCACTGTGTTAAAACACTGCAACACATTGGTTCTGCACAGTGTTGAAAGCGAATGACCCACAGAGTGACACAATTAACCCTTAGAGACCCACCAGACCTATTTCTGTCTTTTTCTGGCTTTAGGGGGAAATAACAGGTCAAGAGTACATGGCACATAGAATTGGTGCAAATCATCTTTTAGAGTGTGTAAGAGCTTAGAACATTATGATAGAAGTATTTGATGGGCATTCATTTGCTCAATTACGTCTCATAAGTTGTTGTGGCAATTTTTGGGTTGATGCCATTTGTTGTGCTAAATTTAACCATTTTTGATCAATTGATCAAAGATTCCTCCGAAATACCAAACTAAGGCACCAAGGTTAAGGAACACCATAAGAAAAAGACATGCTGTGATTTAATATCAAAATAATATCAAAAACTTTTAACATTTAAAGACATCTTGCAAAAAAATATCATTTTTTTGGCAAATGGATGGAGGGTGATCACTTCTGTTCAGGACATTTCTCATAAACCCCATTATTATGAATAAACATAGGAATGCCTTACGTCCTCAGAGTGATTTAGGTAGGTTGTGGCTGTAAAGTCTCATGAGGGTGTGATCATCCTACATGTCACAGCAGCTAATTTTACACAGTAGGGTCAAATTTATACAAATGGTCTCACTACAAGGAAAAGGCTACTAACAACATCATACATACAACCCTGATTCCAAAACAGTTGGGATGCTGTGTTAAATGTAAATGATAACAGAATGCATTCACTTCAGATTGAGTGTATGTATTCACAAGACACAAGAGTTTGAGCAATAGATAAATTGTCTTTGTAGTGTACTCCATTGAATGTGGGTTGCAAAGGATTTGCAAATTGCAATCTGTTTTTTATTACATTTTTCAAACTTTTACGGGAAATCATGGTTATAAATACAATTGTGCTCAGTGAATCAACAGTCTCAGGTTTCCAGTCATACCCAATTATTTTATTCTCGTTTAAGGGCCCCAGTATGAAGAAATATGAAAAAACACAAATTTTAGAATAGGAAAAATAGCATATTTATGCTACATGCAAAAAACAGCATGGTTTTTTGCGTCATATTGCATGGTATTGGCATTCATTGGGCGCAGAGACTTGTGAATCCACATTCATTCAGATATCTTAAGTATCTTTGGCCAATAGTATTTCCCTTGCCAAAATGTAGTCCTACTTTGAAGCTTTATTTAGCCCCTGTAATTTACCTGCTAGCACTGGCAGGATGGGGTTCAGAGGGTTAACAGCAGCCAGCCATTTGAATGTGTGATAACTACACTGAAAAACAGGCATTTATAAGAAAAGCAAGCACTCTGAGCATAAAAAAAGGCATCTTGATGGCCCAGTGGCTAAACATGCAGTCTGACGTAACTGCAAAGTCCCCTCTGCATGTCCAGCTGAGGACTGTACTGGCAGCACTCAACGTTAAATGACTCGGATCAGGACAAAAAAAACCTTAATGCTATATCTCCACATAGAACAAACATCCACAAGTGGTATTATATCACCTCCTAGTCCATTATTTCTGCATAGCATGGTTGAATGCACCGTTTCCAGAAAAGTGCATATCAAGCTAGCTCCAGATGGCCCATAATCTCACATAGCAGTATGTGTGATGGCCATGAGTCATCTGAAATGATGTGTAACGCAGGAGGCCCTCTCTCTCTCTCTGGCAAATCAAGACACGGTACACAGACACTAATAGCAATGTCAATCACTGTCAGTGAAGAGCTGAATCACAAGCAATGATGAGCTTGGAGCAAAATTATGTGTTTCTCAAGAGAAATTAAAGTGACAATGAAACATGATTGAAACTAATGCCACAGCTAAACGCTATACGCTACCTCGGCCATGTTGATGACTCCCACAGCCAGCGTTTTGTAGCCCAGGATGGTTCGATTCTTGTAGCGTTTCCTCCTCTGCAGCATAATCTGCAGTCTGTTGGCGTCCCTCTTCAGAAAATGGGGGTACTGAAAATAACAAATACAAAAGTCAGATAAACAACACACACTGCATCAAATATTCATCAGCCTGTAGATTGGAACCCAGAACGCGGACTTATTTAAATACACTGTTTCGAAAATAAGTCTCACTGTCCATGTTGTGCCTGTATTCAACTTCTGTTCATTGCAAATAACATGTATTAACCATCCACCTGAATTAATAAAACAAGATTGCAAATATTCAGTATCTGTTGTTTATTTTGGCAGTGCTAACTCTAGGTTTCACTGCCCAATTTTTCTTTCGACAGTGCGCACCAGCATTTTATTTCCTTGTGTTTGAATGAGTTCTCTGATGCTATTTATTTCCAGACAAAGCCTTTTTTCAGTGACTGACTTGAAGGGTTTTCACTGGACCACCTTGAGACTGCTTATCTTTGCTCTATTATCAATACCATCAGACATTCCCAGTGTTTCACCTGCTACTTTAACATCCTTTTGGCTATCTTAGACTGCCAGGCGAGATTTAAATTCTCTGTTGTTGTAGACAGGACATTTATCAAGGTGTGGACAAACTGCTTCACTGCTTCCAAAGATGTATCTGTAGTCAGAATGCTGTCTGCACTGAATAGTGTGAACTGATGATGCAGAGATACCACACAGACAAGGTTCGAGTTCATGTAAAAATACAGCCAGTCTCGCCGCACTCAGATGCCAGCACTGAACCAATCGTGGGTGTTACATTCTGCAATCTTAGTTATTGAACTATTAAAAAACTGTCTCTGGTCTGTCTGCTTTACTGTGGCTGAACTGTTAATGACCCTTCATCACTTCAGAACTATATTTATCTCTGAAAATTAGCACTTCATCTTCACATTTGCTCTTTTTCTCCATCTTGCCCGTTTCCTCTGGAGACATATTGTCTCTGACTGCCAGAACTTGATCTTCACATAAACTTTTCTTGCTTTCTTTTTCTTTAATATTCACACAATAACTTGTAAGATCCAGTTGGTTGAGCATCGCTGCTACAAAATATACATCCAATATTGCCCATACTTTTCCAGGCATTGTGATTTTAGATGGGCCTTTTGGTTTCATATTTTTACAATCTTTTTTTTAACCTTTTTGGTAAAATGAGCAACCATTCCATCTACAAATTTAACATATCTTATATAAATCCCCCCATAAGGTGATGTCTTGTCCTAGCTTACTTTACCTACATACAGGGTTCACTTACATTTTCATTTTTTAACTTTTACATTACTTTTTAAACACAGTTAATAAAACATGTACAACCATTTACAACCTATAAGTGCAAACAGAACTGAATAGTGTCATTACTTGTTAATTACAATTATAAAATTATAAATATGATATAATTGTTAATTATTACGGTATATGAATATTTAACAGCAACTTTATCTCCAATAGTTCAATTCATGTTACACAGTTCATTATAATTTAAAAAAAAATACTTTTAAGAGCACTGATCTCAGTCTAAACTGATATGAAGAAGATAGTACTATCAGTATATTCCTAATGGCACAGGCTGATAATTAATAACAGGGTCTGATGTTATCCATGAAAAATACTGCATATACACAAGTCTAAAAATACACATGGATATTTTGAACGGAATAGTTTTGCTTGGGGTCAGCCAGGGGCACAAGTTTGGATAAAGGCTTCAACCCAATCCTCCCTGTCAAGTAACTGCTGTATCAGTGTGAGAATTCACAGTAAAATGTCAGAGTGCTTGCCTGTAGTGAGAATGTGAGCTCCAGGTCTGTCTCCATCAGTCCACTGGGTGGGAGGACGTATTCATTTGATCTCAGAAGACGCTTAGAACCCTGGAAGACAAAGTAAAATAACATTCAGTTGTAAGCACATTTATATATACCTTTGGAATAAGAAAAGTACTCACAAATCCCTTGTTATATGTTGCTTCTTAACCATATATCTATCAGACAACAGTGACTGAGTGTACAAGCCTTATTTTGGGAGCAGCCTGCTTCACATTCACACATTTATGCAGATTCACACCTTGAGGCAGCCCAGTACAAACAGTCCTCTACTCCTTCACTGCTTCCTAGAGAACAGTGCTACTAGGACAACTGAAATGTAGGTCATATCAAGAGGCTTTCCTAACAGACATAAGGATTCAAAAAGCAGCAACCTAATCACACGCCTGCTTCAGTGTCAACCTCAAAGGGTACTTGTTTTTCAAGTGGTACTTCTGCTGTTGCCCAGTGGTACTTGGATAGAGTGTGGAGCTGCTTAACTAATTTGAAAAAATAAAAATAGAAATTATGGTTTGATTAAAAGAATATACCAACTGTAGCACCTGAACACTACATGTTGCATTTATGTAAGAGCACATGAAAACTTGTCAGCAACTGAGCATGAATGTTTAAACAGACAGGTAAAAGTAACAAATAAATGGTAAAAAATAAATAGCTTAAGTAATGACATTTGATTTAACGGTTTAAATAGTTAGCTTAAAGAAATGAATTAAAAACGTGAAATAGCTAGATAAAAGTACTGACTAAACAGTTCAAGTAGTTAGCTAAAAGTAATGGAGAAACGGTAAAAACAGTTAGCTAAAAGTCCTGGACCAATTAAAATAGGTAGTTAAAAAAATAATGGTGAACAGGTGACACTATTACTGTGAACTGTTTCTTCATTAGATAAGTTAATATAGTTGTTATTGTGGTGCAGCCACTGTATCAAGCATGGGGTTGCAAAATTCCAGGAATTTTCAAAGTATTAAACTTTCCTTGGGAATTAACGGGAATTTATGTGAGTTACTGGGAATTTTATGGGAACAAACAGGGAATTTACAAAATTGGAGGTTGGCCCTTAACAGGGACCTTAAATATATTTGGGCAAAATATATTCTAGCATAATCTTGACTAAAACAAGCAGATTTCATGCAAGTACACTTGAATATCTATGCTATTCCTCAGTCACATGCACAAAGCACACTGCTTACTGCAGGGCTACTGAGGCCACGCCCCCTATGTGTACTGTGCATTCCTCTATCACATGTTCAATTCAACATTTACATGCTGTATCGATTGTTCATTAGAATAATTAAAACTTGATACAATTCTGCTTAAAATAAATCTGTTGAAAAGGTTATAAAATTTTATAATTTTACATGGATGTCTACTTATGATCAAACAAAATGATTATATTAATGTTTGGATATGATACAGTTTAAATTACCCCCAATTTCCAGTTAATTCCCATAAATGTCCATAATTCCCATGAAAAGTTTCCAATTGGAATATTTCCAAAATTCCCCAGCTTAACTTCCCATGGAAGGTTTCTGGAAATTTCCCGAGAATTCCCCACCCCTTTGCAACCCTAACCAAGCAGCTACTAGAAACCAAATTTAATTGAATTATCTAATGCTTGCTATTCGGGTTGAGAGAGACGCATCAGGTAATCTAATTCTGGGAGCTTGCACACACTTCTTGTGGCCAAACAGCACAGGGATTTAAATGCCACGGGTTGTGAAAGTCTCTTCCAAAAGTAAGGACACAGACAAGCAGTGTGTCCTCAGAGGACCTGTCTCAGCTTTTAGCGAGTTTCTCTTGCAAGCCTCGGATTAAAGTCGATCATGTTCATCATCAAGTTACGGTTTAATTCTCGTCAACCAAGTTTCTTTTTCTACCTCGTCTAATCTTGAAACAGGGAGTCGGAGTGTAAACGTGAGAACAGGAACAGCTTGTCAAGTCTCGGGTTCGAGATTTAATATCAAGCTGTGAGCGCTGAAGACAGGCATCTGTTGTGCAATATATTTGGCAACTCATCAACTGCTGTAAAAAAAAAAATAATCATAAGTCGTCAAAGCTTAGTTCAGGTGTCTGCTAAACCTTCCGATGGTATTAAGTAAGTCTTGGTAAACAGCATACAGCAGTAAGGATATCCTGTGCCTGGCTTAATACCTCGAACCTCTTCAATAGTCAGATGCAGTGGGTACGACACTGGATCCTAATGTCACCAGAGCTGCTAAACCATGTAACAGATACCAAATTAAATGTCTGGGTGTGTGCTGTAGTGTGTGTGTGTGAGGGGATTGGCTTTATTCAAGAGCACAGTGGTGCCTCTGTAGGTACATTACATGCATGAGTGATCAGAAATGACAATGCATGTTTCATACAAACACAAAGTGAAGCAATGCTTTGTAGTTTCAGTATTTTCATTCCATAACTGTTTCACCAGGCACATTCTTCTTCAGTACAGTTCACCTGCCAACTCAGTGAGCATAAATGGCACAGAGGCCAGATCCAAATTCTCTCACCTTGTGAGCCGCAGAAGGCAAGAGGATCACGAGGGGTCTGACACGGCTAAGAGGAACGACATACAGTACAGTGTATACCCACAGCAATCGACATCATTCTATCATCAGAGCAGTGTTTACTGGCCTGGAAACCGGTCCAATCTGAGCTCATGTTTTATTTGCTCTGGCAGATGCGTATGGTCCTTCTTCCATTCGACAGATTTCACCCGAGGGTGGCCTCCATCGGGCCAATCACAACCTTTTAAGACGGGTTTGATCGGGTGCCTGATGTTCAGCTCAGCTCATGAAACTCAGAACAACCTATCAAACTAAACAGGGTGACAAACAATGCTTGTTTAACAGACCAGTGCAATAGTTGTGCAATAAACATTTATGTAATTATTTAAGATATCTGGTGATGTTTGGTATTCTCCCATATATGAATAAGATATCATACATATTCAACAGGAGATGTGTGCCTAATGATAATGTAGTTGTTGTTTTTTAAAAGACGGTTATCAAATTATTCAGATTTTTCATTTCTCATACAGTTCCACACTCTGCTTGAAGTTGGAAAAGTGTAAATCTACAGACTTGTGACAATAAAATATTAATAACAAAATAAAGCATGCCATACACAGAGAATAACACTGTGTTCTAGTGTACATAAAAAAAAATATTGGAACATTTAAAAAGAAAATGTCATGCAATGTCAATAGTTTCAAAGGCATAAAATGGGAACATGAGAATGAAGAATATTTACTTCCGCTGACACTTCAGTTCAGTGCAGCATTCAGTTGTCATAAGCATTTTTATATCCAACCTAATGGCTCAATATGTTCCACAGAAGGACATGCTGTCAGTAGTCGCAGCTTGTTTTGTACATAAAGAAAAAAAGAGGGTGAATCTCTGTCTGAGTCTGACCTTGTCACTAACCTGAGCGCCACAAAGAGGCCTTGTATGCACCCTTTTCTCATGCTCAGTGGCTGGTACAATGAATCAAGGCACAAAAGGCGAGCACTCTCAAACTGCCTGACATGCATTAACAATACAGAGCCTTGGCAAGGAAAGCTTGTACTGAATGTCCTTTGCCCCCTCCCTTCTCTCACCCTCTCTCCCCTGCTACAAGCTTCTCCACTGTCTTTCAGGGGCCAGATGGGGGAATGTTACAGCCCCTCTACTCTACCGCACTCAACAAGCCTGTGGGAAAAGTTCAACTTTACACTTCTACTCAAGGTTACTTTTGAAGAAGTTTAATTCTCCAAATTGACTTACGTGTTTTGCAGCAAAGACAGGAAGTGATTCAGGGTCAGGACAAGATGTGTAATTGTAATAAAGAGGTTTAAAATTCATTTTGAGGCTTCTGCTTTACACACATACACAAACATAATTGGATCATATCTGAGTGGACTGCAAATGGAAGTGCTTTGGACAGCGGCTTGTGCTGAAATGAGGATTGCAAGCCTTTCCTGTCGTAATCTAGCTGACATCTACAGCACATTGCAACCTTAGGCAACTACACACAGAAGACATAGGACACAAACTGCATAATCATGTAGTGCACGCACAGTAGCATACCGCATTGCAACCCAATGTGCAGAAAATGAAGCAGAGGGTTGTCTGTTGGGGCCTCAGCTACTTGAAGCGACTATGCGGTCTCCAGGGTGAGAGACAGAAGACTATCTCCAAGGGAACGCAAAGTCTCCTGCAGACTAAACTGCAATCTCATCATCCCTGCTGCTGTGGCTTTGGGAGGCCATCCAAATGGTTAGCCATTACAGGCGTTGTGTGTGTGCATGCAGGCCACTTAACCTGATGAGGCCCAGAGAGAGAGAAGAGACGGCCCATGTATGCAGAACAGAGAACCGATGACATGCAGTAATGAGGCTTTGTCTTTCACCGTCTGAAAACAAAACCCTCTTATTCCTCTGTCATCTTCCCCAACTGTCTCTTTATCCCCTCAGCGTCTCTGTTCTCCCTAACCAAACCTGCTGGAAATTGCATTTAATGCTCCAGTTCCGGAGCTGCAGTGAACAGAGCTCTGCTCGACTGTCCTCCAGGCGGCTCAACAGAAATGGAGAGATTTCACGCTCTGGAGACAACGTAGCTCATGGATAAAGCCACACTTGGTTGGCTGCTTTCTCCTTTAGGATGACAGTAAAGGCGAGATGATTTGTTTCTCTTTAAATAGCCCAGTGCGGCTTAAAATTTCAATTAAATTTCAGAATGAGGGGGACAATATTGAGGAAGGAAAAGAAAAATGGTCAATTACTGAGGCAAGCAGGCAGAGAACAGTAACTACAGAAACAGTAAAAATAATATAAAGGGGTTTAAATACTCTGTGTAACAGCCATGTAAGTTGTAAAAACATAATGTCATCACAGATCTTACAAGTAGAGGTATAATGTGTAACATTTCCACATTAAAACGTCTAAAAACAACTTGACCTATGTTATATATTTTCATAAATGGTGTTCTTACAGTATCCTAAATGTCTCTAACAATGTTCAAGCCCAGGGAAATCTGTCATTTCATTCAAGGACACAGCGCTTTTAATTTGGACAACCGTCATCATATAACCTTTGACCTCTCCATCTGCTTTAACTTCTGTGGAATCACCAGATGATACGCCAGTGAGTAATTATCATACAACTTCACAGAATACTGTCAGCAACAGTAATACAGCATTTTATTTTCATTAATTTCATGCCATTTTGTAAAACAGTAATCCATTGGAGACCTAATTTATTGACACTATATTTCCATATCGATCCAGCTTACTATTGTATATGGTAATTCTGCGACAACACCCAACATGCTCATAGAGTTATTTTTATTATGATTGTTTTTTACCACAGAAAACATCGCTGGCTACCCAACGAATACATTTGACACGTAACATTAGCTACAGTAGCTGAATGAGTCTTACACTCATCTTATGGTAACTTAGAAAGTTGCATTAGTTACTGGAGGGCATTTCATTAGAATTAAATGACATAAGCATAAATGACTAAACATGAATAAAAGTTTAATACATTGACTCGTCTGTGAACATTGTTTCTGTCACGTCAGAATGGCTAAAAATGGACTTTTTGAATGACTCTTGAATTCTACTTAAAACTGTCCAAAACTTAATAACCGGTGTCAGGAATTGAAGCTTTTTTCATCCTTTTATCATCATGGAAGTTATAACTAAATAAAACATTTGAATAACCCTAGGTTTTTGGCCACACATCAGGTTTTATTATCATTTTAGTCACTGGTTGAGTTACTGCATCTTGTTTATTTCTGTTTCATCAATAAATGCATCCCTGCAAAAAGGCCAAGGCTATCTCAGCAACCGGTATCAACAACTGCAGTTTGATACAGGACATTGATGTCCTTGTTATCTCATGTTTTATTCTTTAATGTATATCATAATCTACTGCTGAGAATCATCATCCACTGTTGGTATGAACATTTCCTTGTGTAGATGAATCAGACATGCTGTGTGCATGGTGCAAGACGTGACACAGGTGGCACATTCCAAAAATACAGGACAGGGTAAAGGCTACATACTAGATTCTTTCTGATGTGTGGCTATAATAAAAGCTTTTCTTGGTATTCTTTTAATGTGGCACAGAATCTGTCAGGTACAAGTAACAGACAAAGTTGTCTGCCTCCTCTCTTCTTGCTTTTAGGCGAGTCTAATGTGTGGCTTTTCTGGGCGACTGCATTCAAGAAAGTTTGAATGACTTTTCCCTTTGAGAAATATTTCTGCATGGCCACCTCAGGGCAGTGTGTTCCTAATGTGTGTCTGTGTACACTTAAGGTGCACTCACTGGTCTTGGTTCTCTCTCAGAATCAACGGTTTCAGAAGCAGTGGACCATCATCTCACCGACCGCTACTAGGCTTTCCGCTGAGTGTGTCTATTCTAACTGTCTGCAGACTAAAGGCTGGGTTTGACCACAGAAGAGTCGAAGAACTTGACAGTTGGGGTGCAGTGTATGGCATGCACATGATTATGAAGTAATTTCAAAACAGTCAAATAACAATAACAACAACAGAAATATGGTGCAATTAAATTACGCAATATTCCTTTTTATATAACCTTAACTTCAGGCAGTTTCAAGCACTTTATTCAAATTCAAACCCACTTTAAAATCTGTGTGTTTAAGGAGTTGCAGCACCTGTAAGAGCCCTGAATATTTGAATGTTATGAGGAAATCAGTGCTGAAGGGGGCGGGACATTAACAAGTTCTAACAACCTCTCCAACTCTATCGCCAACAACACGTCAGTCATGTCAAGAAAACGTTATAATAAAAGGGGAGATACACTTTCACACCTTTCCAAAAAGCTCCATCTGTTTCTAAGAATAACTCCATATAAGTAATGGGGTAATCACCGATTGGGAACATGTTGCTCCGGTGACGGCAAGAAACAACTAAACCTCAGCTCACCTCTCACATCATCCTGCAACTCTGTAAAAAGAAGTAAGTTGTAACTCCACTGCAGCGAGCCAGCAAAATGTAAGCTTGTTTAGTGAGTGGCAAAGCTACAGAACTGTAAAATAAACTGGGTTGTTCAAACACACACCAGAGCAGATGTTCACACATTTAAACATACACTATCCCCCTCCTACCCGGCCATCTGCTGAGTGTTTGCTACTTAGTCTTTGCAATATATATATATTTCCATACTGGTAAGACTTAAAATGTCAGTGAGAAGTTATTTCACAATGAGATTTTTTGGATATGGCATTTAAAAATCATAGGCAATGTGAACAACACACAAAATGTGCAAGATAAATTACGAATGACAACCGTGACACTATGCAACACATGTTTGGCCTACGCAGCCGTAGCCACAAAAATGCATTAGCAATCAATGTAAGATGCACAATCCGTCTTAGGGTGCTAATGCTGTGCTTAGAGTGGTAATGCTAGTCTGTCACTGAAGCACCTGAGTGGATGTGACTCACCGGAGCTTCCTGCGCAAGCTAAGGAGGTTTTTATCAACGGTTGGATTAGTAGCATGTCTTATCAGCGTCTTTGTGATTACGTTCAAAAGAGCACAGCCCCGGCTAAGAATTGACAGACAGTGAGCCACAGACTCCAGAGCATGACACACAGCTATCAAATGTTTTGCAACAGAGCCTGTTACGTGCATTGCACATGCAAGATTAACACGCCCACCTGTATTTTGACGGCTATAGACAGGGAGTTCAGCTCTTTATCCAGTTCTTTCAGGACGACCAGCTTTTTCAGCGTGAGGGTGCAGAGCCTGTGCAAAAGAAACAAAGAAGAGGATCAGTGGCATGGCGAACACAATGTGAGCACACCTTCATGACACGCTGTAGCATGTGGGGATGAAAAGCATGGCGGACAAAGCAGCACTCATGTAATCTTATTTCTACTTGTGTCTTAATTCTTTCTTTGGTCAGCAGGTATGATAATAACAGGCAGCATCCAGGGATCATCAATGACTGTGGTGAAAGTGAGTGGAAAAACTGGGAGCAACTACGTAATCAAACCCTATTCTGTTCAGCTTTGTGTTCCTCTCATCAAGGAAAAATCTACGACTTGTTGTGAACGAATGGCGCGCCAAAGTGCCACTAAATCAGGATTCATTTTGTCAGTTTTATGGGCGATTTCTTCATAGAAGGTGACATGGCACAGATGCTTTGACAAGCCGTGGTGCAGTGAAATGTCTTCAGTCGGCCCTGTTTCAGCATACTGCGGCACATTTAACATGTTGAACACAGATGACAGATGACATATGACTCACTGCCATCTGTTTATTATTAAATAAAACAAATAAGGAGCATATAGCTACATATACTGCAAAAGAAGTGAAATACATTTTTGACTGACACAGACTTTATACCAGAGAGCAGCTGTCACACTGTGATCCAGAATAGGTGAGGTAAGAAGAAGACATCAAGTACAGTAAAATATACTGTATTTAATCAGAAAATCAGATCTAGGTCAGAGGGTCCCTGTAGACACATCTCACGTCCGGCCTATCTTGTAGAACACAGAGACAGATAAAAAAACAACAACTGAGCGATACATGAAGGCTTAAACCAGACACAAGCTCAATTCCATGCCTCTTTCATGGATTCACACCAATTTGTGACCTTTAAAAACCCCCTCCCTTTCAAACTCCCCCAAAACAAAACACTTTGCCTCTACAGCAAGACACTCGACAAAAAGTCAACAACACACAAGCCAAGTTTGCTAAACTTCCTGCTGACCCACTTTTCCCACAAGTCCTGCTGCATTAAATTGTGATCAGTCTGCGCCAGAGTCAAATGGGAGGAAGAAAGACAAAGCAAACAAATAGCTATCCAGTCAGCCACTTTCCTTGAGAGCCACTCTGCAACACTCACTGACTTCATTCAGCCACTCCCTGCAGGCAAGTATGAATCACTGGGACCCTGTTTGGTTTAAAAATGCGTCTTGGGCGATCAGATCACAAGTGGACAGCGCTAAATACAAGTTTAAACGACCACCAAGAAGCATTGTAAACCAATCACACAAGTCACGTGCCGAGGTGGTCTGGGACCACATATACTTTGTGAACGCTAATGTGTCCTGATGTGTTCCCAACAAAAACCTAACAGGAAAATACATCATCAGTGCAGGACGTGGTGGTTGTTTTGGTGACAGCATGCCAACACTAACCTGCCCATTTTTACAACGAATAGGACAAAGTGTGAGCATGACTGTCCATCATTTTTGCCGTATATGAGGAGAGGTGTTGGATATAGCTGACAGCGATATCTCCAGCCAAACTGACACAGCCACTAATGTGACTGGTGAGAGTGTGAATGTAGTAACTGTGCGTCCGGGGCCCTTTGACCCTGAAACTGAAGTGACACAGGAGGCAACGAAATCTGAACATAAGTGATCAGCTGGACACCTTGGAGACGGCTTGGCTGTCGGCTGTCACCTAAACACTTTTTAAAACTGTAAACAGGGTCAAAGAGTAATCATATGTGGTAGTTGATTAATTTTTACAACAAAATTTTCATACAGGATCTGTACCAAAAAAAGACTTTTCCTTAGTCTGTAGAATCAATTTATAGATCAGGACATCTTTCTTCTTAATTAAGAATTTTTCTTTGAACAAATGTACTGTATTGAACAATTTGAATCATACACTTAAGTAATAAGAAATACAATATTAATAAAAGTCCAAGCACAATGGAAATTGTAGCATTACAGACCACAATAATGGTCGGTTCTTTAAAAAAATGTATATTATAGGGCATAAAGAATACATACTTTTATCAAGAATTAAAAACTTTAAAGGATTGAAAGATCATTTTTAAACATGTAAACAATGTGAATGGATTAAGAAATGAGAGTTTGAAAGCCAAGACTTAAACGTTTGTAACAAACGCTTTGTAGTTACATTTACAGTGTAATGTTTCTAGTTTTACAAATCTCTGACTTCTGATTTTGGTCAGTCAACATTCGGTCATTCAGTTGACTTTTAAATGTCACAATAAATTTCATTTCCTCTTTCTACCATACAAAGTTATGTTGTCTGTCTTGGTTTTAAAATTTAAGTTTCACTACCTTTTTTCCCATCAATGACATTATGAAGAGATGTAGTGTGTTCAGTTTGCTAACATACATTTCCTTCCATCAGTGTCTTCATTGCATTGATTAATATGTTTGTTCGTAGGAAAGGAAAAGGAAGGAAGCTCGCCAAAGGTCATTAGATCCTGAGAGATGTTTATCTAGGCAGCCAGCAGAATACATCTTTAATGATGACAATATAAAATTTTCAACAACAGGATCTTGGTGTTCCTGTGTAGAGTCCCCCTTTGGTCCAAATCGGTGACGACATAACTGTACGACCTTTTTACTTTAATCATTCTAGTATGAATTGTCAATCCACATGGCTGCATGACAATCTGAGTTGCCTATGTGTGTTAGAATAACAAATGCAAATCTATTTGAGGCCAAAATAATTAAATGTTAAACCTGGTAGGTAGCGCATGGATCCAGCTTGCCTTATGGTGAGGATGAGTCACCAGTCGGCCACAGCTCTCGGTCGGGGAGGGGGGGGGAGTAGGGCTGATGGTTTAACAACATCTCTATCCCGTCACAGCTCTCTCTCTCTCTCTCTTACTCTCAGTAGACTGGGATTCACATGTAATTAAAAAGGCTGCAGGCACTGAAGGGGTCACCTAGGGAACCGGGGATTTTTTATTATTAGACAGAGGTGTTATCTCCACTCCTGCCTGCCACTGTGTTGTGTTGCAAGTGAAACTCGTGGCCATCTGTTCTGGCCTGGTGCCAGTCTGTCCCTGTGCTCCTGCTAAGTGCCAGTTCACTTTGCCAGCCAATCAGTGACTGCAGTGACGGACCAGGTGTCACACAAAAGCACTAATCACCGTGCTAAAAAAGCAGAGGCATACAGTGGGTCAAGGATAATTAAGCTTGGATTGTTGGTATGGGTATACTGTGTGTTTCTGAGGGCAGAGATACAAGGGGGAGGGGCTGTTATTTATGGTATGGTCTGCCCTCCAGACATTGGCACACACTCGAGATCAAAATAGGGGCTTGTGGAGGCCACTAGAAAGATGCATTAATCCCTTTTTTTGGAATGTCTTTCCCACATTCCCAGAGAGAGCCTGGGGTGGGATCACAGCACGCCTCTCAGTGCCAAACAGGACCAGAACACAGCAGTGTTATCAATCCATAGAGAAGACAGGGTGGGTGGAGAATCTATACAGCCGTCTCCAGTTCAATATTTCTGCAGACGGGAGGTAGGCAGCAAAGATAAGTGAAACATTTTCTGTCTGTTTCCCAGATGATAAGAGCCCATGGGGGAAATCCCTCTTTTAGTTTTGGGTGTCTGCGCTAGTTAAGTCAACACATCGCCTGCCAAGCTCTTCTGATTGGGTGATCATTGTTATAGACTGACTTTATTGATCCCTGCATGCACATTGCTGCACTGGTAGTAACTCGTTTGCTGGTTTGATCATGCTCAGGAGGACGAGTGTTGAAAAATAACTGAGCATATCTACCCTAGCACTGCACTTAAGTACTTTTTCATAATTTGATATTACTTAAGTATCCCCATTTTATAGATTTCAGAAGGAAATATTGTACTTTTTACTACACTACATCAATTTGACAGTCATAAATATAAATTAACTAATAAAATAGGATTTAGCAAAAAACAGTAACAACAACAACAACAAAACACATATGCCATTATACTGTCAAAGATTAGACCAGTTGTCTCTGTTGCAGCTCCTTATCACATTGCAAAGAGAAATTTTCCCTCTAAAGTTCTTAGATCATTTTACTTTTAATGAGTTACCGTATTTCCTCAAACAGTAGCCGGGGCTTCTATTAATAAAAAAATCAGTTTGGGACCCAGCTAATAATAGGGGGAGGCTATTATTTGAAGGAGGAGCAGCTATGACCGGCACTTTTTAAAATGTTTTACACAGCACATTGTAGCCAGTTACCCGGATGTCAGCCATATTTGAAGTACTCGAATGTAAACAAACAATGAACAGCGAGCTGAAATTTCATTTTAAGCATGATTTAAAATGTCTAAACTACTAAAAAGCCCAGAAGAACGTGCGTAAACGGCTCGACTTCACAGAGAATGACTAGGACATCGGGAGAAACAACAATATTTACCTACAGTACTAACTTGTTGCGAAACTTCAAAATACAGGTGTTGTGTCGAAATCTGTTACCCCGTCAAATGATGTTTCCTGAATGGTGTTCTCCGTAGCATCACCTCCGCGGTTGGAGTTAGGATTTAAGTTTAAGGTTAGGCCTTGTAGAGAGAACTGTTTGGGGTTAAGGTAAACTTGGGGTCACATGTCAGAGTCTTTGTCTAGTCATATTGATCCAACTCAAAAATTCACTATGCCATAATAACTAATTTTTACCTCTAAAAGTCAGTATTGGTGACAAAAACCACATATTGGTCAGGTTCTAGAAAAAGTAACACAAATTAGTATTCATCATTTTTGTAAATAGACACTCTTTTGACGCATTCGGTTTTTATTTATAATTTACACAGCATTCCAAGTGTTTTGGATTGTATTGCAGAACTACTACTTTTACCTTTGACATATTGCCAATAACACTTATAATGCAGGACTGCTACTCATCTCACTTTTAACCTTCAACACAGTAATAATAATTTAAGTTTAAATCATGTCAGCGGCTGTAAGGCAACACAGGAATCAGCAACATGTCCAACTGCGGGCTAATTACGGTTAGCGTGCAAATCTTTTCCTAGATGACATGTTCCATTACTGACACGGACATATAAAACAACTGTGTCATATCATGTCAAATGAGCTGTTATTGACTGCTCTGACAGAGGGTGCCCAGTAGGTGCCTGAGCACTCTACAGCTAATAGGTTTAGCCTATATGGCATCACTTACAGCAGCGTGAGTAGTGCCGCTCCATCTAAGCCCATTAGTGCGTCCAAGTCACTCGCTGTACTGACATTAACTGTTGACCTTTTGGGCCTCTAAAGAAAAGCAAGGCCATTAGATTACAAGGCCAATTCCCTCTTTTAGATTATAAAGCCCTGCTCAAAGTGACATTCATATATTACTAAGGGAATCAAAAATATGGAGGTGGCAACTGCCTCTAATGTGTGATGGAAAAGGCTAAGACGAGCTACGTCATCGATTGAGAAAAGACTATAAGGACTATTGGTTAAAACCTTAAAGGCATCATAGGCACTTGATGTTATTAGTTGGAAAAGGAACTGAGAAATTCTGCTGAGGTCACTAGACAGTGCGTCTGAGGCTACGCTTAAATCCTTTCACTTTTATCTGTGCTAGACAAACAAAATAACTTATCAGGCAATACACTCAAACAGCCGTGGTCAAATATTTGACTTTAGATAAGAGCCCTGTGGTTGTGGGTTATATGGCATGGCGCATTATCTCACCTCGGCCGCTTCATTCATTTTCTCTAAAGCAATGAGGAGAAGACTTCAGGAGGGACAGTTAATGCTTTCACGGTTCAAGTGAGGTGCAAGTTTAACACTTCATCACTTAAGTATGAAGCTTTTCATAGAGACTGAATCACCGGTCACAAAGAGAGGCATTTTCACTATTGCCAATCCAGAGGAATGGGGACTCACACACACACAGACCCTACTCATATTGACTATGAAGGAGAGAATTAAAGGTTTAAAGGTCTGTTTACACTTTACTAGAGTCCATACTGGCAATTTGATACAGGAGCGACAAATCTTTTGCACGTAAGGGCAGAAACAGTCACTATCTTTTTGCACATGAAGCAAAAATAGGCAGAGAAATTCAAGGTATTTGACTGCCTAGCTCGTTGCTTATAGCTAAATATGTCTGCACTCATAAAGTCAACATTAACTATTAATTATTTATTATATTCAATAATATACATTTTTTAATATGAGAAAAATGTGCAATGTTAATTCTGTTCTAGATTTATTTTGAGTTTTTCTCTTACAAAAATAACTGTTAAAGCACGAGATCGATAAGCATTATCATTAACAAAAGTGTTAAAATCCTAACAATAACCAGCCCTAAGAGACAAGAGACAGTAATGTTGCCATGTCTGGGCGAAGCCTCTCTCCCTTCCAGTGCAGACTGAATAACTGGGCCCACTTGTATTGCAGTGAGGCTGGACATCAGAGGAAACCAAATCAATTGTGGGAGGTGGATTAAAGGTGGACAGCAGGGTGGAAGTCAGGGAGCAGTCCAGGGGCACACACACACACACACACACACACACACACACACACACACACACACACACACACACACACACACACACACACACACACACACACACACACACACACACACACACACACACACACACACACACACACACACACACACACACACACACACACACACACACACACACACACACACACACACACACACACACACACACACACACACACACACACACACACACACACACACACACACACACACACACACACACAGTAGAGCGAATAATCCTCTTGGTTAGCCCCTTTCTGACCTCACCCTCCCCTGAGTCAGCCTGACTTTCTTTAACACACACACACACACCCGCGCACACACACACACACACACACACACACACAGGGCCTCACACAGGTTTCTCTGGAGTCGGGTCTCAAAGACAACTTCAAGCCCAGACACCAAGCTCCGGTGATCGCTGCTTTGAGTTTGGATCTTTTGGTAAAATGATACGTCTGTCTGGAGACTGCTTACGTGACAGCAGCAGACATAGTTTATATTTCACTGACATCAAAAGGAATTTATAAAATGTAAACCCCAAATCTGAAATCAAGTCCCCAGACTCTACATCAGATTTGATAAGTCTTGACTAAAAGCATGTGAGGGAATAAGATGAAGAATTTGAGACCACAGAGGTTTTCCGACTCTTGATTGCTTGTTTTTAAAAAGTCAAAACAAAAAGGGGCCATTCCCACACCGATCTTTCTTCATATCATAAAAAGAAAATCTTATGATGTATAAATATTTAATCTTTCCACAATGAGAATTCCTTGAGGAACAGATCAGTTGAAAACAGTAGAATTATTCTGAAAAAAGTCGAGCTTACTATGTTGAAAAAAATACTTCCATTACACGAATATCACAACATCACTCAAGAGTGTTTCTAGTTTGGACTGGTATCAACAAACAACACAGACCTCATCTACAGCAACATCCTTCAAAGCCATTAGTCCAAGATATGCTGGCGGGTAAGAGTACATGTGGCTTCTATCTTTACACTATTTCTGGACCACTTTAGTGACAGCAACATCTCAAATAACTTGTGATTGAAACACCCTTAAGTTAAGAGCCTACAAAGAGACAGCGGCTACAGTACTCAAAGCGTTTATGCTGAGATAAGGCTGCTTATTCAAAGTGAGTGTCATTGCTTGTATTCTCATTAGTCTCAGATGGAAAGATTGAAGCATTAGTGAATCCTCATCATGCAAATATGGACATGGCACTCATACACTACAAATGAATGTGCACTGCACAAAGAGAGGCCAACATTCCCCTTTTGAATTGAATGATATGCTGCCTAAACAAAAACACACTTTTGTAATTCTTTTCCCCCTGGTCAGCATTCTAGTTGATGTTTTGCCAGTTCCATGCCCTCGGATCACTGAACAGCAATTGTCAGAGGCACAAAGCAGGGGGGGAAGTGGAGGATGAGTGATGTAACAGAGTGCTGAATGAAAAAGACACTGTCTATGTTTGGTATGTGCTGGGGGGGCTTCCAAGCTTGGGGGAAAGAAAAAAGACTTGGAGTCATGCTTTTAGTGCTTTCAATGTGCCATTTCTCGTATTCTCTGCTTGAGATGTGAAGGCGGTCACATTCTTTTAATAAAGCATGCTTGAACATAATGCTCTGCATGGAATTCTTAAGGATGTTGTGTATGGTGCTGGCTTGTATGTGGGAGAATTACAAAAAAGGCCCTTTCTCTACAGTCATAGCTCTCGCTGAAGAAAGCCATAGCACTTTGTTCTTTCATAACACTATTATTTGATCATGTATAGTTGCATAATTTAGTCCAAATAAAAGCTATGCTGGTCTAAAAGCTACTTCTTTTGAATATTTTATTCTCCTACAAGAAAAAGAGGGGCAGTGCGAGCTAGCCTATGGAACTAGCAAGATGTGCTCAAGCAGCAAACACGTAAGCTTCCTTTCCTTTATTTTTAATATTTTATTATAGCCTTTCAATCATACTGAAAACAAAACAGCACAGGCCTACATTCTCTAATCCATACCCACACCACCTATGGAAATAAATCATCTTCTTTACATGTGTATTTTCAAATTCACAGAGCACTATGGGGTGAGAGGGGACACTGAAGTAATGGGACGTAATTTTGAAGCAGCGATATTAATTTTTTTTTTAATCCAATCAACATTATGGAGACAAATCCAAAGGACTGAATGGATCGGTTTTTAACAAGTTCGCACAGTAAGATGTGCCATAAGAGCTTAGCCTGCATTTAGGCTTGCATGCAAAAGCTATTTTAGCCCCCCAAATATCTGGTTGTGTGTGCCAGATGGCCATATGCTGGTTGGGCTTTAATTCCCTGAATGAAATCTTCTCAAGCTCACAGTAAAGGAGGAGGAAGAGGCTGAGACCAGGGTGCACCCAGAACAAGAGGAGGCTATTCATTTGAAGTTTCTGTGACTATTAATGTGTGATTCAATAACAAAAGGACTCAAAGTGTAAAAACAGCTAAATAAGACTGAAAGCAAACAGATCTCTGGATGAGAAATAATCTTCATAGGATGGCTTCTGATTTGCCAAAGATGTTTGTGGAGCCACAGTCGTGGGCTTAAGGGCTGCCAAGTCATGTGTCTGTTTTGACTTTTTGATGCCAACACATTGCTGAATGTCAGAGGTCAGCATTGGGATAGACTTTACAAAGATATCCTTTAATCTTTTATGGCTGGAAACAATGAACATTTCACATCGGGCATTATTTCTCATAATGCAAAACAACAGATGGTGTGCACTCATTAATCATAACACAATACAAAATATTTTTGTAACGAGATGGAAGCTTAAAGCCTGGCCAATGGTCAAGTGATTAAGCTAAACAGAGCACTTACAATGTTTTATAGACATAAGCTTGAATGTCGGGGGCATCAAAACATTAAAACAGCTTTAAGCTTGAAGAGTGTTGTTCAGTCTGCAGCTTACTCATGTTCAATGTTAGTTATAATGGATTCTGTCATGTCTCAGTTTTCATAAGGAAAGTTAATCTCATAATCAAAAATACATATTTTCCCTCATGTGTTTAATGATTGCCAAGTGTTGGAGATTTCTGCCTTCTCTCAGAATAAATGGCACACAGCTTGTTGTGGTCAAAGTGTGGTTGAAAAAAAAAAAACAGCAATGTTTTCTTTCCAGAAAAATGTGGTTAAAAAAAATCAAACATCTAATGAAACATCTCAAACTGCTTTAGCATAATCCACAAGGTGGGAGGTATTTCTTCCATGCACTTAGAAAGCCTCCGCTCTCCATCTGTATGCTCACTGTGTTCCAACAGCTATATTTTAGCCAAGCAATGGCTAAATGCACAACTTCCTTGTCAAACCTCAACCACCATTTTTGGATTGTTCAAGGAAACTTGAGCATCTGAGGAAACCCACAAAGACAAAGGGAAAACGAGCAAACTAGCGGGCTACAACGAACAATTATTTCAATATTGAGTAATTGTTTGGTCTATAAAAAATGCCAGAAAATAGTTAAAAATAGTTATCCCGGTTTCTTTGTTTTGCTCTTTTAAGTGTCTTAATCCAAAAAACAAAGATATTCCAAATAATATGATATAAACAAAGAAAAGCAGGAAATATTCATATTTAAGAGGCTGAAAACAGCATTTTCTGCCATTTTTGTATAAAAAATTACTTTAACAATAAATAAATTATTAGAAGGGAATATTTTTTCGATAAATCAACTAACCCTTGCAGCTCTAAAAACTGCCTCTGGTAATAAAGATGCTACCAATAACATCCCTTTAGTGATTTGTAATATGCCTCATTTAGCATGTATTTTTTGTCAAGTCACTGCGAGGATGGATTATAGCTTTGTTGGGCCAGCTGGTGGAGACACATGAGCTGCAACAGAGCGATTTGATGCAACAGGAAGGCAGGACAGGTGTCATCACTCAGGTATGAAAGCAGCCTGAGGGGCGCGTTATGAAACGAAAAATAGATTGGGGAGTAGATGAACCAGTTGCTTCCGAGAATACGGGAGAAGAGGACATAATCGCTGCACTCATATCTGTCATAATACTCTGTAATATGGTCTTTGTGAACTCAGTGGTCATGAGGCTCCCCGGAGCTGTGGCAGAATCAGACTGTTGTTGAGATTACCACCACATTTTATGTAATACTACACACAGAGCTGGTGGATTTCAGCTCAGTGCCAGATTTTATTTCCGTTTAGTGTTTTAAGCTAGTGCTTTCCCTCAAACGCCCATTTAAAAAAAAGATTTATGTCTGTGAAGTGTGAATCATAGGTTTGACCAGTATGCTCTTGTTGTGTGGGTGGTTTGGTAGAAGACTTTTCTCTGATAATGAAGGGTGTGCTAGCAACTTACTTTCTATTCAGAAATATGGGGCAGAGAAAAAGTCTTGTTTTAGATAATGCAAAAAAAAGAAAAAGCTTGCTGTTCAGTGTCACCAGGGAACGCAAGAATGGGGTAAACCTGTCCCCATGTTTCACCATCAAGACAAGCACATGCTGTGAGCTGTAGCGCTCCCAGTACTACTGGCGCCAAGCCAAATTAAAAGACAAAACAGTGTTCAACACAAGATACACATATTCACACTGAGGTTCATCAGACTACTTTATGCTTGTCTCAACTCTTCAGACTCTTATATACAAATTACAACCCTGTGCTGCATTCATTACACCAGAGAACTCACAATCATTTTCAGGAACACAGTTCATGGCTGTCATCCTTTGTTGCCGTTTTTGCAGTGCTAAACAGCTCTTTTGTTCAGCCCTGACCACAAACTGATGAGGTCAGCAGGCCCATGTTTGTAGTGGCCATGCAAGACAAGATCAGACCAGACGTGGCATGTTCACAGGCAAAATCAGAACCAAAGTTCAACCCCAATTCCAAAAAAGTTGACAATTAATTAGGATAATTGGCAACAGGTCAGTAATATGAATGGATATTAAAGCATTTCAAACAGGCAGAACCTCTCAGATGTAAAGATGGACAGAGGTTCACAGATCTGTGACAAACTTCATCTAGAAATTGTGGAACAATTTCGGAAAAATGTTCCCCAACGTAAAACTGCAATGACTTTGAAGATCCCATCTACAGTGTTTAATATCATTCAAAGATTCAGAGAACCAGGAGAAGGGCCAAGGTCGATGTTCAAAACTGGATGGTTGTGATCTTTGAGCCCCCACTGCATTAAAAACAGGCATGATTCTCTATTGGAAATCACTGGATGGGCTGAGGAACACTTCCAGAGATCACTGTCTGTGAACACAGTTCACCATGCAATCCTTATGCAAGTTAAGGCTGTATCATGCAAAGAAGAAGCAATATGTGGACGCAATTCAGAAAGGCAGCAGTCTTCTCTAGGCCATTAAAAATGGTCTGAGGCAAAATGGAAAAACTTTTTCGGTGGTCAGATGAATCAAAATTTGTAATTCTTTTTGGAAACCATGGACGCCCTGTACTGCGGACTAAAGAAGAGAGGGACCCTTCAGCAACTTGTTATCAGCAGACAGTCACGGACAAAAGCCTGCATCTCTGATGGTATGGGGTTGCATAAGTGCCTATGGCGTGGGAAGCTTATACATCTGGAAAGGCACCATCAATGTTGACAGGTACATTGGGGTTTTAGAGCAACATATGCTCCCATCCAGGCAACATCTCTTTCAGGGAAGGCCTTGCATGTTTCAGCAAGACAATGCTTAACCGCATACTGCATCAATCACAACAGCATGGCTTCACAGTAGAAGAGTCAAGGTGCTGAACTGACCTGCCTGCAGTCCAGACCCTTCGCCAACAGAAAACATTTGGCGCTTAATATCATGAAAAATCCAGCAACACAGGCCCAGGACTGTTAAGCAGCTAGAATCATGCATCAGACAAGAATGGAACAACATTCCTCTCCCAAAACTCCGGCGACTGGTCCCTTCACTTCCCAGATGTTTAGTAGTTTAGTTGTCAAAAGAAGAGAAGATGCTATGCAACGGTAAACATGGCCCTGTCCCAACTTTTTGAGATGTGTTGCTGCCATCAAATTCAAAATGAGCTAATATTTTCCATGAAATGGTAAAATGTCTCAGTTTCAGCATCTGATATGTTGTTTATGTTCTATTGGGAATAAAACATGGGTTTATGAGATTTGCAAATCATTGTAATCTGGGTATTTATTACATTTAACACAACTAGTGCAGTGCCCATGGGAAGTATGTATTCATATAGTGGGAGATGCAACATAAGAAGTGAATGAAGCCAAGTCTCTGCTTAGTATGCTAATCGCGAATGACAGAATTTGCACATTACATGCCGACCACTACAACGTCTGCAACTCCATGAAACACTTACTGTTCATAAGGTTCCACACCATCCAGCACATACACATTGAACATTGATATTCGCTGGAAACTATTTGAATATTATTGAAATATGTAACCTTGTAGCGCACTTTAAAACTCCGAAGGATAGGTTAGGCTAAATAGACTTACAGATGAGATGAGTCAGGCGTGGAAATCCAGAGTGAATTGTGTTACTGACCAGGTGTAGGCCTATCACACAATGGGGTGGGTGGGTGATATTTTGAAAAATGAATTCAAAAATCTTCAAAATTGAGGATGCACACCTTCGTGGCATGCACAAGCCACATACGAAATCTTAGGTCAGTCTGACTAACGGTCAGTGAGATATGCCAGACAGACAGACACACTCACAGACACACAGACACACAACTTGCTTTTATAGATAGATGTCCCAACTTTTTGGGGATTGGACTTGTAAGACACCATGACAGGATCAGCTACAATACATCATAACAGGGGCTAACATGACAGAAAACCATGATGTTATTGGTTTAACCACAGTACCCTGCAGAACATCCTCATACTAACGACATAGGTCTTCAAGTTCACGCCTGCTGCAGCCAATGACTTCATAATGAGTCTACAGTACAATGGATAGAGGTGAATCCTACAGGGTCACACACTCTGACAAGGTTATGACTGAGCTTTAAAATCCTGTTAAGGTGGATGGTCTGCCTGGCAGGAATGTTCCTTTGCCTGCAGTCTTATGGTAGGATCAAAAGCTCAAGAGCAAAGCCTTGTTTAAAACAATCTCTACGTCTAGCCTACTGACCAAGGAAATACAAACACCTTGACAGAAGAAACCAAGTGTTGAGGGAAAACTGTGTTTAAACGGGACACATGCCTATTTATGTATACTGTTATAAAGTCTAGACACTTTTAATTTGAAGGCATTTTACTGTTTTTAAAAAATGCAGAACAGTTACTTTGTTGCCACAGATGGATAAATAATAGTGACAATTTTCAGCAGAATAACTGTGATTATCCTTTCAGCTATTATTGTGCACCACTACTAACTAGGAAATATTTGGAATTGCAAAACAGCATGAATAAATTCAAATGTGCTGGGGTTCAGTATTTATAGCCTACTTATGTAAGCCTTTTCCAATATCACTGAAGATGATTCATTTTTTAAAACAGCCCTGATGAATGAAATGGATTGGGGAAGAATAAAAAAGCAATGAAAATGAAGTTGAGGAAAGCCTGCCAGACCTCTGCATTGACCCCTGGGAGCTTGAACACACCAGAATTACACCTAAAACCTTGTTGAATAGATTAAAATTGACTTATTGTTCGAAAGATAAGAGGCAGTAACAATCCATAATCTCATTCACCTTGTCAAAGGGTGTGAAACTGAGCAAAACTAGGAGTTGCCTTTGAGTTAAATTTACCCATGGCTGACATTTTCTCTACAGGATGAATTCAGTTTCACTACAGATACATATTTCATACTGCCATATGGTGCGTCTGATTAGCCTCAGATAGGATTAAGTCTGCCCTTTTACTCCTGCAGCCGCCACTCAGTTAATTCCTTCTGCTCTCATCATTGATCAGAGATTTTACACGAAACAGGCCAGCCTCACCTGCCTGAAAGCAAGGACAAAAAGTGATCATGCATCTGTATTCATTTCCATAGTAAACAGGTGACTGCACATGATATAGGGGTTTGAGGAATCAAGATGAGAAAATACAGCAATAGGAATTCAGCAAGGTTGTGAATTGTCTGTTGCAAATGATGCTAGATGCACTGCACATGACAAGCCTTTCACAATTGCACTCTGACTCAAAACTATTTTCTGCAATGAAAACAACACTTCCAGAAAGCTTAATGTAGGACTACTGTGAACTGTGAATTGTGCAATCAATAAATTTACAAATGTCAGCATCAGCGAATATGATTCTGCTTTTTCTTCTTAAAATAAAATAAAAAATGCTTTAAACGCATCAGAAGGAAAGATACTTTTAAACCAGCGCTGGATTGCCACATTCGTCTGTTGCTGTTAATATCCATCATTGCTGCTGATAAACAACTGGTGCATGTAATTATACTGTTTTGGCACCATTACTTGAAATGAACAATGGTAGCCCAAAAATGCTTTGTGACTACTCCTCCCAGTCCATCCCCCCTGGCTTAATGTGTTCAAATGACTAATGTGCTGGATGTATCCAAGCTCCAGTTTCTTTATTTTCTGTATACAGACTTTGCTTTTCTCTGTATCCATGCAGTAGTAACTCTAACATTAGCAATGCCAAGGTGAGGCTAATTAGGCCAGAGTAATGACAAAGCAAACAGTATGCTGCCGAATAACAACCTCACTGCAGTGCAAGAAGAGCTGCTGTAGAGATGGACAGCTATGTTCTGAAAAGAAACACAAGACTGAAACAAAGAGACATGATTTCGTAATCAGGACAGACAGGAGTCAGGACTGTGAATACAAAAGAGAGAAAGTGCAACGGATAGTTTTTTTTTTGTTTTGTTTTTAAAGACAGCTTGCCTCTTTCTTCCTTTTTTGAAGATAGGTCCCACTAGGGCTGGGTGATTGGACCAAAAATCATATCCCGATATATTTAGGCTGAATATCGATATTTTTATCGCAAAGTGAAAGCATATGTTCAGTCAAAGCCAAATATGACATGTCACAAGTAGTTTTATTAAAGCTGTTTATTTAAGTGAACATAAATACTGTGTAGCAACAGGAGTACCTTTAAAAAAAAAAAAATCAATGCTCCATAAAGTGCACATTTAAATAAAAATAAAATAAAAAAAATCCTTGCCTTGAGCAAGGATCACGGTGCAAATTTGAAGTGTATCAATATATGCGATAAGGTCTAATTCCTTATCACATTTAAAAATGTATTGATATATCTTTTATATCAATATATCGTCCAGCCCTAGGCCCCACACTTAATGGATAATGTCCAACTGCTGAGTCAAGATGAGTGCTAATCTGATGTTTCCTGCTGGAAATCCCAATATTATTTTTATTTATCCCTTGTGCAACACTTTGTAGCATGGCAGACTAAAACGCATTAAAAGTGCTAAAATTAACTTCCGTCTTTCCCAAAATAGTAGTGGTTGGACTTAAGCATTAATGGGCCATTATACTGTCATACAGTATACTGTCATATGGTTTAACAGCTTAATCCCATATTAAATCAATGTAGTGTCCTATCCATAGAAATTGAATGTGTGGACATTGCACTGTTCACTGTGGCTATTTGGCTGCTACATAACAATATTGGGACTGTGGTTAGTTGTTACAACACCAGTCAGTGGGGCCGTAAAGTGTGTCAGCAGGTTTTGAGACAGATGTCTGGCTAGCTAGCTTTCTGTTTTTATTTACATTTTAAGGGCCGTGGCTAGTTAACTAGCGGACTACTGGCTAGTTAAGTCTGCCATGCTTTAATGCTACACTGGATACAGTAAATAAGCAAAACAACAGTTGTTACTTATCTGCCGATAGCTATGTGCTTGCCTACGCTGTGACAGGAGTGTTGGATGAAGCATCAAGTCCTTATATTTTACTTTTTGTAATTTTACTTTAGTAGCTTGCTGTCCATGCTTCGTACTACTCCACTGCTCATTTGACAAAACCTCACCTCTGAGAGTCAGCAACCTGCCGCATGTCAGTTAGGAAAATTAGCCCACTACAAAGGGTTGCAATGGCAACGGTACACAAAAACATGACCATCCTCCTATGTTTGATTTGAATGGTATTGTCCATTCTAGTATTATTCACATTTGGGGTTTTCCAGTATCCATTTCATATTATAAGGGCTGTCAGGAATAGCCCAAATTGCTGTACATGAAATCATGAAATGGAGTTTTTTCACAGAAGATGAGAAGATTGGCACAACTGCAGTGTCGGCTAATTGAGAAAAGGCACATGGACAGAAAGAGGACTCCAGACATTCCAGACTTCTTAATCTGTGATTAGACAAGTGGGCAGGGCATCCAGCTCCATGCTATTTGAGAATTGACACTCCAGGGGCTGTTATGTCCTCGACCACACTGCGAAGTGTTGATGATTTTCTCCGGATATTATTTAGACAAAACAAGGGCAACATTTCCACTGGGTTTATGAGAGCTGCGATGAGATTAAAGAAATGGACTTTGAGTAGGGCTGGCAATAATTAGGACTAAAAAAGATCTGACTCAGTAGGAAGAAAATAACTACACATAGCTTTTTCACCATTTCATTTTGAATAATTCATTAACCCAACCCTACCTGTGTTTGTTTATTTGAGTAGACTCTGCTAGAATGCAGCACAGAAGCTCTGAGTGTCATAATGAAAATGCTTCATGATTTCAAATGGCCTGTCATGTGCTCCCATTCATCCACGCCACAGTGTTTTGTATCTGAAAAAATGGTCTCTGTGTTGCTGCTGGCACATACAGCTCAGGAAATGCCTGAATGGGAGAGGTGGGAAATAAGTAGAGCAAGAACAAGAGAGAAATTAGTTGAGAGACATTGTCCCCAAAGTGATTATTTTGACAGGATCCTCCCTGTGTCAGAGGACAGTTTCCCTCGCCTCACTTGTTGGATCAGGAAGTTGGATCTCTTCACTAGCAGAGACCCCGGTATCCACCCACATATGAATCTGGCCTTTCTCCCAATCTGAGGTCCAGGCAGGGGGAAACAAACCTTTCTTCCCTTTGTGAGGAATTCAACATGAGCATTCAGCACATTCACCGTTGACTGTGAAGCCCAGAGCCAGTTCAGCAAAACTTTTCAGCAGGGTGGGCAATGCGCAGCAACAACCCTGCACCCCCCCGCTACCAGAGAGCAGGTTGTTGGTCAACAACAGAATACAAAAGGAGGCTGACAGGAGAGCACAGCAGCCTGGCTTCGGCTGCACTAGCAGCTCTCTAGTCGCCAGGAATGTGAAATGTTTCTCAAGGAAATTCCTCCTCCTCCAGGAAGGCAGGGAAGGAAACCGAGAGAATTTTGACACATTTCAGGCAGTGGGAGTGCGCATGAAAAAGAGGGGAGTGAAGGTGCTGATTGGTCTACTTCAAGCAAAGTGTGTGGAGAGCATGGTGGAGCTTGTAGCCAAGTTAAGACCTATCTTATTAAAGCATACTATAATACAAAGAGGAACTACACCAGTTATTAGTTAATATTTCAAAAACTTATTTAAAAGATACAAAAATGACTGAATACCCCAAAATGCACATTTTAATTAACCACAATGTAGGATAATAGACTAATTACCATTTAGAAGCAATTACATAACTTTGAATTCCATAACTGCTATCATTTCTTGCAACTTCTAGCTGCAGCAAACCATAAATCAGTCTTGTTATCTCAAGTTAATTATCGACAGTGGGGCATTTTCTTTCCATGGCATGGTTATCTAGCCAAACTGAAATCAAATGCTTTTATTGTACTGTGGCTCTAGGGCATTAATATAATGTCAATTAAATGAACGGGTAACTCTTCAATGTAGGAGGACTTTAGTGCATCAGCAACATTTACAACAGTAGATCATTTTTCAATCAGCATGTTCCATCTAAGGAACAGTAAGTGGATTATTCTTGTACAGCCCCGAAACCAATCAGCATATAAATATGCAACTCAGCAGGACTGTCCCGATTTTTTTTTTTACATTCACAGCTTCTATTGAGGTTTTTCAAATGAAGCTTTGCCTGTCTGTGGTTATATTTTAAGACGTCATCACCCTAAAAAATCCTCAAAACAAAATCCCCTATTTGAATAAGGTCATTCATCTGATTAAATGAGTTAGTCATTTCTTTTTATTTGATCAACTTTTTTTCAACATTATTTAACGTTGTTGGCATAAAGGTGATGACGTCTTGATGGAGCTGAAGTGCCATGCAAATACAGATACATAATTGTTTGGTTTTTGTTCGTAACGACCCAAGTAATTTACTATAATAGTGTTAGACCTGAAATAGATTTTGTTGTTATTGTGGTTACATAAATGTCATTTTTTAAATTAATTTATCAACTGCAGAAACACAGGGTTTGCATGCAGAGAAAAACTGGGCAGCATTCAAATGTTGATTTAGAATTTGAATGACAACATTATGAATGAAACTTCAAATCTTCAAACTATTCAGTACGCCCCTATAATTCAGAGGAACAGCATCAAAATGTGACGGCTAGAGACCGAGCAGCTGTTTGACTTTGACATCGCAGTAACGGTGACATTTCTGTGCCTGCACGTTCTGCATCAGATGTCAATACTGACGACGCCGCCGCCGAACAAAGATTGTAAACACGCAGGCTGAAACGGAGTGCTGTGTCACAATTTTGAAGGGCACTGAAGGAGGGCCTTGTTTATGATTGCAAAAGGAAGCTGAGGATTAAGCAGACAGTGTCTGTGTGCAGCATCAGATTACTGGCTCTTCTTTTCCTGTTATGAAATCAGATTACTGCGGCTCCCCTGCTAGGAGAAACAATATCGAAGCCTTGAGATGGAGGGGTTAGCGAAGAGGTGAAAGGGGGCAGTAAGCTCATCTTATCTGGCCTCCTTTATTTGTATACTGATTTAATGGTTTCATCTTAGTGTTAAAAATGAACAAACAGAGAATTAGACACTAAATCAAAGAGATTAGGGCCAGGGATGATACTGGAGATTGCACACTAGCAATGCAACCTTCCACATAAAATAAATAGCTGTGTGCATCACAGCATAAGGTATATGTTAAGACTTAGGGCTGATGGCTTCACATTCACTGACCTAGAACAAAGAAGGCCCAGTAATGTTGCTGCAGTCCAGGCCTGGGTTTGTTTTTGTTTTTCCTATTTATTTGCTGACATACACAGCACACGTCAATTTGATGTCATATACAGAATTGGGGCAGAAGAAACAAACATCTGACCAGAGCCTGCAGAGTACACTCAATTACTATCGAGATAAGGCTGTGCCACTCACCAGAGAATAAGGTCATCTTGGGACTCACATGAATCAAACGGACAACAAGAAGGATGCTCTGCTTACCCAAGATAAACGTCAGAGGAAAAGAGGAAAGATGTTGTTGACTTTGTAGCTTGTGAGAAAAACCTAAGAGATATCTTCACCTCTCTGAACCCAGATAACAAAACTTAAAAGACAGACACATTTAAAGTAAAAATACCGTGGACTGTCGTGTAAAAATATTTCCAGAGCTCGAAAAAACATTTTCTCATTCAGTTTATTTTGAAAGCCTGTAAACTGGTAACCATAACAACATCCCTATCATTTGGAAACAATGCAGCTTGGCGAGGTTGTATTGGAACAAGACAAAATTGCTCGGTTGCTCCCATCATGTTAGTTATAAGGGTAAAGGTCATAACTTTTGACACAGAGTTGTAAAAGATCTTTGAACTTGGTAAGATGCCAGCCATCGCTTGCTGCTACACATTCTTTACTGTTAGCAGATAAACATAGCACCATCCTGACCTCTGCATTAGTGTCATTCCTGCAAATACCACATCGTTCCCTCAACAAATGCCTGCCTTGCCTGTCCTTAGCAGGCCGCTAAACCTAGGATTTGGTGTCATTCCCACTTAAACCAATGCCGTTTCCGATGACCCTTTATCGGGTTTGGAAAAGTGTAACCACACTTGCGACTGCTTTTGGCTCCGCATTGCCCTGACTCTCCGTGACTTGAACAAGCAGCAGGGGTGAGGAAGTCTCACTTCTCACTATACTTTCAGTTACTTTCTCACCCAGATGTTATCTCGATGTTCTGTTGATTCAGCTCAGCTGTTTCATTTGTGCTCGCCATAAATTGAGTCCACAGGATTCACTCAAATGACCTAGTCTGGAAATAAAACGGCCATTTTCAGAGAAAGATGACAATTTTGCATCCCTGGAGACCACCTTCTCAGGGTCTTGATGCAGTTGTTTTGGTCTGCACCCAAGTGCGATTACCATCTTCACACCAGCCCAAACAAATTGCACCAATGTGGAAAACAGACCGGAGTTTGACTTAATCAGACTAAAAAGCGCAGGTGTGAAAACACCCAAACAAAAGAAAAAAGTTAATACCACATGGTATTAGAAACATTAGAGGGTGGCAGACCGGCAGGCATGGCAGTTCTGGAATAAAAACAATGCTTGTTCGACTGATCCAAGCGGCCTGTTAAGGAAGGAGCTGTCACACTCTCGTCTAGCGGGTGAAAAACAACAGTCAGATACTGTATCACACACAGCAATAAGATTGTATGTGCCAGCTTATGGTTGCATTTATATAAACAAGCAACAGACAATACAAGTACAAGAGCAAAATACATAAATAATACACACAAACAAGAAAAGTGAAGAATAAAGTTAGAAAATGTTCTAGTTTTTTAAGAAGCCCTTTGGCCTAGAGCCATAGGGGTGTCACCAGCAAAACTGTAAGGAACTATAATCCCATGCTGAGAGGGCCACGAGAGCTGACAACATATTTTCCATTGTGAATAAAATATTTTCCTCTCAGCATGGCTTTCAGCTGGGCTTCAGGGCTTAGGATCGATTTTTTTTTAAATGCATCGTCATATTAACAACAGCTGTGTGCGGTGTTTTAGAATACCACAATAAAAAAATCAGTCAATTGCTAACAGCCCTATGCCCTCATTTGAAACCGTGCCACTTAGCTGGACACCCACATTTGGGAAAAGGCTAGTGGAGGAGCAAACAGCTGCACACAAAAAAATGGCCCAGCCCCTGAATGCATGCCAAGGCAGAATCCCCAAAACAGGCCTTTGGGTTGGGCTCCATGCAAGACCTTTCACACCAGTCTAGGATAAGTGGTCTAAGAACACAGAAGGCAGAAATAGGCTTGGCAAATTACTTAGCAACATGCTGTGAGTGCTGCAACTCCAAACCACCATGTCGAACAAAAATTACAAGACTTTTTAAAAGCCTAAATAAACAATTGTGTCACACATTATCGCATCTATCCCATTACATATCAGATCTAACAAATTACCCCAGACATCAACAAAGACTGGTGTCAGGCAGCAACTGTACTCCTGTGCTGAACAATGACTGGAGACTTAACTCTATGTCTCATTAATAATCCATTGTCATGCTCATCCTTATTCATCTTTAATACAGCACCTTGTATGTCATCCACTATGGAGAGAATGCACATAACGTAGAGGCAGAAACGTGGGAATTCAATGCACCATGTATGGCACGCTCTATAAATACACCAACATATTTCCTGTATTCTATGCTAGCCAGTTATCTTAAAATTTAATGGACACAGTTATCAGACGCACTTATGCTTGCTTGGACAGTATGCCACTTTGATCTATTATTGCCAAGAAAAGAGCTCTAAAGTCTGAGGCATTTCATCACAGAAAAACATCAATAACATTGTATGTTTTGTTGTTGAAGGTGTGAGATTAAGGTCACAAAATCTAACTGACCTTTTTAAAAGCTCAAATAAAAAAAATAATAATGGTATCATATTTTCAGTAAAGGAGCTACAATAGTATGGGTAGTGAGCTGTTGAGTGTTGTCACTTCAAACGCTCATTCTCGTTTGCTTCAAATCAGCTGAGCTACTGCAGATAAAACATCTTCACTGTAAATTATCCATGTTTTCCACATGCATGATTCCATTGACACTTGCATACTCATGCAGGCACATAAGTGGCAGCAGGCAGACACACACACATGCACACGCACATCGACTGTGGAGGAAGCCCTCCCCTTGCAAAGCCCACTTCTCTTCCAATGAGTGGAACAGATCTAGGTCAAAGCTGATTAATGTGCCCACAGCTCCCGAGAGGTTTCTGGTCAGGTGGCAGCAGTGCCTGCTCACTGACGATGAATACTGATGCAGAGTATTACTGGATATTGCTGCAAAACCCGAAATTAAACGGTGCCAACAGAATAACATAAAGACAAAGCGGACGACTGCGAATATATTTGCATACACAAAAGTGACAATCAAAACAGTTTACTCTCTCCTTGTACCAGCTGCTGTGTCAACAATATGAGTGTTTGTATTGGTTTTTATGGCTCTGTGTGACCGGTTAGCCAAAGCTGAGCTGCACAGGGGTATCTGAACATAAACATAAAACAGCCCACAACACATGAACGAGAAAATTACGTGGATTAAATAGCCAGCCGGCTGTTGGACTACCATTTGCCCAGACAGCTCATGACACACAGCTCTGCCAAAGGATGAAAAGGATGTCTGTTATGAGACGACCGGCATTCATGTCACTGTATTTATAGATAGTTATGTTGCTATTAGGTGGCATGCATTCCGTAAATGAGTTCAAGCTCAGGCCTGTATGGACAAAGGGAAATATAATATCTGCAAAGCTTTTCTAACGTAGTCTCAAAACAGAAGAAAAGCAGCAACAACCGCTATGACCGATAAACTAGTTAGCCCAGTGGTTCCCAAAGTTTTTCTACTGGCCCCCTTTTTCTATCTAAAAAGGGGTGCCCAATAGCCCGGCGGCCTCCACACAATAAGCAAGAATGGTCTTGTTATTTTCTGTTTTTGTAATATTTCGAGTAGAGTCATGATCTGATTTAGCTTTTACCAGACTGTAAAAATTTTTTTGTAGAAATAACAGTAAAACACTGTCAAATACATCAGAAATAGGGCGTAAAATTAAATGTTGTATATCATATTACCGTATTAGACACTTTTAATTACCGTAAATCAAAGAATAGCACAAAACTTTTACTTTTTTCTGTCATAAACAGGAGGAAACACACAGTTTTGCTGTAAAAATATAACATTTCCATGCAAAACTTATGGAGAAATACCATGATGTGTGAGTGAATGACACAATTACCCTAAAAAATAAGGGGAATATTCAGTCTAAATTAAATTTTTTGCTGATATTTTACGGTGAAGTTCTGGCAACCACAGCTGCCGGTATTTTACCGTAAATTAAACAGATTTTTTTTTTTTACAATGCAGCACTTGAGAACAATGAAATTATTTCAATTTAGCCTTGCTACGCCCCCCCTTTTGTAACCCTGGGCCCCCCCTAGGGGTCACGCCCCCCAGTTTGGCAACCACTGAGTTAGCTGAACTTTTGTCAACGCTAGCTAGTTATCATAACGGTCGAAATAAAACTGAATATACCAACTGTTAAGAGAACAATTCAACACTTTAAGACCACGTCTAAAATATTAATGTACATTAGACATTAAAGCATTGCCCATTTAAGTCGACTACTTTGTTATTCAAAAAATAAGAATGTGAATAAAATGCTTTTAGCACGAAACATGAGAGGAACTCGAACACCAGCTAGTTGCTAGGTAGCTTTAGCATTAGCCACCTTGCTAGTTAGCTTGCTAGTAAGGCAACCTAACACTGTTTTGGAAATGTGTGGCAGCTCGTCTCTCTTGTCTAACGTTACAGTCAACGAGGGCGTTGTTTGTCCACCGTTAGCCTAATATGTATTAAACAAAACTGTGATTTGAAAACATTGTGGTTTGTGGTATTTTTTACGCTAACATAATATTGTTAACGTTACCTCGGAACGCAGCTTGGGGATGATCGGTCTATCTCCCAGGTCGCGAAGAGGTTCATGGGTACAGGCATGCTGCCGGAGCCCGAGCCCAGGACCACAGCCCCGGATAATGCTCCGGTCGGGAGGGTTGTCGGTGCTGGTCCGCCGCCGCCACCGCTGCTCGGGTTCAGGAAAGCGGCCCGGACGCCTCCTCTCTCTACAGCCGCCGCCATCATCACCTCCACTGCCTGGGGAGCAGCTCTAGCTAAGTGTCGGAGGAACGCGGGAGCCGCTGGACTGTGTGCTGCCTGCCCTGCTCCTCCAGACTCCCAGCTCCTCTACACCGACTGGAGATGCTGATAGGCGGGGCGGGGCATGTCACTACTGATAGGGGGCAGCACGGCGCTGCTTCTAGGGTGGGACATGTTTACTATCACCCAGTGGTGGAAAGTAACTAAGTACATTTACTCAAGTACTGTACTTAAGTACAATTTTGAGGTACTTGTACTTTACTTGAGTATTTCCATTTTATGTCACTTTATACTTCTACTTCACTACATTTTGAGGCAAATATTGTACTTTTTACTCCACTACATTTAGCTGACAGCTTTAGTTACTTTTCAGGTCAAGATTCAACATAAAACATATGATCAATTTAAGGTGATTTGACTTTTTTTATTTTATCAAATCTTATAACAGTATATTAAGTACTTAAATGAGCCATATCTTTACAAAATTAAAACCCTGCTTACATAAAATCATCAATACAAATAATGTAATAAGATATTTAGAATATATAAAACAATCTAAGTGGCTCCATTCGGCACAACAAGTACTTTTACTTTTGATACTTTAAGTACATTTTGATGCTGATACTTTTGTACTTTCACTTAAGTACATTTTGAATGCAGGACTTTTACTTGTAGTGGAGTAATTTCACAGTGCTGTATTAGTACTTTTACTTAAGTAAGAGATCTGAATACTTCTTCCACCTCTGCTATCACCCAGGGCTCAAAGCGGATTGCTATTGGGGTTTATGGGCAGTGGCGGTTCTAGACCAATTTTACTGTGGGGGCCAAGGAGGGGCCAGTGTTTAATCAGAGGGGCACATTAGCACATGAAAAAATGGCAAAGATGATATTTAGGCATTCAAAATCTTTGAATGTCTTGAAAAAGACACAAAATGACCAAAAAAGACACAAAATGAGAAGACAGAATAACCAAAAAAACCCCACAGAAGACATAAACATGACAAAAAAAAGACACAAAATTACCAAAAAAAGACACAAAATAACTAAAACAGACACAAAAAAGACACATAAATGACACCAATGACAAAAAAGACACAAAATGACAAAAAAAAAGACACAAAATTACCAAAAAAAGACACAAAATGACTTACAAAGACACGTAAAGACATGAAAAGGATTTTAAAAATGGACAAAATAGCCCAATAAGACTCCAGAGAGTTAAACTATTATATGTACACATTCTGGGTTCTTTTTGTGTACAATGAGATATTGTTTGAACAAAAAAATGTTAGAATTGTTCCATTGTTCATTGTTATAAATTGATCATTTCATTATTAATTTGACACAGGGGCCACAGCAGGGGCCAAAGGCTTCTTCACAGGGGCAGTGGCCCCTGTTGGCCCCTGTGTAGAACCGCCACTGTTTATGGGTTTATTCATTCATCTGTCCAGAGGTGGAAGAAGTATTCAGATCTCTTACTTAAGTAAAAGTACTAATACAGCACTGTGAAATTACTCCACTACAAGTAAAAGTCCTGCATTCAAAATGTACTTAAGTGAAAGTACAAAAGTATCAGCATCAAAATGTACTTAAAGTATCAAAAGTAAAAGTACTTGTTGTGCCGAATGGAGCCACTTAGATTGTTTTATATATTCTAAATATCTTATTACATTATTTGTATTGATGATTTTATGTAAGCAGGGTTTTAATTTTGTAAAGATATGGCTCATTTAAGTACTTAATATACTGTTATAAGATTTGATAAAATAAAAAAAGTCAAATCACCTTAAATTGATCATATGTTTAATGTTGAATCTTGACCTGAAAAGTAACTAAAGCTGTCAGCTAAATGTAGTGGAGTAAAAAGTACAATATTTGCCTCAAAATGTAGTGAAGTAGAAGTATAAAGTGACATAAAATGGAAATACTCAAGTAAAGTACAAGTACCTCAAAATTGTACTTAAGTACAGTACTTGAGTAAATGTACTTAGTTACTTTCCACCACTGCATCTGTCACCAGTTTATTTATTTCATTTTTAACTGTACTCATTTCAATCTTCATATAGTCTTGTCCCTGATCTTGTATGTACTTTAATTGATGTTGAATGTGGTGTATGAGAATTGTGGTTGATTGTTCTTAATGTATCATGGTGCTGCCTTCTTGGCCAGGTCATTCTTGAAAAAGAGATTTTAATCTCAATGAATTTTTACCTGGTTAAATAAAGGATATTGATTGATTGATTGATTGCTATACTCACTTTGCATGGCATGTAGAGATTAAGAATTCACATATGACAGGAACGTGTTGTTGTAGGCAGGGCCGGTTCTAGCCCATTGGCTGCCCTAGGCGATATTGAGATTTTTAGAAACTTTGGAACTTTACCAACAACAACTGAATTGAAAATACGAATAAATAAATAAGAAAACACAGATCTTCATCAAATTGAGAATGGCAAAGACTGAAAATAAATAAAATGTAGACATACAAATGCAATAAAAATAAACATAAAAATGAAATTTAAATGTACATTTATATTTGATACATGAACTACATACAGGCAATATAATGGTCTCAACATTTTAATTTTTAGAAACTTTGGAACTTTACCAACAACAACTGAATTGAAAATACGAATAAATAAATGAGAAAACACAGATCTTCATCAAATTGAGAATGGCAAAGACTGAAAATAAATAAAATGTAGACATACAAATGCAATAAAAATAAACATAAAAATGAAATTTAAATGTAGGCCTACATTTATATTTGATACATGAACTACATACAGGCAATATAATGGTCTCAACATTTTAATTTTTAGAAACTTTGGAACTTTACCAACAACAACTGAATTGAAAATAAGAATAAATAAATGAGAAAACACAGATCTGTTGATTGTAAAGACTGAAAATAAATAAAATGTACAAATGCAATAAAAATAAATATTGGCAGGGGCGCCCCCTGCCAATTTGGCGCCCTAGGCAGCCGCCTTGGTGGCCTGTAGGAATAACCGGCCCTGGTTGTAGGTCAGTCGTTCTCAACCTTGGGGTCGGGACCCCAAATGGGGTCGCGAGATGATTACTGGGGGTCACCAAATCATTTTGGAAGTCAGCTCTGTCTCCACTGTGTTAAAGTGTTCATGTGTTTTGGTCTTTTTGGTCACTTAATGTCTTTTTTTTGGTCATTTTGTGTCTTTTTTTGGTCATTTTGTGTCTTTTTTTGATCACTTTGTGGTCAATTTGTGTCTTTTTTGGTAATTTTGTTTCTTTTTGGGGTCATTTTGTGTCTTTTATGGTCAATTTGTCTTTTTTTGGTCATTTTGTGTCTTTTTTTTGGTCATTTTGTTTCTTTTTTGGGTGATCTGAACTGTGTGAGATTCTGTTCAGTGAGTGGGGGTCGCGGACAACATGGATGTTAAATTGGGGGTCGCGACTCAAAAAGGTTGAGAACTACTGTTGTAGGTAACAGGCATTAATGTTACCGGAAATAATCAGAACAGTGATTAGCATTCATCTCCACTCCTACATCATTTTTTTTTGTTGGCTGTGACTTAATATCGTCGCCCTGTTAAAAAAAATCGCCTAACTCATTTTTTTAGTTAGTTAGTCTTATTTATATACAGTCTATGAGTTTTGCAGGTAACACAAAAAACGAACAAAAAAAAGTGTAACATATGACATTTATTGATCATTTCACTCAAAAAGGATGTAACAAAGGATGGCTATTGGCATAGTTTTAACACTGTGTGTAAATTATGTAACTTAAGAGAAATAAATGACTTAGGCATTGTTTTGAAAATGCCTTTGTGACCTAAGCAAGATATGGTAACACTTTATTTTGAAGGTGTCTACATAAGAGTCACACAAGCCTGTCAGAAACATGATATGACAAGTATCATGAGCATTAATGTTACTTCAAAGTGTCATTAATGTTCATGACACATCCCATGTCATGTTTATGACACGCTCATGTAGACACCTTCAAAATAAAGTGTTACAAGTCACAAAGGCATGTTCAAATTTTTTTTTGCCTAAGTTACATTTTATTTTGACTAAAATCGCATGATCTGATCAACTGAGGATGTAGGCGATTTTACCATCGGTGGCCGGCGTCATGAGGAGATGATTTAGGCAAAAATAATAATAAAAAATAATAAATAAATAATAAAACAAAATTTGACAAAAAATTACTTAGGCGATTATTTTGACAGTGTGACGACATATGACAGGAACATGTTGTTGTAGGTAACAGGCATTATTGTTACCGGAAATAATCAGAACAGTGATTAGCATTCATCTCCACTCCTACATCATTTCTATTTGTTGACTGTGACTTAATATGAAGAAATTTGTGGATAAGCATAATGAATAGTATTCAGACCAGACTGTTAAAAAAAATCTAAAATTCCTGTATTTAAAATGTTACTTAAATAAATGTATGTCGGGAATAAAGTATAATTAGGAAAATCACAAAAATGCCTGTTGTATTCTTATATAACTAGATTTCTATTTCTCATGCATAATATATAAGCTCGATTGTTTTGGTAGTTGGTTGAGTTGGAGCCTATTTTCAACTATTAACTAATTATGATGTCTCCATCTGCTTTTATTTTCTCCATTAACTAATTATATTGTATTTTATAGTAAAGAAAAAAAACATACTGAGAAATGCTCTTAGCCAGAGCTCATAGGGACACCAGTTTGTTTTGCCCAGCTAACAGTACAAACCTTAAAATTATTTTTTAAATGATTTATTAAAAAACGATTTAAATAAATGAAAGGAAAATCAGCAAATCTTCACATTTGAAAAATTATATAAATGAAATGTTTTTGGATGAAAGATGACTTAGACAATCATCAAAAAAGTTGCTTTTATTGTGAAAATCTTAATTTGTAAAGTCACTAAAGCTGTCAAATAAATTTCTCTCTGAATTATAGTGGGGTAAACGTAGAAAGGGGCATAAAGAGGAAGGACCCAAGTACAGTACAAGTATCTCAAATAAGTGCAGTACTTGAGTAAATGTAGTTACATTCCACCTCTGATAAAATCAGACAGCTTACATTACAGACGTGTTGGGGGGTCTGTGCAATGTAAATAAGAACATCTGGTGCTGAATATACGTAATAAGGGACGTCAAATTTTAAACATGTACTATATAGCTGATTTGTTTCTTCAGGGCTCATGAATGCATCATTTAGTTTAAAATGAATGTAGGTGTTAAATCTTCCCTGCTGGTCACTGAAAGCTGTTTTGGAGAAATAAGTCAACATAAAATGTAGAGCAAACATACTGTACATGCTCTTTGAAATGGTGATTATGATCAGTGACTACTTTGACATGACTCGCCATTTTCTGGTCAAAGTGATGATGTGAACACCTTTATTTAATAGGAAAATAATGACTAAACATCCCATCATTATTGGGTAATCCATCTAAATGATATGGGACATTTTCAGCAAGATAAGACACTCACTAGGTCACTCCGCTAATCATGTTGTTTTCCTGTGATTGGAGGAACCTGGACCTTTGTTTCAATAAACAGTAATGTTTTGACACTCTTTATATCTATATTGGTAAATCATATTATCGGAGACAACAAACAAAGAATTCTTTACTTATTGGTTTAGCCTACTTAACAGTATATGTACTAATGTCATATTTTGTGATCACACTTACACATTCAGACTGGGTATATTGTTTGGTTTATATGTGGCAGATTTTTTTTAATAAGGAGATGATGACTTGTCATTAAATCACAAATAAATACAAGTTTATGTTTTTTTTTAACCTTACCTGACAAAGAGCACCTGTGTTTTATCATGCAAGAATTCTTTATACTACTCAAATAACTTTTTCAGGTAAAACCTTTGCACTCATACGCAAATAGTTACCTTGATGACTACTTTTATTTCTACTTGAGTACTTGTTTTTGCAAAGTAACAGTGCTTTTACTTGAGTACAGTTCTAACCAGTGAATTGAAAAGAAAGTGTAAAAACTTTCACAATAAACTTTCAAGTGGGCGGGACCTGTCTTGGTTAAAAACTTTCGTTATTCACGATTCGTCATCAGTTCCCGATCACTTAATGACACCTGGTATTTGATTCAGTCATTGTTCTCATAATGCAGGTGTTGTGAAACACACTGCCTGTAACTGTGACTAAGGACTGAAAAAAGCTGACTTGACTTGGCATGTTCAGGAGGGTTGGGTAATGTGGGTGACAACCTGTTTAAACTGACTGGAGGGAGAAAAACACTTCCTGATTTCATCAAATGTGACTGTTTTCTACCACCACCAGTGCTCTGATGTAATAGCAACACCTCATCACTATTTGTACATTCACCTTTGCACATACTTTATCTGTTTGTTGAGTCCTTCAATAAATCAGTGGCTCACATAGACACCCACAGGTGAAATATGCCAATAAGCTCGACACTTTGTCTGCTGCCATCTCTTGGGATATATCTGTGCTAATGCAAAACATGCTGTGAGTGTAAGCAATCAAATCTTTAATCATTGCTAGGCAACTCTGTACACCTGACAGCATTTCATCTTCCACACAGTAGCAGTGGCAACATCCCCTTGGGCTGTTAATAACAATACCATTTCAAAATGTATCATTCCTTAGCTACTATTATTTATCCCAACAATACATTTTAACAAGATTAAGTTTATATAGAATTCATCTAATATATTAATGGCAAGGTAAGGCAAGTGAATTCTCCTATATACAGCACTTTTTATTCAGAGAGGAAAACTAGAATGTGCTTTAAATAAAATTGAAAAAAGAAGAGAAAGCTCTATGTCAGATCATATATTTAGTATGAATGAAAGTATTCTTATGGGGGGGAAATCACTGACTTTTCTTATTATACCAAGGTGCCTGGAGATGAAACCAGACTTTTTTCAATATAAATCTGCAGTGTATGTAGGCTCCCGCCAGGCATTTATCATTTTATCATCATTTTCTGCCCTTTGAGGAAACGCTACCGCCTCGAAATTACCATAATGGGCAAAATGATTAATGAAGGAATTTATGGAGCGCATCGCCACCTAGTGTTGCAAAACAGCACTACAACAAAAATATAGGACGTTTAACACTGACGTGCACTTTGTGATCCAGCCAATAGATGGCAGGCTGTCTGCATTTTTGGAAGCATCTCAATCTGCATCTATTTTACTCTCTCTCTTGCTCACTCGACCCTCCTGATTGAACCTCTTCCTCCTCCTCCTCCTTTTCCTTCACCTCCTCTCATAAGTGTGGGTGGGTGGATGCATATATTGTGACACCGTGACACTGTTGATGTTTCCACAACACAACAGTCTGACACTTAATAAGCCCGCCTTTCACCTTTATTGAATTCTGGAGAAGAGAATAAAATACCCAAGCATCAGTTTGTCAGGTAACACCTGCTCAGTGGCAGACATCCTCCCACTAAAACCAAAGAAATTGCTTGCATCTTAAAATCAAGTGAAGAAAGGTGGAGCAAAGAGGAGGCTGCTCTTGATGATGTTTCTATAAAGGTTGTCAGGGCATTTCCTGTTATTAAAGCCAGCTGACAGTCAGAGGAGGGCAAACATAGCAATTCATCTCTCTGACGGAAACACATAAGCAACAAACTACTAAGTACCCACATTATCTGTTCGATAACAGCGTCTTGTTCTTCGGATATTTGACTGAAAGCCACAGATCTTTTATAACGGCAGAGTGGTGACAAGCAGATCTTTATTTTTAGGAGTAAGCTTTTGTTTTAGGCTTTTGCCACCTCCACACCATCAAAGTCAGACATTTTTAATGAGCAAGGCTTTGATAATCTAAAAAAAAACACCCTTGTCTGAGTCACTGCACACACAGGGCTTACAGATTGCAGTCACGCATGTTCTTGTTTAAAGGTCCCATAATGTAAAAATTTTTTATTTACATGTCTTTTTGTTATGGTCTAACGCAAGTACCAAAGGTGGGACCAAGTCCCTAAGTCTAATGTCTATGCATGCAAGTCACAAGCCAGTCATGTCTTGAGTCAAGTCCAAGGAAGGCTCATAAGTCCTGATTCAAGTTTCAATTTAGGATGAAGTCAAGTCCTCAGTCAAGACTGACAAGTCCCAATTCAAGTTTCAAGTGAAATCCCAAGTCAAAATTGATAAGTCCCAAATTATGTTCCAAGTCCTAGGCTCAAGTCCAAGTGAAGTCAGGACTCACTGGTGTTGAAGTCCTAGTTTTTTTTGTCAAGACTATCGGTGCCCCAATACACAACCATGGACTGAAATGCTAACAAAATATCTGTTTCTAGCTTAAACTATCAAATTTAAGCACATCGTATGATTATTTTAGCACTCAATGTCTACCAGAAAGGACAAGTTGGCTGTTAGCAAGCTAATGTTAGCTAGAATGTTAGCAAGCCACTTAATACCGCATAGCTTTCTGAATTATCCACATTCTATACAACAAGAGTTACATCTTATCAAAAGCTTTAGCTTAACTTTCAGAAATGTAGTACTTATTTGGATATATGACTAAGTGATTAGTAATTCTCTGCATAGGCAAGTTAATGTTAAATATATAGATTGAGTTTCAGGACCCCACAGTTTCCCCCATTGGAACTGCTGAAGTTTTATATATGGATCCACTTTTGTCCTCTAAAAAAGTTTTTTCAGTTTGTCCGTTTTTAAATACTTAGTTATGGGTTTGTTACCCTGTCGGTAGTACACTTCACCACACAGCAGCTTTTTTTCTGTTGTTTACTAGCAAGCTCCTTCTTTTAGTTCAAAGCATAGACTGTATAAAATAAAAAGTCAATGGACAGTGATGGATTGTTTTCCACTCCAATGCAAGTGGGGTTTAAGTGTGATCTGTCTCTATGCAGAGAAACTAAGAGCCAATCAGAGCAGACTGGGGTTTTTTTCCGGAAGGGAGGCTTAAAGTCAGACGCTAAAATGGAGCATTTCAGACCGACAGTATGAGAAAAATAATGTATTTTATGCATTAAAGCATGCAAACATGTTCTAATACAAGTACAAATATATGAACCTGAAAATTAGCGTGATACAGTATGTCCCCTTTAAATTTAGAACTTCAAGGGCATCAAGTCTTTCCAACATTGGTGAAAACTTCAGAGTGAGTATAATGAACAGTCACAGCAAATGGAGAAAAGGCTCTGCTGTGCAACTCCCTCCAAGGACTCGGTCCCACCTGATGTTTCTGTTTCCACCACTGAATGGGAGAATAATTACATGCCTGCTGGATTTTTCTTTCAATTTTGTAAAACAGCTCTAATTAAACAAATCTGCTAATGTGGTTATTTTTCTAGCAGAGAGAACATATTTATATTGTCAATCAGTTCACCAGTAAAATTCAGTTGGGCCTTATATAAAGCAAAAGTTGGACCATATTGATGCATTAATGAGAAGCGTTTAGTCTCACTTCAGAGGCATAGAAGAAGAAATATGCGCAGCCATATGCTGACCCCAGAGGAGCTTCAGAGTGTTGTGCTGCAGACGAGTGTGCGTGGGAGTTGTATGATACCTGCAGCAATGTTGAGTGTTTATCTGAGTTGGTGCCTCTGGAGGCAGAGTCAACACCTGTCTTCCTGCTTCACACTGCGTGATGAAAAAGACGTTAACTGGACAAGATTAAATGAGATGGATAAAGACATTTTCATTTTTCATCCTGAACTGCGTCCATGCATATTTCATCAGGACTTTGTTCAGGTTTCCCTTCAAACCAAAGCATACGAGCATTGAGGTTGCTGTTTCTGTCAGCTTTTCCTGGTTGGCGTTCATGAAGAGACGCTGATGGAGTGATCTCTAAAACTGCGGTGATAGAAAAGGGTTAAATTCAGGTATTTCAAAGCCAAACCATTTAACGTGAGTTTAAAGGGGGTCTCATTCATCAGGGAAACTGTGCACAGCGTTACTGTTATGTTTCTCATTTCACACACATATTACAGCCGGCTCCCGTGGCGGCTCGGAGTGATTGGTCTCTGGTGAGCAGTCAGACACAATTTAAAGGTCCTGTCTATTTGTAATCTGCTGGAAAGATTGCCATGTGCCCTGATACAGTAGGGCAGATCAATCCAAGGCACATCTCTTTCTCCTTCATAAGATCTCCGTGCACCTCTCACAACTACTAATAACATTTCAAAACACTAACGGCTGCAGATAAGCTGCTGATCTAATTAAGGTTTTGCAAGCCTGGCAAATTAAAGATATTATGTGTCATAGATTATATCCTTCGTTACGGCACAATCGATGTACAATTTCCTGCGTTTTAAATCATCTCAGGTATTATCATAATATATCTTTGTGTGGTTTGGATTGTGATGCTGATTAATTACTGATATCATAAATGAAAGCAACATACTGTAAGGGAGATGAAACTGAAGCACATTGAATGTGTCAGGGAAAAGGATATGTAACTGTAGAACATGAACAAAGCTCGACCTTCCACAAGTCAAAACCCAATCTACAAAGATAATCTTAAACTCAATTTTACTATTAAATTCTGTTTTTTATTTATTGCTAATGTTGCCTTTAGAATGAGAGCCCTGAAGGCAAAAAACAAAAAGCAAATTGTTTTTCTCTCCTGTGTACATGGCTAAGGAACAATTTTTCCTGAAAAAAAAAAGTTTTACAGCTGTGAGAAAAATAACTTTTTCCAGTTGAAAAAAAAAGTTTTGTCAGAATCATAAGTGTTTGTTTTTGAAAAAAAAAAGTTTTGTCAGAATCATAAGTGTTTGTTTTTGCAATACCCTTTTTGGCCACAAGAGGCTAAAGTGCACCACTACCCCATGTTCTAATTAGGAATAAAGACATTTTATGTTTCTTCATATTATATTCTCAATGTACTCTAAACACAGGTTGCATGTATTGTGTGTAAGCACCCTAAATTTGAAGAAATTAAAACTCATCTGAAAGAAAACATGAATGCTTTTAGCTGTGTTTAGAACAGGTGACTTAGTGGTGCACATCAGCCTCTTGTGGCCAAAATGAATATTACAACAACAAACACTAAGAAAAATTATCCCAACAAAGCTTTTTCTTTACCTTCTGCTACGACCTCAACTACCCAGCAGAGGCTGGTGTTCCGACTCTGTACAGTATTTATACCTGTATATTAAATGCTATAAAGAATTTCTGTGACATTAAATATGTCAAATAAGGGAAAAATAAATTTGAGTCTGTTATCGTAAGTCTTTATGTAACATTTTTCTAAAATCACTTTTACAGAGGAAAAACTAAAAAAAATTTAGACTATGCAAATAGACCACCACATTGTTTTTTCTCACTTGCCCCTCAGGGCTTCCGTACTTTTGTGTAAGGACGAAAAAACACATCCATAGAAGGAAACAGGAGTACATTGTTCTGCATCTAAATTTCCAATCTTGACCAGTCATTGTAGTTTAGCCAGATCTAAAGTCAGGTTAAGGAGCTGAATATCTGCTCTTTGCTTATCACTTAGAATATTTTACTTTGAAAACCATTTGTCTGATATAATGTGGTTTGAATTCCTCTCTTTGAAATTTACAAAAGGTCATTTCAAGGTGAGGTTTACAAATTCACATAGAAAATTGTTCAGCAGCAGGCCTTTGAACTTCCTCTTTCTTGGATCATGTGACAGAGGACAGGGATCTAATTAACTGATTAGCCATTATAGCCTGGATGCTCAAGTCAGAATTTCACTGTATGATATTCTTCTTCTTTTTTTTTTTTTTGCTTGAATACAACAGATACTTTACACAACAACAGTTAAAATTCTGCTGCTTGACTCTGTACAAAGAGATAGATGGACATTCAGTGGCACAGCATCTGGTATCTATGGACCATGTGGGTGTATTCATGAGACAAATAAACTGTTTATAATATAAGATCTTTTTTTTATTCACATTTTCTTCCACCAGACGAGGACATACACCATGTAATTTAAAAAAACAGGTCTTTATGATGTCACAAAACCAAATATTCATTTAAATTTGAAACTGAGACTGAAATGGATGCACTCAAAACTCATTTCACCACCAAACACAGAAACGATGTGAAAATCCAATTTGGAGGTTACCTCTGAAAGAGAGATTCTTCAACACGAGCCCCTTTATCACGCTACAAAGACATCACGGCAGGGATGCATGATGTGTGAATAGAGGCTTCTAAGAACTTAGTAAATTTAATGTGTATTTGCACATGAATGACACTGACATCCCCATTCAGTCTCGCCAATGTGCTGCTTGTTTATGAAAACCATTCTTACGCAGAGAGCATTAACATAAAATCACCTCTCTGTTTTTTTCTTTTCCAGACATCTACAGATTTGCACTAATAGCGGTATAGTGAGGAAACTCAGATAGTGGAGAATTGTGCTGGAGGATAAAAGAAGAGAGACAGCCAAGGGAAATGAAAAAGTGATGGAATGAGTTGATGAAATCCTATTAGAACATACAGTATGCAAATCAGGAGCGACATCATGTGCCAGCTCCGGATCTCATCTTGATCTCACAGTACATGAACTCTGCATAAAGGCTCTTCATAATTCCTATCCATTCAGTGCAGTACCAGTGCAGCTCCACTGATCTCTGAAGAATGTACGAGCAGATTCCCCTGACACTCATTGTGTTTCTACTCTGGACAATGCAGCGAGAGAGAGAGAGAAAGAGAGAGAGAGAGAGAGAGATAGAGAGAGAGAGAGAGAGAGAGAGAGAGAGAGAGAGAGAGAGAGAGAGAGAGAGAGAGAGAGAGAGAGGAGAGCTATGAAATGCATTTGCATGAATGTCAGCCACAGAGAACAGAGACAAGAGGAGGAGACAAAAGCCGTGCAGGAGACCTAAAGACCCACAGCATCTCCTGTGGCCAGGTCTCATTGCACAGCCAGGTACAAAAAAAGCAGCTCTGGACGGGCGCCAACATTAGCTGTCCTGCTGCCATTAAAAATTCCCATTTTAGTCAAAGCAGGAGATGCACCTGCCAGCTCTTTCCTCCCCTCTCCTTAATGCGTTCAGATGGGAATCTTTGTTGAAAGGAATCATTTTGCATTTAGATTTCCCAGAGTAAAAAAGAGACGCAGTGGGAAACTCCCCGCTTGGCGACATGTTTCTCACAGAGAAAGCTCTTCCTAATGAGCCCTTTTAAGCTTAGCTGATTATTTTCTGCTTTGGAGTTGTAGCTGGATCGCAAAGTACATGTTTTCTCCACTATTAACCCAGATATCCAAAATGGCAGCCCCGGGGTATGTTGGATTGCTCTTCCCCAATCCTTTGAACTCCACTGCAATCAGACAAGCCAAACTTCAGCTAGTTTTCGCCATGAAATTGAAAAAGGTATCTGTCTATCACAGCGTTCCCTGAAGTCACCTAACGAGAGATGAGTCTTTGTCCTGAAATGCCATCTCTGAACCGGGATGCCATCAACGGCTCTGCCCTGCAAAAGTATCAGCTCACTTTAGTCAGATGTGCATATAATGCAGCCATGTTGGTGCAAAGTGTGCAGTGTGTGTTTACCATGCACATCCGAGCATGAGCTAATATACAAAACACGAGCTGTCGAGGCGAATGCGTGATGCTTTTCAGTCTTCTGTCCAGTTGCAATAAACTGATAAGTTATACTTTCTACTTTTGGCCATTTTACTTCTATCTGCTTCTTTTTTTTTTGTTTGTGAAAGAAAAACAGGATTAAAATGATCGATCCTTTCAGAAGTGGCGTTGAAATAATTGTAATTATATTTACTCAAGTACTGTACTTAAGTACAATTCTGAGGTATTTGTACTTTACTGGAGTATTTTCATTTTATGTAACTTTATACTTCTACTCCACTACATTTTGTGGCAAATATTATACTTTTTACTCCAGCACATTTAGCAGACAGCTTTAGTTACTTTTTAGGTCAAGATTTAATCCAAATAAACGTGAATAATTTATAGTGATTAGACAATTGAAAACAAAAAACAAAAAACCTCTTAACAGTATATAAAGTAGTTAGAATGAGTCTTTGTCCTGAAATGCCATCTCTGAACCGGGATGCCATCAACGGCTCTGCCCTGCAAAAGTATCAGCTCACTTTAGTCAGATGTGCATATAATGCAGCCATGTTGGTGCAAAGTGTGCAGTGTGTTTACCATGCACATCCGAGCATGAGCTAATATACAAAACACGAGCTGTCGAGGCGAATGCGTGATGCTTTTCAGTCTTCTGTCCATTTGATATATTTTCAGTGACGACAGGCGGACTTTCATCATCACACTGAGACAACCACTTACTCACAAAGATTGAATATTTGTTTTTCATTGTTGTTTACACGGTCAGCATCCCAACTGCAATCATTTAAAATATGAGATACAAATTATTTCAACGCCACTTCTGAAAGGATCGATCATTTTAATCCTGTTTTTCTTTCACAACCAAAAAAAAAAAGAAGCAGATAGAAGTAAAGTGGCCAAAAGCAGAAAGTATAACTTATCAGTTTATTGCAAAAAGCCCTGTAATGATAGGCTACAGATATCCCTGTGAAAATATTCTTTAAAGGCAGAACCACAATATGACATTTCCATCTGACCTGAAGTCATTTGACATTTTCTGGCTTTTGAAAAATGTGCAGTTGAATGCTAGATGGTTTACTTAGCCTTTCATTTTTTGGGTGTGCACGAAAGGCATCATTTTTATGAAAAAGGAGAATCATTTTGAGTAACAAAACAAACATTTAAATAGAAAGCAATGCATTTAATGAGCAGTTAGTTCGGAGTAAGTAGTTGTCTTATTTTTTTTCTTTATTATTACTACAATATTAAAGCAACCTTTTATTTACTAGGGTTAAAAGCACATGTGTGCTATTCTAACTTGTAAACATATTATTATTATATTATTATAATTTGCAGTGGCAATTAGATTGTAATTATACTACTTTCTTAAACTGACCTCCACATGTAATTTCAATTAATTTTAAAACAGGGGTGCACAAAGTTTTGATGACAGAGTGCAAAATTAAAAAAAAGTAAATGCATTCACAAGCTGTCCATCAAAATCGCTAAATTTACCTAACAGCACCAGCATTGATGACAGAGTTGTCAGGCAACCCAAAGCTTTTTACAAGAAGCCATTACTAACATGACAGATGCTTGTTAAGAGGGCACAATTTGACCTAAAAGCTATTGAAAGTGACAGCATTGAAACGGACAGTGGAAGCTTCAAATATAATGACGCACACATGTCATGTTGCCAGCGGTGGAATGTAATTATATTTACTCAAGTACTGTACTTAAGTACAATTCTGAGGTATTTGTACTTTACTGGAGTATTTTCATTTTATGTAACTTTATACTTCTACTCCACTACATTTTGAGGCAAATATTATACTTTTTACTCCACCACATTTAGCAGACAGCTTTAGTTACTTTTTAGGTCAAGATTTAACCCAAAAAAACATGATTAATTTATAGTGATTAGACAATTAAAAAAAACAAAAAAAAACAACCTCTTGACAGTATATAAAGTATAGTTAAAATGAGTCCTACCTTGAGAAAAAAAAATGCTTACATAAATGCATCAATAATAATAATAATAATAATAGGCCTACAATAATATATTCAGAATACATATAACAATCTGAGTGGGGGACATTCTGAATAACAATTTCTTTTACTTTTGATACTTTAAGTACATTTCGATGTTGATACTTTTGTACTTTTACTGAAGTAAGTGTTGAATGCAGGACCTTTACTTGTAGTGGAGAAATTTCACAGTGTGGTATTAGTACTTTTACTTAAGTAAGGGATCTAAATACTTTTTCCACCATTGCATGTTGCACACAAAATGTTTCTGAGGGCTACCATTGGCCTGCTGGCCATCTATGACTTAAATTATGGTTTGCAGCGCTGACAACTGTTGAAGTTGTGTTGATTTTTGTTATTGTCTTGTTCACTAACTCAACATATCTAATACAAATGCAAAATGTGATTATTATTATTATTGTTATTTGACCACAGAATGCTGGTTTTGCAGGGGACATTCTACCTAAATTGCCCATTATTATTAATAACCCAGAGATTATTGTTTTGTCACAGTTTTTTTGGCAAACAGCACAAAACTTTTTTTTGGAAGGTCAATGTTTACTTTCTCAGTGATATAGATCATTGAGGGCTCTAAGGAACTGCCTGTATCGCGTCAGCTCTGGCTCATATTTCAAATAATGTTTCTGTGGGAAGCCGGTGAGGGATCACACACTCATCTCTCCAAGGTTGATGCTGCCAAACTACTAAAACACAGTATCAATGACTCACTCTCATGCTGTAAAACACTCTGACTTAAAACCTGCATGACTGGACCATGAAATTCTAAAACAAATTTGCTTTGATGTGAGAAGGGGTGTACTTGCTTCAGGGCCTGCATCTCATCTGTCCATACTTATTGAACTGTGGTAAAAGGATGGATGGGCACTTCTAGGAAATAGCATCTCTGTGATGAAGTCTGACAGGATCTTGCTGTTTTTTCTAATGCCACCCACACTGTACTGTAGATATGATACATTTATCCAAGCTGACAGTTGTGAAGTGAATGTACCACTGTTTCCTGAGAGCCAACAGAAGATGCTGGAACTTGTTGCCAGATAAAGTGCTCATCACACCGCTCGTCCTTGATTCGAGTTGTCCTTCAGCTGGCTCTGAGCTGCGGCAGGACGTATGCAGCACGTCGTGAATGTAAACAGGTCACGCTTTGAGCCCACCTTTGTCCATTACTTGTCACAGACGTCCCTCACCGCTCTGCTTATGGACACTTCACGGCAGCACGGGGGACACTGACATATCTGAATGCATCCGACAGAGCAGAACAGGAACAGGGAAAGGATCACTTTGCAAACGCTGCCCTCAGGGCCAAAACAGAAAAACTACGCTGACTTTATCTTGTCGGTGAGCTTTAAATGTCAGCAGCTTTTTCCCTGACCTCTGTCAAAACTAAACGCTGTCAAACTGAGGCTGTGCTTTGGTGTGTGACCTGTATACCTTCAACATGAGATTTAGAGAGAAGCAGCACATATTTAACCAAGACTTATGTTGTGGGGCTTAAGGTTGAAATAAACTGCAAACATTTAATGTAGCTGTCAAAGTATATACAGTGAATCTTTCAGGACAACTAGCTATTGTTAGTACTTGGCAAAGCTCAAAATGGTCCTCCAGAATGTCTTGCTTTGTCCTGGCTGTAATCACATTTGTCTGGATTCATTTTTCTTTTACAAAACTTCTTCAGCATTTCTTGAAGCTTGTCAGATCGGGATGTCTCTTGGCTCATTATAATCACCACATGCTTTGAATCAGCAGCCCAATTAATGTACATATCAGTATGTCTGTGTGACATGAGAAGGTGTGAGGAGCGAGCAGGAGGTGACAGGAAGCTGGTGGCAAGTTGTGTTATCACATATGAGTCAGCATGGTCTACATATTCGCATTAATTAGCAAAAGTTTGTGATAATTTCAGTGATGTACCAGGAGGGATCTATACTAAACTTTTTAAACTAATCTAATTGCAACTAATGTTTATAGCCTTTATACCATATTACAAATTATAATCCCAATTCAAAAATTCAGTTTTAATTTATGTTTTACACAGGGTCCCAGCCTCATTGTAATCAGGGCTGTAAAAGTTTAATAAAATAAACCCCACATTTACCATCCACCATGTATCAAGAGTTCAACTGTGTCAAATCTAGTTTTGATGTAATGTTTTCACTTGATATTGTACTCATATTTTTTATGGGTTTTTATTTGTATTTTTATGTTAACATCAAAACTGACACCCTACAGACCATAGGCAAATAGTATTTCAGCTGACCTGATGGGTACTTCAATACAGCAAGATGCATACACAATGCATCCTGGGTAAATGCGTTAACCCTTCATTCCTCCTAATGGCAAAAATAAGTAAACTGCATAGAAGTCCATGAGGAATTGACCCTACTTCTCACTTGATTTAGTAGACATTTTCCCACTGAGTTTATGGTCTCAATCGCTCATTTAAAGTCTTTTCTAATACAGTATGATGTCCATTTGATAAATGATGTAGTAAAATAGAGTAAGTGAGTGGAAATAAACAGTGTATGCTACCTTAAATCGCTACTATGACATTCTGTCAATCAGGATAGGAGTGTAGCATTGTGTTTACATGACAACATGCACATTTAAATAGCTGTTTTTTATAAGCAACTTGGCACGACATAGCCAAGATTCAGGTGCAGTCAAGTTTCCAGTGTAGGTTGGGTTGCAAGGTGTCCTCTGATCCTCAATCAGATCCACCCTCTCGTTCAAATACAGGTGCATCTCAATAAATTTGAATATCATAGAAAAGTTCATGTCTTAATTTATTTAATTTCTTCTGATTATATTGATTATGGCTGACATTTAATGAAGACCTAAAATTCAGAGTCTCAATCTTTTTTAATATAACAAAACACCAATTTTAAAAAGTATTTTTAATATGGAAATGTTGGCCTCTGAAAAGTATGTCCACCTATATGCACTCAATACTTGGTTGGGGCTATTTGACTTGAACTACTGGAAATTTACTTTTTCATGATATTCTAATGTATTGAGATGCACCTGTATGATCACATCTGGAGTCAAAATAAAACATGGTGATGGCCAAAATTCGAAAATCAAGGCTTCAAAACAGCAGTCCACAAACAGATGACGTCACAGTGACTAAGGCCCCATTTACACGAGGACGCTCGCGGGTGAAAACGACAAAATATTTTATCGGAAGTGCCTTTCGTTTGGACGGTGACGGCGTTTTGGGGGCTTAAAGACGCAAAAATCTGAAACCACCTTCCAAAGTGGAAAAGTTAAATACGCTCCGCCGTAGCGTGTCCGTCTACACTGACAAGACGCAAAACTCTGCTCAGATCTGCTCACGTCACGTATGTGTTTACGTCACATACATGCTCCAGTACAGGAAAATAAACAAATGTGGGATTATTTCCATGTGTCAGACCTTCAAGCTGCTCTGGCAGCTCTAATAAACTTACAGGAGTCTTTCCACCAAATGTACAGGATATGTACAGATAGTATTAGTGAACAGAGAAGGATCTGGAATTACCTCTATCACATTTTGGATGCAGCAATTCGTCGGAGGCAAGCCAGACGGCTGTGAACGAGACCTGGGAGATCTAGTGGATGGTGGATAACTTTGTGGAAGGAGTAGCTGATGAAAATGTGTGGCGTGAAAACTTCTGCATGCCCAAAGATGCTCTTATCGCTTTAAGTGATGCCGCCTGGCTGCATACAATCGAATTTCACACACTTTTGCGTCACCGTATGCACGCAGATTTCCTCCCGAAAATGCTCGTCTAAACGAGGAATAAAAAGTGAAGACGCGACGCCACTTTTGCGTCTTCTGTTCAGACCGTCCTCGTGTGAACGAGGCCTAATGCTACTTCCATTTTTTTTTACAGTCTATGGTATCACTTTTACTTACAGTATGGTTTCCTATCTATAGCATTGGTTTTAAATGTGTTTTCTGTAACCTTGGTGTAACCGTCCCAAAATCATAGGCAGCACGTCTGCAGTTTGTGACACATAGCTGACTATCACAGAAAACTGAAAGCTAAGGAACTGAGCAGACAAATCAAAGCACTCTTTCTGTTAGAAAACACAACTTAGGTAGCTTCTCAGTGGGATGTTTGACCCAGATATGGGAACAGAATACCTGAAGCTGCAGGCTCTGTCAAGCATACATCCAAAGCATGCATTTATTAAGTCACATTCACTTAATTCTACATAGCTGCACTGAAGTAACTCTTCATCAGTGCGACGTTGCAAGGTTGTGAATTTATACACTGAGACACCCACACAATCCATCACATGGTACAATGAAGCTGCAAGGCTGCTGCATCTCAAGCTGGAAGTTAGTTTCTGTTCCCATCAAGGGTAACAATCATTTTCTTGATTTATTTTGTGCAGACGTGGTAAGCCCTGACAAACAAAAGCTCACAACATGGAACAAAACTTCTTCGGTGTTCACCTTCAAGAATGTTTTTCTTTTTCAGTTGTACTTTGTCGTCGCCAGTATTTTTCTGTGTTTACCTAGAATGCTGCCTAAAATGTTTGGGTTGGTTTATTTTTTTGCAGTTTTTGCTGAAGGCAACGTGTAAATAAAGCAGAGAGGTGTATAAAGAGTTGTGATGTGTGAAAGAAATAAAACATTTTTGGGGTAGTTTAGTGACAAATACTGAATGGACTTTTCAAATTATTTTCTAAGAACTGATATTTTCTGATTTTTGGAACGAGAGAGACATGATCGAGAATAGATTTCTTTCAAAACACCAGATGAAATAGCCTCTTTCACCCTATCAAACAACGAGCAGGGAACAGCCACAATGTTAACGTGAAATTTCAATTTCAAGATCAGTTGCAAGATGGGTGCAGACAGTAATTGCATATGACATTAGGTCATTATATCTAATGGCTTGCATCATATAGAAGAAAATATAAATGTGAATACTGAAAGCCAATTTGGAACACAGACTTGGCTCACCGGTAAATTCAGGTCATTTCAAGCCTGCATTGGAAACAGCTGTGCATGCTTACACAAAACGAGCCTTGTTAATTTTCCGAAGTTTCCGGAAGATTAAGAGTTTGTTTATATGTGGCTGTGGATGATTACTAGGATGGCTCTCACTGCCTGGGCCAAGGGATTAGAAAAGCATAAGAAATGAAATGTAAAATGGTCTGTTATCTCATGCCAGGGAGGAGTGTGGGGACCAGATGTTATCTTTATGTGGGTAATGGGTTATCACATCTCGGGGCGCAGATTACAGATTTATTGTCCTTCTCTCCCTCTCTTAGATATTATTGAAGTTTTCATTATCTTGTCCACACACTGTCACCTCAATGACTCAGCTTCTTCTCCTCAGCCTGATGCATAGACACAAAGCAGCTTAGTCGCCGTCACCTCATTTACCCTCTCACACCAATCTTAATAGCTCCTTATCACCATAAACATATCACTGAATTCCAGCAATGACTTTCCGGTTATTAACTTTCATACTGCAGTGCTAAAGCTGATGGGAAGATGGGGAATATATTTGGCCATAGTTTGAGGATTAGAAATGGTTAATGGTTGTTTGGCTTTAGCGACTTAGAAGGAGATTTTGAATGACTTGACAGATGCAGTTATCAAACAATATAATGGTTAGCGAGTCAGATGTCAAAATAACAAAGAATCTGCAAAGACAATTAACCAAGAGGCAGGATTTAGTCTGCTTCATTTAGTTAGTATCTACCAAGGAAAAGAGGTTGAGCATTATATTTCCATTCCATTCACAATCATTATCACCTTAAATTCTCCAGTTATTTAATAAAAATTAACTTCATCACAGCCACTGGCTTAATTACTAAAGTCACTTTAAGTGGGTGCTAACTTTCTTTGCCTGTCCTTACTCTAGCCACCAAGAACACACCAGGGAAATAAACTGGGATTAAAATATGTTCAGGGGACCCATGTGAGCTGTCACATTATCATGCACAAATATAAGTGGGATCACGTCAAAGGAAGGAGCGGAGAGCCTGATATTTCTAGTTATGTAATCCTCACAGAGCAAAGTCCAAATGCATGCAGCTTTGGAAAGAAAAAGTGCCCTATATATGGTGGACATTAAGTCCTGATATCCCTGACTCCCTATAAGACTGGAGCTAATATGTTTTCAACAAGAGTCTCCAGCCATACTTAGCTGCTCTGAGTCTGGACTTACATGCAAACATATCTGAGCTAACATGCTCTCAATGCTATCAATGTTAACATTGTTAGGTCCCCTTTTAAAATGATAATAAGGAGAGAAACACAACAACCAAAAGATATGCAGGAGTCAAAGTGAGGTGTAGTTTTATTTTTCACAGTGCATCAACAAAAATGTGCAAAAGGGTGGGAGGAATGGGACAAGGTGGTGGTGCCAAATAATTGAAATTAGGAGAACAAAACAAGGCCTAACTAACATAATATATCACAAAACAAAATCATAAAATAAAGACATAATATACTTGTCTATAAACAGTGTTTAGAAATTCATACTCGTCTGGCACCAACCAATAATCCTGGTGTGTCTTAACAGAAATTACCTATGTGATGCACAATGTAGGTACCAAAGCTACCTATTTTACACTTAAAAATCTTTTTTAAAGTTGTCCAGCACACAAAATACAGGTCTCACAGACAGAGCAAAATGAGGACAAGATGACAGAGTTGGAATTGTTACCTTGTTCAGCATCTAAGATTAGCATGATAGCATGCTAATATTTGCTAAATATCACCAAAAGTGTACCACAAAGTACCACTGAGACTCATTTATTATATTGTTAGTATAATATTATATAATATTGTTAGTTAAGTAGGTATATGGTCATTCGAGTAATCAGTTATTTAGTTACGTTTTCTAATAAGTAATCCATTACTGTTTGATTTCACCACATTTCCCTGTTGCCACAGAAAAATAAAATCCCTGACGGATTTGCACTTTTTCTGTTTGGTGGTGCTGGTTAAAAAGTCAGAGGATCATTAAAGTTATTACAATTCATCCCGAGAGAATGTGAATATCTCATGCAAATGTCACAGCAACACATCCAATAGTCATGATATTCAATTAATACCACAGTGTTAACCTCAAAGACATAGTTGGTGTTCATGGGAGTGCCCACAAAATGTCAAATCTTTTTATGTCGTGGGGAAAAACAAAGGATTTGTTATCATACAAATGAGTTCCTGCATGCCAAATAAAGTTAGAAAAGGGATGAGAAAAAAAATAAAAAAACATAAAATCTGACATGAAGTAAAAATTGAGTAAGTTTCCCGACAGCTAGCTACAGTTAGCATTCTAGCTGTCACGGAGTCAGCTTAGACATCACAACATTATACAAATCTTAAAACTATATTTAATGTGACAATCTACAAGAGAAACAGTCTGTTAACAAATCACTTAGAAGTTATCAGTGGTTAGCATAGTTATCAATGCTGTTAGCATGGTGGCTAATGGGCTTTCTGAGCATTTTGAGACCATTTCTCTCCTGACTCTCACTCTATCTATGGTGGCAGTAGAGTAAAAGTTAGAGGTTCACTAGAGACTACAGATGTCTGGACAAAAAATCATAGCAGCCTGGATCAAAGTGGTGGAACAATCGACTGACATCCCTTGAGCCATCCCTGAAAGTGCTGGAAGTCAAAGAGCAGATGGAGAAAAAAATAGCTATACAGCCAATGGTTTGTCACAGCATGGTTGGTTTGGATTTAGAGCTGTTAGCTGTGTCGCTTATGTCAATAAAATGAATGTAGACGAAGATGTCAAAAGTTATGTAAATAGAAACTGTTCTGTTTGTCCAACCAGATATGGCAAGTGGATGAAAAACCAGATTATAGTATTTTAAGTAGTTTATAGACAGCTACACATCGCACATATCTTCTTTTAAGATATTACGCAGTAGTTACATATACAGTTGAAGAGTTTTACTGAGTAAAATGTTTTGGGAAACTACTACTACTACTACTAAAAGTAAAAACTAGTGTTGTATTGGGGACCCCTGTGGAGCTGTGCAGAGGAGATTTATTACACAACATGACCTGTCCACAAGATCTGACAAATGCACCATCACCTATTGATCCTCACACTGCACACACCCATCCTGCCATCCTGCTGCCCAGCTCTCCATCCAGCAGAGCCCTCCTGTCATTTATTATTAAAGAGAAAACCTCAACCTTCACACCTGGAGAACAGCCGCTGAATGATTTCACTCCTTGCACTGTGTGAAGTTGAGGCCAAATGTCTGACACGGAGTCTACATTTGCATTTATTTGATCTGAAACTTTTGTCATTAGAGTCTGGAAGGGTTTTGGTGACAGTGAACTCAAAAGACCTATATATAGACCTATATAAAGATATATATAAATCAAATACCAAAAAAGACTCTATAGTCAAGGCTGTCAACCAACCAACCTACCCTGGCCTCAGACTCTCAGGGGGCCAGAAGCTCCATTCACCTTGTGGCAATTAGTTGGTATTATTTAAAGACTTAAATTCCTTATTGTTTCAATTTATATCGGTGCATATTAAAGGGGCACTCCACTGATTTTACACACTAATACTGGTTTATTCTATACACAGTTTAAAATACGGTCCTAATTTCCAGCTAATTAAAAAACGGTAAAGACAAAAAAAGCATGGGTGAGCTGAGGTGGTCCAAATCCATGCACTGTAATAAATTATTCTGTAGTCATTTCATTTTACTTAATATATTTGATAAAATGTATAAAATATAAATGCGTCCTTGATTTTGAGGTAGTTGTTTAAGTAACTTTAATATAAAAATGTTTGAGATAGAATCTACTTATTTTGATCACCTTAAATATAATCTTTATGTGTATGTAATTCTAAATCAAGAGAATTTTGAATTAATCCAACACAATAGAATTAGTCCATTTTTAAATGACAGGCACTTCCTGTTAAGTTGTTATTAACTCAACTTGTAACGTAGTTAGATTTAATTAATAATATTGCGTGCAATCTTTTGCCTCAATTTTATTGAGTAGCTATTGTTTATCTTTTTTTTTTTTATAGTGTGGGCGCCCATAAAGTTGGAATAAAATATTCTTTACCTCTTTCCATGAAATGATTGTGACAGTGTGATTTATTATTGACAGATAAAGTGCACTTTATCTTCTCAAAACTTTATTAATCAATCTCTTCTTGACCCAGTGTGAGTGTGAGTGAAAAGTCAAGACATCACAACCAATGCTGCACAAATTTTGAACATTCTTTTCTTTAATCTGTCTCTTGTGAGTCCCTCAGCTTTAATACTAAATTGCTGAAGTACTCCTTTGATTAAATAACCACAAACTAATTGCTGATAATTAACTATTACAGACACAATGCACAGAAAGGAGAGGGGAAAAAAGATTCATTTTTGATCCCATCCCTGTCTGCAGTGCTTCCTGAAACTAGAAAGACTGATTGGTGACAGAACAACATTTCAGTTTGGTAGAAACTTTCCATTTTTAATGTGCCTTTGCATAAATTCATGAGTTGACACCTGCATGTCCTATGGGAATTCATATTTACAACCTATCAAAATGTCATTCCCCTGAATCAAACAAGCATGACGATCTCCCAGCCCAGGTCAGACAAACATGCCTGGGCAAAACTGACTACCGGTTATCATGTTGACAGTATTTTGGTGGCACAACTTGTGATATTACCCAGACTTCATTTGCATGTGTTACAAAAAAAAAAAGAGTGGCAGTGGGGTTGCTAAAAATTCATGTTTCAGCCAAGCAAAACATCATGGTAATAGACGAACAGAGCATGCAGCACATTGGCTGGCTGAACACACAGCCTTTTCATCATGTGTGTGTGTGTTCCTAACACACCCACAGACAAGTTAACAGGCTTACCAAAGCAATCTCATCCTTGTCCCTCTTTGCTGAGCTCAAACCTCGGTCTCATGCTCATCTTTTCCACTTAGAGGGCCTCGCATGTATAACAGAGTGTGTAATTTGCCACGTGCTATCTCGCTCTTATTTCTCTGGGGGGTTGTTTGTCGTCCACATAGAGTCAGATAAGCACACATTTCAAAAAGCAGTGTCAAAAACTCCATATACAGCAGGATCGATACAAATGGACTGTTATTAGATGTGATTTGAGGAGGTTGTTTGGGAGACTTTCCAGCAATTGGATAATTCCCCCTGCACAACACAGTAATCGATCTGAAATCGCCAAGCAGCAGATGCAGTGAATTTCCCAGCTTTTTCTCATTCCACTTCATCATGCGATATTGGACTGCTGCGACCACCTCCTGCAGAGAGAGTCTGAGCTTCTAACTTCAGGCTGCAGATGCAAACTTCCCACCCAGAGACAAAACAAAATCTGCTTTGTTTCCACAGCTCCAGCAGACTGATCCTGCACATGCTGATGAATATTTTGCATCCAGCTGTCTGGATGTGATGTTATCTCACATTTTCTACGCTGAACCTTTGCTCGTCCCAGTGAGACAGGTGCTTTGTGTTTCCATTTGTTTTCTCACCCACAAGAATTCAATGTGCTGGAGCTGCATATTAAAGAGCACGATAGAGGCTCTGCACACACTCATAGCCTGACTGTCATGAGGACAGATTCTGGCTCAGACTATAAAGGCTCGCACTGTAATGGGTGCTGTGAGTATGACATGTCATAGCAGCCATTCTGCTTTGGAGAGAAAAAGGGGGTAGAAGGTTAGAGAAAGGCGAATGCACTCATCCTGTCCCCTGACAGCCTGTGTAAATGTGGACCTAACTGTGTAACGACCTTGCTAATTTAAGCAAATTTATAAGCTTAGTTCATTTCAAATAAAGCTGGGATCAATGCCATTGATTCCATTTTTATTTTCTATATGGAAAACATAGATTAGCACTGTAGTGATAAGGTGACAAGGAAGTTTGGCTGAGCAAAATTAATTTTTCTCCCATCACAAAATATAGACTTACATCGACCTTGGTCAATTGAATTCATTGCTCTTATGTAAGGAGAGGCTTTTTTTTTATTGAGCAATAAAAAGATTGTAATATCAAATGTGGTTTATGTTGAAATTAACCTCAACTTCTTTTTTATTAAACCCTCTTTGATCTTGAATGCCTACAAGCTCATAAGGGAGACCTTTGAGGTGAGTAAAAAGTATTTCACCTATCAAAAGCTATGGAGCAGCTCTGTCTGCAGTGTTTGTACTCTAAGACAGTTTTATGATAGCACGGCTCTTACTGTACCTTTTTTAATAATAGCTGAATGCGACTGGATGCAAATTACAGTGTTTACTGGCCTGAACTATGAAACCCCACAGGGCAGATATCAAGAACGCACACATTGCAGGGCCACTGACTGCATAATTCTAAATAAACACATAAGATTACATTACTGAACAACAACAATAAGCTCAGACCCAACACACAACACTGTAACTGAGCTGCTTCTTTAAGTGTGGTGTTAAAGGGGAGAGATTTCCATAAAAAACCATTTAGAATAAGCAGTTTTTCAGCAATATCCACTGAATGTATTTATTATTACAATCAGTAATTGCCTATATATACATACATATATACAGTACAGGCCAAACGTTTGGACACACATTCTCATTCAATGCGTTTCCTTTATTTTCATGACTATTTACATTGTAGATTCATCAAAACTATTAATGAACACATGTGGAATTATGTACTTAACAAAAAAGTGTGAAATAACTGAAAACATGTCTTATATTCTAGTGAGCAAAGGGTGGTTACTTTGAGGAATCTACAATACAAGACATGTTTTCAGTTATTTCACACTTTTTTGTTAAGTACATAATTCCATATGTGTTCATTCATAGTTTTGATGCATTCAGTGAGAATCTACAATGTAAATAGTCATGAAAATAAAGAAAACACATTGAATGAGAAGGTGTGTGTCCAAACTTTTGGCCTGTACTGTATATATAGGCAATTACTGATTGTAATAATACATACATATATATATAGTAGATGTCTATTGGTAGAGTATAGTAGTCAGTGTATAATCACCTTAAAACTCAGAATAGTTGTGTTTTTGTTAGTTTGGAATAAGCCTTTATATTTATAGACATACAAAATACATGACAAAATAAAAACGACACTAAAATAATAAATAATGTTCCATGCAATAAAACATAATTTAAAGAATGTTCTCTCCCTCCCTAGAAAGCTAGCTAGTGAACTAACCAGTCGCTCAATGATTTGATTAAAATTTCACGACTTAATAAAGACACTTATTACAGGGATAACACAATGCTATCCTGAGCAAATATTTAAACAGCAAATTCATCAATTCAGCTGTTGCCACACCAGAAAGACAGCCCTGGTAGTGTTTTTTTTCATATTGAAGCATTATCTTTTTATACTTGAATGTTTTATATTTATGTATATTATATATTTGAATTAAGAACAATAAATTACAGCCTTAGTTCTCATCACGCTTGCAAAGGAAAGGGTGAGTGGAGGCGTATTCAGCTGGCTGCAATCTGCAACCTCGCCACTAGAAACCACTAAATCCTACACACTTCTCCTTTATAGATTATAAGTCCGCCATTCCCTACTTGGACTGAAATTGCCTTTACACACATGCAAAACGTAATCCAGTGCATGTTTTTTTATCGCATTGATAACAGAATCAGAATCAGAATTGCCTTTATTGTCATTGCACAGTAACAAGTACTAGGACAACGAAATTAGCCACCAACCCGTCCAAACGTATACCCAATACACATATAATATGACAAAGAGGTGGACAGGGAGACAGGAATGAAAAGACCTCACTGTTTACTAGTCACTCTCTTTATTCTCTCTGTATTAAGTTACTTCTGCTACTACTACTGCTACTACTACTACTACTAATAATAATAACTTTATTAAAACCCAAGGACGCTTTACAACACAATACAGTACAATACAATAATACTCATTACAACTGCTGTTTCATGTGAAAGAGTGTTCAACTGGCAAAACTCAAGGTAACAAAAGCAACCACAGGAAATGCAATCTGCTGCCATTGTGGTTCATGCTGACTGATTGTATATCTTATGAGACAATAGTAATTTTTGTATTTTTTTCCAATGGTGGAACAGTTTTCAGTACTGTAGGTAGTAGAGGAAGAAGAAGGAGCAGTCTCTGAACAGACACACCAGTTGCTCTTCTGCTCAAGTGGAGCTGGCCCCAGAAATATGGGACCTATAATATTACACCACATAGGATTACAACTTTAAAAGCTATATCCACTGAGCATTAATTAAACGCCAACAACAACTATAATACCATAAGTCGCACCGATAGTTCAGTTATAATTGTTTACATGAGAGCACCTTCTTAATCAAATCACACAGTCCAACAATGCTCGCATAGTGGAAGATTATTTAATGTAAAACAAATACTGAATCACATTTTTCCCTAAGTGGCTGTCACTGTGTATTGTCTTCTTGTTTTAGGAAAAAAAAAACCTATGTCCTCAATGGATATGAGACAATAAGAGTGAGCTGTCATTTGTAATCAAAGCAGGCTACACCAGTATCCACTGTTAATGCAAAAAAATGTTTTTGTTAACTTGTTCCCTGTGCCAACGGCCAACATTTCCAAACTTCAAAGAAGTGTTTTCACACCCACATTCCACTGTGAATCAAATAAGAGATAGAATATAATTGCTTCATATGAATAATTCAGTTGTGGGATTTATGATAAGACAAAATTCTTATCGGGGCTTTCCCTCAAGGTCCCGCAGACTGCTTTCCCCATTTTGTATGGCTGGCTGCTTGTACAAGATTCGGAGGTCTCTATCTTCTTGCTCTCCTGCTTCCTCTGATGCCCACCAGGAGAACAAAGTCAGCAAAATTCCCACTGACTGACACCAAGTCGCTGCCAACAAACAGGCTGCTCACTCCGCAACAATGTGGCTGTGTAGATTAAGACTTCACCCTTCAAACACAACAAGCAGGAGCCGATTTCTTTCTCTCCCCAGGAATCATTAAAACCATTCTTTTCATAATAAGGCGTGTTTACAGTGATGAGTGCTGCTAGGGAGGGGGAAAGAGCACAAACAGAGGAAGTAAAAACACAATTTGCTGGACAGTTGATGCTGTTTTGAATAATTTTTATAACTGTAAAAGAATAGTAATAGTAAAGACTCCATTCGTGCGAGACAGGCGAGAGTTCTTTTTTAAACACAACCGTCCAGAAAATGAGGCTCTGCGAAGTCTTTAGCACTTAAAGGCACAACAAAAGTTCTCCCCAGTGTGCTTAGATTTTGTAGGTGTTGGACCTGTAAAGAGTTTTTTTCTTCCTCTCACTAAATCTATTGTTGTGAAGCCTATACTACAGGGTTTAACAATGAACTCAACAAACTCTTTTTCTGGCACTCTGTGACTGCATGAGAGAGTTACCACTCTTTGCAGCTTACTTTAGCTCAGAGCTGTCTATCCTGGGCTTATATCAAAGGGATAAGAGTTTCTTTACTGCTGCCCAATTTTCTCAAAAAAAAAAAAAAAAAAGAAAAACTCCCACTACAATTCTCTGCACCAAAAAGTCACCTCCAGATATATCTCACACACATCAAAAATGAAGGCGTATTTCATAAAGGAGGAAGGAGTGATGTCGTTAAAGCTCATATGCCTATCATGAATTGATAGATGGGACAGGTTTTTTTAAATTTAACGTTCAGTACTTTTTCTTATATATCAAATCCATCCTTGTCATCTGAAAGTTTGCATCCCCCCCCTGCAGGGAAGGCCCAAGGTACTCATGGGAGATCACAGACAAAGCCGGGTCTCAGAATCCATTTTCCTTTTGGCACCCTCTGTCAGACATCTTTGTTGTGATGTGAAGGTGTGACCTCGACAGTTAAGTGCCTGAACTCGCTGTGGGAGTCAGCGCTTTTAAAAGTCTTCCTCGCATGATGGAGGGAGCTTTGAGGACATCGGTTTTATGTGAAAGGTTGTCACTTCTTTTGGACACTGCACACAGTAACTCACCACAAAGGACGGATAGATGATTGCTTGATGAGACAGGTCCCTTTTGTCAGACAGTGCAGTGGCACCCATTGACCCCCCGAGGACTCTGTGGTGATACTTACTGGTTAGATGCTTTGACAGCCCTATAAATTACCTCAAAGCTCAGAGTGCAGTAAGTTCTTTATTCTCCATATTACCTCAAGTTACAAAAAGGTGGTATTGATTTCTTAGGGCCTTCGTATCAGTTCAGCTTCTTACTGACCATTGTTTAAGTAAAAGCACTGACTGACTTTCTCCCTGAAAGAATGAGGACATTTTTCAAACATTTTTCTGCTTTATCACAATAACTTAGCACATAGCTATATCTTTTACTTGAGCTTTGATTCATGGCATGCAAGAAAAAATGGATTCTTGCATGAAAAAACAAACCCTTTTTGACCTCATTTATAGATTATTGGCGAAGTCCGCCATTCCCTACTTGGCCTGAAATTGCCTTTACACACATGCAAAACGTAATCCAGTGCATGTTTTTTTATCGCATTGATAACAGAACCAGAATCAGAATTGCCTTTATTGTCATTGCACAGAGTAACAAGTACTAGGACAACGAAATTAGCCATCAACCCGTCCAAACGTATACCCAATACACATACAATATGACAAAGAGGTCTGACTGACTTTCTCCCTGAAAGAATGAGGACATTTTTCAAACATTTTTCTGCTTTATCACAATAACTTAGCACATCGCTATATCTTTTAATTGAGCTTTGAATCATGAAAAAACAAACCCTTTTTGTCCTCATGTATCACATTTATCCTTGAGTCTAATATTCTCGAAAGGACTTAAAGTAAAATGCGATATATCTGAATCAGTACCTGAGACAAATTACAAAATATATCATTTTTAATGACAATGTTTTCTGATCTGACAGCTGTATGGGCAGGTCAACTTCATTTGCCAGTGTCCAAAAACGTAAAGAGTATTGGATGAAGTACATGATTTAAGTTTAAAAAGAACACCACATGTCATGATCTCTGTGGTTAAAAGACAAATCACATGGTTATAATTGGGAACATTTGTGGTCATGGTTAAAAAATGATGTGGGAAACAAAGTGAACACCGGTCGGTCTACTGTGTCGGTTTCGTGGCTCTGTAACAAGGGTCAGCAACTCAACCAATGGCACTCTAGCAACAAGTCTGCAAGAACTTCTTGGGAATGGTCCCAAGAAGTGCCAAATCACACTTTCACAGCCACTGGCAGACATGGAGCCTGTATGGCGAATGTATGATGCTCACATAGCTATATAATTAAAATGGTATGGATATACTCTTTTATCTTTTTAATTTTGCTTTGCATAAGAAAATATATTCCTTTATTGACCCCCATGGGAGAAATTCAGGTGTTGCAGCAGCACAAGTACAGAGTAAAAACAGACTGAGATAATAAAAATAGAACAGAATTATAAAATGAACCCATGTTACCTTTAAGACCGGATAAAATATTTTATTTATTTTTTTTTTTAATCTTAATGTGTCGTTATAATGAAGTCATGTTAATCCTTTATCAGACAAAGAACCATATTTGGTAACTTGAGCGGACATCTATAACAGGTCTCCTCGCTCTCCGTGAGGTCATAGACATCACAGATAGTGACATTGTGGCATCTGACCAATAAGTAAATATACAAGATTCAAGCTTTCCTTTATTGTGATTGTATTAAAAAAGTATACAACTAAATTTACGTGTTCTTCTCATATATAAGGGGCTTTAAAAAAGACATTCAGAGATTACGCATGTGTAATAAGTAGTCTAAAAAGATAATAAATAGTTTAAAGGTAAATGATAAAGTGGTGATGGATGCAAATGATGTGTTATTGTCTATTTAGAGTTGCTGTGGGAAAGAGACTATAATAAATATAATAATAATGATGACTCAATTTGCAATATAAAAATTAAACATTTTGCAAAAGGTCTTGTAATATCCTCCAATAACACTTCAGGGTTGATTTCCAGGAGTGCCCTATAAAGGGTTAACCATGATGATATGGCACAATGATATATAAACTGAAAATATAAAAATGGCATTTCATTCTTAAAGGTTGGCAACCAATGCTCTATAACAACATCACACTACTTCCTCCTATTCTCTTGCTAGACTTCATATATACTAGGGCCAATAATAATCCTATTTGGTTTCCAATAGAACATGTTTAAATGCTCTAATGTTAAAATAACAAGATTTCTCTCATATTGTCTGAATATATCTGTATTCAAGTTCTGTCAGAAACTCTCTGTTTTAGCGTCTGTCTCTTTAAAGCCCCTCCTGAAATAGCCCAGTCTGCTGTGATTGGTCAGTGTTTGTGGGTTTTCTGCACCCTGGTGTCCCTTTCTACCTATATATAGTGTAGTACCGCAGTTTCTAAAAACAGGCTGTGAGCATTTATCAATGCATTGAGTGTTTTGATACTGTCACAGTATTTATATACATTTTAAAAAGACATGTAAATCTCACTTTTAACTGCATGGGACCTTTAAATCTGCTTTGCCATCATGACATTAAAAAAAGAATTTCTTACTTACCTACTTAATTGTAGAGCTTTTCAAAAATGCCCATCCTTTGAGAGCATTAACTTCCCATATACATGCACAAAATGTCATTAAAACCTGTCTGAGCTGACACCATCTGGCTTTTTGTTTATTGAGATCATAATTAGCTACTGTAACAACAATAACTACGCTCCCTGTGCTCTACATAAATATATTTACAATGCACTACAATCAAAGTGGTGTTACAGGCGATCTCGCTGACACTTCTAAGTTGGTTAAGATGTAGAACGGCTCCCAAGCAACATTTCACCGAGGGCCCTAAAGATTCGTCCTGGTTATATCCACCACAATGGACACTTCAGACAGGCTTTTCACACTTTGCAATGGGCATCAATATAGCAGAAGGGGCAGCGGCATGTCAAACTCTTTGCCTTAGCCCCAGGTGGGCTCTCGTGCTCTGCAGGATGTCCTATGCCAACAGACAGCTTAAGGCTGCCGTCAGACTTTATATGTCATTCTGATGCCTCTCCTGCCCAAGGCCATGGCAGCAAACGCTAGCGTTCACTTCTAGCCCTTCAAGGTCCTTTGAATACCTCCTAAAAGTGAAGAGCTAGAAGCGCAAAGTGTTGACCTGCGCTGGTCCCTGGGTATGCATTCAAAAGCACCTCCTGCCTACGCCGTGTAACCTCGTGACAGGCCAGCACTGTGGTAATCTGGGCCAGAGGCCTTGACAGGAAAACGCTTGATCTCCCGTGACATTGTAGCTTTCATTCTGGCTCAGGTACTGTACTGTTCGTCTGACCTCTTTACACAGAAGACTGTGATCCCAACTTTTCCATTACCAACTTTACAAAGACACGAGTAACATTCACAGCTTGTCATCTGACCTTTCCGTCCTTTATGCTTAAACACTAGGGATGATGAGCTCCCTGCACAAAAAACTGATTTCCTCAACTGTAAAAAATACGATCCCAATATTTTCTGACCATATAACAAGAGATACATACCTCCGCATCACTCTTATCTTTAAAACTTGTATATACAAAAAATGTATATACAGCAGTGGTGGAAGAAGTATTAAGATCCCTTACTGAACTAAAAGTACTAATACCACACTGTAAAATACTCCACTACGAGTAAAAGTCCTGCATTCAAAACGTACTTAAATTTAAGTACAAAAGTATCAGCATCAAAATGTACTTAAAGTATCAAAAGTAATAGTACTTATCAAGCAGAACCACTCAGATTGTTTTATATATTCTAAATATATTACTGGATTATTGTAAGTCGCTTTGGACAAAAGCCTCAGCCAAATGACATGTAATGTAATGTAATTATGATTACTATTGCTTCATTTATGAAAGATGCATTTTATTTTTCTCAAGAAAGGGCTAATTTTAACTAATGACTATACTGTTTTGAGGTTTAATTTAAAAAAAAATCTTTAAATTTATCATGTTTTTTATGTTCAACCTTGACCTGACCTGAAAGTAACTAAAGCTGTGAGCTAAATCGAGTAAAGTCGAGTAATATGTACAATATTTGTCTCTAAATGTAATGAAGCAGAAATATAAAGTTACATAAAATGGCAATACTCAAGTTAAGTACAAGTACCTCAAAACTGTACTTAAGTACAGTGCTTGAGTAAATGTACTTAGTTACATTCCACCACTGATATACAGTATTCTCAGATATCATGATCACAAAATACTACTTGTAAATCTTTCACTTCAGCTTCTTTATGTCTCTTTTTTAATGGCATTAAACTTGATCTCTCAGAAGAGTTCCTGTTAATGGTGAGGTTAAGAGATTAAGATCCAAGCAGCACCAAGCACACTTGTTTCTCTTATCACAGAAAAACCTTGTGATCATTTTGCAAAGTTAATGTCACAATTTCACACATAGCACGGTAACTTTTCCAGGTGAAGATGTCTGCACTTATTTGCTTCAAAGCAGATGTCTCAGGTGCGTAGGTTCAAAGACTAAAAGAGATATGTACACGATGAAAGAAAGAACTCAAAATAGGGGCCAACAGGTAAAAAAAGATTTACAGTTAGTCACGCTAAGGTGCAGGAAGGGAAAGGAAAAGGTTGTTTACAGGAAAGCAACATCAGACTATTGCTGTAAGCCTTTGTGCTCGCAACTAAGAAAAAAAAAACTATCTTTGACACGGTAAAGTGCAAGTGAATTTTTCATCCAAGCAACTTCCATCTAGCCAGAGTTTGCCGACACAAACACACCTGACGTCACAGCAACACAGTGTTGCACGCAAGAAACTGTTTTTATCTATTTAGAAATCATGTTTAATACTTTATAAGTTCCCAAACTTTATGGTACAGGCTGTGGTTCACACTTTTATGTTTGGGACCTTTTTACACATTTTTGAGCTGTTGTACGGGATTTCAATGAGCAAAGACAAAGAAAGAACAACATCTACATCTCTCTTTCTCGCTAAAGGCGTTGTGCAATGTATTTTCATCAACGAGTTTGTATGATTTCTTACAAAAAAAACGTTTTTAAAAACGTCACGGATGCTGTTTCAAACACATTATAACACAGAAATACTTGGTATTTAGCCACTACACACTACTCATTTAAGGTTAAGAAAAAAGAACAGGCTTAAAGAAATTACTTTTGTACAGAATTACTGGACACAGTTCCATCTGTGATGTAGAAAAGAAGTTTACAACGGGACACAGACACCAGTCTCCTGAGTCACAGTCCTGGGTCGGTACCTAGCCTGGCTAACACCAGACAAATCTCAAATGAGATGTGGTCTGGGAACCAACCATTCATTTCTCCGTAGAGGAGGTGTGGTTTACGATCCTCCGGAGCCGTTTATTGGGCGCTTAGAATGTCTATCAAAAGCGTCTGTAGGTGTGTGTGTGTGCCTGTGAGAGAGTGTTGCTTGCTGCTTTGCTTCTCCAGTTCTCGCTTTCTGCAAGATTTATTTTCACGCTTTATTCCCCCTCATGTCATTCAGCCACACACATCCACTGATTTTATAGGCAATAAACAAGCTGCTGCGGGTCTCTCGGCGGCTCCGCTGTCCCCCGGCTCGTAGCCTAATCACCGGCGCTACCGGTGATCTCTCTACGAGCCGGGGGACAGCGGAGCCGCCGAGAGACCTTTCGCCTTTCAACTTTCGCTCTAAACTATTTAAAACACCATCTACAGCTAAAGAGAGTTTCGCGTCTGCAGCAGCCATGTTGGATCAGTAAGAAAACTACAAGCTTCCAAGTGCCGAGTAGTACGCGTCATCGTCTTGCCGTCCCTCCCCGCTCTGTGATTGGATCCCTAAAACAGGGCTAAGAAACTGCCGTGGTTTCCAGACCGCCTGGAGGTTCGAAATTAAATTCGAGCTCGCAAGACAGTATGGGTATACCCAGGCTAGTCGGTACCATCAGTGGTGGAAAAAGTATTCAGATCCCTTTCTTAAGTAAAAGTTCTAATACCACACTGCAGAATTACTCCACTACAAATAAAAGTCCTGCTTTCAAAACTTACTTAAGTAAAAGTACAAAAATATCAGCATCAACATGTACTTAAAGTATCAAAAGTAAAAGTATTTGTTATGCAGAATGGACCCACTCAGATATACAGTCATGGAAAAAATGATTAGACCACCATTGTTTTCTTCAATTTCTTGTTCATTTTAATGTCTGGTACAAAGGAAAATGGTTGGATATCAGCTCTTAAATTAAACTCCTATGAGCTATTTTTGTTGTCATTGTTAAATTTGTCCAAGCAAATGTGCCTTTAGTTGTTCCAGACATTAAATTGAACAAGAAATTATAGAAAACAATGGTCTAATAATTTTTTCCATGACTGTATATTCTTAACATAATATTAGATTATTTGTCGTGATGAATCTATGTAAGCAGTGTTTTAATTTTTGTAAAGATAGGGCTCATTTTAGCTGCTTAATTTACTGTTATGAGGTTTAGTTTATAAAAAACAGAAATCATTTTAAATTTATCATACTTTTCATACTATACCTAAAAGTAACTAAAGCTGTCAGCTAAATGTAGTTTAATAAAAAGTACAATATTTGCCTCAAATTTTAGTGAAGTAGACGTATAAAGTTACTTAGGCTACGTTTGACATGATGACGGTCTGAACAGAAGACGCAAAAGTGGCGTCGCGTCTTCACTTTTTATTCCGCGTTTAGACGAGCGTTTTCAGGAGGAAATCTGCGTGCATACGGTGACGCAAAAGTGTGTGGAATTCAATTGGGTATGCATGCCAGGCGGCTAGGTGGCGCTGTGATAAACTATCACACAACGGCGCCATGTCCGCGTGCATGCGTAGAATCTTCCTTCTTCTGTTATCATCTTTGTTTATTTCCCTGTACTGGCACATGTATGTGACGTAACGGATATGCGTCATGAGCAGATCTGAGCAGAGTTTTGCGTCTTGGCAGTGTAGACGGACACGCTACGGCGGAGCGTATTTAACTTTTCCACTTTGGAGGGTGGTTTCAGATTTTTGCGTTTTTAAGCCCCAAGACCGTCACCGTCTAAACGAAAGGCACTTCCGATAAAATATTTTGTTGTTTTTACCCGCAAGCGTCCTCGCGTAAACGGGGCCTTAAAATGGAAATACCAAAGTAAAGTAAATATATTTACTCAATACCAAAACTTGAGTAAATGTACTTACTTACTTTCCACCAATCAGTACCATCCACCTCCCCTCCTGGACCCCACCTTTCAACATGTCCGTGGTCTCTATGCTAACATTACGTAAACGGTTTGTTAGGGAGCTACTTTAACTACGAACTGTTCATAAGAACTGATGTAGGTCTTCTGTAGATGCTTTGAAGTTTCGAGACTTGCCAAACAAACATCAGTTTGCTGCAGGTGTCCAAGGTGGAGACTAGAAACTAGGAATTGTTGACCTCCGACTTGCAATGTATTGCAGCATACATGACTCAAGGCAACCAAGAGAAAACAGCAACCATCTATTAAAGTTCAATCAAAGATTTTCTAAAAATAATTGGTGATGTCCAGAGATTCAAACTCAGTTGCAGCTGAAAACAAATAAGCACAAACTGGGCAACCACTTCAAAGTTTTCGAAGTCGTCTCTAACCACTTCTTTTATCTACAACATCAAACAGTCTCTTCTTAACTTCACAGTGAAGCTGTAGTGTGTATAAAGTTCCCCTCTTAACATTTTAGTTAACGATTCTTTATTGATTTTTCACCAAAATGAGAATAGAAAAAAATGCCATTGCCCAAACCTTTCTCAATCTCCAACCGCCCACATCCGACAGTAAGATCTCTGGGTAATAACATTAGATTTGTAAGTGCAGAGTAAACAGTGATCAAACTAAATTAGGCTTTAAATAATTTAAAGTGCAATGGATACAAATCCATACAGATTAATATTACAGTCTTGCAGATAGTTTGGAACAAAAACCAATAGCAGCTTGATTCAACTTTAAACACTGCTGAACAATTTTAGTTAACTACATTTTCATTCCGTGAAGCAATTTAATATAGAAGTATCATAAAAATACAAAAGCCCTGATGGCTACTGATGGTGCAATAAAAGACTCAAATCAATAAAGGGACACTTATTGGAGGGAATCCAACGCTCAACCACATCGCTTGGCTCAAGTCGCTCTGACAGAAAAAATAATGAGCAGACAGCAGTCCAAAGAGAAAGCTAAGGTCACGTCCTATAAACAGCATGTTGGCTTTGAGTGTGCAAAGCTTCAACCCATGAATAGATAGCATCTAAAACTGGGTTGCCAATTTATGAAGTAATTAATACACAAGGGTTAATGATTACTATACAAGGGCTCACATTCATTTAAGCTTAAATTAAAAAAAAAGCTAAAAAGCTGCTTAAAAAGCCTAAAAGTCTCATTTTTAAAGTCCTTTAAACACCAATGACAAACTCACTTCCAAGCCATTAGAAGGGAAAACTTGCAAAAGATTTAACACTTGGCATGAATTGCAAGTGTCGTATCTTGTCTGCAGGGAGCTGTATGACATACAGTGTGACAACTATTAGCATTTAAGGTGGCAAACACACGGCTCACTGCTGTCGAACACGGTGGAAACGGATGAGCTCCCTGCATGTTAATGGAAGCTCAGCAGATGAATAATGAAAGGCGGCATTACATAATAAATGAACTTCCTTCGAATGAGCATTGTTGAGTGGCGGCGAGTTGAAGGAAGACGGCCCCCTCGAGAATTTGACAGTACACGGGCCCCATGGGACTGATGTGGCCCAGTGTGCCCAGAGCCTCATATCGCAGGCAGGAGATCAGAGGAACAAGACTCTCACATGAAGGAGGGACTGGCAGGAGGAAGGAGGACAAGAGGGAGAGGAGAGCGATGTGAGGAGGGGAAAGGAAAGAAAGAAACGACGCTGTGACTCAGAGGTGTTTGGCTGCGATCTTTCTGCCCGCTGGCTGGTTGGTTTTTCATTCGAGTTTCTCACCTTGATTAACACATCAGGAAATTAGCAGGGGATGTGTGCGGGGCCTTGGGGCAAAAGTGCTCCTCAGAGACCAGACAGTGTGCCTGAAATTTGAACTATATGGGCGTAAAAAAGAATCCTGGTAAAATAAAAACAAGAAATTTGATATAAAAAGCTCACGAGCTACCACATAATCTCCTGTATGTTCAGAGCTGGGAAGGAACAAAGCACTAGACTGAAATATACTTGTACTTTTCATTTTTTTCATTTCAGGTCTCTGTATACTTCCACTTCATTGCAATAATTAGGTTATTTGGAAGATTGCATATACACGGTTGCCCATAAAGTCGAAATAAAAATATTTTTTATCTCTTTCCATGAAATGATTATGACAATGTGATTTATTCCTGACAGATAAAGTGTACTATATCTTCTCAAAACTTTGTTAATCAGTTTCTTCCAAACATATCACAATGAAAATGAAACCATAACTAACAGATGATTGTGTCTGAAAACAAAGTTATTCCAACTTTATGGGTGACCGTGTATTACATTTGACAAGCTTGCAAATGCAAAATGTTGTTTTATATTTATTTACAACACAAGTTAGTAGTGACCACATAATAGTAACAAGTAGTAGCTAATATTAAATAATTATAATTAGTGCCACTCAAGTATTAGGGCCAAATTTAGAAAAAATTAATGCATTTAATTACGAGATTAAAGTTGAAAATATTGAATTGATTATGAGAATAAAGTCGAAAATATTTAATTAAACACAAAATTAAAGTCGAAAATATTTAATTAATTACGAGAATAGAGTTGAAAATATTTAATTTATCACAAGATTAAAGTCGAAAATATTGAACTTATTACGAGAATAAAGTTGAAAATATTGTATCTATTACGAGAATAAAGTCATACTCAACAAAAAAAAATAGTCCAATAGTACAGTACATCTGATAAAAAATACACTCTGGTCTTGTTGACTGCCAGCCAGAATCCATTTTTGACATATTTAGATTGTCTCCATATTGATTTTGCCTGGACAGCAAAAAACCCAACTAAATTCGTTTTTTTGCAAATCAGATTAAAACCCCATTTGGAGGTGGTCTGAAATGCAATTCTAATTGGATTTCTTCAGATCTGTCTGGATGCTCTGAGTGTTCAAATCAGATTTGACGTCAGCCACAGATCCCCGGTGTTTTCTACAATTGTCAAGCCACCTATTGTCATTAAATGTTCCCACCTCGACCTCTTACTGCACAGTGAAGTCCACCATGACTGCAGCACGGAACATTAAAATAAAAGGCGATTGTCTGCAGGTTTCCCCCCGTGGATTTTGGTGCCGCCTCCACTGCTGCCTTTGCCAGACAACAACGGCCTCAACGCGGCATTGATGAATTTACTGTTTATCAGACCACAAACGAGACAATGAGAGTGGACGGTCAGGATGGAACCCCGGGAGACAATTCTGCTCTGTTCCCGCCGAAGTAGTCTGCCAGCACCGGGGAAATCACTGAGCAGTGAGAGATGTGATGGTGCCATCCAGAAGAACTAGAGGGGACAGTTGATGTGCAGCTCTCCAATCCTTTTATATGCTTTTATGTGTTTTTTTTGTGTCAGGCTCTGTGGCTGTAGAAATGACACTGGAATCGCATTCAAATGTGGTTTGGTTACGATTTCAAGAAAAAAAAAATGCATTTCTTCTGGTTTTTTTGCTTTCTAAAATCAATCTGGATATGCCAGAAAAACTGATTTGGGCTGGCAGTCTGAACAAGGCCTTAAAGATCTGATTTGAGAAGCAAATTGGATTAGTTTTTTTCTTTCATTTCATTCTGCTGATAATATCTTTACATAATATATATATTTTTTTATCTGGACTATATGTTTTACTTTACCTGTAATAAAGTTTCTTAGGTATATACACATACAGGCCACAGAGAGCAACTTTAGCCTTCATTTGGAGTTGTGAATCTGTCCATCTGACAAAAGTAAAATAAAATAAAAAATCCCTCTTCTTGTAGCTCTTTTTTGGTCTGCACCAACTAATGAGAAAAACACTTGGTCAGAAAGCGTACAGTGGGTTAATTACAGTTTTTATGCTGAAAAGAACTTCTTCACTACAACTTGAGTGACCATGCTCCGTTGTTAAGTATAATAATAACTGCAGCTTTAAGTAAAAGATATTAATATTTTTTTCCACCACTTCAGTTTAATAACCTTCTACAGTAAATAGAAACCACTTCATGGAGAATAGCAGAGCTAGTGTGGAGGTCTTCGGGGGACTGGAGTGCCTGAGAGACCAGATAGCATGGCAACAGGGAGGACTATAAATAACGCTCCTGGTGTAATCACAATAGAAAATGGGATTTGAAAAGCTTATTCTATAGCAACCATCATAATTCTCCCATTGTGTGGATTTAGAAGAAATCACCTGCAGTAAATGGTGGATCCCCTGGTTCACATACTGTGCACAAAGATGGCACCTATAGCAGAAATAATTTCCTGCGCTGACTGACAATCTATTGGAGAACGATGCCGGGCAGACTGGTATTATAGGTCACAGTAATCGTCTGTCATTGACAAGCTTTGTTGAGGTGTATTTTCAACAAAGCATGCAGGTGGAATCTAAAACACGACCAACGTGAATCACTAGACACAGACGTGATCTGCGCTGAGAAGAATATGCACCATACAACACAGGAATAATAGTGAAAATCAGGGCATGGTAATTGTCAAAGGAGCTTACAGTAAGAAATGATGCCAGTTTGTCAGCGCGCTTGTTTGCCTGCGTTTTCTTGTCATGTTCCTTTCATCGTCTTCTCCCGTTTTTAATGTGTTTGATACTTTAAAAAACAAGCCTTCCCTACAGATTCTACACTGTGATTTCCAATATTTAAATCCTCCACTTGATATTTTTTTTTCTTTTTCAGCGGGCTGCTGGTTGACTTAATGGACTTGGGTTTGTTTTATGTCCCTTTTTTTTTACTGTGCAGTTTCTTGCTGATGCTGCAGCTTCCAAGAAAGGCCTTCCAAAGAGGAGAAATAAAAGACTAGTTTATGATTCCACTGCTATCCAAGAATCTCCCATGTGCTCAATGTTACTCTTTAAAATGTGTTGATTTTTTTTTTTTTTTTTAGTATTTTAAAAAGTCTCTTTTCCGTCCTTTGAGTGATGTCTATGTAGCCTGCAGTTGTTTCTTCGCTGGACCGACCTCTTAGCAGAAGGATCAGACCATTTTGACAGCCTGAAAAACACAATTTACCTTTTTATCATTAGGTGTCACATCTTGTTTTCCTGCAATCAAGTGCAGGAATGAACTCTAAACAGGCAGAAGATGAGTGGCAGTCTTATTTGCATTTGTTTGTGATAATTTCTCCGGTTAAATGCAGTCAGAATGGAGTACTTAAAGTGCACGCCTGTGGTTAAGTTGTCATTGAGTAGCTATTGCGCAGGCACTGAGGTCCAAAGATATATATGTGTTGATGCTTGTTTTAACAGAGAATGCAGAGCATGAGTAATTTCCCTCACCACAGTCAAATTATTGCTCCAATGCTTAGCAGAGCATGAAATCCTAATGAGAGGCAAAGCAAACTTCTAAAGTTTTTAAGTGCAGCATTAATTGCTGCACAACTAAGGGTTTGAGAACCAATCAAGACATATAAGGGAGTCATACGAATGGTAAGAGGCAGTTTTTTTTTTTTTTACCAGAAAAGCAAAACTGAAGCCATTTAAAGACCAGGTCACGCTGATCCCCTGAAATCTAATTTCCCTTAAAGTGAGTGTCAGAGTTCTGCTCCAAAAGCACTTTTTCTAATGAACTGTAATTACCTTCCATCCACTCTCTCCCGCTCAATTCAGGTATGGCTTACAATTTCTTTCATTATACCCTCACACATTCATTCAGCACGTTATGTGTGATTTACTTTGACCCCTGCTCTGTAGAATAACCTTCAGGTTCATACGTGCAACATTTAATCCTCTCATTTAGCCATGCCAGATACACTGTGTGTGGCTGCTTATGAAGCCAGGAGGAGAAAGAGGAGCACACTGTAATAAATTATTCTGTAGTCATTTCATTTTACTTAATATATTTGATAAAATGTATTAAATATAAATGCGTCCTTGATTTTGAGGCAGTTGTTTAAGTAGCTTTAATATAAAAATGTTTGAGATAGAATCTACTTATTTTGATCACAATAAATGTAATCTTTATGTGTATGTAATTCTAAATCAAGAGAATTTTGAATGAATCCAACACAATAGAATTAGTCCGTTTTTAATTGAAAGACACTTCCTGTTAAGTTATTAACTCAACTTGTAACGTAGTTAGATTTAATTAATAATATTGCGTGCAATCTGTTGCCTCAATTTTATTGAGTAGCTATTGTTCATCTTTTTTAATATCCAACAAACACTGGTTTCTTTTTAGACCAATGGTGCTGGGCTTAATACACACGTCATTGGGAACATGTAGCCTTTGTGAGTATTTTTTTCCAGTTAATTATTTTTTTCTAATTTTCTCTATTCATCCAGAGCCTTCTGTTAACATTTCAAAATGATTATTTGCAGCACCAGCGACCTTGACTTTTTATATCTATTGTTGCCATTACCTTTGGGCATAACTACTTAAATATGCTTTGATACAGTATGTTTGCTCTATATTTATCAGAACTATCATATTTCATGGATGTCTTGAATGGCAATAAGTATGAATTATTTTAGAATATTGTAGTTTCAGTTTATGTTGTTTTACAAAAAAAATGTTCAGTTGTTATAAAAAACAAGTCAGTGCAACATAGGGTTACTTCTGATTCCTCTGTCTTCTAAAAACAGCACAGGTGGGCAGACTGTGGCAGTAAGCTAGCACCAGTAATTCCTCCAAACTCTGAGAGTGGAAAAAAAGAAGAAAAAAAAGGTCATGTTTACAAATAATTCCTTACTACCGTAGGAAATTAGGACCCTGAGTACATAGGACCTTAGGGAATTGGGACCTAGGAGACGTAGGACCTTAGGAAATTATAACCCAAAGAACATACTAACATAGGAAATAAGGACCCTTGGAACATAGGACCTTAGGAAATAAGGACCCTTGGAACATAGGACCTTAGGAAATTAGAACCCAAAAGAACATACCATCTAGAAAATTAGGACCCTTGAACATAAGACCTTAGGAAATTAAGACCCTGGGAACATAGGGCCTTAGGAAATTAGATCCAAAAGTATATATACACCGTAGGAAATTAGGACCCTGGGAACATAGGGCCTTAGGAAATTGGAACCTAGGGAACATAGGGCCTTAGGAAATTAGAACCAAAAGAACATACTACCATAGGAAATTAGGACCATGGGAACATAGGACCTTATGACGAAAATATATACTACCGTAGGAAATTATGACCCTATGGGAACTTAGGACCATAGAAAATTAGAACCCGGGAACATAGGGTTTAGGAAATTAGAACCAAAAGAATATACTGTTTCCTACCTACCGTAGGAAATTAGGAACGTGAGAACATAGGACCTTAGGAAATTAGGATCCTGGGAACATAGGGCCTTAGGAATTAGAACAAAAAGAATATACTACTGTGGATAGTTAGGACCGTGGGAACATAGGACCTTAGGAAATTAGAACCAAAAGAACATGCTACCTTAGGAAATTAGGACCCTGGCCACATAAGACTTTAGAGAATAAGAACCAAAATAACATACTGCCATAGGAATGTAGGACCCTGGCAACATAGGACCTTAGGAAATTGGAACCAAGGGAACAAAGGACATTGAGAACATAGAACCCTGGGAACATACGCTCCCATGCTGGTACTCATATTTTAACTTGCGACAGTGCCAGACTAGCTCTTCAGCTAGCTAAGCTAAATGCCTGCTAACTTCATATTTAGCATGCAGACATTAAGAAGTAATTGTATCAATCTTCTCTTCTCACTCTTGACAATAATGCAGATAAATGATTCACCAAAATCTCCCAAGCAACTCCTTTAAGTGTCAGCCAGCCCTTAAAACTGTAAAGTATCAACTTTTTTTCTAAACTTTCCGAGTTCTAAAATGGCGGATAACAACTTCACATAGAGTCCGAGGGTTGGAGGAGCCCTGGAGTGTTGATCCTCAGGGACTGTGGAGAATCAGGCTGGCATGCCTGCGAGCTGCACTGTGGGGAAATCAAATGATATTGTTCTGCACATCTCCTCTGCTTCATTGGGAGCACAGTGAGGAGATTGTCTGCATTTCTTTAGCAATGCCCTGCCCATGCTGTGGCACATTGACTGTTTCCTGTGACAACGTGTCAAATAGTCACAATAACAAGTGATGTGATTGGCAATTTGATTCCCAGCCTGAGCGATTAGCTGCGTGCAGTCACAGACTGTATAAAAACATAAAGCCTCACAAATTGAGAATCAATAGAACAAATATGAAACTCTTCCTCTGCCTAAATGTTGTTTGCAATGCGTCATCTCTCTCAAACATCACAAAAAGGCTGGATGTCATTTGATTCCCACTGACTCTTTGATGAGATTTCAACCCCAAAAACACACTGCCTCTAAGTTTGACAAGCATTCCTGCACAGCAGGGGTGTAAGCGAGTTATTGACTGAAATATCATTCAGAAGCAGAAAGTGGTTCTCCATCATTACACGGAATGTTGCACAATGTTTTATCTTTCTCTTACAAGGTTATGAACATGTAAAAAAACATTTATTTACTTGAATTATTGATAGACAAGAGGAATTTCAAATAAGAGATCTGCTTCATTAAAAAAAAACAGTGGAAGGTTTTTTTTTAACATAATGTATTATCACAACAGTACTCAGTATTCTATATGTGATATATGTAGAAACAATAAAACTATTTTTTAAATTATACTACTAAAATTATTGATAGATATGACTTAGGACTTATGTACCCTATTGTTTACTTTAATTCTACAATTGTAAGTTACTCACTATAAAAATATATACACTTGCAGGAATGCTACAAGTATAAAGAACATGATATGTTAACCAATGAAAATTTATTTTAACTCCTGCAATAAAGGATATAAAAAAAGGGGACCAATATTCTAATTTCCAGGATATTACCAACATTTTAGGTTTCTACTAGAAAATGCCTATTTTTCCTCATACTGCTCATGGCTGCTGCACCTCTACTTTATTATAGCCTAAAACACACAGTTCTAGGGCCTGTCTCTTTAAACCTCCCAACCAAAAAAGCCCAGTCTGCTCTGATTGGTCAATGTGCGTTTTCCTGCCAAAACTGCACAATCAAACATGTTCCAGCAGGCATGTGATCCAAAACTTGGGGAAGAAATAAGATTACAGGTTTCCCTTCCTTATATGAAAGGAAATAAGGAGAAACATAACAGGTCCCCTTTAAACTGCAGCAGTCCATGTCTAATGCACACTGATAATGAGTGTACTGACTAATTGCCGCCTGCCAATTTATATCTGATATAGTAATTCCCAACTCATACCTCCCACTGCCTCGCTAAGTGATTAAGTGATGGTGAAGCGACCCTCTAAATTTTATCATATAATACAGACACTAGACCCGTGCCAACTGGATCCATGTTCAAACATTCATATATCCAGGTACTCTGTGGGGTTTTTAGAGACATGTGCATTTATGATATAACTATAACCCGTTAATATCTAAAGAAACCTGACTGGGGAAAATCAAAATCTTTCTTTTCTGCTCAAAATTGATGTTTGCCAGAATAGGGTATGTAATAAGAGCCTGTTTATGTTTAAAATGGATTATAAACGGAGAATATATCTTTAGAGAACCATGAGTTATTTGGTTATTCCTCCAGTACTGTTTACTTAATAAGTAATGGGGCACAAATTAAACAGGGAAATTACACTGGATTTCTAGAATGCCGCTCCATAAGAGATCAAAATGGAGATTTATCATAAGAAATACATACTTGCTAAAAGGCTTAGACGTGTGAATTATTCACTTAACCAGCTCTTCCCAGAGTAATTGTGTGGAAAGAATAAGGACAGGAGCATATCTTTGATTTTTCATGGATAAACACAAGGCCGTCAGATCAGCAACTTGCAAATTACAAAACAGCGAAAGCAGCATTACTCAGATAAATTAATGCATGACTTATCTGACTACTGAAAAGTAGACTTAGGTGAAAATGCAACTGCAGTCTTGACAGCAACCCAGAAAATCCAAATAGATTACACCTGTCCCTGGACCACTGCACTGTCTGCAAAATGCGAATCAGATATGCCTGTCAGATATGAGACGGCGAGGCCTCTGAGATCATCCAGCAGCACAGCACACAGTCAAAAGTAGAGAAAGCAGTTTGTCTCTCAGACACAGATAAACATTCATTCTTTAAAGAAACAAATTATATGTGAAATGTGCAACTTTTAAAACCCAAAATCCAAAAATACATAGTTTTTTCCTTACCTGTGGTGCTTTTTATTGAGAAATCAGCCAAATCGGAGATGTCTGCCTTTCTCTCCAATATAATGCAAAAAAAAGGGAGCTCCAGAAATCATGACCCAGTTACTGAAGATATTGTCCCTTTAAAACCAGCGATAAATGCAGTGTAAATAATAGGCCCTATGTGCAAAAATACAAATATATAGTTGTCTTTACTCCAGCTAAGGGCATTTTGTAGTGCTTTCTGTGGGAATCCAAGCTCAGTACCCGTGTGAATATAGAATTGCTTCACGTACCACAGATCATCAGTGTTCACTGACTGTGCCTGTGGTGTCTTTTATTGATGGCACCTCAGCCTCAGGCTGGATGCATTCATAGGAGACAGCTCGTCAAGATGAGTGACAAGTGTTAAGGCGGGACCTTGACCAACTGAGAGGCAGGAATTAAAAAGGTGCCTCAAGGTGAAAAAGATGCGCACGATAGCTTTAAACCCACTCAGAAAATAAAAACAAAAACATTATCTGGATCTTTTCGGGTGCTTAGAATGCATGTTGAGAGGTGTTAGACATTTTTGTGCGAATATATTCTTCCTGTAAGTGTGAGACTAGGTAAGACACTTTATCAATATCCAATAATCTACTCATTAATGTTCAGTTATGGCATTCCTAGTCTGATTTGCAGTTGGGCCACGGTTCAAGAAGCCGGCAACGAAGCAGCCGCCTCTGTTTATTAAGGATGAACTCACAGCGATGCAATGCGCTTGAAGATCCTATTAAGTCATGAAGATATGGCATTTATTGAGAGGACCGGTGGGTAAAGGAACAAATAAGCTGGAAGGGGAGGTAGAGGCACTGCTGCCTTTACTTTTTATGAGTTAGTTAATGAGCATGTGGCTCTGGGTGGTCAAAGGGGGACCAAGGTGTGAGCCACTGCATGCCGCGATATCCAGCAGATGCCTCAGCAATGACAGCTGGTGAGCAAATGGTCCAGAGTGCAAACATTCAAGGTAATTACGGAGTAATTATCCAGCATTGCTGCCATATGGAAACCAACTGAGTGCCATACATCTTATTTTCATCCCGAGGTGGATCAGTTATTCATATATCAGTGGGTGGCATCTTTACAGACAATTTGATGCACAAAAGAAGCGCTCTGTAAATCTATTTGGTGTAAAATCAACCACAAAATTTGCACAAAAAAAGAAAAGTTGACTTATGCGTTGGTGGCAATCTTAGCCCGTCCCCACGCTTCATGCCTGGATAGATGAGTCAGTTATGCTAAATAGACTGCTCCCAGATGGACAAATTATTCATGTGAGTCTTAAGTTTTGTCGCAGTGGGAGGATGCAGGATGTGCGACCATGCTGACAGCAGGTTTGTAGCTTCATCAACAGGACATGGTGAGGTACTGCAGCGAGGAAAACTAGAGACACACTTTCTGTCTCATTAGTGTTAACAAATAGAGTTTCAAATTATTTTTGACGTTACTATTCTCTTTCACAAACAGCATGGAAAAGACCACAATGAATTTAATAAGCCGTTCCATTTTTAAACTTTTGTTTATCTGCCTCATCAGCGACCTTTCCTAATCCTCCTCCAGGCTTTTGTCTCATGTTTACCAATGAGTTTTTTTTTGCCACATCGAAAAAGTGGACATAATGAACACACCACATCAGTGCAGTGATTCATTTTTCACACTTCTAGCAACAGAACCTCCTGCGAGAACAGCTGTAGATGTAACCCCTATCATTGATCTTGCAAAGGCGTAGCCGGAGCTCCCAGCTCGCTGAGTTTTTGATGTTTCTGCCGTCTCTCCACGCTGCTGAAATGCCTCACCCCCTGCCTGCGGGGCTGAGGAATCACCTGCTCCACTGAAACCAACACATAATCGCTTATCTACACTTGTCATGCTAGGCCCCGCTACCTTTGCAGCTATTTGTCTTAAGATCTTCTTGGATATCAGCTTTTTTTTTTTCTTGAAGGCACTTGTCACGCTCACACACACAAACAACAAGCACTTGCGCCAGTGTGCCCACACACATTAAGTAACATTTACTCCATTCACACACACTCACACGTACTGTCATATTCCTGAAGGCTTGTGTATTAGGATGCATTAGGTGAATGAAAAAAACACATTATATAGAGGTTTTCTCAGGCAAGAGAATGTGAGTGTATGTCTTTTGAAAAAGTAATAGATCACTCCTCTGACTGAGGCACAAGGTTATGAAAGTCCCTGTGCAGTTACTGCAGAGCGTCTGCCAACATTACTGCTTGGACAGATATAGGCTTATCACAACCTTCAAATATGTACCTTACTCTGATTTGTGAATGTGTTTGCCAATGGATATCTTTAGTATTTGGATTCCAAATCATTTGTTCTCCTAAAATGCGCACATGGGGGATTATGAGACAATGGGCCCCGAGGCACAGGCATGCTTAAGGCCTCGCCACCTCACGCAGGCTTTATAGTTCAGCTTCTTTCTGCTCTGTCTCTCTTTGTAGTCATTACGCATCTCTCTGTGGATTTGTGCGTCTTTGTAGTTGCTTTGTGTCGCTTTCAAGATGTGTTTCAATATGTTGTCATTTTATGTGTCTTTGAAATTATTTTGTGTGTCAATTTGTGTCTTTTTGTAGTTGTTTTTGTCTCTTTGTGGCTGTTATGTGTCTGTAATTGTTTTGGTCTTTTTGGAGTTATCTCTTCATTCTTTCATTGTTTTGTGTCACTTTTTGGTCATTTTGTAGTTATTTTTTGTCTTTTATTTGTTTTTGGTCTCTTTATGGTCATTTGCGCCCCTTTGTCACTTTGAAGTTGTTGTCACTCTTTATATTTGTTTTGGTCGTTATTTTTTTGTCTCTTTGTGGTCGTGTGTGTCACTTTTAAGTTTCTGTGTCTTTGAAGTTGTTGTGTCTCTTTGTGGAAATTTTGTGTCTCTTTGTAGTTGTTATGGTCTTTTGTAGTTGTTTTGGTCTTTTTGTAGTTATTTTTGTCTTTTGTTGTTTTGTGTCATTGTCATTTTGTCATGGGGAGGTCAAGTCAAGTCCTTAGTTAAGGCCAATCATGCCCCAATATAAAACATGGTCATCAATAAAACATGAGAAACAGAATGCAAACATTTTACAATGCAATCAAGCTAACTTGGTTTGGGTTTCAACCAAAGTTACAATGCCAACATTTGATTCTATCAATCTGGGTTTTTTTTAAATATACCAATCAGGCTAACGTCTAGTCTGAAGTCAATTAATTTCGGTCAAGTTGCAAGTCATCAAAACAGTGACTAAAGTCCACATCTCTGCTCTTTGATGTAGTTTTATGTTGCTTTGTGGTCAGTTTGAGTCTCTTCCTGGTTCGAGTCTCTTTGAGTGACATTTTGTAGGTGAAGGCTGAGGGACTCTGACACTTTGGGCCCCTGTGCCTGTTTGGCCCGCTAAGTCATCCTTTCCATTAATGCGCTGAAAACATTTGGTGAATAAAACAAGAAATGTGAATATTTCTCACATTTGTCTTCACATCACACTGTTTTTTTGTGTTGGTTTTTCAGTATTTCGGTCACACAAAGAAGTCAGTCATAGTGGGAAGAGAAGGTGCATCTCTCACCATCCAAGAATAGATCTGGATTCATTATTCAAAAGTCAGACATGCGCAGATCAAGAAGAACTCCTGAAAACGTGTTTTAGCGACTAACCAACAGCTAGATTCCTGCCCCTCTGGCAAGCATAAATAAACAGCTTACCATTTATTATTTAATCTTCATGAAAGCACAGAGTTTGCAGTTGCTTATTTGGGAAAGGTGTCTACAACTTGGAAGACATGTTTATAAAAACTGATTATTTGTTCTTTGTAGGCTAGCAGAAAAAATGGATTTTCTTTGGGAAAAAAAAAAGGCCGGTAAATAAAGAAAAATCTGCACAGGGATGACCCACATTGAAAATATTCGAAATGACGAATAATTTCACCAACCATTCAAGACTGACTCTTCCCCTGTAAAGCTTTGATATATTGTATTGAGCATCAGACTTATGAAAAAGCCACACTCAGTTCTCTCTGAAGCTTTCTTTGTATGCATTCATCACAAGTACGCAGGGAAGATGCCAGCCTAGATTGATAACTGCTCATAAAGGAGCCCAAAACAGGCACGTAACTTGTTCATGGAGGGAGCCCTGGGAGGCCTCTATCTGATGAGTGAAAGAAAGGGGACAAGCAGAGTAACAGTGTGAGTGCAGACAGTGGTAGAGATACTGCAGGGTTATTGATGTAGTGTAATAAAGCAGCAGGAGGCCTGTTAGTACGAGCTTAAGAGCTTGTCTCTGTCTCCTTAAGACTATCAATCATAACATTTATAGCCAATTAACAGCTGCTCATTGCATCAAAGCCAATGGATACTATAATAATATAATAGTGTTTTTTCCGCTCCCAAATGCCTAATTTTGGAAATGGCATATCTTTTCAACTTTAATTTAAGCTGAAAATGTGTATGAATAGAGCGTGAGCCGTGTGACTTGGTTGATGTGGCTCTTTAGTGCCGTCACAGTTCGCTCCCTTGGAAAGGCGTCTCGCTTAATATGGGAAAAAGGCAGGGAGGCCCTTGATCTTAAATTGTTAATAATTAACTAATTAATTCTCATGCTACTCAACTTTGCAGTAGTAATGGATATTGCATGAAAAGACTACGTGGGAAATCAGTCGAAATGTTGATGGCTGGCAGCAGAGATGAATTACAGGCTGAAAGAAACTTTGAATCATAGGCGCTGATGTGGATCTTGACATGCTGTGTGCATCAGATAAAGTACACATGACACTGTAGGATAAAACCACAGACATTAACAAAAGGTCCCTGTAACGCTGGCTTCCTCTCTATAAGGAATATTATCACAGTCTGATCTTATTCCTGTCACATAAGACCAGCACTGATACTACAACCTACTTTCTTGAATGTGTTGGGAGACAGTTATTGCTTAATCAGACTGTAGATATATTCCGATATTGCATTTAAGGAACAACAAAATAAAGCAGTATTACCTGATTTTCTGGCATGGACATCCAGCAGACTTGAAGCTACATTATTGTTCATTTGGAGTCTGGCCAATAGACAAATGTCAGTCCAATATTCACTTTCTTTTAGCTCTGTTTTGCCCATGAATGACATGAGAAAAAAAATTGAAATCTCAACTTTTAAAACTTGAGATCTCTCTACATATGAGATCAACTTTGAGGCTTAATTAGGATGTTTTGAGGGAAGTGCCTGACACAAACAAAGGGGATTGAAAGTTCAGCAAAATGTATGTTTTACAGACATTTGTAGTTAACTAATTAGGTAAAACATTTTGTTTATGCTGCATTTTGCTGAACTTTCATTCCCTTTGTATCCTGCGTCAGTCACTTTCCTCAAAACAGCCTAAATAAGCCTCAAATTTTATCTCGTATAAGTAGAGAGATCTCGAGTTTTAAAGTCCAGATCTCGAGTTTTAGAGTAAAGATTTTGAATTTTGTTTTTCTTTTTTTCTCATATCTCTTTGGGGGGTAGGTATTTTGGTCTCCACCCACTCTGAAGAAAAATATCAGCCCTTTTAGCTGCAAAATGCTAGCTAGCTGAAAACTTTGTCTCATTTGGTGCTGGGCAGGTGGCGTAAAGTTTTTTTTTGAGTTCCTCTGTTGAAAACAGCTGCCTGGTCCAACTGGAAACAACACTGATGATAGTGGTGAGAGTGAGAGTTTTTACCAAAACAGTAAAGCTCATGAAAACATGACAATGACCTAAAATAAGGTGAACAGATTTCCCAAATGAAATCCGGAGACATTTCCAGCTCGGGAATACAAAATAATTAAATGTTATCAAGATGAAATGAAGCAACTGGGACAATTACAGTTTAATTTATTTGGCTTATTCATTCATATTTAATCAATAATGATCAAGTGTAACAGCAGGAACACACTGCACAACATCACTTAAGCTCCTAAGCTTTGGAACAGTCTCCCTCCCTCACTGCGCTCAGTAGATTCTGTTGTCACTTTTAGAAGCCAACTGAAGACATTTTTATTTGTTCAGGCTTTTGATTAATTGTTTCGGGACTGCTATGGTTGTTTAAATTGCTGTTGTTTTGGTCTTTTAAAACTTGTATGTACATTTTTATGTTATGTGTATGATTTTTATGTGAAGCACTTTGTGACCTCTGTCTGTGAAAGGTGCTATATAAATAAAGTTTACTTACTTACTTAACCACTCAAACACTTATCACTTGAACTTTTAATGTAAACTTGCACTTATCTGAAGAGCTGGGTCTGAAGCAGTGGTCCAGATATTGCAGTTTAGTGACTCAACAATAGTAACATTACCTACCGCGAACCAAACAAAACAAATCAATTCACACATACCACACATATGCAGGACAGGTCCCCGAATGCTCAAGCCTTTAGTCAAGGTCCTGAAGGCGACTGGCTACCGTAATGACTGTTGTTCACACACATTTTTTTTTCATTTACGAAACGCTAAAATTGGGGAAAATTTTGGGGATAGCTTTAGCCGGAGACAGGTCATCCTATACAGGGACTGTCCCTGGAAATCGGGGACATCTGGTCAATTTAACCTAAAATAACATTTTGAGTAGAGCTGAGGTGAACTGCAGAGTTGAGAGAGATTTTTTTACGGTCATCATTATGCTGAATTCATACTGACAAGATCAACATTAAAATTTTAGCTGCTTAGAGGAAGTCTAGCCATTAACCCTTTATCAGGCAAAGAACTATATTTGGTAACTTCAGGTAATATTTCGAGAAAAATGTTGCAAATTTACTAGATTACAGTGGCAAATCTGCGCGAAAAAAGTCACAGATTTACGAGAAAAAAGTGGGAAAAAAGCTACTTTTTTCTCCCAGATTCACCACTTTAACCCTTAATAGGGCACTCATTGAAATACTTGGAATTTCCAAATTTCAACCCTACAGAATATTGGAGGATATAACATACTGCCAGAATGTGTAAAAAAAACATACGAAAATAATATTTTGAGAAAAAAGTTTACGAGATTAAATTGGCAAATCTACGAGAAAAACGTAGATTTATGAGATTTAAAGTGGTGATTCTGGGAGAAAAAAGTTGCTTTTTTTCCCACTTTTTTCTTGTAAATCTGCGACTTTTTTCGCACAGATTTGCCACTTTAAATCTCTTAAATCTGCAACTTTTTTTCTTGTAGATTTGCCACTTTAATCTAGTAAATGTGCAACTTTTTTCTCAAAATATTACCTGAAGTTACCAAATATAGTTCTTTGCCTGATAAAGGGTTAAAGGTATATTCTGTTTCCACATTCAAATGCCTGGTTCCCTGACACTGTTGTCCTATCCCCTCTGCACATTCCAGCATTGTGGTATCTGCCAGAAGCCGTCAGAAATGAAAATTTTATAATTTTTACAATCCACAGGATCTTGGATGTTTTTAACTATATATTTTTTTTACTGGATAAAGAATTCAAGTCATCGGGCGTCTGGATCTTAAGCTATCAGAGAAACAAGCTGAGCAAACATTAGCGGCAGCTTGGCTCGCAGCCCCTCTGTGACACTTCCATATTCAGTGTTTCTACGGTTTAATCATCTGGTGTCTGCAGAAGCTGACTGAAATTATGGAAATAGTTGTGACGGCAACTGTGAAGACAGCACCTATCAACTACTTCCCGACATCATTTGCTCATCTTCTGGTATTGTTGTGATTGAGAGACCCCTAGCTGCAGGAAACCAGTGACTTTACTATAGTAGCTATAGTTCATAAGAAACAGATTAGCGTTAATGCTACTCATTTTATTTCATTCGACCTTTAAACACACTGCTTCTTAGCTGAAATATTGTCAAGAATATTGGATACCACTCCAAGTTTCACTGATGAGGGATTTTTAGCACACACATTTACTTCAGTGTTGCTGCGACCTTATTTAACACCATAGCTGTTCTCAGGAAACACTAAGTTATTGAAAAGACTGACACGGTTTATATTAAACGTTAATGATCTATGTGGTGCTGATGGTCAGAGAGAGTTACAATACCCTTTTTACTAACTTACACTGCAATTAAAATGTTGATGAAACAATGACTTTACCTTTATATATTGACAGATGCCTCTGTTTTGAATTAATGTGGATTAGGATTCGAATTACCTCCAAGGGAATTAATCAAAACTTCCCTGGAGAAGACAGGAATCAATGAATCATGAGTCATTCTAGTCTAGGACTTACGAGGACACACAGGGACATCTCCACTTCTCTCACTGCAGTGTTGTTACATTTTGCTGGATTTAGTGATACAAGTGAGAGTGTGTTCTTTCAGTGAATAGAGATATAACAAATAGTCAATTTTTCAGTTGGGTTTTTACTTCACCACTTGTTGGCGGAATATGTTCGGAATATGGGTACCATTTATTTTGAAATATTAAACATCAAAAATGCTGTTTCTTCCCTCTCCCTCTCGATCTTCTTGGCACTATGGCTCAGACCTTTGGATTAGTTTCTTGTACTGTCTCCAATAAAAAAAATATGTAACTTTTCTCTGCTGTTGCACTTCCTAAAAAGAAGTGTTGAGACCTTTTAGACTTTGTGTATCACCACTGACAGCTCTCTGGCACTGCCGGGGAGAAATTTTAATCTTTTAGTGGGTTTGGGAGAAGTTTTTTTTTTTTTTTTATCACTGAGTTTGGCCTTTAATATTGGCACTGAGGTAACAACAATGTACAAAAAATTGTGGAGTTGCAAAGGGACTATTGAGGAATGAATCTGGAACATTTTGATAATTAATGAGGTGCTAATAAGAAGTTCATGTATATCTCCGTTTTGAGGACTAGATAGTGGTGAGTTACTAGGAAACAGATGGAGAGAAACTAATTATTACATAATGAATTGTTCATAAATAAATACAAATCTACATACACCACTCTCGTCATGAGCCGTTCCTAATTAACTGTGAATCAGTCCTGTGCAGCAGAAAACTAGGAGTGACTCATGAATTACTCATCACTTGGTCATTAATTGATATATTACACTGAGTAGTTGCAAAAGGCTTCCATTGTTACTTCAAGATTATCTGAATCATTACTTAACATTTTTGTGCCCCGACAAGTCAAGTGGTACATTGTTTTTTTTACTGAGGAATCACGATCAGTTCCTATATATAACACTATATAAACTCGTTAGGCACTGAGGTTTCCCTTATTTACAGTGACGACAGTACAGAAATACAAATTCAAAATACAGATAATAGACAAGAAAAATAATAAGTAAAATGCTATTTCACACACAGCTACAGCCACAGCTAAAAACAGTTGCAGACAGTTGCGGGAAAGTCTGCAATCAAGCTAAGAAATTGAAAAATGTTATGGCCGTATTGATCCTCAGTGTAAGTTGAAGATCACATGGGGAACTGTGAGAGTAAACCAATGATTTGATCGTGTCAAGTAGTGTCCATGATTCCAATTAAGTCATCTTGTTAAGTATATAAATATAATATTACATATAATTTCTGCTGTCCTCAATCAAAACAAAAGACGGACTTTTACTACTTAAAATGAAGTAGGATCATTAAAGTTGTTAAACAACCACCATTGCCAATAAAAATCTATTCACGTTACCCTTAGTCATGTTCATAATGATGTTAATCAAATTGAGTTGACTACCAATACAGCTATTGTAGCTAACGTTATGTGACAAATTCAATCATGGGGCTAGAAATCTGTAGTCAAAACAATCATAGTAAAAATAAATTTAGGAGCGATTTGATCGTTGTTGTAACGTTAGCATTAGCTTGATGGCTAGCTTGAGGGCTACCATGCGGTACTTGAAATATAATTAATAAAACATGATGCTCTGTAGCACAAATAAATCTGCATTACTGTTATTCTGCTGCTCTAAAAGTCGCTTAAAGTCGCTAAATGATGTCATCGCCTAATTTGCATAATTTACAATGTAATGAATGCTATAGGAGAGAGGAATAACGTTGGGGGAAAGACAAAAAGTGAGTGAAAAACTTCCTAAATATGTTTTTTGAGTCGCTAGGGCATTTCTGAAAAGTCGCTAAATATAGCAACAAAGCTGCTAAGTTGGCAACACTTGTTGGAGCAACTACAGGGTGTAAAGGGCATCTGACACCAATGACAGGCAACCAAATGAAAGGCAATCGTTATTTTGAATAAAATTACAGATTGGCTTCTCAGAAGGATTCTCAAAAAATCCTTGAATTATTATTCAGCCCAGATATTAATATTGACATCCAAGTCATATTCTGCAGCACTATTGATGCTGAACCCTTAAAAATGCAATAAACAGAGTATTTACCAGTACAATCTTTATAATTTGACCACAGAGCTGTGTTAAACTCTTATTCAATAAGAACTTCAATGCACTGATGATTTTTATGTTGGGTTTTAACTTGACCAATTAAATAATAAAATTCTCTCAACATTTATAGAACCATCATGGGAGTTGATGAGCCCAACAGGCCCAGCACACAAGGAGTAACAAGGGACAGCTGCTTCATTTAGCTTCATGCTACATTAGCATAGCCTCATGCTGGCTAGTGTTGGCATGTTGCATTAAGCAGAAATGCTAGCTTTTAGCTGCATATGTTTGGCTACATTTAGTTATTTTTTGACTGGATAGCATTCAACTTTAATCAGTGATCAAATAATCTAAACTAGAGCGTCTAATTCCCCCCAAGCAACTATTAAAAATTACACTTCAGGCATCAGAAATAACCCTGAAAAGACTGGAATTAAATGTTGAAGCCACTATTTCTTCTGTGATTTTCCTTTGTCCTGTACCAGACAGGAGTCTTTCTATAAAAGAGGGAGGGTATTGCGATTTTCATTTTTGCTGAAGGGAGTCTGACTCTTTTGGGAGAGCAAGAGAGAGACGTTTCTACTCTCTAAGTTTATTATAGATCAGCCCTTGTAAGATTTATTATTTAATACTGAGATCAAATAGTCATAAAGATGTCTTTCACGCGTGATAGGGGTCACATAGGTAGGTTTTACTTACAGACAATCGATCCTGTGTCTGTATCAGGGCTTTACCTCCCTCATCACCGTCTCATGGGTAGCTCCACTGATGCCAAATAAAGATCAGTTGTGAAAAGGTTAAAGACTACAGTTTAATTGGACAGCCTCCTGCTATCGCTGGAGCTTATGTTGTGCACGAATGCATCCCGATCACCGTCCAAGCCGCCGATACTGCAACCCCCATCCTGCAGAAGATGTCGGGGGGGATGCAGTCTTGATGGCTAATGAGATTTGTCGTTATTTGTCAGAAGCTTTGCAAAAGACTCCTTGGGTATTGTGCTGTTTTTCTTTTTTTTTTCTGTGCTGATATGAACCTGTGGGTCAGCTGCAGAGTTTGTTTATTTTGGGCTCTTGGGGAGAGTATTGAGTTTTTTTCCTCGATCTCAAGGGGAGAAATGTAAATAAGGCTGGGGAGAGAAATAGAAGATTCAACCCTCCTGTCCACCCCAATCATTTTCATCCTGTCTCTAATTATTATCTTATGATTAATTAATGACATCTACTTTGTAGTCCTTGATTCTGAGATATGTGCTTCAGATAACTTTCCACTCTGACAATCATATCCACTTCATGCAGTGATTGGTGTACACTGTTGAGACATGCAGCATGGTTTGAACTTCTCTCTTTTTCATTTTTCAGTCTATCAGTTTTTATTTGTTAAACCAAGTGCAACGCCATGGATGAATTTGAGGAGAAACTGCTGCAAAGTGTGTTCCCTGTACCTACTTTTAACATTGATTGTACCTCACTTTCACCCGACTCTAAGTGTAGAATTTTGAATAAGTTATTTGTGAAATTATGTTTTGTTTTTATGTTTTTTGCCAGTCACGTTGTGGTGGAAAATGTATTTGCTGCCTGTTTATAAAGTCCTGTTATGTGCTTCAAGTCATTATTGATTGATACTTAAGTGCCTTAACACAACCAGGTTTTAGTACCTTACATATATCGTATAAGAGAGTATGTTTTGGATTTGTTTTGCAAAATGTTATTCTATAAAAGTAATCCTTGGAGACAGGGTTGCATACTAGCAAATATTACACCCATGATTTCCAACTTTACCTGTCGACACCAAAACTCTTGTTGCCCAAACTGTGATTTTCTGACCCAAGCAGAGACTGTCCTTCCTCATTTGTTGTTTGCACGGCAGCTTATTTTAATAATAATAATAATAATAATAATAATAATAATAATAATACATTTAATTTATAAGCGCCTTTCATGTCACCCAAGGTCACCTTACAAAGTCTAAAATCATAAACATCTTTAAAAACAAGACAACATGGTAAAAAACATCACGACATGGTAAAAACAAGATAATGTGATAAAAGTAAGTGAATTAGTGTCCAGTTACAGAGTCTATGCCAGTTTGAACAAGTGAGTTTTGAGTTGTGACTTGAAGGTTGTGTGCATTTGTCGTTTTGTAGCCATCTAATGGCCTAGGGAGTGCAAAGAATGAGAGGGTCCACTTAGGGAGGGTGGGAGGGGCGATGTATGGGTAAAACAAAAACAGGACTTGAAGGTCAAAAGTCAACTGTATTATTTGAAGTAACATACAAGCATAGTCACACTTTACGTGACCTACGTAACTACATCACTTATGGAGGATCTGTCCATCTATTTTATTTTTTAAACAAACTTTCCCTCAGCCTAACCATGTACTTTCTTTCCCCAACCTTAGCCAAGCAGTTTGCTGGGCTAGTTTGTTGTTTCATAACACTAACCAGGTTTAAAGTGACAGTGAAGACTTTTGAAAATGTTCCTGTGGATCGTATTTGTCTCAAGGACTACCTTTCACTTTTGAAATCTTTAGGAATTTTGTGACAGGACTTTTTAATGTTGAGAAAACCTTAATGCTGAATTTAGGTTTTAGGTTTAGGTTTTATTTTATTTGCACAGTTAGAATTACATACAATGACAAAGATAACATATAATGTAAAGTGCAGGGAGAGGCAGAAAACCCAGATGGGCTTATTTAAAGCCTCCACCTAAAATTTCATTAGAAAGTAATAAACTAATAATAGAAGAAAACAAATGTATAACATCAACAAGTTATAATGACAATAAACAATTAAAAACAAAAATGAACATGTTAAAAAAGTGTATTTGTGTGTGAACTAGAATTTCAAAACAGCAGTTAAATGAGCTTTCAGACATCTTTTGAAGCATTTTACAGAGATGGAGTCCTTTGCCAATTTGGTCCCCCTAAAGTTTCACAAGTCTTTTCATTAGTTTTATCCAAACCATTACATGAAGGAAAAAAGTAGAAACCTGAAGACATTATCAAGACAAAAAGAAAAATATAAATTTTGAGGTGAGGAGTAAAACATCCTCAATAGTTGACTGGTTTGGAGGACTTGTTGTTCCAGCAAAAAATATATTTGATAAATATCAGCTTGACTGTGCTCAGACCATCCAGGTTTCCTCTTAGAGGGCCAACAAGAATTTTTAATGATGATGCTAATCTGAATGTCAATGTTAAAAAGGGCTCTCTTTCTTTTGGCTTCTTTCATCGCTTTTCAGCACTTGGTAACTGAAACATCTTGTATTGCCAGCTCCTTTTCAGAACAGCTTAAAAATGTGATTAGATTCCAAAATGGAGCATAACTTTTGGAAAGTGAGAAATGTCAGCGCCTCGTGAAGTGATCCTCAAGTCATTGATATTGATCAACAACACTGTCGGCTCTCCTGCAGATGGATGGTGGTCATTTATCGCTCTGGGACCAATAAAAATCTTAGTTATACTCTTTAAAATGTAGCCATCTACTCCTGGGATCAGGAGCAGTCTGAGGAGCGGAGACAGGAAAGAAGATTTCACAGAGAATGAATATGACTGTGATATGCGGATGTGACAGACAGTGAGTGAGATGTGGGTGAATTATGAAAGGAAAGGTTAGAAGCTGTATGAGGGCCTTGGCTGCTCTACTGACTTGATGATAGACTGACCCGGGGTGTCAGGGGGGCTGGAGCAGGCGGGGTAATCACTCTGCTTTTTTCCCCCTCTGCTTATCCTGCCTTTGTCAAGCCTTTATGGTGATAAATCACAACATAGATTCAAGTGTCTTTTACTGAGTAATATATTCAGCTATTTTATGAGTTAATCTATACCCATCATTTTTTATTCTGTCTCATTTACATCCAGTACGTGCCTACCTAGCTTACAGTAATAATTGTAGCCTTCAGTGCCGTGTCTCATTTTATAAGAAGTAGTGTGTGTGTGAGACAGAGAGATCGAGAGAGACTCACACACCCCTGTCACAACCACCAGCAAGACTACTTTGACAAGGGCGGCAGACTGTAATTTATTCTGATGGCTCCCGCCTCCCACCACACAGCTCTGAAGGTCATCCTCCACACTGATAAGAAAGCTGAAAGAAAAGCGTTTTCACAAGTGATAATCAACTGCTTATTCCTTCAAAGTCCATGTCCGAGAAGTGGCTGGCACAATTTCGCTGTAATGTGAGCTGTCAGGTGGTTTTGTGTTGCCTGAGGGAGGATTTGCTGCGGTGTCGGGCTGACAAACAGAATTGATTGAGGTTGTTTCGGCATAAGAGAAGAGAGAGAACCAAAATGAGCCATAAAAATTGATAAACAATGGCTGAAGAATGGAGTTGGCATTTCACGAAACAGACAAACTCGCTGAGATATATCTCTGTCGATTTATGCTGAAGTGTTTGTGTTTAAGGCCACACTCCCGTGGTTGGTTTTATGGCTGGTGTCACATCCATCCTCATCCTCACTGTATGCTTTTCGACAGGTTATGAGTTTCAGTCAGACTTTATGCTATTCTATCCAAATATATATTTATATACCGGCAGTCTGGAGCTATGACAGTGTATTTGAAGTCTCCTCTGAAACACTGCAAAGCCGGTCCTTCCACTGGACTGAGTTTATAGCGGTGAGAGCAGAAGACAGCACAGCACAGCACAGACAGCTCTCACTGCACACATCGGTTTGCATTTCAGGATCGATCGCATGAAAACCACAAAGCAGCAAGGCGACTTCAAAGAGGAAGGCAGACGAGTTATGTATGGAGAATAAGAATAATAAAGAATCAAGGATGAAGAAGAGTTGCAGGGGAAATCGATTGGATACCGAGAAAACATACAAGTTCTTCAAAGTGGTCGGATTACTTTTGACTTTATACACATTTGGCTTTTAAAGTAGTTTTTAGAAACATTTCGGTTCCTGCAAGCTGTTGATTCCATACCTCAACAGATTATGAAAATGGTAAACCACCTTGGACTTAGTTTTTTAAATGTTATCCATTTTTTTTAGCATAACGTACGTTCATTCCCACTGCTTACAGCCAACTCCAGACTAAGAATAGACGCGCTTTGGTTTATTTGGCTGCACTTTCACATGTCTCTGCTGCAGGAGACTTTTGAAGGTTCTGGCAAATTAAAGTTCACACGGACTGGAGTTCAGTTCATGGCTGCCTCACTGAGTTGCTATGGCGACATTACCACTGTTAACAGTGGGAAGATTCCAGTGAGTCCTCAAAACAAAACAAGTCATTTATCAGTTTATTCCATTGTGAGTGTTTCAAAATGACCTCCAGGTCTTGGGAAGTTTAGGCAAGTAAAACTTTCTGAACAAATAGGCTGAAACCAGTAAAGCTTCAAATCCTTTTCCATTTATTGTTGATATCAGTTCTGAAATGCTATCAAAGTAATGTTTGATGCTTTTTGGTTTTACTGTACTTGCCTCAGATCCTGTCCATCCTCACCCAAAGAAACTGCTGCTTTGGTTGTCTGTGGAAGCAGCTAATTACCACCCATGGAAAGGATGACAGGAGTAAAGACAGAAGTTGGGTTGATATAGTATAAAGGGCAACAAAGTCCGGAGGAGGTCGGGGGCGTTAGATGGATCAAATAAACACAATTTTTTGACCGAGGAGACCAGCATTTCTGTCCCTTCAAAAGTTGAACATTGAGGGGCAAATTCACAAAAGGATTGCAAGGCTTTTGTCAAGCTAAAAATGTGCAAATAAGGCAAATTCTAAAAGCATTCTCAAAGGGTGAATTGCACTCCTATTGCGGTGCCAAAGACACTGCTTCTCAGTGCTCTGGTTCTATTTGCACATGAGTTAATATGCATAAATTTGGTGTAAAATCTGCCCTTTTCTATGCAAATGAGCCTCATTGCAAAAAAAAGTCCAATTCACAAACACAAGTGCTAATAGCCACACACAGTTAGAGTGAAATTATTACCGTCTTCAGAGAGTTGGTGGCAAATGAAGCAATATAAAGTTGACTCCTTTATTTTGGGATTCAGTGACAGGATGCTCCTATCAGCTCCCCTACGTGTCATTTTTGAAAATATATGAGAAATTAATAAGGTTAATAAACGAATAGATTTCTGGCTCAGTCTGACTGAGCTGATGCGCTCACTGTAAGTGTGTATGTGTGTGTTTTGTCTTTTGGATGTGTAGAAGAGCACAGAACATTAATTAATATTAGGTCCTGACCGATCGGCTGGTCTGACTCTGGAGACTTTAATAATCAATGGAGACCCGCTGTTGTGCGGTCTCTTATATCTGAAGACACTATTATCTTTGCAGTTAAATGAGTCAAGCTGAGTTTCTTAAAAAAAAACCCAGAACAAGCCCAGCTAAAGTACGAGTCAGATTGGGACTTATTTGGTGCTTCACCTCTCACAACCCACACCACAAAAAGAGGACAAATTGCGCTCATCTTTAAAACTTAATGGCCGTGTTTGCGTCATAATATCATAAGTGCTTTATCTTAAGTGAATCGGTCCTCATGACAGGGCGGATATAAGTGATGTGCAGTTCATGGTGCTGTCAGCGGCCGCAATCCATTCTTTGTGAATGAGTATTTGTAGTGTATTCTCTGCTACAGATTTATATTACTCTAATACTAAAAGTTCTGCTGTTTTAATAGGCCTCAGTATGAACCTTTGTTCAGAACAGCCAGAGTCTTCAGGAAGAAACTGGTTCCAACCAGTATAATGACCATTAATATCTGGGAATTGTCTGCCAGTAAAGGCATTGGAAGTTGAATATAAACAGGTATAGGTTGTATCCTTATAAGGTTAAAAAGTAGGCTTGGCAGCGTACTCGTGTCTGGGAAAACGTACACATGCATGGGCTGTAACATTTGAATTAAATGATCTTACGCACAGACAGAGAGTCAGACGAACTGAGGGCTTCATTGGACTCGGGACACCTGTTTTCAGCAGCCTCAAATTGACAAAGTTTTGTCTCCGCTGTATTTAGGCAGTGTTCTGATTGATTGACAATAAAGAAAACTAAAAGGAACTTCGACTTGGTTTTTAATCCACTCTTCTCACTCAGAGGGGTGGTCAATTTTACACCACATATTATTAACTTAACTGTTGTTTTGGTGATATTTTCCTAAATATTACCAAGTATTTCCTAAATATAATCAAGTAGTTCCATTTCACAACCTTAACTGTCCTGCTCACACAAATAATGAAAACTGTCGTTTGTACTGTAACTTAAAAAAGGCCCATGTTTACGCTTATTTTTAAACACTACCCCCTAGTGGACATATTTATTATGACAGGAGCACAGGCAGAAGTGTTGATATGTAGTATAAAGAATGACAAGGTCAACTAATGCTACCTATACACCAGAAGACTTTGAAAAGATTTGGAAAGACTCCTGCAAGACTATCAGCTCACACCTGCTCACATCTAAAGACAAGTGTTGAGAGTTTTTAGTCCCAGCCTAGTCTCACACTGAGATTCTACAAGGACTGTGAATCTTTCAGGGTAACTATTTACAAGACTACAACTAGATTCTTTTAGCATTTTTTACCTACCATGCAATTTTCTCCCATCATGCTCCAAGTAAAAACTTACAAATTGGAGGAGAAGCAGCTTTTGGCTCCAGCTGCTCCAGTGTGTGCAGTGGTTTGTGTTGAAAAAAACAAAAACAATAAAAAGAAGAATAGATGCCACAAAATGCCCCTCACAAAGCTGAAAAAGGGTTTCTGTTTTTCTGACATGAAAAGTTGACTATTTTACAGTAAACAAAATAGATATAAGGAAGAATAAAGGAAAGAACAATGTATAAATGAATTCATGATATACATCTATGCCCTATTTAATTATGTGTTTAATTGAATAGTTGTATTCATCAGCTCTTTCAACTCTCATTTAGTTAATCGTACATTAATTATAGATTATTTATTACTTGTTTATGTATAGGCCTACATTTATTTATACATTTTTACTGGGTCTCCTTACTGTTCTCTTTACTAAGAAACAGCGCCCCCAAAATCCCACTTGTGGCCGTAAATATATTACATCACTATATTTTTATTTAGGACTGAGCTTACTAGCATTATTGTGATGTTACTTTTTCCTGTCGAAGATGTTTTACTGGCCGGTCTGGAACCGCTCATCTGTTGGTTATTGATTGTGTTACGTCACTGCGACTTGCGATAATATCAAACCAGGCGGCAATCTCCGTGCCTGAGCATGGAGGCCACCAGGAAGTGCATAAAGCCTGCAATTCACCGAAAATTCCAGTAGGGGATGCTAAGTTTGGCTGCAAAAGAAATCTGCCCATTCATTTCAGTGCTAAATTTGAAAACTTGAAAAATGGTCTCAATCGCTAGTAAAAAATCTTCTTCAAGACAATTTGATGTCAATAGTTAAGAAAATAGAAGATAAAGAATCGTATGATTTGAGGCGTTTCTAGCTTTGATTGACAGGTCACTGACAAGGCGAGCCATCACCAGGAGAAAGGCAGAGCAATGCGTATCCATGGAAACGTGTCAATAAAGTTATATATAACGTTATATAGATAGAAAAGAGGACGTTTACCGATTTGGTCTCATAACTTTGACCCTTTCACACTGTATTTTCACTTAATGACAGTTTATTTGAACGTTTTGTTCAGTAAAAATGTCTTGTTCAGTGTTTGGTTGGACGAACAGACACTCCAAGGAGTCGCTGCTCAGTTTTCTGAGGTAAGAAAGATACATTTTGTTTTTGTTTTTTTGCTAGCTAAAACTAACGTCCCAGTTAATGCTCCAATTAATGCTAACATGAATTAGCAGCGGCTTCTCTCAGTCGGGTTGCCGGTGTAGAGAGGCGTGTAGTCAGTGTCGTCAGATCCCTCGCGCTCCGCCACAGTCCAATTATGGTCTGCTCCGCGTATCGGAAACAAGATGGCGACGAGTATAACGCTGAACTCAAGGCTTCCAACGGGCAGTCCACAAACCAATGGGTGACGTCATGGTGACTACGTCCATTATTTATGTAGGGCTCACAGCTACTCCAGAAGATTCATTTGGATTAAAGACTGAATTCAGTGAGAATTGTCAACAAATTCTCTCCATGCTTCAAGATGGAGGTCGTTCTTTGTCCCCCTCCAAACAAAGACAAACGACCCCACCCCCACAGGTATCTGGAGATACCTAAAGGCGTCTCATTGGCTGATACCAACAGGAAATACAACTTCCAGGTTGAGACACAAAAGTGTCCTGCAGCCACCCCTTCCCGCTCTTCTCTTCTCAACTCCCTGAGGAACAGTATGCCTGCTGTCCTGGTCTGATCTTCCAGGAGGAAGACCAGGCCATCCCCCTCTGTCTCCAGCTCTAAGGGAAGGCCGGTGAAAACCCAAACCAAGTGGGCCCACCACAACGCTTCTAAGTTTCCTGCCTGTGATCTATACTGGACATAATCACAGAGACCCTCACCAAGCTTCTGGAGCCAACAGCAACCAACGCTATAACCACCAAAACCCAACCAGGAACCAGATTCTTCCTCAAAAGGAGTGCTGCTTTCCCCTTTCAACTCTGGACTTTGTGGTATAGTACTGGGCAGTTAGTAAGCAAGAACAAGTTTGTTAAGTTTTAATCAATGGTGTTGATCTGTTGTGTGTTTAAGTATATTTGTTGGGATATTTTGTGTAGCTAGATCACTTGAAGTTGTATGATTAATGTTGCTCTACATATCTCAAGTTGTACATGTAAACTAACTATAACTCCTTTGATTTGCTCACACACTAATCCACATGAAATATACTTTAATCTGGCTTCCTACAACACATAGACCTTCAAGACCGCATGGTCTATTGTTCTCCAAGAACAAAAGGGCTTCCGCCATTTTGATTTATTTAAATGACCGCCTTTCGGCCGCCATTTTGTTACATATTCTTTCTCAACCACATTTCCACTGTAAATAGTCTTTTAGATTAGTTATCGTGTGTTCTGTTTGCTTTGCTTTATTTAGAATAAATATGTTTTTGGATTAATATGCTTCTCCCTTTAATGTTGCACATGAATGAGTGATTTGCTAACCTCTGCTATGGAAAAGAACTCAAAATTCCTTCAACCGTTACTAAATATTAATAAGGTAATTCGATTATAATTATATTCATAATTAATAATCAATGTTCCAAATTGATAATTTGTTAACTTTATGAGACTGATTAACTATGATTTGCTATCTTTTCCTATTCCTAAGTGAATAGGTGGTGCCCCTGAGTAACTTTAATTCATTTAAAGTATTAAATATAAATTTAGTCAATTTCTGATAGCAAAATTGATCTAAATTAGCTTTACCTCTAAATATTTTGGTACCCCTCATGGAGGCAATGTGTATCTGAACCAGATACCCCTACATTTATATACAGTCTATGTATCAAACACGTTTGATATGATCGCAAACCAAAGACTAGGAAAAGACTGGTATGAAACAGCGCAGATTACTACCTTACACTTAACGATCGAGATGACGGGAGCGCGCTGTGACTCCAGTAAAACTCCTAGATTTACTAAAGACTTCCAGTTTTTAGTCTGGGACTGTGAAAATCGTTTGGTGTAAGCCCAGCATTAGAGAGGGAGTGAGTTGTGGCGCATGAGTTGGAGAAAAAAAGTGCAACCAAATGTCAACAATGTTAGCCTCGAACATTATTTCAGGCTTGAAATTAGCACAGTAACACAATCTTGATTCATATTTGATCAACACTGCAGAGTTTGACAGTTAATCTGACACATTTAATCGAGTGATGCCAGTCATTGTTTCATACCACTCTCATATTAGATTAAGAACAGTTCTAATTGCTAGAAGAACCAGACACATGATCTCAGTGGATTCATCTAGTTTCCAGGCTTAACCAAACATTTTTCAAACTTAAAATGTTTAAAACTGTGACTGTTTTGTTTAAGTATGAGGCCACGTTGAGGGAGATATTTTAGGAAAAGCTCTTGTAGGTCGTATTAGAGGGAAGGAACAAATTACCTATGTAGTCGTTTGCATTGAAGAATTGTTGCATTAACCTTGTGATCGTGAAACTCGGACCGTGCGACACTATCACACCATGAAATAGAACGGTCATCTATGTCATTTTGAGAATCGTTGGCAAGCAACCGGTCCTGTCATTTAGCTATTAGGACATGTGGTTCATATCACTCATCAATCAGCTGCATGGTTGTGCTATGACATCAGCAGTTTGAATGCCAAAATGAGTTTGACTTTTTCGTTCGGCACTCTTTTCTTTCTCTCTAAATTAGGATTCTGGTGGCGTTGAGGCATTTCGATGTCTCTTCAATCTCTCCTGTTTACATTTTCTCATTAAATAAGAAGGTTTATAAATAATTGGTTGTTATAACATGGAGCTATTACAGGCAATATTCAATGAGTGTTTTGTAATGCCAGAAAGGTGCTAAATAAATAAATTCTTTATCAGATAATCAAAGACCTTGCTCCAGGCTGCCCATAAAGATTAAGCTGGAAATGTTAAACACAGCACTTCCTGTGTGCTTGAGGGTTTTTACAACAGACAGTATAATGTTTGCACGTTTACATCACATTATTGTCTTGCAGTATATCAGCAGGGGTTAACAAGAAGCAAAGTGATAATTTAATCATATTGAAATGCCACAGATGGACGTGAAAAACATCATCCCATCTTGCCTCTGAAGTGAAGCTATTCAATGTTACACTCCATTATTTTACGTGCATCTTAATGAAAATCCACAGGAGGTAGGCCACATTGATTAGCACTTGGTTTTGTGGTCATTAAGACTCCCAAGTGGCTTATACTTACTTACTTAAAGGCTTGGAAAAGGCCATCACTATTTATTCTGATCTCACATAACAGGAGGACTTTTCATTCAGTTATCATGAACAGTATTGTACTAATTAATCTTGATATTCTTTTGATAGTAACACCTGGAATGTACAGACAGCTTCGGCTCCAAAGATCAGCTTGTGTTGGCTCCCTGCTCAGTTTGCAGTCTGAGGAGACATTTCAATTTGTAGCAGACAGAAAACCTATGACACCTTTTTTAAAAGGCTGTGCCAAAGATGATCATTTTATATTTTCATTGGCACCTAATGGAGTCTTTAGACCACAAGGCAAAGGCCAGCCACCCCCACACTTTAAGTAAGAGTAGCTTTCTAACCACCTTTTTTCATGTTTTGCTTCAAATAAAGAGGCTGCCTAGAAGACTACTTTTTAAATTTGCAGTGATGTTCTGCCCACTGCTCCTTAGAATAGTGTGTTCACTGGTGTGTCAAAACGATGGGTTAGAAGCAAAAGTTGAATTTCCCCATTGTGCGACTAATGAGGGAATCTTAATTTCCTGATTTAGCTGCTTCACAGTGATGTAACCAATATGCAATTGAGCGTATGACATCATCTGCAGATAGTGCTAGCTGCTTTCATTGGGAAATAGTTGGCAAAATGTGAATAAAATACAACAATATACTAGTTGTATCCCTGATTGTATGAGTAAGACGCTCAATTTCTCTACCTAGTGCACAGTATTTAAACCAACTTTATTTGCTCATATACCAGAATCCAATGTGTGACATTTTGATTAGAGTAAACACATTGCAGCTTGCAACTTCAAACCTGAACTCTGAGAAAACTGTTATCACACGCTGTTTAACATTGCTCTTGGTGCTCTGTCCATAAATGATAAAGCAATAAGGTGTGGAGTACAAATACTGTTAAATTAGGTATGAGGCAGAGAATGAATCAAACAAACGGAAAAGCATATGAATGTTATTTTCTACAGAGAAAATTGAGATCTCTGCGGACCATCACTGGAGCTTTACTGTTGGCTGGCAACAAAAAATTGCGTTTCAATGAGATAGCAATCTTGAAAGTGATTTACTCAGACAAATAGAAAATGGAGTGACAAAAGTGGACATGGATTGCATGTGGATTTGTTTGCCTGCTGGTTTCGTCAGAAGTGTAGGTGGAGTGATTTAACTAATCACATTGTTTTTTTTTGCTTTTCTTCGTTTATGCCTGGAATAAAGCCAAGGCATGCATTTACTAAATTCATAATAAACTTTGTATTGCTTACATTCAAACAGACCTAGGAGGCACCGGAAAAATGGCACTAACATTTTACCGGACTGTAGCAGAATTTTTGGGGTTAAAATAATAGTGTTGGCTTACCATCAAGTGTTGTGGCAAGTGGGAGCTTAGCAGAGAAATACAACACACCCCAGAGGCCCCTCTTACAGCTAAACATGCTGTTCCTCACACCTTGGTATCCAATCTCTTCTCTGTACTATCAGCAATCTTCTCTAAGGCTTTCAGCAGGAGAGCATCACATTATTTATCATTGGCAGCGCTCGATGTTGAAGGCCATGTTTCACCTGCTCCAGGAAATGAGACCAGGAGAACTATTGTTTAGTGTGCGACACTCAGAAACTTGCGACCCTTATAAATGTGTTTTGTACACGAACAATACCCCCACTTTAATAAAAGTTTTTTTTGTTGTTTTTACCTTGGTGACATGTCCATGTGTTGTTGTTTTTTTAATATACAAGACAAATCTTAAGTGGCATAAGCAGTCAAAGCCTTGGCTGAGCAATTCCGCCTTCAAGGTGAAGAAAAAACACAACTTCAGACTCAGAGTTTCATGCGTCACATACCTAAGGAACCAATCTGGTCAACTTGTGGTGTTTGGATTTCCATATCAATAGCGTAATTATGACAGAGATATATTCAGACTGTATATACAGTAGGCTATGTAATGATAACTGTGACATGAACACACTGTAGTATCGTAGTAGCAGTATAGCATGTCTGTGAGCACCAGTTACAAGCTAATAAGCTCACAAACAGCATAAAAGATGCTAACTACACGTACTATTCTGAAATGTCTGCTAGCTGACGATTGGTGCATAACAGACTCCTTATCTGAGTGAGGCTCAGACAAATAGGACTGAATCTCTGCAATGTCTTCCTTAATGCTAGCCATCTCCGTGCACACTGCTCATAGACTGTACCAAAGTAGTGGACTTAAGTCTCTGTGACGTCACCCATTGGTTTGTGGTTTCCAGTTTTGCAGGTTAGAAATTGGCATTTCGGCTGTTGCCATCTTGGTTTTTGGCCATACCTATTGCTAGCTAATTGTTGTTGTCGCCCACATTTAAAGGTACAGTTGGTAACTTTAAAAAAAAAAAAAAAAAATCGCCAGAATTTAAAGTAGAGTGAGACCTCTTCTTTCTTTCGGAATACATTTGATGTGAGAAATAGGCAACAGAGTAACAGAATCTTGATTAAGTTTTACCACAGTTTAAAAACACAAATTTCCCCCTTTTCCACCAACGCAAACCTAATTCTAGTGCTGGGTGTTGGTTCGCAGTTGGTTCAACTTGCGAACCTTCTCAGAACCTGTTTAGTGGAAACGTATACAATGGCGGACTACATCTCTTTACAAATGCTGCTCCTGGCTTTGCTAGCCTACACTGGCATCCAAACACGGCTGGTAACACATTTGCGCTGCTCGTCTTGAATGCATTGGGCGGCGTTCTTATTAACACTGAAGATAAGATGTTGGTGTTAGGCTCGTGTCGTAAGCTAATGCTAGCCGCGCTAATGCTAGCCGCGCTAATGCTTTTTCTGGCTGAGAGCTGGTTCTTTGGCTGGTGAGGAAAGAACTTGTTTGAGATAAGGCATTGGCTTTTCAAAACTGCCTTGGTACAAAAAATTGACATAATGGACAGCTGCGTTCAAAACAACACTGCTCTGATTGGTTGTTTCTTATTTTTTTGTTAAGGTGCCGCAGATTCCTGCAAATACTGTCAGGAGAGGGGCGTCCCGGTGGCTCACACTGGTAGAGCGCTTGCCATGTAGGCTGAGGCCTTGCAGTGGCGGAGCCGGGTTCGAATTCGGCCTGAGCTCCCTTTGCCGCATGTCTTCCCCTCTGTCACCCCCTTTCACTCTGTCACTGTCAATAAAGCATAAAAATGCCTACAAAAATAATCTTTAAAAAAAAAAAATACTGTCAGGAGTACTAGGTGGAGCTAGCGGAGCATTATTCTTATTTTTTAATTTGCAAATTATCTGTCTCATATTATTGTGGACATGTAGTGACAGTTACAGTAAATATGACAAAAAACACATTTATATAAAGTTACCAGCTGCAGCTTTAAATCATTATGTCCAACAAGTTCTGTGATGTGATATGAATGACCTTCAAGCGGATGGGAGGCGGGGTATAAGAAAACGCTAGTGTGCTTGCTCTATTGGCACCACAAATGTTTGTCTGGGTAATTTTATAAAAAGACGTTGAACTTCTTTGCTGTCACACACCACTGGTCAACTGTAATGTTAATAAAACATATAACATAGCTGAGTATTTTCTACATACTTTATAACATGTCCGGAGGGCAAGACATTTGAAATCAATCCGTACCCATGTCTCACCAAGTTTGGGCACAAGTGAGGATACAGGCAAAGTTTGAAAAGTCTAAAATTCCCAAGGATGTCTAGTAAAGCTGAGGAGACTTTACAAAGGCTTTTCAGACTTCTATATTCTCCCCAGAACTCTGACATAAAGGAGTCTGGGCCTGGCCGTATCGTCTCTGTGAATTGCATCTCAGTGCAGTTTTGTGGAGACCACTGCCTCACACACACCAAATCAAATCAAGCCTGTCAAATTGAAGCTGCTGGATTCCCGGCCAGTACCGAGCCTCGGTGTGTCAGCTTCACCTCCCTCCCTTTTACACAGAACAGCCTCTCATCTGCTCTAAGCGCTGTCATTACAACACAGTCAATACACTGAAAATCCTGTACGCGGCTACGTGGAGCAGCCTCGGGCATACTGATCAGTATCTGTGGTGAAAAGCACGGCTATAAAATAATTTAGGTTCTTTGTGTCGTAGATTGAGAAGGATTGGGTGTTGGGAATACGATGGTTTTGAGTCCTGAAGATATTGAGCTGGTGTGAGGAAAGACAACCCCTCATGGACGTTTATTTCTTTCCTCACACAGCCAGTCAATAATAATGACTGTTCCTTCATGGAGACTGTCAATGTGAATGTGTAATTATCTGTCAAACTCATTTCAAGGTCGCACAGTACTAGATAATAGTTAACAAGTCCCAAGAATCACCCTGTTAGGGAAAAAAGCAACGAAAGTATTTGATATTATTGATTCAAGACGGATGAAAGGCAGAACACACGAGTGCAGCACAAAGGAAGATCTACTCTGTTTTGTCCATTGTGTTTCATTCAATATGAATACACACGAGACCAACATGCTGTCACACATCAGCATAACAACAGGAATTACAAGTGCAGCACTGACTCAACATTAAACTATAAAAGAATGTGAGGAATTGGTTATTTATTTGTTGGCTACTGTTCTGTGCTTTTCTTTTTCTCTCTTTTTAATGAGACCAGAAGAATATTGGATGCGGCATTCATGCATTATTCAAAGCCTAAACTTACTTTTTACACCAACATATGAATAGTTAGGATTTAGAACTGCATTTTTGGTTCATTGGTTTTTGTAATAATAATAGAACCAATGTTATCAACTTTCATTTAATTTAACCCTCCTGGTAAATTGACCCATTTCAAAGTTGAAAAAAAAAATAGTTAAAAGTATCTTTTCAAGAAAAAAATTAAAATGTAATATATATATATATAGTATTTTATATGAAGGCATTTCCAATGTACATTAAAAAAAAGTTTTAACATGCATTTTTTATGAACAACGAGTGAATTATCCTCATTGAACCATGATCTGTGAGAGGTATAGAACACGATTACACTAAATATTGAATGAGATGGTTAGAAATGCAGTTAATTATGTAATATAAACAATGTTTCTTGGGATTTTTTACTTTCTGAAACTTTTGGATGATTAAACATGCCCCGAGTCAGACTGACCCATGAACACTATTGCTGTTCCTGAGAAACGAACATAACAGGAGGGTTAACTGAAGATTAATGCTTAGTTCAGACTACCGGACTTTCAAAGTCCTCAGATCAATGCACTGTTCACACTACACGACTTGTGGTCTTGTGATTGAGAGTCTTGAAATCACGGTTTTCACACTAAACGAGGGACGGGTGACAGGAGTTCATAAACTGCAAGATCTTTCACCAGGAGGAATCATTAATGAGTATTTATGTTAATGAGTATTTATGTTAATGAGCAGGTAAACCGCAAGGACATGGGTCAACCTATGAGTCGGGGTGGATTTTTACAGTCTTGAGCTTACAACCAAATGTCACAGTTTGCAGCGGGCGAGTCAAAAAGTGGGCAAGCAGCATGCCGAATGCATTTCTATAGGAGATTATATGCTACACACTACAGACTTCCACCATCCCTTTCTGAAAAACATACACCAGTGCAGATTCTTTTTTTTCCCCCCCAAACACCACACACACACACACACACACACACACACACACACACACACACACACACACACACACACACACTCCTCTATCTCAAAGACAAACACCACAACCAAGGTCTTATGCTCACATTGGTTGTAGCTTCTGGACAGACTCCCTGATGATCTAAAAATGTAGCATACTCGATATATAGAATGTGTTGACCAGTTGCGTCTTTGAACACACATGGCGATGGACGAGGGCAAGCGCAGAGCCAGGCCGATTTGCCTCTGATCTGAGACTTCTATCGTGGGGCTCCGAAAACTGCCAGTGAAGCTATAAGTTGCTTTGTAAATGAATAATTTATGGAGCATTCATTCTACAGTGAATATGCAGTTCTACGTCTTTAGAATTGAAATGTACATTTTGTCTGAAGACTTCCACACTGACATTCACTATGTAGTGAACTGGTAAACACACCAAGTGTATAAAACTTTAGAAGCACCAGAATAAAGGTTCACGTTTCCCTGCTGCCTTGAAAATGTGCATTAAGCGAATTTGAATTGAACAATTGGTTCAAAGTCCTCTCTCTAGAGCTGTGAAAATGTAAAACAAATTATGCGCCAGTCAAACTGACTGAATCAATTTTGCTTTATTTCCATTATCTCTATTTTAGGAGTTAGTTCTTCATTTGACACAAAGATGTTGTTGCTGCTGTTGGAGCCACTTTTGCACATGCACTTGTATAAAGATAATGTGCGAGGTTGCTCCCTGTAATTTGTTGATTGAGATGTGTTTGAGGGAGGAAGCAGTGGATAAGCTTCATCAAGGCTACATTCATTCAACTCAGAATTTTAATCAAAAGGTTTCAAATCAGATGAACTTCCTATTTGGTCTGAAAATAAAGACTTGTTTAAGAGGTTAAAAGGACAATTTTCTTTTTGAGCTTACATTTTGGAGTTATGGCTGATATTTGTGCAGGATGAGCAAAGAGAAAAAGAAAATAATTGACCTCAGAACAACAACAACACCAAAGCCAAAAGGAGAGTGATAGAGCATGGTGAAAACACGAGCCGACCTTGGTCACTTATTCAAAAGACGGAGAACATCAAGGAAAAGAAGCTAGCTAATGCTTTGGCTAGCATTAGTTGAACCTAGCTAATGTTATTTGCATTTGTTAAATGAAAAAGGCATCAGAATGCTTTCTATGAACATGATGAATAAAATGTACCAGGCATATGACAGTACTTTGTATAAAGTTAAGAAGCTTTTACTCGCTTCAGTGACAAATGTACAGGCTAGCCAGATCAAGTTATGACTAGAGACAGTGGTGCTCATGGAAAGTACTGCCTTTGTCCACAGGGGGCACCAAATCGAATCGAGCTTATTCCACCAAATTCCTCTGTAAAACTACAAAATGACCAAAGAGATGGTATATTCAATTAGCTGGATTTGCAAGAAATAATAAATTATCATCTGCATATATTTTGAAACCATTCACAAATTTAGAGGTTTGTGTACCAAATCATTTTGGTGACACCCTAAGAGGAACGCTGGGAATGCTGAAGGTGCAGAGTCAAAATCATGTTGTAATTAGTGGTGTCTGTTGTTTAAAAAGCTAATGAGCTATAAAAAAAAAAAAAGGCCAGTTTCCAGTGCTGCATTGGCTGAGGTCGACCAATCAATGCACACCTACGTCTCTGGACCAATACTCATACGTCACGCATTGCTTCTCTTCTGCTGGGACATTATCTACTATGAAACAACAGCCAAGAGTTCGACCGTCCCTAGTTCTTGCGGTGCGGACACAATTAAAAGGGAGATTCTTAGAACTAAGTTCTTCAAACTATGAAAAAGTTCCTGTGGTCTGAAAATACCTCATGTCAGTACCCTCAATCAGAGGGAGCCCTAATCCACTGCGTACATAAATCCAAAGCCATATTTAGACTGAGTATACATAATACATGAATAAAATAATAGATAATAAGAACAATAAATGAATGGGGCCATTCTATTCTGTCAAATGCTTCTCAGCATCCAGCTGAAAAATTAAGTTTCAAGCTTTTTTTTTCTATACTCATTTCATAAATATAGATTAAAAATTCACTCCATCATTGTTTGTATCTAGTTTATAAACACGTCTGAGAGTTGCACAGAATAATTTAAGTAACACCCCAAAGATCTTTAAACTGATAATGATGATACTGACCAACCTGTAATGAACCAGATAACTGACACATCACTAGATAAAGCAGAAGTGCTCATCATTTACATTCTAATTTATGCATTTATATACAAGAATAGGCATGTGTTGCTCAAAGCTTAAAACTATTCAATATTCATCACACATCCTTTGCTTATTTCCATTTTTGCCTGCATTAATAAGCAAACAAAAACAAGCTTAGTGCTAGATTTCAGGTTCGCTGGCCGTTTGGCGTCTGAAGCTGGTGAGAGAAACAGCATAAAGTATCAAACCCAAGTAGAGTTTGGAAGAGCACAGAGGGAGGACGAGACAGTCAGAGAGGAACAGGGGATCATCTTTCATTCAGACCTATTTTCTTAGTGATCCTCAAAGTTTTTCTTTTTGGGTTCACGTTGTCAGCTCTGCTCCAGTTTTCTGTTAAAGAAGTTTTCTATCCATCATGACTGCAGATGTAACTTTTTACTTATTATATCCACCAATGGACAGATTTGATTTATAAATCACTTCAAACGAAAATACAGTATGCTAAATTGTGAACATACTTCACCCACATTTCCTGCAAAATGTTACACAATCATGTCAGTTTTGAGTGATATGCTGTTTAGAGCTGTCTAGATAATTGCCAAGTCTAGAAAAGAGACTGTCCACCTAAAATCAATCCCATATGTTGTTTGTACAAGCAACTTATCACGACCCATATTTACTTTTATTCTGGCAGTGACCTTGAATGGCTCTTGTAATTATCATAGGAGAAAAGGGGGAATCAGGTGATGTAGTATAAAGAGCAACAAAGTCTGTGTCAGAGGGTTACATACTTACTTATATTTTAAGTATAAGTAAGTATGTTAGTTAGCTTGTAAGTTAAGTGTGGGTGGATTATGAGACAGTGGGCCCCTGGGCTCAATCATGCAAAAGGCCCCAACACTTTGTAGTTGTTAAACCTCCTGTTGTTGGTATTTCTCCTCTCACACATCTGTGTTTTTTTCTTTTTTTTTTCTGGTAATTTTGTGGCACTTTGTAACTGTTTTGGGAGTTCTTTTGTGTCTCTTTCCAGCTGTTTTGCACCTCTTTGTAGTCTTTTTTGTCTGTCTTTGTGGTTGTTTTATGTTTCTTTGTAGTCATTTTGAGTCTCTCTCTGATTGGTATGTGTCTATTTGAGGGAGATTTTGTAATTTTTTTTGCCATATACTTACATATTTTTAAACAAACATACTTATTTTAACCCAAACCATGATTATGATGGTTGATGATGATTATATTAAAGGATTATGTTGCTGAATGGATTGCTAGAAAAGTTATTATTTTAAAGGAATAGTTACACTTTTATTTACTTTCTTTCCAAGAGTTAGATAAGAAGGCACTACCACTCTCATGCCTGCTTGGTAAATATAAATACACCCAGCAGCTGTAGCTTAGCTTAGCTTAGCACAAACACTGAAAGCAGAGGGAAACAGCTAGCCTGGCTCTTTCTGAGGGTAACAAAAATCTGCTGTCAAGCTTATCTAAAAGCTCATTAATTACCAAGTTATATCTCAATTGTTGTTTTATGCTGGACTTTTTTTTTTGCTAGGAGCAGTGACTTTGTGGAGTTTACATTTGTTGTCTGGTAGCCTAGAGGTAACTTTAGTTTTTACACATTAAACAAACAAGTTACAATTTGTTAATTAGGGAGCTTCATAGGTGCTGGTAGGCAGACATTATTTTTTTTACCAATAGTGCAATTTCCAGCTACCCAAGACATGGGGAAATGTGCTATTAAAATGATAAAAAATGGTTTCTTCTTTGTAAAAGGAAAAAAAAAAAAAGATATAACATGAACTGAGCAGAAAAGAGCAGATTTGAGGTTTAAGAATGGGAGTGATAAGAGCTTTAGAGTGCATAAAGAGGCTTGTTACAAAGCGAGCTTAAGATTGGCTGATGCCTCCACCGATGTTTTTACTGATAATGATAATGTAAGACACCCACAGGAATGATCTGCTTTTAGTCTGTAAATGTAGGAGTTACTCCCAGTCTCTGCACACTGCAGTAAGCTCAACACATGCGGCAAAACACTTAAAACTAAGACAGGAGTGGATGTTAACTGATTCTAACAAGAAGTTAAAAGTGAAGGGGATCTACTCTCCAAGTGAATGGAGCTTTTGAAGTGCAGCAAGCACAACTGATAATAGGTAAAGGGATGTTGTAGGGCAAGAACAACAGGGTCATACAGGCTGAGGTCTTGGCTGAGGCAACCCTCAAAGGAACAAAATAACAGGCCCAGAGAGTGGAAATTGATTGTAGGAAAAAAAATCCATCACCACAAGAAAGTGGCAAAGTTCAAATTGTGCCAAAGCAGACCAGCGGCAATGAGTGCAGAAAGTGTGGAAAACTGCAGGCTTGGTTGGAAAAAAGTTTCGAGTGCAGTGGCATCTGTGATTATTTGAGCAGAATATGATGTGCTAACGTCACCATAAATCCCAGCCAGTGGCTATGTTGTCGTCCGTGTTTAGATGCAGCAACACAGAGACATATCCTGTCAGGATGCAAAGTTAGTCGTTCTCTCCCGAGGTTGACACGCTCGGCTGTGCACCCGATCGTCTAAGTCCTTGGCTGCAGCAGCTGAGAGTAAACAAACATAAATGAATTGTTAACCCGCAGCAAATTGGCTTTGTATGTGAGGGTGAATCTGACAGGGAATCACTATTATTAAATATGAAAAGGCTGCGGCAGCTGGGTGGGTATAGGGATGGAGATTAACTCACACAGGTCAGAAAATTACAGGGCTGTTAGCTATCCAGTGAACACACCACTACAGCAGGTCACTTGGTAGCAGAGACCTGTTTACTTTGTGCTGTGGCTGTGAGGCGACGTCGCACATGAATGAAAGAGGCTTATGGACTAAATTACAATTATTGGGATTGGCAGAGCAGCTGAAACTCATCTTTCCCCTAAAAAACAATACTGTATTTGGACCTTTATGAGATAGGGTATTTGTGCTGCATTCAGTGGTGCCGGAATAATCAAAAAGATAAGTTTCCCGGTCATATTTAATTGTGGATTGTTTTCCTTGCTATTCTTTGTCATGTAAGTTGTAGCAACCATTAACTTATTATTTAAACACCATAAAATTAAAAATATCTTCTTTTTTGTGTCTCTGTGTTTCCACATTGTACCTTAAAACTCACTGTATGGCTCAAACAAAGACAGAACTGACCCAGGAGACCATTGTTTGTGACTTTTAGCATACGTAAATATGTAAGTTAGCTCTTAAATTAGGTTACATATGTTACCATTGGCGGATTATGAGACAGTGGGGACAGTGTAGTTGATAATTCACCAGTAAAATACTAAACATACCGCATTACAGCTCAAAACTCATGAAGACACCAAAGTTAGAAGAACAACTTCCCAACCCAAGATATGGGACCATATGAGGATAAGTGAATGCATCATTGGCCTTGGTGGAGCTCTACAATCTCATTCAGAATTCAGAGTGCATATTTACAAAAAACTTAAGTAATTAATTATCAGTGTTTGTTTGAAAATTCAATATCTTGTCTTTCCACTGTATTTAATTGAATGTAGGTCAAAAAGGATTTTTAAATCATTGCATTTTGTTTATTATCCTTGCCCTTTTACAGTGTCCCAACTCCTGTAGAATTAGGATCTTGCAAGTAGCAGCTATTTATTAAACCCATTGTGCTCAAATGTGCCCCTCTAATTTAAAACTGCCCCACATTGAAAAGTCTCTAGAGCTCCCCTTGCTATCCACCTTCTCTTCACCATATAATTATAATAATAAAAAAACCCCCACTACATTTCCTACGCTTTCACCCTCCCCATAATAATGAGAATAATAATTTTCATACAGTCCCTTAGGTTAACCAGAAACTGAGGAACCAAGGTTTTCCCAGTGGAAGTTGGGTGTCATGAATGCAGTCGCATGCACTGCGAATTTACTCAAGAAGTTAGGGATTCATGCTCAAGGATTATGGGCTCAGCTGGTGAGTCTTTCTCAAGAGAGAAAAATGACTTGAAAATATGCAAATCTATCTCATGCCTAACACTGGAGCTGAGTGTATATAATGGTAGCAGTTTTTTGTTTCCGTTCCCTTTCCGCCAATTTAAACAAGTCTCAAACACCACTCCTTTCATACATTACGTTCTAGTTTGCATCTTCATACTTGATGCTTAGTTTCTTTATCAGCTTTTTTCTGAACATGTGAACTTGTGAAATTGGTCTTTGACAAGCATTTTCTTTTCATTTTACAGTTAAAGTCCTAAGTGATCTACGGGGTCTGCTGCTGAGGGAAGCATATTAGTTGGATTAGAGAGTAAGGAACAGAGCTCGCCTATGACGGCTCCCTCCCACAGCAGCGAGAGATGACTGGTCATCATATTAACTCATATTGATTTGGCAGCCAGACATACAGTAAATTTAACTTAATTTATTATTAGGAGCTGCCATTTAATCTGTGTAGATTTAGGATTAACTAACACTGTCACTCAGTATTGCCTTATCGAGGAGTTATAGGCTACAAAAGCATTTGTATTTTTAAAAGTTTAAGAGAATTAGTCAGACATGATATATTTATATTCATGTGCAGAAACATGTGCAAGGAGACGTGAGATTGAAAGAGCACTTGACATTTCTCCACATTCAGCATTCAGTAACTTTAGGCAGCAGCCAGCGGTGGGTGGCCCCGGCCTCGTGCAGTGCAGCTGCAGCTGTGATGAGTGCCCAGCACCATTCCTATGACGTACAGAAGCTTTAATGAGTAGGTTGACATGTAGAAGTTATGTGCATTGTACTGGAGAGAAGAGAAGAGAAGAGAAGAGAAGAGAAGAGAAGAGAAGAGAAGAGAAGAGAAGCCCTTTGATACAGAGGAGTGTTTCTCTGGTGTGTGGGTTCAAAAAAATTATAATAAAATCACAAATAAGAGTCTAACAAGAAGTTGCACCTAAAGAAGAAATCCAAAAGAGAGCAAGTGATTCATGAAAAACATTTTTTTGTGTGTTTATGTGGCAAGAAAAATAGTGCAGAGCAGATGATATGCGATGAAGACTGTCAACTGTCAGCTGGTCTCTTATGGATCAATCCTTGTAGGCTTTTCTTCATCAAAAAGCAAAGTTTTGATGATTAAAAAAAAAAAAAAAATGGACAGCATTCAAAGGCCCTGTGCAAATGTTTACTGCTCAAGATTTTTTTCAACAGTACTCTTGTGCTCTACTCATTGAAAAGGGTGGTCATTTCAGTTCCAGTGTGTTTGCAGTCCATCTGCTGTGCCCTGGAATGGCTGCGGCCCCGGCTGACCAGTATCACAATAAGGTGACACACAGGCATTACCTGCTCTTGCTGACAGACCGTGACAGTGGCCATTATCAGCTCCCTGAGCACTGTCTGAATAGCCCGTCCAGGTTATTATCTGGTGGAGTAGTTGCCTTTTGGCTGGAAGGGAAAAAAGGAATTTCAGACAGCCGTGGGGAAAAGACACACGTTTTTTTTTACGCTTTCAATACATCTGTAGCCAAGGGAGAAATTGTTGCAGTCAGAGCTACGTGAGGCATGCAGTTAGTCTCATTTTCTGCAGAGTACTTACAGATTTACCTGTCTTTACTAAAGGAACAGCTTAAATATGGGCCGTTTAAAAAACTCCAACAAACTCACTTCAAGTTTTCAGGTGAAGGACGCAGAGTATGCTGTGCATTCTCACAGGTACAAAGAAGACAATAAAGGAAAGGAAATGTGAAATTATGCTCATTTTACAGACAAAGGTATAATTGAAGACTAAATTACTTTTTCTAAAGAACACTGTAGCTACGGGTGATAATTACAGGGTTAACTGTAAACTATATAATGTTGTGTAAGAAACAGCAAACTGGCTCAGTATTGTGACACAGAATTATGAAAGTTGCTTCAGGGTGGAATGAATCTGAATACATTTACTCAAGAACTGCACTGTATTACGAATTTGTGGTGCTACTTTATACTTCTACTAAATCTCAGAGGTAAATATTGCACGTTTTACTCCACTACTTTGTCTGAGTTTGAGTTTGAGTTTATTTATTTAAAACAGGGACAATACATATTAATGAACATATACATGTAAATATGCAAGATTATAGCCAACAGCTAATTTCCATCTTTAGTCCCTTTGGCAGGTTGATGTCAATACCATAACCATAACAATAAAATCAATAAAACATCGATAACAACAAGTTGGCAGTTGGCCTCCATGGCCAGAATGAGCAGCAGGAGAGAAAATGTGTCCTTGAGAAAAGAAAAAGAGAAGCAAGAACAATGAAAAGTATAGTGGATCATGGAACATACAGGCCAGGGGTCAGAGGTCAGGGGTCAGGGGACCAAACGTATTTCACTAGTGTTAAACGCTATGTTTATTATATCAAAGGGTTGATTAAAGTGCAGAGTGCTTAAGTGTTAAATTGTTAGGTGCGTAATTATATTGCAGATTGCCCGATTGCACAGTAAATATAAAATGCTATTTTAAATGCACAATAATCAATACACATTACATTTATTAAATACCAGCAATGGTAATTTTATGATATTGGGAGTACCCATTTTTAAGAATATAAAGTGCATCTTGCCTTGCACGTAGCCCTAATACCTAAAAAGTAAACAGCTTTATTTACTTTCCTGTCCAGTGAAAACCATGTTTCTCTAGATGTGTATTTTTGTGGTAAACTAAAGGATCAAGTGTTCCTTTATGTGCTCAGACAATCCTCCTACTTCTTAAGCTAAATAAACTATTTTTTAAAAACTTTTAGATGAGCTGAAAAATGCATAGTCACAAAGTTGAAAACACAGCTTCAACACAACCTTAAACATCTATAGCAAACATAAATAATGCAACATACAAATATAATTTAACCTGTAGTGTTTAGTGTAGTGTTAGTACTGTCTTATTGTAAGTCGCTTTGGACAAAAGCGTCTGCTAAATGACATGTAATGTAATGTAGTGTATTAAATTGAGATAGGATACATCTTAACGCTTATGAATTCATCTTTTTGTTTCTAAAATGTGTCGTTTCACTTTTATTGCCATACTTTGGTAATGTGAATGTGTTTTTGATATGTTGTCAAAGTAAAACGTTGTGTTCTGTCATTGTCACTCATTCACTGAGTCTGAAAATAAAAATGTCTTTGAGCAACAACCCACAAGGACAAAAGGGTAAACAAGCCATTTCTCCTCGAATCTTACCAGAGGCCAGATTTAGCAGCTTTATATTAAGCAGTCTTAGATGGTGTAGACCTGGATCAAAGATAAGACCACTTTATCAACCGCTTTTATCTCTATAAAGCACTTTTGACAGGAACTCCAGAGGAATTCAAGCACAATGCTCAGGCGGCCTTTTCAATTCCATCCACAGAGAAAACATGCTGCACATTTTGCTGTTTGTTTTGCAAATGCCGACTTTTCTGCTTTCAAGATGCTTCAGTCGTTTGTCAGGTTTGCTCTCCAAAACTGGATTTTTAACAGCGTCACTATCACGACCTGCATCACAATGAACCTTTATCTCAGTCTGAAATGATGTTTGTGTTGCTTTTTCCTTCGCCACACATTCAAACAATGGTAAAGTATTTATTATTTTTGTAAAACTTCATGTTATCTGATTACTGGAGCCCTGTACTTATCATAAGTGACGTGCAGTGAGGTTCATGGCTGGTGAGGCACTAACTTCATCACAGTCAGATTTACAACATGAACCCTACAGAGTAGCTTATTCACCATTTGATTGGCAGCAGTTAATGGGTTTTTGTTCTCAAATCAGTTTTCTTAACACATACAAACTGTTGCACACAAAAAAGCACATTTAATTAAAAAAAACAACAACGTTATAATGGTCTTACCTTTTCTTATAAATTAAGTCCATGCACTGCTCCTTCTGAACAAAAGCATTGAACTTGTTTATAGAAGTTTAAAAAAAATATTTTTATCTTTTTAAACTTCTATGGTCTTAAAGGATGCATTTAACTTGCTAACTATAGATTGTAGTTTGCTGCCTACCATGAGGCAGGAGAAATGCAGGCCTCACTTTTCACAGCTGTTTTATTATCGCTCAGCACAACAAACATGAGACACACAAACATTTGTTTACACAAAACATTGTACATTATATACAACAGTTAAACTATGGAAAGTTAGTTCATATAGTAAAAGTGTTTGAACATTTTAATAGTGACATACAGAGAGACAGCGATACGGTCTCACTGCATAGCATGCCAGCATAGTTAGCCGAGTAATTGTCAATCCATGGTGCGGCTCATCTGGCTGCTGCCTCACTGCACGTCTATTCTCAGTATATGAACAGTAAATGTGCAAATTCAGCGATTATGAATAAAAAATAATCGAAAACTGGGGGATTTAGATAAAAAACAAAACAACTTTATAGTGCAAATCACTGGATGGCACGGCCTCTCCTGCCTCCTCTGACCGCACGTCACTGATGCATATCTATCATGTGCACATTCTGATGGAGAAGTGCATTTTGAAGTTTTCATTGTTTTGGACCTTTCAAAATTAAAGCCCTTGAATTTGCTGAATAGCAGTAAGGATTAAATTGTTTTTGACTTGCCACTTTGCCATGTTTGCTTGTGACCACAACAATCTTAACTGTTCCATTTCCTGCGATTGCTGATGACATCAATTCAAAATCAAAATAGTGTGACACAAGAAATGATTTTGAGGGCCTTATATTACAGGTGCTTAAATTGCTTCTGCCTCTGGCTATTTCCCGGTAATGAGTATAAATGAATTGAAAAATGTAGATGGACCTGAACCGCCAGTGGAGAAATTGATTCCACAGTGGCTGACATCTCCATGCTAAAAACAGAGATGGAAGCGGCTCAGACTGCGGGGGACTCTGGGGGGAAGGGGGGAGGACGACCAATCTGCCCTCGCACGACCCCGCCGTCCAGTTACTGGATACTCTTTGTTTTGTAGTTTCCCCTTGATCTCGACTTCCTGCTATGCCCCAGTGCTTTCAGGTATTCAGTGTTTCACCTCGCCTCTTCAGTTTTAAATTATGCGTTTTTGGAATTAGAATTATCAATATGTATTTAGGTCATGCTGATGTGAATGACTGCTTGATTAATTACCCTTTGCTTATTGCTGATGTTTGTGTTTTATGTTTTCACCCAATTGCTTATGCATGAGTCAGATGTGCAGTAAATTGTTTCTATATTTCAGTTTCTAAGTGCAGATTCTACTCAACATGACACATTGAACAATAATCTATGTGGCGTTAATCAAAATAAGTAATTTTCTATTATTTGTTGCCACTGTGGAGAAAAGGGTTGCTTCAGATGTGCATGCTGCAGTATCCCACAAGTTACGCCAAATTGGATGTACTCCCATGAACTACTTACCTCCTTACATTTATTGTCAGCGAACAGAGTCAATTTTCACCCCCATCTGCGGAGATTTGTCTGGCCTTAATCTGACTCTGCATTTATAGTCTTGTAAGAGCGAGGATTAATTCTGGCAGGCCACTCACACAAATGCTGCATAATTATTGTCATTCAAATACTTAATGTCTGACTTCTGAAGGGGAACCACTGGCTTACCCACACTGTCTGATCTACCAGAAACTGAACAAGACATTTAATGAAACCAGAGTGGTGACAATGACGAGTATTATAATTAATATTAATATTAGTACTAGGGAAGAATTTAAGAAAAGTTAGTTTATCTCCATGTAGACATCTGAAGAAATGATTAATTATTACACTTACACTATTACACGAAAGTTCACATATTTCATGAGTGAAATGTCTTCGAGTAACTAAAATGATAATGATAAAGATACAAGATACAGATGGATTTTTTTCTTGTTGCAACCAACACCAGGAAAAAAAGATCTTCCTCCAAAACTTTTTACAAGAGGATGGCTCAATCAGTCAATCAGACTCCAGGTTTAAGTTTGATAATCACTGGCTGCTGGACACAAGTTACTGTCCTCAATAGTGTCTCCACTGAGTTAATTTAAAGGCATAAAAAAATGTTCACCCACAAGCCTGATTAAAAAGAGGAAGAAGTATGCAGATCCATTACTTAAGTAAAAGTACTAATACTAATAATTACTCCACTACAAGTAAAAGTCCTGCATTCAAAACTTACTTAAGTAAAAGTACAAAAGTATCAGTATCAAAATGTACTTAAAGTATCAAAGTAAAAGTACTTGTTATGCAGAATGGACCCACTCAGATTGATTTATATATTCCAAATAGTGATGATGCATTTATGTGAGCAGCATTTAATTTTATCAAGATAGGGCTCATTTTAACTACTTAATATATTGTTATAAGGTTTAAAAAACAAGTTGAATCACTTTAAATGTACTTAAAAAGTAACTAAAGCTGTCAGCTAAATGTAGTGAAGTAAAAAGTACAATATTTGCCTTAAATTTAGTGGAATAGAAGTATAACGTTACATAAAATGCAAATACTTACCTCAAAATTATGCTTAAGTACAGTACTTTCCACCACTGAAACAGGACTACATGATTATCACTAGGGGACCTCTTACTAGTCTACTAGTGCACTTGTCACATGCAAACAGGGCTATAGACTATTTATAAGTAGTGGATGTAACTCTATGTCTCTATGACACCAGAACAGGTTTGTGGACTACTGCTTTTGAAATCAGGAGTTAGCTACTATCTTGGTTTTTGGCCATCGCCCTCTAGGCTTCCTCTAGGAGTTTTTGGGAGTCAATAAGTGCCATACTGCAAAAAAACAAGATAAAAACACAAAATCTGAGGGAAATTATTTTGCTGCATGGACAGATGTCCTTTGAGAAGATTTCTTAAATTAGGATTGTTAAATCTAGGAATAAGCATGTTGAACGCTTAAAATAAGAAATTAACTCTTAAAACAAGATAAATTATCTAACACTTAAAAGTGTTTTATTTTTTAATCTTAGTAAGAAACTAATAATCTGCAGTGCATATTTGTAAAAGAGTGGAGCTAAGTTTAGCAAGGTGTCTCCTAGAGACTGAATGCTTGAGTGTCTTTAAATCCCACCGAAGACACTTGTAGGTGAACAATATGTTATAATTAACTTTGATGAATAGAAAATAGTTCCTAGAGTTCTATTCTATTCCACAATTTAATATTGCAATATGACATCAATGACACCTTTCAGGGGTTTTATGTTTTCAAGATATTTTCCCTGGGTAAAATGCCCAATGCATGTTTTCCTGGGTCAATATGTTGAAACAGGGCTTAAAGTTAAAGGACAAAAATAAGGGTAAAAGAAAGTAGCCAGGCCCTGAAGCATCCCCTGCTTTACTATCTATTTTCCTGCAAGTGGGACCATAATTTACAAAATGAACATCATGCTGTTTTAAAGAAGACTTGAAACAAGTGAATGAGACCACAAACTATTAGAAACATATTTACTTACGTAATAAATCAAATGAGTAGTAGGATTATTTTCTCATGGACTTGTATACAACATGACTTCTTTTTGCAAGCAATGGAGTCGCCCCCTGCTGGCCATTGGAAAGAATGTAAGCTCAAGGCACTTCTGCATTGGCTTCACTTTTCAGGCAGATGCAATTTGAACACCTCATTTATTTTTAAGAGAGATGTAACACTGGGCGTTTGTGACTATTGAACAGCATCCTCAAGTGTTTGACATAAAATAATTTTAGGTATAGTTTGTCAAGCAAGAAAATGCAAGTCATGTTTTTGTTAGTTGAAATACAGACATAGACACAGTTCAGTTTAAGATGCTACAGAAAAGTGTTTTCACAAAAGGATTTTGTATTTTAAAGTCCTCTGATAAGGCTTATGTTAATATTTGGCAGCACTTTTCCAAAACAATGGCACCAGAACCGTACCCATTATGTAAATACGGTGATATTCTTATTGTAGGCCATGGCTGGTAACCCGATGAAGATAGCAGATCATTTTCTGTGATGGTGGTCAAAGAACTGTGGAGAGGACACTGGCAAACGCTGGATGTTAATTTGAAGGAGTGAATGAATTGGAGCTTGTTGAACTAAACCCGAGCTAATGAGAATGAACCGAAGAGGCAGCAGGAACGAGGTAGGGCGCCGAGATGTCAGCTGAAGGCAGGCGAGACGGGAAAATGTTTAACTTTTAACTCATCTCACTTGTTAAAAATAAAAAAAAAATAGACAAAACCCAAGGGTATCAAAAGATGTGAGCGGATATGTAGAGTCACAATCAGTTTGGTGTTTAATTGGGTGAAATAAAACGCTATTACATTACATACACCCGTTTTAATGGCGTCGGTTCCCTCATCCAACACTTAGAGAATTAGCAGATGGTGAGGAAGTGCTAAAAGCCACTCTGAAGTTGTGTGATTTAGATATGCTTAATGCACATTTACTCTTGGCAAGAGGAGTTCTTCAGAGCAGAGGTGGGCCCATTATGGATCATGCATAACAAGACGGCCTCTCTCAAGTTTTTGACTCAAAATTTCAGTCACTTTATCCCTCACTTCAGGGAGCCCGAGGATGTTAGTCTTCAAACGACACCTGTGCCAAACTAATTGAGGTTACTGCTAACACAAGGAGCTGTTTCCGTAAATTCAAAATTAAAGCGAATGTCAAACTGCACTTATTTAACGCAATATCTGGAAACCCCTTTTTGTAGATTATAGGACAAATGTATACGTGAAAGACTGGCTTTAATCTAAAGCATACAGTTTCTCAAGGCTATTTCCGACTCGTTGCTCTTTGCAGGGAAACAAAAGCTGCGAATAAATGTATTCAGTGCTCTCGCTTTCTGCCTGAGCAGTAAACACACACCTCTCTATGCTCTCTTTCTAAGAGCCAGGATGATGGCAGAGAAAAAGGGCTTTTCATGCTGACTTTTCTCTAACAACTCAGTCATTGAAAACAATATGTGAGAGCTGGGGAGTCCAGCCAGTCAAAGAGTCACCGTCTGCAGAGCGAGGATCCTTCCCTTCAGGACATTTGATGCAGCAAAAAAAAAAAGAGTGAGAGAGGGGAAGAGTATCCTGGGGAGACTTGGATTGAGGACACACTCAGACGCCTCTATTTCTGTGTGAAATACTGAAGCAAACGCATGATATCTCATGAAGATTTTTTTTTCTTCTCCAATGAAATGAGGCTGAAATGAGGTTCATTTTGGGAGCTGGAGGGATCATGAAAAAAGGAAATGGTTTCTGTATTAACTGCAGGGCAGACTAGCCTGCGCTCCCCCTCGGCATCATGTTGAGCATTAGAAACTCAAAAATGTAGGGCAGACCTCCTTTACAATTCCACCCTCCCTCCCTTCTGCATCTTTTGGGCTAAAACGAGGTGTTCGAATACTGCTCTGATGAGTGGCTTCTCCTGTGTATCTCCACTTAAAAAGCAGGACTAAATGCCTTGTGCAAAACTCAGACACAGAAAAAGCTGAAACAATATCACCCCATTTTTCTGCAAAAAGCTTAAGCAGAATTGTATTAGTGGGTAATTCTTGTTATTGTCACTGCATGTAGTTTAAACATACCTTAGTCAAAGCAGGTTCCCCCCTAACAGACTATCTCTCAGTCCAACTGGTCCCTCCTCTTTCGTTCCATGTGTATCTATCTCAATTCCCCTTATCTAGCCAGCACCAAATGCCTCTGGCACCAGACAATGGAGATTGTGATGGGTGGTCGAAATCGCTGCATTGGCCCAGCTTCCGTCTCATTTTCAATTCATTTAAATAAGCGCCGGCGCTGCATCGTAGCCAAAAAACACTGGTTATGTTTATGGACGCCTCAGAGTGCTCGTGCCTTTGGGTGGCGTCCCTCTGCCTCTCACAGGATTGCGAGTGCTGACTGACCCAAATACATTGTTTTGAGTAGCGGTGGCACATTTTCACTGAGAAAGTGATTCATGCATGATGAGCAAGTCATTGCCAAATTAAATGGTTTACTTGTGAATCTCCACTGGGACAGCGCTCATGTTTGCTGTGTCTTATTGTGATCCTATTTTACTGGCTGGAACACACTCAAAGTGAAAGTCTTCTTTTCAATTTTGCTGTCCTTTTAAAGGCGCATCAGGTGCAACTTTCATTTCTCTTCAGCACAGTTTGACCGTTGCACATCTCCAAAGGTTGTTAATTAGCATCAGCAACCCTGCGATAACCTGAGCAGCTGCTGGGACCTGCTGATCGTAGCTGCCGAGCCTCTCAAATCTCACTCCGTTTTGGAACAAACCCCTCTCCTCAATTCCCTCTCCTCCTCCTCCCTCGCTGGAATTACACAACACACATTTCTGGCTTTCCGAAAAACTCTCTGACTACTCTGTTTTGGAACCAAATCTCCCTGCCCATTGGAATTTCAAAGCACTCCCAATCTCCCTTCTCCCACCTCCCCCCCACCGTCCCCCACCATCTTGCATCTTCCCCTGCTTAACGATGGAGGATGGTGCTACAGTAGGAGCCAGCGAGCACATTTCATTTTGGAGCCAAAAAAGCACATGAAAGAAGAATATTTCTACAGTATTTTGCATAGTGATATAATGTATCATCTTGCTGTATTTCTATTGCATTTCTGCCCTAGTTAGCTAGCTTACTATATATTGAGGAAATATGACGATTGATGACCATTAACAATTACCTTAGGTTGAATCATCTTTTATTCTACTTGTTTTACCTGGGTTCATCTCAATACAGCAAGCGCTCCTTGTATTCTTGCACCAGCGGGTGGTGTGGATTGATCTCAGCTTCAGACACGAAGGAGGGCGGTGTCCTTTTTTTCTTGGCCTTTAACAGCGAGAACCACAAGAAAATATAGTGTAAGGAATGGATCGGACAGTGTGTTTAACCGCTCTAATGTGAGCTACAAACGTTAGCTTGTACAGACACCATATTTTCACATCTAACTCAGTGAAGTGGATTTACTTCAAACCAAACCAGAGTTGGTGATTGTTCACACAGTGGAAAGACTAACAGACATGTTTGGTGAGTTTTATCTGGTATCTGTCCAGTTTTAATGAATTTTGTTTTACAAGGTTTATTTTTCTGTTAAATTGTGAGAAATGTTCCTTTCTTCACGTGTGTTTATTCATTAGCAAGCAATGCATAAAAAAATCAGCTTATTTCATCATGCACTAACGACTTTTTGACGACAATTACCATCAACACTGATTGGAAATCCAAATCTGCCAAACAAATCTCATTTCAGCTTGTCAATTTGTCTGAATTTAGGTCACATTGTTTTAAAAAAAAAAAAATCTTTCTGTCACTGTTATCAATGCAATGACTTGACAGGTGCTTAATTGATAAGTAAGTAAGTAAGTAAGTGAGTTTATTTATTAAAATAATAAAATCAAATCACAAAGTGCTTTACAGAAAAAAGGGTAATATAAGACAATAAAACACAATTAAAACACAATGAAACATAAAATTATAAAATAATAGGTACAATGCAGGCTGCTGATCGAAACGCCTGTTTAAAAAGATAGGTCTTGAGGTGATTTTTAAAAGAGTAAAAAAAAGTACAGTTCCATTTTAATTACAGTTCCACAACATATACAATTCCTGGAATACATTTTCCACATGAGCTGCACAATAAACAACTAAATCAACTCTTCAAATCCTCTTCCAGCTGCTCCCAGTAGAGAATTTCTGAAGATTCCTGTGAAGGTTTCTATATCTGCAGTCAGTCAGAGTTGATTTACGACCTCCCTAATTCTCCTCATCTACCTCAGCTTATTCCAACTGTGCATGGATTTTAGAATACACATAGCATGGTAAAAGCTACAATGATTATAAAACAAACCCATCCTCCACACACTGAGTGATTAATAGCCACTGTCAGTCATGGCGCAACATTAGTGCAGCCATTACCGAGAGCTGTGTCTTGTAAGAGCTCTGGAGACACGATGGTACACACTGCTAACGTGTTTTGCTCTTAGATAAGGTGAGTATTTATTGTCAAGACGTTACATATCAGAAATATCTTGTACACCAACACTAGAGTGGTTTCAATGGCTATTGTACAAGCACTACACCTGGAGACTAAACCTGCCGCAAGGTAGTTGATAATACTTTCAGAACAATAGCAGCGAGCAAGATAAAGTTTTCCCAGTGGACTCAGCAAAGTTTATCTCATCAAGTTTAACCTCTCTATTCTCAGCAAACAAAGAAACAAACACATGCACCGGCGCACACACACACCCCTGCCTCATTAAGCTAACTAAGCAGTCGTCCTCGCGAAGAAAGGTGAGCTGGGGCTGTGCGCTTTCTGCCATTTATAAACTACTTCCCCAAATTAGCCAGCTCCCCTGTGAGGAGAGTTGGGAAACTTGCCACTGAAAATGCACATGTGGATGGAGTGAGGCAGCCAAGCTTGATGCTTTGAAAAGTTGAAAAGGCTGAAACTCATAACTTGAATGTTCCCTGGTGCCGTTTTCTGTGGAGATAACATCACAATAACCTCTTGTTTACAGCCGCCCTCCCAACCAACATAATGATGCAAGGTGGTGCTCATCATTTGCTGATACTGTATCTACCAGTCACAACAGCATGTGGCAGGTTTTGATTTCAGCTTATAAGTATGTGTCTGTGTGTCATCATGGTGAAACCTGGTCCTGGAGACACCTATTGCATCAAGAACGATCACAGAAGTGGTTTTAAGTACTTTGCCAGATGATTAAATGGCTGATGTGGACAGATTTTGTCACTGTGTCAGGAATCTGTACAGGTGTGTCGTTGAGATAAAAAGTTTGAAGATGGGTGAGGTCCAAGCGAGGGAGCTGGAAGTAGGGAAGAGACCATTGGCTTCCCCACTTTACAACCCTGGCCCAATTTGGCCTTGCAGGTCTAATCCCATTGCAGCAAGCTCTCTGTATATCCTGGCAGTAGTAAAAAAAGAGATAATCTGTAACAAGACTATGTGAAACCTAGTATATGGCTGACAGCGGCTGGTCAATGTGTGTTTGTTACTTTGTGGGCAGTGTGTTACAGGAATAGTTAATGGTAGTTTCTATGATGTTAAAAATGTGGATATTAGTAAAATATGCTTATGTTCCAGTTATACAAACAAGTAACACTTAAATTACACTTAATGATATAATAAACCTTAGGTGCAAGCATCAAGTCAATATTTATGGCGTTTAGTGAAGGGTATTTTGCTCAGACAGCTGTTTAAATCACTCAAATATCCCACTGTATATGTGTTTTAACCTTATTCACCGCATCTACGTACGTTTGATCAAGACTCCCGGTCTGTTTGTGTTGCTGTTTCACTACACGCAAATTCCTCTCACTCTGCAGTGGGCAAAAATACAAACATTGTTGATTTCTTACCATGAAAAGTAAATCAGTAGTTTCAGTACATTTCTGCAGTCAGTTATCCTGCTGGAGGCAGTGCAGCCAGCTGCTGTCCACTCAGCTCCTGCAGACAGACAGCTGCAGAGTGAAGCTCATGAGTAATACGTTCAAAACACAATGGGATATTTGTGTGATTTAAACAGTCGCATACACAGATTACACTTCACTTAACGCAACGGAATACAAATTCAGTGTGGGTTGCACGATAGAAAGTATACGCGCACCTCACATCTCGCTCCCAGAGGGAAAAAAGCTAATAATTACCTTTGAAATTAAACGAGTGAAGTAAAAGCATAGACTGTATAAAGCAGTAAAAGCACAGATCTTATGAGGCCAATATCAATATGTTTGAAAATGTAGAAGAGGACAGCCGAACAAAGTGATTCAATCACTCACTCACTCACTCACTCGGTCACATACACTGCAAAAAAAGCCAACTTGTATTTTTTGGCCTAAAACAGTGATTTAAGTTGGAAAAAATTGGAAATATAAATTATTGACATTTAGGGCAATAATGTAAGTTAGCACAACAAAGGAAGCCAGTTGTCTGCTCAAAAACAAGTTTGTGAGTTGTTGTTACTTATATCTATAAGTTGGGATTCAAACCCTTCAAAACTCTTATTTCTTTGTTGTGAAATGCGTAAAAAGCTGTTAAATTCGGTCATTAGCGAAAGCGAGCGGCTAACTGATGCTAGCGGCTAACTGATGCTAGTGGCGCTGCTTGTTACAGCTACAAGCGTAGCCATTAGCGTTGTTAGCCAATGCTACCTCAAAATTGTGGTTGCAACATTATCAGACATTTCATAGCGGCGTTACAATCGTCACATTGCAGAACTTAGCAGAAGTAAGGACTAAAAGTTATAACAATGTTAAATTATAAGTTAGTACAACTTACAGTTGAGTTGACAAAAATCTGAATTCAGAGTTGAGCAGACTCAAAAACAAAACTTAAAATATTTAGTTTAATTGTCCAACTTAAAATTTTATCGAAGTTTGTTGCCTTGAAATTTTGAGTTCACGCAACTTTTCTTTTTTTGCAGTGTACAGACCCGGCTGACCTCAGGCAGTCAGTCAAAAGTAACTTCCTCTTACTCCTCCTAGTTCTCCTAATGGCACTTGCAAGATTCCACCACACATGAATGAAAACAGCTAATCAGGATTCTCTAATGCAGTTTCAATCACAGTTAATAAACAGAACAGCATGCAGCGCTGAGTCAGTCCCTCCACCTCACTCCCTGTCACTAGGAGACTATGTCCCTGGAGAGCAGAGCAGGACAGCAGACGGCAGCTCGAACAAGCTAACTAGCTAGCCTTGGCTTGTCCATCACTGAAGGTGCTCTCAGCTCTTCTAATGAAGTCTTCTAGCATGGTGGATGGTGCACTAGCCTGCGGCTTGGCTCATTTTCTGTTGACATTGAACAGGTGTAGCATGAATGCATGGTGGAATTAGCTATCTATCTGACTAGCCAGCCGCTAAATAAGTACAATTGATTAACTTAATGCTGCAGCAAGACACTGTAGCAAAAGCACAGTGTTATCACCAGGTGAGTGAACCTTTAAAGTTCTTAATATTTTTTAACTGAAGATTTTCTTTTCTCTCGACCTTGTACAGCAGTGGATTAAATGGTTGTCACTTCAGAGCTCATGCATTAAAAGGACCTTTACCAACATGACTATGCAGCAGCAGTGTGAAAACAACTGATAAGTAATAGTGCTGCATGCAAAAATGACCTTGACAAAGGGGAAACGCGCATTCAAAGTTTTTCATCTTCTCCTGTAGTTATGATTGTAGACAGTTTAATTAATGCCATGCGTTTCTGTTTGCACAAGCAACCTCAAGGGAGCATGCAAATATTTTTATGGGTAAATGGCCGCGTCACAGTTGCTTTATATTCAATTAATCAGAGTGAGGAAACCACAGAGAGGCTTGCACAAACAGGAAATTCATCAATGATTTCAGGTCTAATACAGCTGTAGACAAATCACTGTCCTGTACACCGTTACAGGCGTACAGTACAGTTTGTTGTTTATCTTCATATTTATGATAATGCAGTGAATCTTTCTTTCTCAGCTCCATTCAAAAAGATGATTCACGAGTATACAAAAAAACCTGAAAGGAAACCCATAAACTCATTCATTTTACTGAAAGAGTCACGGTCATAAATATTGACGGAGAACCTCTACAGTTTTATTCTCAGAGTCTTACAATCTATTTTGTTTTAGTCACTCAGCATCAATCTGTGTGGCTGCAGAGTCCATCAAAATGTATTCCACGTATGAGTGGAGAGTAGTCAGGTTAACAAAAAGCCTTTTAGGAAAATGTGCTGCTAATTAGCTCATCAAAACACAACATCCCAGAGTGACACTAACTCCACTGCCACTATTATCTCAGGATTTACTGTAAATAAAGGAAATTACCAGAGGGAGAAGAGTGAAGGTCCCGAGTTTAAAAGCAACAAATTCATGTTTTGTCGAAGGTTGTAAAATGCCGTAGGTTTATGAGAATATGTAGTATTGCTGAAGGTTGTACACTGCCAGCAATTACTTCATTAAGTGCAGAGATTTCGGCCTTTATAAACCCACTTTCTGGTCTGTTTTCAACCCAAATCTCACTGCCCACAGTGGTGGAAAGTAACTAAGTACATTTATTCAAGTACTGTACTTAAGTACAATTTTGAGGTACTTGTACTTTACTTGAGTGTTTCTATTTTCTCTAAATATATACTTCTACTCCACTACATTTTGAGGCAAATTTTTTACTTTTTACTCCACTACATTTAGCTGCCAGCTTAAGTTACTAGTTACTTTTTTGGGTCAAGATTCAACATAAAACATATGATCAATTTAAGGTGATTAGACTTTTTTTATTTAATCAAATCTTATAACAGTATATTTAGTACTTAAATGAGCCATATCTTTACAAAATGAAAACCCTGCTTACATAAAATCATCAATACAAATAATGTAATAATATATTTAGAATATATAAAACAATCTGAGTGGGTCCATTCGGCATAACAAGTACTTTTACTTTTGATACTTTAAGTACATTTTGATGCTGATACTTTTGTACTTTTACTTAAGTAAGTTTTGAATGCAGGACTTTTACTTGTTGTGGAGTAATTTCATAGTGTTGTATTAGTACTTTTACTTAAGTACGGGATCTGAATACTTCTTCCACCACTGACTGCCCATTTGGATTTTTCAAACCCTCATCTCTTATACTCGGCTCCTTGCACTTTCAGCTGCTCAGCAGTGGATCGTGTTGTTATGAATCAGTGAATGGCAGCACTTAACAATTTGTTCTAGAGATGAAATTTACAAAGAATCATTAAAACAATATTACTTTGCACAGTGACATATCAGCTCTCACTCGAGAATTTTGTTGGACGTCATCCCTAATGAGCTCACTTGTATTTGCTGTGATAGTGAGGACGGGAATGATTATTGTGTCACTTACAAGCCATTCTAAGCTTTGTCATTAATAATGATGGATAAAACTTAATTCTACTGCTATAACTGTCAGTAGTTAATACTTAAAGCAGCTACAAGAAGTTTTTGACTGGTTATGAAACAGTCCCAATTTAATACTGATGCCTTGTTATGACCTACTTAAGCAAACAAGACCATCAGTGAGAAGATTGTCTATTTCTATATAATTACTCTTAATAATGCATTTCCTCAAGTCTGACCGGAAGAGTGTTTACATTTTCCCATGTAAAGTTCAACAGTGAATAAAACATGAATAAAATGAATACATGAATATCCAGTGAAAGGAGATTTTCTTTTCAACATACTTTGTGGTCATGGCTGAAACTGGAGCATGATCAGCAAAGAAAAGAGGGAAAGAAGATAAAGAAAAGGGCAAGAAATGTCTTTTAAAATGCTTAAAAGGAATAGTGATGGGCCAAAAGCACGACTCAACCTTGTCTGCTCATTCAACAAATGGATCTTGAATTGGCCTTCTTCCTCTTAGATAGGTATGTAATATGCCTTTTTTTATTTGAAAATTACATTGAAAAAAGTTGTTTTATATCATAATATGAATTAACCTTGGTGGCTTAGACAAAGTAAAATTGGATTCACCAATGTCATATAACAGTTATTAAGATTAGATATCCACAAATAGATATATTACCTCATTGCTATGCATCCTGCAAACAGATCAAATTAAGTTTGATTTTTATGAGAAGTGGGGAAACATATTGATTTATAAGACTTTATACACTTTAAACACTGTTTCATTGTGCCTTTTGTGGTATTTTTTTCCCTCAGTTACACAGACATTGTAATGTATTGTGGATTACTGTCTGCAATGACAAAATTGCTGAATCATGATGGCCTCACAGCAAGAGAGTCTTCTGTGTGGAGTTTGCATGTTCTCCATGTGTCAGCATGGGTTCTTTTTGGGTACTCCAGCTTCTCCCTACAGTCCAAAAACATGCACTTAGGTTTTAATTGGTGACTCTAAATTGCCCGTAGGTGTGAATGAGAGCGTGATTGTCTGTCTCTATATGTTGGCTCTATGATAGTGTTAGAGCGTGAAGATTTTACAGCCTACACCTCTCACCCGGGTTCTTTTTTCTAAACTTGGTCTTACAAAACACTCAGGACAAATGAATAAAGTCAACCATTTATTGAAAGAATCATAGCCAAATGCAATGCTCAGCGCTGGACTCTGCCTTGTGACCCCGATGGCACCACCAGACAGAGTGATTACAAACTTCCTTAATGTTACATATATTTTCCGTACATATGGGTGGGCTCTTTAACGCAATTGGTCAATATGCATTGGTTGCCACCCCTTAACCAAGCATCTGGAGATCCTATCCTTTGCTTATTCTACCTCTCCCCCATGCATACCTTTCCCTGAACTCTGACCTCTCCTTTCCTTAAATGACCCAGTCCTGTCAGTGAATAACCCAGGTCATAATTTTAGGCCTCAGGCAACCTGAGCATATTCCCCTGCTCCCACAATAGTCTGGTAACCTGTCCAGGGTGTACCCCACCTCTCGCCCAATATCAGCTGGGATTGGCTCCAGCCCCCTGTGACCCGAGTGTGGATAAAGCCTGATTTCCACCGGGCGCGTTACTGCAGCGTCACGTCAGCGTCGCGTATGACGTTGCAAATAGGTAACACTCTAATCAATGAGAGCATTTCCACCGGGCGCGTAGCGTAACGTTACTGCAGCGTCGCGTCAGCGTCTCTACGCGAGCATTAGGTAGGACTTCTATTTCTCCGCGAGACGCTGCCAAATCGCGTGAATCTCAACAGAGCAGATCGCACCAGACAGGAAGTCCGACTCAGAATCAGCGTAAAACACTTCCGCCCCTTTCAAAATAAAACACAATACGCAGTTCATGCAGCCTAAAACTACTTCACATCAACATTATGTTATGACTGGGGCACCAGATCAGCAATCAATCAATCAAAGGGTCTCAGAGGATCGGCGACACGGACGACAAGAGACTGATTGTTGAAGTGGAACACCATACAATCATTTATGACATAAGATATTGTTTTTATAAGGATAGATGGTCAGATCAACAGATCTTTCACCTCAGAGAAGCAAAGTAAGTTGGTTTTTGTTGTTGTTGTTTATTTTATACACACAGTTTATCCATAGACTGTATAAATAGAGTTTAAAGTTTATCACGGGATCTTGCGGTCTCCCGTATGGTCAGGATTATCGCGTGATCTCGTTATCTCGTTATCTCGCGTGTATACGGCCGGCTCGCTAAGCTGACGTGCTGCTGCTGTAACGCGCCCGGTGGAAATCCCCAGTAAGCGGTTAAGGATAATGAATGAATGAATGAATGAATGATGGCATCATTACATGGAAAACATATCATGATCATTTCGTATTGTGATTTACTCTCTAATTTCAACCTCCAGTCTTTATTTCGCTCCCTTACGAAAAAAAAAGACGTGGTGCTCATGGAAACGCTCCAGCTTTTGTCCACACGGGGGCGCCAAAATCAACACAAAGTGAAAGTCCCTTGTACTTGCTTTAAGCACAGCTCCTAAATAGACAAAACAAAAGTCCCTGGAAGGTATTTATCAATTTTTAATAACACAATTTGCTGATACCGTGAAGGGTATAATCTTTTTCACATAAATCCTCTAATTCCTAATTCATTAATGGTGTCAAGTTAATCTTTTTCTCTTTTTCCTTGTCCGGGGTTCTTTGTGCTGCACAGGCTGCAGAAGGGAAATATTATTTACATGCATTTCATCTCGCATGTCCACAGCTGCATTTCAGACGAAAAGGTATTACGAGCCATGAATGATGATGCTCCCCCCTATCTGTTCTCACACTGGAGGAGGCTTATATAAAAACAAATCTGTGTTCATGAGCAGTGATCATAAGCTCAGTAGCTCGCTGTGTTTCCAGGTAGCAACAAGAACCGCCTTGTTATTTTGCAAAACAGCAATGCTTGAACTTTAAATGTCCTTCTTGAGATTATTCTTAATGTTTGTTTTGGACCAGGTGGGTTTGGTAAGTCGTAAGGTTTTGAAAAGAATAAAAGTAAATCAAAATGTCTCTCTGTTGGTTTCGGGATTGTGGTAATAATGTGGCAATCATTCTCTTCCTCACTGTTGCACAGCCCACCCACACGGGACTCTGAACAAGATCAATCAAATGCAAATACTTTTAGATCCAGGTCTGCTTTGTAGTCATCAATCCGCTGTAAACGCTGTCGACGAGCCTTTGTCTCACATTTGACCTGATGTCATGTCAAATATAGCAAAGATACCAACACACACTTATTTTGTTTTCCTGCTTAAATTACCTGTACCTTCTCAGGCATGGCTGATGGTGGGCGGGGTGGGGGTGGAGGGTGGAGAGAAGTTGCCCCCCCACCAACCCACCCTCTCTCTGATCTAATAGCTCCATGGGGAACAGCTTAGCCTGTCCACTTCATGTTTCTCATTTGGTGGTTATAACCCTGATGGGGATGTTTAAGGATGGGAAGCCTTAACGCCCCCATTTGTTTTCCTGTAGGTAATCGATGGCAGACTCAGGGTTACAGCTAATGTGATTTATGTGTCCTATTTCCACTGTTATGCTTCATGTACAAATTGTCTTTGGTGATGTAAATTCCCCAATCTTTTCACAACTTGCTGACACTGAATCCCGGCTGCCAAACCCCAAGCAATTAATCCATGTTTGTGTCCGTCGCCTTTGTCTTTTGTTGTCGCTAACAACACCTGCAAATCATGACAGGTTGAGCTCTGAAACTTCTTTGCTCGTTTCTCTATGCAATGATAAAACACAGAGATAAAGATAGAAATATTTCACCTACATTCCTTGTCGAAACGCGACAAGTCTGGGCGGATATTTGTATTGGGTTTCATGTGGCAAAGCAGAGAAATTAATCATGCATCACTCTTGACTCTTAAGTAAATCATCTGCAGTCTAAACACAAAGGAAATCAAATCAGCCCTTTCATTCACTGATGCATGCCCTTGTAATTATGCCACTACCTGCAGCACTTAGGTGCACATTAATATCTCCCCTCAGCTTCTCTCCAGGGGAACATCAATGCAGTAAACATGGACTGTGTTGGAAAAGTGCATGATGTGTTTTAAAGTTGCACAAGAAGATCTTGGTTAAATGGGCATGCTGTGTTTTTAATAGATAGAAAAAAACCCTCTGATAAAAGCCTGGTAGTCACTGCACAAAGGGGAAAGGAAGAATAGGCTGCTGATTGAAACAGAAATTGCAATCAGCCAAAAGAAGAAGCTGCACTTGAAATTCTCTAACTAAGGAGGGCTAAGGTGTAATTTGTATCTACTCCCACAGCAATGTTTAGAAAACATATTTTATGCATTATTTAAGCTGAGTTCAAGGTACAAGCTTGCATTGTTGAATTTCTCCCATGATATCTTTTCTGACAAGATGAGAAAACACGTTTCTCAGGCCGCTGCACTTGGTTGTCAAGGGAACATTTCTGTAAATGGAGTGCGTTATGCTCTGAGAAAGCATGCTCAAATATTTGCATAAAGGCAAATACCACATTTAAAAAAGGCAAAGAAATCAAATTTAACACATTACTTTGCAATATAGAACCACTGTTTGTATAAAATGGATTCATCAGATGCTTTATGTTATAGAGGATGTAGCTTGTGTTCTATTATCTGATATGTGTCTTGTGTGAGCCGGCCTGGTGCTGAAACGTGATGATGCAGTGTCCCTGTCCTGGAGCCAAGGACAGTCCTCTGTAGGAGGCTGAGCGGAGCCTGATGGACGAAGGAGAGAGGGCAAAAGAGGACAGACAAGACTCCTGGATGTACTTTTGTTGGCTCGTAAATCATAAAATACTCACCACTTTGTGTTGGTATAACAGTATAATTATATTAATCAGGAGTGAGAACTTTTGACACACAGAGACTGTAATAAACCTGTGCATAAATCAGCTCCATCTAAAATAGACAATACCCTTAAGAAACAGTGATGTGATTTCCTCTACGCTCATGAATTATAAAGACAGAGTGAAGGAAGACAAAAGGGGAAATGCTGAGCTTGTATAAATGAAGATATTCAGCAAATGTGAATCAAAGTCCCAAACCCAGGTTAACTGCCCTTTTCAATAGAGAGGTTATCATAGTCTCGGACTCCGTTGTGTATTACAAAAGGCATGGAAATTAAGATATAAATTATAGATTAATGGATGAGATGTGGGAGGAATAACAAAGTGGATGATAGAGGTGCTGTATCAATCCACCGTACTGATTTTCGGGGGAGTGAAACTATTTAGATCACAGGGCTGTTCCCGTGTGGAGCAGACAAGCCATCCTCTCATTTACATTTACAATCCAGGCGTTTAGCTGATGCGGTTACCTGAAGTGACTTTGGCCAAATGAGCGAGCAGGTAGCAGTTTAGTGTCTGGCTCAAGGACACGTGGCTGTTAATGGGTGCGCTGCCAGTCATGGGAGTCAGACCTGTGACCTTTCATTACACAACAGACACTCTGTCAGTCTGGGAGCAGGGGAGGATAAAAAGGAAGCTGCATATGGATGGGTACCAGCACACAGAAAGTTTTCTAGCATGTAGGGCAGATTACATTACTTACTTACATTACTTAGTTACTGCATATTTTTTTTTATATCAATTTTAGGGCAATCCTGGATAGCACTCTATTATGATTTATCCATTTAGTAGCAACCATTAGGGCACTTTATTACATTTTCTCCTCTGGAAGTGCACCCTAAAAGGTACTTTATCATGTTTTCTCCACTTAATGTGCACCCTAGAGGGTATTTTATCACATTTTCTCCACTGGAGGTGCACCCCAGAGCAGAGGTGGGCAGTTAATTCTCCCAAGGGGCTACATGAGATACTGCGAAGGTTGCGGAGACCCGGACCAATACTCTGAACTTAAATGGAACTTCTGCACTATATTAATTTCATCGCTTTGTAACATGCAGTAAATGATATGGCTTTAAGCTGCTACTGGTAAGAATACATGTTATGATAAGACTATGTTAATGTAGAGTAAGTCAAATACAGCAGTAAAAAATAGTAAAAAATCCAATCATTATCTCACTTTTCCATTCATTTTAAACACAACATACATTCAAACCACAAAAACAATATAGAGCATGTGCAGTAAATCAGGAGTTTTTCGTAACTTACAAATACTTGGGAGTCCACGTCTTGTTAAAAAGTCTACATTCCTCCACAACTTTTACTTTTTTACTGTGAGATGCCATTTTAGCAACAAGAAAACTCAGTGTTTTTTTGTGGAATGCATTTCTGTGTAGGTGCATATGCATGCATGCACATACGTAAATCGCCTTCAAAATAAAGCACTAAAGTTGTATTGATTTATAATTTACATGTAACCTCATGCAGGCCGGCTAATGCCACGGTCTACCCTAGAGGGTACTTTTTTCACATTTTCTCCACCAGAAGTGCACCCTAGAGGGTACTTATCATTTACTTATCACTTTTTTCATTAGGGGCATCCAAGAGGATAATTTGTGGGCATTTTATCAAATATTACAAACACCAAGGGAAGTGGTTCACCCCTCAGCTCCTCTCTTGAGTCCACAAGTGTTGCACAATGAGGTTTATTAACGACAAGGCCACCTTCTCTAAAAATCTGTCTAAAGTGTCGCAGTAAGATTTCAGCCCCAGTTGGTGTTAAATTGAAGCCTGCCATGTGTTTTACAACGAAATGTTGTGGACCTTCTGCAGAGGAGGATCCAACTCATCACTCTGCTTGTCATGGCTCAATTATGGCTGATAAATCCAGAGGAAATAGTCAATAAGAAAGCAGCTTGGTGAAAGGCAAACGGCTGTTTCACATGACTGATTTTTTCAGATATGAAGCCTCCATATGCTGCCATGATAAAGGCATGATAGAAGCCATAAACAACGACTGTCAGCTGATCCACAGCTGGTAAATCTGTAACCATACTGATTCATGACTGCAAAAATCTGCATGATTGATTGCAATAGTTGTCATTACACAGTCGGATGAAAAGTGCAGCCACACTGCATAGAAAACCAACACTTTTGACTCCTCAATAACTGCAATTCATGAAGTGAGCAGTAAATGGCTTCATACTGTAGTAATGAAAGCAGTTTGGTTCCTCTGAGGAAGGATTATCACTAATTGGCCCAGCTGGATAAACAGAGCTAGTGGTGTTAGCATACTGCATGGTAGAGCAAACACACCAACCTTTCCCCCACCTTTAGACATTTTTGCATAAATATTATCTGCCAGCCCAGGCATTATTACATCTCAGAGGATAAAAATGTTCCCTTGACATTTAGTCCCACCCTCCACATCTCCAGCTCTCTTTTTTTCTCTCCTCATCGTGTCACTCTGGATCTCATTTGTTTCCCCCCCTTTTTCATTGGCAACCCTCACATCTGTACCTCCCCATCTCCCCTTGCCCCTCGTCTCTTTTGGTCTCTCGCCCCATCTCAGGCTCCTGATTCACTGCTCTGTCAGGAGATCAATAGAAAGGCTCTCTGTCAGGAGGAGCCACTGCACGCCTCACCCCCCTCTCCCTCCCTCCCCTCCCATGTCTCCCCAGACTGCAGACACACAGCCTGCTGGGAAGCTGGCTTTTTTACATCCCATACTGGAGAGCACCCCCCCCCCCCCCCCCCCCCCACCCCCCCCTTTTCTCCTCTTTGGATCACTTTTCATCTCTGCACCTCAAACCCGATGGAGAGCAAAAAAAAAGAAAAATGCATGGCGCCTTAATGGGCTTCTCAAAGAAGAAGGAAACCGGGGCTCTTTCTGGGAGCCAAAAAAGAAACAGCCTGAGAAAATAGGATATCAGCAGAAGACACAATGTGAAAAGAAGAGAAGGATGTGAGAGGGGAAAAAAAGAAACAGGGTGAGAGAGAGAAGTTGTGCATTCAGCTAAGCTGCAAAAGGCTGGCTCGTCTTCCCTCCCCCCCATCCCTCCCCGCCTTTCTCCACCCCCTGGAAAAGTGTCTCTCTCTCTCTCTCTCTCTCTCTCTCTACCCCTTTTCTCTCTCCCTCACTCTGCAGCTGTGGTCTGCTGAGCGTCACCTCCACACAGCAAGTGCCTTTACTTGAGCAGAAGAGGGAGAAAGAAGAGGAGGGTATAGCTGCGAGATCCCAGGAGTGTGTGTGTGAACGCACCCGAGGAGCATCTCTCTGACTTTCGCAGAGAGGGCTGAGAAGTGCACAGAGGCAGACGGGCAGAGGCAGGCGGTGCTGCTGGAGTATCACAGCGCTGGTGGTGTTGGCAGAGCATGCTGAGTGGAGGCAGGGGAATCCACTGGCGCTGTTGATCCTGGTGTCCCTGGCAAAAAAAAAAGAAGGAAAAAAAAAGAAGCTGCTTGAGCAGGAGACAGAAAACGGCGCAGCAGCCAGGATCTCGCCAGGGGGGCAGCATTTTACAGCGACAACGAAGCGTGGAGACAGCTGAAACCTTCACACACACACGCTGGAAAACACACATGCACACAGCCGTGTGGGGAGAGGACAGTCAGACACACGCTGCATTCAAAAGATTCCTTCTTCCTCTGAAACTTAGATACAAAATGTTTCTCGTCAATGGATGCTGGATGATGGAGAGGAAAACTTCTGGAGAGAAAATTCTCTTTTAAGCAGGACTTACTGCTGCAGAGATTTCTCCACCAAAAATAACTTTCTCTTTTTTGGGGGCAGGGGAGTTGGAGGTTTAAACCCTCTATCTAAGCACAACACAAAATAACCTCTATTCTTAGTTGCAGAAATTGAGAGCGGTCTTTGTGACCATTAAGATGCCTCCTCCTGATTCAGTCTGAGCAGTAAGTGGATTATGACGGCAATATTTTGGGATTTCTCTTTCGCTTGAGAGAGAGAGAAAAAAAGAGAGAAATATATCCATGACTGGTGGATTTACGTCTGTCAGAGAAGGAGAGGATCCTGTGCGTTTTCTCCTCTCTTCTCCTGTGGATTACAGATGGGCTTTGTGATCTCCCAGTGCAGTCTCATGGATGATCGCCCGCTGCCAGTCATTAGGATAAAGTACAAAGAGGGACACAAGTGAGTATTCAGCTGGATTTTTATCTCTCAAGGCTTAAGCTTGTATGAAAACAAGGGTGTCGGAAGTGAATCTGGAATGAGAACACATCGAAGCAGCTTTTTTTTTTTTTCATTTTAATAACAGAAAATGCAAGTCGTTGATTAAACTGCTGTGTTGTGTTTGATGAATGATTATCAGGGTGTTAAAGGTAGACACGGAGATTTATTAATTTTTTAACAAAAGAGAGCCTGTATGTTTACAGACCATTTGCCAATGAACATAATTTACTAAATGAGGGGTACTGTCTACCCGGCAGGTGGCTCGGGCACAAGCGGAGATTGATTGAAGTGATCTGTGTGAATCCTATTAATGCATCCTGGACTCTGGCCAAGGCAGAAGCAATGGAGGGGAACACCGCTGTCTAGCAGCACTATCTGATCTGCCTCCTCACTGGACAAACTGAGCACCCTCTGCACTCCCTCTTCAACAACACTCCTCCTCCTCTCGCGCAGGCAAGGATGGTACCTCCACCTCCCACCAACAAGCCCCACGTGTGCCTGTCCACCATCCTGATCATGAGCAGCATGGCGCTGATTGATGCCTACCTGGTGGAGCAGAACCACGGGCCGCGCAAGATTGGCATCTGCATCATGGTGATGGTGGGAGACATCTGCTTCCTGATCGTCCTGCGTTACGTGGCCGTGTGGGTGGGCGCCGAGGTGCGCACGGCCAAGCGAGGCTACGCCATGATCCTGTGGTTCCTTTACATCTTTGTGCTGGAGATCAAAGTCTACTTTGTGTATCAAAACTACAAAGCGGACCGGAAGAGCCTGGATGCTCTGGCAAGGAAAGCGTTGACGTTGCTGCTGTCCATTTGCATCCCAGTGCTGTTTGTGGTGCTGGTCGCCATCGACCACATGGAGTATGTTCGCGCCTTTAAGAAGCGCGAGGAGATCCGGAATCGTCTCTTCTGGGTGGTGGTGGACTTGCTGGACATCTTGGACATCCAAGCTAACCTGTGGGAGCCCCAGAAGAAGGGGCTTCCGTTGTGGGCGGAAGGCCTGATGTTCTTCTACTGCTACATCCTGCTGCTGGTGCTGCCCTGCGTGTCCTTGAGCGAGATCAGCATGCAGGGCATCAACATCGTGCCCCACAAGATGCTCCTGTACCCCATCCTCAGCCTGGTGACGATCAACGTCATCACCCTCTTCATCCGTGGGGGGAACATGATTCTGTACAGAGATGCCAGGGTGTCCGGGATCTTGATAGGGAAGAACATCCTGGCGATCATCCTAAAGACCTGCAGCTTCGTGCAGTACAGGAGACAGTTGCAGAACGCTTCTCCTGCCTTCGGCGTGGAACTGCAGAAAAACTCGGTGGCCCACGCTCGCCCTGCCCCCACCCCTCCTCAAGTGGTCATGCAGGACCAGACGCCACTCCCCGAGGTGACCACGTGTGAACACACATGACAGAATGGCGAGGTGAATCCTGGAGATGTCAATACCCTCAGGACGCTGGCAGGGCACAACGTTCCACCCCTTTTAGGGCATGTGGACACTCATGTGAACACACAGGATGATGGCACACAGGACACTGCAGACGCTTAGCGAGGATAGAACAGCGCTGTATCCAAAGCTGTCATGGTGCAAAACACAGTATCTTGTGACTTTGTTAAAGCATTTCCTCTAATGAATTCAGTTAACTATGTATTTTTTCTAATGTACAAAAGATAAAAAAGGCAACTACTGCAAGATTAGAGGATATATTTTTGAATTGTGTGTGTTGCATTCTAATCTTAAGGGTCCGTGTGCTGTGGTGTGCATTTCTGTTGCTCGAATGTTCTTAGTAATGGAGGGCTTTAACATGTCAAAGTCAGGAGGGGAAACCGACGGGGGAATCAAAGTGATGAAAATAACAGTTAGAGCTTTCTCTTGAAAGAAGTGTGTTTTTTATATGTGATTCTTTGATAAAGTATTGTGTACAACATAAAGGCTTTCCTGCTCTTTCACTGGCTGTAAAAGGGTTTTTTTCATGAAATCATTTCATAGTGGACCGATCGAGGTCATTTTAATTAAAATTCAGTAAATGTCCTTTAATTAACCTGGGTTTTAAAAGAAACTAGACAATGATTTTTCCCCCCGCTCTGGTTCAATTTACAATTAGGGTCTACTTAAGTGGTACCTTTGCAATGTCATTCATCTTGAGTGTGATCGGTACATTCCAGGCTGCTCTTTTTGAGCGAGTAGGACAACATTTTAAATAAATTCTTTGTGCAGTTACAAACAGTTTGATCACTGAATAAGTGTGACTATGGTATCGTAAGCTATAGAGAATACACAGCCAAGGGGCAACACTGCAGATGGATAAATGTTTCCTAAATAAGGAAACCTGTTTAATATCCTCCTCAGGCGCCCGCTGACTATCTGTGCTTATGCTCAGCGGCAGCGGCAGATCTTTGAAAGCACTGTCATTTTGTTCTTCACACAAAAGGACAAAATGGATACTTTGGTCCAGTGATGTGAATCCAAACTGCCAAGAAAACATCATGCCTTCTAATATGACAAATCTCTTTTTGTCTCAAGCAATCTTTTTTCTCTCCATCAACACCAGTTGAGTCAGAGCTGGATTTTGTATTTATTTATTTATTGCTTTTCAGCAAAGAGACATTTTAGTACTTGAATAAAGCAACTCGATGATTGTGAACTGAAAATTGGAAGTCGAGCTTGAGAGATTTCTTTAGATACCGAATTTTTGAGAGGAAATAAAAATAGACCTTGTCTAAGTTTTTATACATGGGATTTGCTCTGACATGATTATGCAATGTTAAGAAGGCCTAGTAATACAAATTCATTAAGCGAAATAATCATCAGTACTGTATGTTCGATATCCGCCAATCACTGACCATTTAAATAAATAAACAAAAATAAAGTAATTAACCAAATCATACTGTGTGTTTAACATCTGCCAATTGCTTGTCATTATAATTTAAGATTATAAAATTTAAAATAAATATCTAAATAAAAATCAGTGTATGTTCTGTATAAGCCAATCATTGGCAAATAAAATTAATAAATGCAAATAAAATAATTAACCAAATAAATAAAAAAATAAAAATAAAGTCATACTGTATTTTCTGCATCAGTCAATCACTCACCATATAAATAAATACATAGATAAAAATATAAAATAAACCCCAAATACTGTCTGTTCAGCATCGGTCAATTGCTTTCCATTTAAATTAAAAAATTATAAATAAATGGCTTAATAAACAGCAGCAGTATGTTCAGTATAAGTCAATTGCTGACAATTTAAACAGAGAAAAAAATAAAAGAAATTAAATACCTATGGGAAACCATTTCTAAATCACTTTGCATTATATATTTTGTAAAAAAGGTTTTCATATTTACACAGTTTGGCCAACATATACACTGATACAGACAGATACCAGTTTGTCTGTGATGTTCCAATACTTGCCGATTGATTGGTCGGGCTCTAAAGGGAAGGAAGATTTTTATTGGTTGGTTCATGGCTAACAAAGCAACAGATACAACAGATTGAACATTCAGGAGGAATGGTATGAGGCACTGCAAAAAAACAAATAATCCTACTGGCACAGGTGCCACCACTAAAAAAAAAAGGGAACTACATTTAACAAGCAACTCCTTCTCTTGTACCCTCTCTCACCTGTGGCTGCTTGCATAGTTTAAAGCAGACAGGCTGTCCCTGTTTGTTAAGAGCCTGCGAGGCCAGAAGCTGGTCCAACATTTTCATCTGTTCGGGGTACAGCTACAGAAAGGTGGCAACTTTATGCACCACAAAGCAGGCGATTGCACTAAGGTTGCTGTAGCAAGCATTATTTGTTGTGTTGCTGTCTCATAAAGTTACGACATCAGCAATTTAGAGACTATAATGTACTATTGGATTGTATTGTTTTTACAGAACTGTACCAACAAAGGGAACATTCATCCTTTAGAGTTATATTGAATGTGCTGAATGATGAATTCAGTTCACATGAACAATGAGGAAATGTTTCTTCTGTAAGAAGCTGCAGTGCAGTGTGTGGAGGTGACAGTGACAGCATTCTGATAAAAAAAAACTGTGCTTTTTTCATTCGTATAAAAGGTTTACCTCATTTGGACAATACTGTTCCTGCTCTACAAAAGATGGCATTCACATCAACCTTAGTCTTGATCTCCATTCAGTCATGCATTCTTCAAGTCTTCTCAGAGCAGATGTCCTCAACACTTACCATTCAACGAGCATGACTTGTTATATAAGTACATATGTTCCAGGAAGCGAGTGTGGAGGCCAGAGAAAAGATCAAGGATAGGTCAGCAGGTCACTGCAGAGCGAGCAAACAGACGAGTGGACTTGCATGTATTTACTGTAAACATGGCGAGTCGCCAGAATAAATGTTAGCATTGGACATTCTACATCTACATTTTTTTTTGCCAAAAATAAGGTAAATTTAAATGTTTGAACTGCTGCATTCATGTGTATTTGCTGCTGTAGATGTATAGAAGGTTCTTTAACTGCTTTAAAACCTTTTCATCTTTCAGTTTGTCAGAATCATTCACATTAAAGATCACCATATTTGGTTATACATGGTTTTCACTGGACAGGAAGAGAATGAAGAAGTGTAATCTGAAAAGTAACCAGTAATTAAAGCTGCCACATAAATCTAATTTAATGATAATATCTACATTCTTTAGCCAAAAATATATTAAATATGAATGTTTGAACCACGGCAACCTGCTCTCATTGTGACACGTGACCAGTGTCTGTCGTAGAAAATCTTTAAAGAAAAACACTTGACGAACAGATAGATTCGAATCACAGCCTCGTGCGGGATTTAATTGGCAGATATTAAAAACAGATGATACAACGCATCCAACGGTCAGAACAACTCTGAGACAACACCCAGTTTCTCTCTTTTTACTTTGCAGGTTGGTGTGTCATTGTTTCTGTGTTACTAAGGGTCAACGTCCTGTAATTTCCTGTTATGAAGAACACTCGATATAAGAGCACACTTGGGATTTCCCAAATCCGAGCTGTTCATATCTCAATCAAGCAGAAGTTTCCTGTAAAGAGACTGTGACTGTTGGTCAGATTTCTGTGTGTTTATCAAAACATATTTGATGCATATTTAAACTGCTATATGTCAGATATTTTAATACATCTTCAAATTAATTCTACGACATGTCGATTAAAACATGCTCAAACGTGAGACAGCCACATCATGTGACAACTTGTGTTTTAAACAGTGAAAAAACTCAAAAACTTTTGTTGAGGTAAACACCAAAACCATGTGTTCAAGGTTATTTATAAATAAAAGGATTAGGCTTTAAAAAAAATACATAATTTCCAAAAACGGGACATAAACATTGGTCTACTGTTTGTTGTCCCTACCACTCATCCAAAGGGCAGCATATGTGGCTATGAACATCATGTTGCTAAGTCACCAGATAAAGAAACCGTTGCTGACTAATTGGTATGTTTTCAGAAACCTACAATGCCAACATTCTGGGCTGGCGGTTGGGCAGATTTTTACTGTTACTGGAAAAAACATGAGCTTCTATGGCAACACAGGGAACACATTATGTAAACTAATGCTGAGGTTTGAACCCACGCCCCCCTCACTGTTGTGTTCCAACACCCATGTGCGGTTCAATTGTTGCCTGTGTACTTTACATCGTTAAACAGACGTCAAAACAACGTGTTTGGGTTAAAAGTTATGCATTTCCTGGATGATGAGTCGGTTGCCATGAGGATGCACTACAGTCAAACACAAAAACCAGATGGCCGAAGAGATAGAGAGAGATAATTAACTCATTTTGATTCTATGCATAAGCCTTTACTTGCGGTGCTGCATGCAGTGTTGGAGGAAGTATTCAGATCCTTTACTTAAGTATAATCTCAACTACAAGTAAAAGTCCTGCATTCAAAACCTTAAGCAACTACAAGCAGATTTCATTTTGTGTTGATTTCCCTTTTTATCCTTGATGATCCTGCCCCAGTATCAGCCATAACCATGAAATATAACCTCAAAAATATATATACATACTATTCACTGCCAAGCTACGCCTGGGAAAATGTAAACACAGGCTTTTCTGGTCTGTGTGCTTTAATTTGTCTGTCTGTGTGATTTCACAGGGAATCAGACCTGAGGACAGGCATTAAGACTATAGAATCATATAGAAATAGACAATCTTCTCACTGACTGTCTTGTTTACTTATGTATGACAAATATATAGAGGCATCCATATTAAACTGAGACTCTTTCATTAAAAAACTCCTTGTGGCTGCATTAAACAAAATATGTACTATTAGCTAAATGTACTTAAAGTATCAAAAGTAAAAGTACTTATGGATTAATATTACTGCTGCATTGATGTGTATTTACTGCTGTAGATGTATAGAAAATTGTTTAACAGCTCTTCATTGTAAAAATCTTCATTGTACTTTACTTGAGTATTTCCAGTTTATGTAACTTTATACTTCTACTCCACTACATTTTGAGGCAAATATTGGACTTTTTACTCCACTATTTAGCTGACAGCTTTAGTTACTTTTCAGATCGAGATCCAACATAAAACATGATCAATTTAAAGTGAATACACATTTGTTGAAATTAAACCTCATAACAGTATATTAAGAACATAAAATGAATCCTACCATGACAAAATAAAAACGCTGCTTACATAAAAGCATCAATAATAATAATAATCCAATAATATATGGAATATATAAAACAATCTGAGTGGGTCCATTTTGCATAATGTATATTTTTACTTTTAATACTTGAAGTAGATTTTGATGCTGATATTTTTGTACTTTTACTTAAGTAAGTTTTAAATACAGGACTTTTACTTGTAGTGGAGTAATTTCACAGTGTGGTATTAGCACTTTTACTTAAATAAGAGATCTGAATACTATACCATCACTGCTGAAAAGTAACCAGTAACTAAAGCTGCCAGATAAATCTAATGGAGTAAAAGTTCAGTATTATCTGAGATGTAGCATAGTAGAAGTACAAAGTTATCTCAAAAGAGTAAATGTACTTCCAACCACTGACAGTATGTAGATTTCTTAGTGTTAAATCAAACATAAGCAGATTATGAGGCAGTGCACTATTACTCTACTGTTACTACATCTGCTGTTGGCAAAATAATATAAATCACCATTTGTTTAATCTACATCTGCTTTAAGTGTCAACAAAGCTCTTATTATATATTTGCCTAGAATTAGTGTTCATCAGAGAATGCTTTTATCATGTACAAATGGTTTGGAGAACAGAAACCACAAGTGAGCCTTTGGGCAGCCACCCAACCCAATCTACGCACACCCTCCCGCCCCACCTCACCTCACCCTTCCCACACTGCCAGAACCCCAAATGAATGTTGCATTCATCCAGATGACCATGTTTTTTTTCTTGCTTCACACTCTCCAATGTTAATAAACTGGGAAGGCTGTTGGATGCACCTCCACACTTACCACATTAACACTGACAAAGCAGCCTGTGCCAAGCAAGCAAGACAAACGGCTGCAGTAAATTCACAGCTCGACCTTCGGCAGTCTTGGATGGCAACAGGGCCTGGGAAACAAATGTATTTTTCATGGGAGGCATGTTAGAGCGCAAGGGAGAACAAACCAGTACAGAAAATTAATGCTCATCAAGTATTGATTCTCTTGTCTGGAGGGTAACTGATATTAGATTTAAAAAGACCACTTTCCAAAAAACAAATAACAACCGGGCTTTTTTTAGACCGAGTATGTGTGTGATGCTGCAGTGTAGTTAATGTAATGCTGCGACTTACAGCACTGTGCATCTTTCAAACAGCGGAGCGGCCAGTTCACATGGTAATGAATGCTTTAATCTAACATTTCAATGCTGTGCACATGAACAAAGCACAGAAAGGTCAGGAAGTTATTCTACAGACTTTAAGACTCATCAAATTCCTTCTGAACATGCTATACGTACAGATTTTCCAACTTCTTGCACATTAGCTGTGGGCAACATTTGACATCCTTGAACTATTTTGCTGAGCACTGGCAATTATCTATTCCTCAGTCAAAACACTTGTGCAACTTATCTTTTTTTTAGTGCACTCAATCATCAAATTACAGCCAGTATAATTATAAAACTGTTCTCACATATACCCCTTAGACATGCATGTATGCATTTTATGAGTGATCTGAGTGCAGAGTACAGGCAGCCCTGCAACGGGGAAGGTTTCACTATCTTGCTCATGCACAGTTCGGCGAGGATTAACAACAGCTGTGAAGTGTGAACTCGATGCAGGATCAAGCCTGTGACTCGCAGCTACAGTATGATCTTTCTAATAATCAGGTCACTCTGCTGGACTGCCAGCAAACTTTCAGTCGACCCAACAGGGAACCCAGGTGTCGGAGATGAGAAGCGCTCGCTCGGAGCTGCTGTGTAGTGTTGAATGTAAATGTGAATTATGGAGAGGTGTTTTAATATTTAAACTTGTCGGCAGTTTCTTGAGATTTAGCATTTCAATCCGAGCAATTCTGCAAGTTTTCTGTCAGCCGTTGTTGACCTATAAAAGATTTAGATAGTTTATGAATCTCTCTGTTGCTTACTGGGCTTTTTCTCAGGCAGCCATTTACATTTAATGGTGTTAGTCAAGTCCCTATAGATCTAAAAGAACACATGTCACACGTTGTTAAAGACAATACTGATCACTGTATGTAACTGGTTTGTTATATGCAGTGGTGGAAAGTAACTAAGTACATTTACTCAAGTACTGTATTTAAGTACCATTTTGAGGTACTTGTACTTTACTTGAGTATTTCCATTTTATGTTACTTTATACTTCTACTCCACTATATTTTGAGGCAAATATTGGACTTTTTACTTACTATATTAAGCTGACAGCTTTAGTTACTTTTCAGGTCGAGATTTAACATGAAAAACATGAAACATTTAAAGTGATGAGAATTTTTTTAAATTAAACCTCATAACAGTATATTAAGTCGTTTAAATGAGCCCTACCTTGAGAAGATTCAAACACTGCTTACATAAATGCATCAATAATAATAATCCAATAATATATGTGTAATATATTAAACAATCTGAGTGGGTCCATTCTGCATGATAAGTACTTTTACTTTTGATACTTTAAGTACATTTTGATGCTGATACTTTTATACTTTTACTTCAATAAGTTTCGAATGCAGGACATTTACTTGTAGTGGAGTAATTCTACAGCGTGGTATTAGTACTTTTACTTAAGTAAAAGATCTGATTACTTCTTCCACCACTGGTTATATGTTATTCACTTGAATTAAAAGGGATCATACTGTACAGCATAAAAAAACAATTATTTCTCATTTTTTGATTAAGCTTTAGAATTAAATACAGCTTGTGGTCAGTTCCTCCCGCCTGCAGTTAATCCAGACCACGCCAAAACACCTGTCACTCATTTTGACGAGCTACCTTGAACCAGCATTTTGCCCAAGGCTGTGGAAACTGCCATCGAAACATCCACCACAGGCATTAATGAAACAGATGGTAGGTGCAGGCAAATTTTACGAGAAACAGCAATGATTTCTTACCTCTGTCCACTGTTGTTGCTATGACCTCCCAGTGCTACATGCCCACAGAGCAGCCCACGGCAAATAGATTTCAACCCAAGGTGTCCTAGATTTTACTGAAAAGCCAGATTTTTCAGGCAAACAGATTAAATTAAACTCGCCTTCCACTCAGAAACATGATTTTTCTTTTATTTATGCGTCTTAAAATATCTAACCTTGACTATGCTGACTTGTATCTTATCAAAGCGCATCACTAGAAAGGCTTTTTCACATTTACCTTATAAAGTAGGATGTCTGTGTAATTCACTACAATCTGAGATTCAAATGCGCACCAAAGGAGCTAGATCAGGTATGTCACTACTTCAAGAAGCAAATCAAAAGCGGAAAAACCCCACAAAAACTCCACCACAAACAAGACTTTTTAGTACGACCAAAACCCCTGAAATATCAAGGCAGATATTATTGTATTCGGGGCTTTAAATTGACACCGCCAAATTCGGGTAAACGGGTAACATTTGTTACTAGCCAATTTGGCTGGTGATGGATGAAGAAAATAGCACTGTGTCTGAGTCAGCAGAAACGAGACGTCAGTGTTGTCAGTTTGGTCTGTTTTCAGCCAAGAAATCTGGGCGTTTTTGTGTGTGTTTTTCTGGGAAATGTAATCTTTATCTGGCAACACTGCCTGTAGAACTAATCCTACATTTCCCGTTTCCTTAAGTCGTGACGTGTCATACGACCAGTTGCTACGTGCCTAGCATGCGTGGTATCGAGTACGAGCAAGCTACGCTGATACGCAAAACAAAACAAAGGGGCGGAAAGTAGGTAACGTAGTTAGGCAAAACAACTGAAAATGTGGAGATATTTACCTGGAGTAAAATAGCAGAAGAACAAAAGAGGAAGACTGAAGACACATGGGACAATGCAGATGAAAGAGGAGGGGAAATGTAGAAAACAAGGACTTTTAATTGGAAATGGCTGTCGGAGTGAGAGTGGTTGATTGGCTGGTAACTATAAAATATAATATATATTAACTGAAAGCCCCGATTGTATTGTTTCACAACCACTGATACTGCTAATGTTACAAGCTAACGAACAGAAAACAGACCAGGCAGACGGTGGTGGGTGGAGCCAGATCCAGAATTTCTCAGTCTCTTTTTAAATGTTCTTTTTTGCTTTGTATATGGGAAAACTATGTAAAACAAAGGATTAGTCATAGAAGAGACTTTTTACAGACTTCAAAACATTTCTGGAGGGGCGCTCTAAGGTTAATTGCACTGGTTCTTCAGTTGTTAGCTTGTGATATATGCTGACAAGTTCAGTTTCACTATTTTATTATGTTCTAACTCACAGCTCTAACTTGACTACATTTGTAATGTTTTTGTATTGGCGAGGGCCAGTAATAGAGTGACTGAGCTATTTTTCATTGTAATGAGGCAAATCTGGCATTATCATTTTTCCACAGCTTGCCGCTGGCATGACAGCGGCTACAGCCTGACAATTATGACGAAGCATTCATAGTTGGTCGGGGGGTGTTCTCAGCTGGGTCCTGAAAGATTAAATTGAGCCTCACAGAGGAGGTGGGGTATCCCTCACAATGAATACTGGAGCATCCTGGGTAAAAGGAATCATGCTGTGTTGTGCAATAGTTAGTATTTAGTTTGAGATGGCTGTTGCCGTCCTCGGTTAGAGTACTTTTTTTAGGAATTGAGCAACTGGCCAATAAAAGGATGTCAATCACTTGAATGTTTGGAGAAGTAACACATGAAAAATATAGATCCATGGTACAGAGAAGGCTGAGCACTCATTTATATTAAAATGTTGTATTCCCTTTGTAATTTATTTTTGCTTTTAAATGTTGTGTAATTGCATTGGACAAGCTGTCAGCCTCCTAAAAAATCTACATCCACAAAATCAGTGGCACCGTATGTCAAACATCTGAATTATTCCTTTGAGATTGAGGGAAAACCTGATTACACGTGTTAACACACTGAATGAATCTGCATTTAATAAACATGCTCTCATTTAAAAGCGTCAGCAAATATTTTGCTGACAGATGTTGTCATTCCAAACACTCAGTCCATCTCTGTGTCACAATATAAGCGTGCCGTGCATTGAGTTTTACTGATAAAAATGTCACTGACCTCTTTTAAAGACAAACTGTGATGGTACGGTAAATGGCTAAAAGATAAATAGATAGAAAGCAAGAGCAGATGCTCAACATTATGTTCTACATTTTCACAGAAGACACTTTAGCATCTCACAAGAGGAAAACTAAAGTAGAGCAAATGAAAGAAAGAAGACTGAATACTGTTTCAGTTACAGGGCTCTGGTTTTGTGCATGTCTGGGATACTTGAACAGAACAGAGGCCTTGTTTATGTGATAAGGAATATCATCTGCTTTGAGTACTATGACTCAAAATGCCTGGTGTCATTAAAGCATATTCAATATCTAAAATCAAATCTCTAAAATGTTTTCTGTTGGCATTTTTTGAGTCTATCCAGCAAAAGCTAATAAAATCTGTTATTACAGCTGGAAATAATCAACAGTCTCTAAGATATAAGAAGCCCGGTTTTGTCTGCTCCCTATCTCAGAACCGATCGGCTATCAGTCTGACAACAATTCAGCCAGCGTTGCCAGATTGGTTCAATGTTTTCCAGCCCAATAAATGTACAAAATCCGACCACATTGATAAAAAAAAAAAGCCCAAAAGATAAACAAAACCATAGTTCAAAACCAATATCATCAATGTACTGTACTAGAATGGAGATGTGAGGCAACGAAACTCTCTTCAATGCAATGATAAGATGTCTGCACATAAATAGCATGGACAGCTCAAATACCAAAAATAAGAGGTTTCACACACTTTCTTTCAACTGCAACAATGTCTTTTGTTTACAGGTGCATCTCAAAAAATTAGAATATCAAAGAAAAGTTTATTTATGTCAGTAATTCAATTAAAAAAGTGGAAATAACACATTATATAGTGCAGTGCATGTCTTAATTTATTTAATTAGGGCCACGGGGCAATCACACCGAGCACTGGCCCCTACAGCAATAGCTGTAACTTCTTCCTCTTCCGGACACAATTTTGTCCCGCTACTAGTCCTACAACTCACACACACATTTTGAGGTTAAAGGTCATAGGTTGCTGTATAAATAAATACTTGAAAAAGAATGCTTGTTGAAGGTGTTCTCCTTGTATATAATATAGTATCATAACATTAATTGTTTGAAATCTCTGAAGAATCTCATCATAGTGTACACACACCGGCAGTAGCCCCCGTGGCCCTTTCAGAATTTCCCCAGAGGAAATTCTCTAGTTTATTGTTATTATAATGATTATGGCCTACATTTAATGAAGACCTAAAATTCAGTGTCTCAAAAAATGCTAAATATTACAAAGGACCAATTTTAAAAAGTATGTCTAATGTGGAAATATTGTCCTCTGAAAACTATGTCCATCTATATGACTCAATACTCGGTTGGGGCTATTTGACTTAAACTACTGGAAATGGACTTTCCCATAATATTCTTATGTATTAAGATGCACCTATATATTCTTAAACTGTTCGCGCTTGCTAATAATCTTGTTAATTTAGTATTTTGTAATAAGTTTCATTAACCTCTTGTAAATCCCTCACTCGTTGCCCCTTTAACTGCCTATTTTATCCTCTGTTACAATATAAGCGGTCTGTTTCTTTCTATTATGTAATTTTACCTTGTTAATTTGCCTTCAGCACCGTGGACAACCGCCTGTCATCACGTCCAGTGAACTCTCTTTCTGTTACAAGTGATTTAAACAACAGGGAAAAGCTGTCAACCTATATACATTTACTTTAAAAACCCGGCCAACTCCTGGAAACCAGTCCAAGTTCTGTCCACCCGCCCAAGCCCATTTCTTCCCGCACAATACAAGTCAAACCAGTCCAATTGTTTGGGAAACCGCCCAATCTGGCAACCAAGAATTCAGCCTCTGGTGGCAACGGCTGATATTTCTGGGGTTTCGGTGGAGCAAATAGATATCCGAATAAAGGATATATTTGCCAAAATTTCCTTTTTTCATGTGCCAATCACTTTTTACAGTCTTATTAGTAACTTGAGACACCTTTTTTGCTCTCCACACCATTTACCTGCAGCCGGTCAATACTTCTACTGCAACAAACAGAAACCAGAATGCTTCCAAGAACAAAATGTGTTCCCGTTACCATGGTTTGTGTCCTGTGAGAAACCTATTTTTGGCTTGTTATTGTCTTTTGCAGTTTAGTGAACTACAGGGAAAAAAAACTACTTGGTAAGGTTTAGGAAAAGATCATGATTTTCTCTAAAATCATTGAATGTATAAAATATGGATGAGTCTGTGTGTGACCCATATGTTTCTGAAGAGCCAAAAATAATGCCATCTTGACTTCCTAACTCCTCCTAACTCCCAGTCTATCCAAATAAGAGGCAAAGAGGTGGAGTGGGGGTTTGCTGAAGGCGGGCTGAATGGGTGAGGTCAGCTGTCTCACTCAAAGTGGTCAAAACCTCAAATATGCAGAAGTTAAAGCCTTAGAATAATTTTGAGTTATATAAAAATGCACTCCCTCCACAGTTGTCATTGAAAAAAAGAAGTAGAAAGCTTTCTGGCAGAAAGCTTTGAAGGCCAATTTCTCCTATGTGCAACATTTTCTGTGCAGCTATAAAGTAACTTAGTGAAGGCTGGGAATCACCTGTGCTTTTCATCCTATGACATCTGAGTGAAAACGGCCTATAGCCGCCCACAGTGCAGCTCCATGCAGCCTTTACACAATGTCAGTTTGTTGTGTTGTGGCCCACATGTTGACTTTTGGTCGGTCTCATGGCTCTAATGAAACAGCTGAAGCAAACTGGCGGCTGGAGAAAGAAAGTCCACCATTTAAAGACCCAGATATTTATTTTCGCCATAAGCTGCTGAAGACCAAAACACATCTGAAAGGTCAGTGAATATTGGACTGCACCACAGCCTCAATGCCCTTAATTTTCACTGCATTATATGAACTATGAAAAGACCATTTCTCATTTTGCAGGATTTCTTTCACAAAGGGTTGGTACTAAGCCACATGAAATCATAGAATTAGAGAAAAATGAAAATGAAGGAATCAATAGAGGAGAAATAACTCAGACTATTTGAGCCTGGTGCTTCTGTTAAACCAGTAATTGTTAAAAACTGGTTTCAGTCTCTCCCTGGGCCAGTCTTCACCACCAATTAATCCACATTACATAGTGATTCCTCTTGCACCCAGGAGCCGGTGATTTGTAGAGGGGGATTTAAGAAATAATAGAGCAAATGAAAATGCGGTGTTTGTTGAATTTTGTTAAAACCCCTGTGTGTACAGTATTTAAATATTTCAAATTAATTTTAATCGCATGTAATGGCTCAAGTATAACAAGACAACTGTGGTGAGAATTGGTTTTCCGATTGTGCACCGAATATGTTTACTGCTTTTATAGTTATTGTCTCGTGTTAGGAGTTTGGTGTGAAAAAGATGGAAAGCACGAGGGCACAGGACCTCATCCAAAGCAGAAAAAGGACTGACTCACTCACTATGTTCGTATGTGAGCAAACAGACTGGTCCAGATGCTCTCCAGTCCTGCAGCTGCTGTTTATTCATAATTAGGAAAACCACATCACTTAAGACTATTGTCCAGTTGTGGACGGATCCAACCTGCTTTGTTAGATTATATTAGATTATGCTTTATTGAACCAAAATTGGGAAATTCACTTGTCACAGCAGCAAAAACATAAGCAAAAGGGGTCAATATAAATTACATGAGAAAAAAGCAGCGGTTTGAATGAAAAATATGAATACAGAAGATTATATAAACGCTTTGGTGAGTAGTGTAAGGATATATGATTTTTGATTTGATTTGATAAATCTTTATTGTCCCCGAGGGGCAATTTGTTCTGCATTCAGTAGTTAAAAATGTCACACAACAAACAAATAATCATAATAAATACAAAACACAGAACATAAAAACATTAAAGCATAAAAGCATATGGGAGACATCATGGAATATAATCATTTACATTGCTTAAGAAAGGCAAAGCTACTACCCTAGTTTGTTTAGGAAGCCAACAGCTGAGGGAACAAATGATTTTAGATATCTGTTTGTTTTGGCCCTCTTCCTGTGAGTATATCTCCTTCCTAGTGGCAGGAGTCGAAACTCTGCATGTAGAGGATTTAGTAAGGCTCTGTTTGAAATCACATGTTATACATACTAGTCATACCAAGAATAACATAAAAGTGAGTATGTAGTAGGTTCCAACTGCATACTAAGTGGACTTTGTATATGTGACAAATGCCTGACTTACGAGACTGAACTGCACCAAAATGAATCTCACTTCCTTACTGTGCAGGACTGGCCCTGTGTAGCAGCCAGATTACTTAGAATGAGGCATTTACCTTCATTGGTTAAGGTTAGAATAGCACATTGGTTAGGGCAGCTATTCTCAACCTTGGCCAATTGGGGTCGCGAGATGATTTCTGGGGTCGCCAAATCATTTTGGAAGTCAGCTCTGTCTTCACTGTGTTAAAGTGTTCATTTGTTAATGTGTTTTAGTCTTTTTGGTAACTTAATGTCTTTTTTTTGGTCATATTGTGTCTTTTTGTGTCTTTTTTTGATCATTTTGTGGTCAATTTGTGTCTTTTTTAGTCATTTTGTTTCCTTTTTTTGGTCATTTTCTGTGTTTTTTTTAGTAATTTTCTGTCTTTTTGGTAATTTTGTTTCTTTTTTTGGTCATTTTGTGTCTTTTTTGGTCATTTTGTGTCTTTTCTGGTTGTTTTGTTTCCTTTTTTGGTCATTTTGTGTCTTTTTTGATCATTTTGTAGTCAATTTGTGTCTTTTTTGGTCATTTTGTTTCCTTTTTTTGGTCATTTTGTTTCTTTTTTGGGTGATCCGAACTGTGCGTGTGAGATTGTGTTCAGACAACATGCATGTTAAATTGGGGGTCACGACTCAAAAAGGTTGAGAACTACTGGGTTAGGGGATAGGACCTGATCCTGAAAAGTGCTTCATGAATGTTATACAGGGCGGGTCTTGAATGTTATACAGGGCGGGTCTTTCCAGAAAAGGAGTGGGATTCATAATAACAAGGCTCTTCAGTCCGTGCAATGGTTGACTGTGAGGCTGATGGTTAAATTACAGCTTATTCTCCCATCAAAAACGTCAATAAAGGTCTTGTGTACAGGCAGTGAAAAACGAGCGATATTGATGTATTTCACCAACCGCTGCCATCTTGCTGACGTAGTAGCGATTGATGGTGAACAGTGGACTTTCACCTGTGTGAAAACAAAAGTAAGCCATTTTTAACTTAAGTTATGTTGTTAACGTAAGTTAAGTGAATCATGTTTTTGAACGTAACTTGCGTTTTTTTAACGCAAGTTTTACAACTTGCGGTAGTCACGTGACCCTTGTAACTACTTCAGTTCCAGCATTTACGTACATTTATTTACTGTCTAAACTTTATTTTATGACGCCTTACCAAGAATTTTTTTGCCCTAAACCTAGGTCAGTGGTTTAACAACATAAATCCACAGAAACCGCAGCCTTTTTTACAACCACGGACCGTACGTGTGTGCAATTTTTAGAACGCGCAGTTGCACCACAAGCCGCAATACGTACCTACATGCCGTAATTTGTGGTACTGACACACAACGTCTTCTGCCGTTTATGTTGGAGAACTTGTTGTTAAAATCATTTAACAATTACCAAGGATGGGGAGTAACATTAAGGTAGTTTAGAGGAGAAACACAGTAACTCACATACTGTATTAGTGGACAGAGTTGAGTATTTAGCCTCTTTATGTATAATCAAATGTCAAAAGTTTTTGACAGAAAATCACATCATATATATTTTTTTATCATTTTTATCCATTCTCGAGAGCTCAAAAATGATTTAAGGACCATACCTGTGTAACAAATGGTATCAACCCAAACATTGCTGCAACAACTTACAAGATATAATTTAGCATGTGATTGACCTTCATATTCTCCCATCATCATGTTGTGCACTTTTACAATTTTAATTAATTTTCAATTGATTAATTAACACATTTTATTACAGATTTATGATTGGGAAAGGTTACCCCTAAGTTCCCACTTTTCAGATTATGTCTTGCATCGTTATGTGGCATCTACTGTTGTCCTGCTTTCTCCCCCTAAAGAACCCCTGTCCCTAAACTAAAAAGACAACAGGGAATGAATGGAAGAGGTACTCAATACATGTATTTATTCCTCACAATTAAAAAAAAAGAAAAAAAATCAACAATACTTGAAAACATCACATTATTTTTGAGAGCTAATAATAAATGATTTGATTTAAGTCAAACTTGAATGAATTTCAAACAGCCTCTTACATCAGTCCTGTTGCAACTACGATATTTTTCATCCTGAAAAATTAACTTGTGCAGTTGTAAATCCTGGGGACTCTACATCTCTGACTAAGAGATGAGAGCTCTGTTTGACGAATGAACTGGCTAACCTTGGCTTCTGATAAATCTTGACATGTGAAAAACTGGCAAATTATTCACACTCTTATTATTTTATTATTGCAGTATCACACCTTTTCTTTTAGGGACTCAAGTCACCAGTGACTAAGTTTCAAGTATTGTGCGTGTGGAATAATCTGTCCTTTGGTCCAATGCGTGTGGATTTTAATGCTTTTGTTTTTATAGTTAAACTGGAGAAACACTTCACAACAGGAAGATTAATTACAGAGATCTCAATATCACTCAAGTAGCTCTTGAAGCTGACTTATAATTACAATACAGCACAAGGCTTGTACTTGACAGCAGAGTTGTTTACAGACTTGGAAACATCTGTAAACTTCCAACAGAGCAAGAGGACAAGGCCTTTTGATGATGCACACAGTTTTTGACCCTCATTACAGAGACGCTTTAGGAGGCTGCTGATCATTAGAGCAACTTTATTAATGCAGAGTGAAAAGTCAAAGGTGTATCAGCTGGTTGTAAATGGCTATAATATATACTGCCAGACTGCCAGGGTGGTATAGATAAAGCGGCCTCTGGAGAGAGCTGGGATAGAGATAGGGGAAGACGGAGCAGCTTGCAGCTCAGTGAGGGATGTTAGGAGGGGGCAGAGAGGGGTCGAGGGCTGTGGTGTTCACAGAAGGCAGACCAAAGAACTTCTATGGACGGAGGCGGTGGGCTGAGCTTTGCTTTGGCCTCCGGGATGGTGGGAACAGAAGGAGGATGAGTCACAAGCTCACCACACAGGAATGACCCCTGTCGGAGAGACGTCTCTTGGGAAATTGTTTAGCCGAGATAGCGAGGGGGCAGGAGCCATTTGCCCGCCACCACCGAACCCGCCTCTCTATCGATGGCCATGTAGTGACATTCCCTAACCTTTCTTTCTATCTGTGGACACAAGGGGGATTATTTATAAGCTTGTTAAACCGGAAATTCTGAAACAGTGTTGGACAATGAGTGGGAAGCATATATTAAGCTGCCAAGTTGCCAAGCTGATAAAATAATGTAGATAAAAGGAGGCGTTCATACACCTCATGCTTTGATGAGCAATATATTCTCCAGCTCACAGCAGGTGGTGCAGATGAAGCCTGAACATACAGAATAATGTTGAGTGCTCTCCCGAAACACTTCACTCCTACTTCGACACCTACACGACCTTGTAGGGTTTAATCGTTCCATTCAAAACTCCTCCATGAACCAGGGCTCATGTAACCTAATTACTGACAGGAAAGTCTGGAATCAAGATGAAGCAGGGTGGATGAAGAGTGGGGGATGGACAATGTAATGTGACAGAGATAAGGTCAGAAAGCAGAACCTCAGAGCTGATATGTACAGAGGAAGAGATGGAGGAGAGCGGAAAATAAATGAGATTTTATGCAGATGATTTCGGAGTTTCCGTTAATGACCTTCCCTCGGTTAAGTGTCTCATTCTAGCAGAGGGATGTTTATTGGTTAATCATGGATTTATGAGGTGGGGAGTAGCATTAACATGCTCATCCTCAGCGTGTAGGTTGCCATACGTGTCTGTTTCAAGGAATAGTTCAACATTTTTGGGGAATATACTTATTCTCTTTCCTGGTAGAGGGTAGTATGAAAAGATATATATTTCTTTCATATCTGCCTTAGAGCTTTGAATGCTCAGGCATGCTCAGGGCCAACCCTACACACCATCTTTGGGCCATTTTTGTTATTTCTAAAAAAGCTTTCCTGGGCTTGAATCAGGTTGGGTTCGTACAAATTTCCTGGTAAGCTCTTTTTACCAGCACCTCTGAAGCTCACTTATAAACATGTCAAATATTGCTGTAAAAAAAAAAAAAGGCAACCTGCTGTTCATGGCTTCGCACAGTTACCAGGTAACCAGCAGAGTCCAGGAATTTACTGGTAAGAAGCAAGAAATAATCCATCACATCAACCACAGAACACTCACAATGTGTTCTTTTTCAATATATATTGCCATGAAACGTTTTTTTTAATATTTTATAGAAACTTGCAGAATGTACAATGGTTTGTGTGATATCTTATAAATTCAATTGTTATGCTTTTTTAGCATTGTGACACAGTCACGATCACTGTTTTAAATGTGGTTAATGTTGTGAAACTGAACTACTTGGTACATGTTACGGTGAATTTTGGTTAAGGTTAGGAAAAAGATCAGGTTTAGGCCTAAAATAACTACTTCTGTACAACAAGTTCTCCAAGCGTTTATGCACGTTTCGCAGCTCGCAGTCCAGAGGCGTGTTCTTAAAATAGCACACATATACGGTTTGTGGTTCTGAAAAAAGGCTGTTTCTGTGGATTTATGTTATAAAACCACTGACCAAGGTTGAAGGCAAAATGCTTCCTGGTAAGGCATTATAAAAGGCGGTTTAAGCAGTCAATAAATGTATGTAAATGCTGGACATAAAGTAGTAAAGGGTCACGTTAAGTAAAAAAAACCTTAAGTTACGTTCAAAAATGTGATTCACGTAAATCACCTCAACGTAAAAGCAGTGGTCGGTGAAATACAGTACAGGCCAAAAGTTTGGACACACCTTCTCATTCAATGCGTTTCCTTTATTTTCATGACTATTTACATTGTAGATTCATCAAAACTATTAATGAACACATGTGGAATTATGTACTTAACAAAAAAGTGTGAAATAACTGAAAACATGTCTTATATTCTAGTAAGCAAAGGATGGTTACTTTGAGGAATCTAAAATACAAGACATGTTTTCAGTTATTTCACACTTTTTTGTTAAGTACATAATTCCATATGTGTTCATTCATAGTTTTGATGCCTTCAGTGAGAATCTACAATGTAAATAGTCATGAAAATAAAGAAAACGCATTGAATGAGAAGGTGTGTGTCCAAACTTTTGGCCTGTACTGTATGTCAATATTGCTTGTTTTTCGCTGCCTGTAGACACAACCTATATTGTCGCTTTTGTCGGGAGAAGTGGCTGTTCTGCAAGTACTGGAAGCAGTTATGAAGATGATGTAAACCATGACATAATTGTGACGTATCTATGTATGGAAGTTAATTTACAGGTTAAGTCCTGTATATATGAGGTCACAGCCTATGGACGAACATTAATAGGGGAAGTAATAAGCTGTGGTAATAACTGATTCACCATTACATGGCTATCTAAATTAAATCTAAATTAGAGTGAATTACCTTTCGTAGGCATAATGAGGAACAGTCAGTGGAAGCAGCCTACACTTTTACACAATTAAACAAAATGAGGTATAACGTGTTAATGAATGCATTTGAGAACATCTTTGGGCAGAGCCAGACGAGCTGTTTCCTCGTTTCCATTTTTTTATGTTAGGCGAGCCAGCTGCTTCATGTTTAGCATATAGAAATACAGAGATTGGTGTCAAGCTTCTCATCTAACTCTCGGCCAAAAAGCAAATGAGCACTCTGAACTATTTCTTCAAGTTTGTAATTAAGTCATATATTTAAAGAAACATTCCCCTACAATAACTGTAATGAAGATGTACACATAAATATCTTGCGTGTGTCATCTGTTGTACACTGTAAGTAAAATCTATTAAGCATTACACTGTCACTCAGGGGTGACACAGAATTACTTGGGAAACATATAGTAGCCTCAAGAAAAGAGGCCTTTTGCACTAATAAGATTAAGCACAGAAAAGTCCCCAGCAGCAGCCTCAGTTCAGCTGCCAGCAGGTACTTCATGCCAACCATGCAGCACATAAGGTAATAAGCCACCATGACACTAAGCCTGTATTAAAAAAGGGTTGGCTGCAACGTTTCTGATATGAGGAATGAGCCTTGATGTGACAGATCATTGTCCAGATCGAGACTCACGTCAAGTATAATTTTTCAGTCCACGTCAAAGGCCAGAATACTTTGGATAAACTACTGAATGATTACGTTGGCAGAGGAGATGCAGTGCTATGTTTGGATGTGAACGTTGGAACTTATTTCCTGCTTGGTGCACCGTGCTCAGCTACTGATTATGTGTGTAAAGCGAGCTCTGACTGATCTCAATATGGTATCTGGTAAATAAGGCTTTTCCTCACAGCTGTGTAATGTAAAAGGGAGGCTTTGTTGTTACAGTGATGACAGCCTCGGTAAGCAGTGCTTGCATGAAAACAAGTGTTTATTACTGTTGGGAATATAAATGGGAGGTTGAGCTCTTGTTGGGTCTATATTGCTACCCTATAGATGACCTATTTCTCCGCGAGGGTGCAATTCTTGAACATGCAACATGTTTTAATGATGAAATCAGGATTTAGTCTATTCTACACAAATTTACTGCCTGTTTCTGTTCTGGTGCTCTGCATAGATCTGACACCCGCCCAACTGCCAAACAGCTTTCATTCACATCTATTGCACGTCTGTCCGTCCTAGGAGGGGGATCCCTCCTCTGTCGCTCTCCCTGAGGTTTCTTCTTCTTTTCTTCTTCTTTTTCCCCTGTTAAAGGGTTTTTTTGAGGAGTTTTTCCCTGGCCGATGTGAGGGTCTAATGACAGAGGGTGTCGTACCATGTACAGTCTGTAAAGCCCTTTGAGGCAAATCTGTGATTTGTGATTTTGGGCTATATAAATAAAATTGACTTGACTTGACATTTCTCTAATGCTCTGTACACTACTGTTGTCTGGAAAAAGCAACATGAAACACAATTACGTTTTAGGTTGATAAAATGTACCCAAATTGCAAAATATGCAGGTTATTATGACACTCCTGTAATCTTGCGCCCCAGTACATTTTGTCACCAATAACAGGGAAACCAGATGGCCTGTAACAACAGAAATACAAAAACCTACAAGAGCTAAAGCATCACATTATTTCACATGATCATGTAGTATGAACATTTTTGTTAAGTATTCTAAATCATTCTGAGACCAGCTAGAAGTGGTAGGTCAAGTAGCTGTCTCATGCCAGGTGGGTTAAAAACATCATTTTTTAATATTGAAACAATAAGAAAAGGCCCAAATTAAGCTAAATCACCAAGAAGTCTTAGGCAGGTGTGATAAAATGCTGAGAAAAATTGATGCTGGTTTCAAGGCATCACACCCAAGCAGCAACCTCTGGTCTGATCAGTGAGGCAAACCAGGAAGTGACTTAAGTTGACTTAAATGACCATCCCAGGTAATGCTAACATGAATTAGCAGCTCTCAGTCAGGTTGCCGGTGTGGAGAGGCGTGTAGTCAGTGTCATCAGATCCCTCTCGCTCCTCCACAGTCTAAATGTGGTCTGCTCCCCGTTTCTGAAAACAAGATGGCGACATACGTAAAGAAGGATGGTGACGAAAGTAACGATGGCTTCGATGCTTCAAACCGGCAGCCCACAAACCAATGGGTGACCTCACGGTCTCTACGGCCATTATTTATATACAGATTTTTCTTCTGTTCACTCACTTTGCATTCTGTTAATTGATAAATATAAACTATTAACATTTCTATTTTTTGAAGCATTCTTACTGTACAGCGTGACACAGGCAGAGATGGGAGGATATGCAGGTAAGGGCCCTGGCTGGACTGGACCCAGATAAGGTGAAAAAGGCTTCAGCACTAGCTGTATGCCCTCCACCAGAGAGCCAGTGGGGCGGCCCTGCGGTGGAATTTTTACTTGACAAATTATGGACATGGCAGTAATTAATTATTAGTAATAACTCAGTAATTATTACTAATTACAAGAGTTCCTCAGGTAGTACTAGTCCCATGGGAACTGTTTTTTTTAGATACAGCTAAGAATAATACAGTGTTGAAAAATGAAAGCAAAGTGATTACAGAAGCCAAATGTACAACTAGAAAAAATAATATTGTAATAATTATTGATACTTTTCCATTTTATATTCAACCATTAAAAGCTGTTGAGAATCAGAGCTTAATGACTAAATAATTAAAACTGTTGTAAAATTACAGATTAAATACTGTGCAAACGTTTCAAATGCAACTTAACAATTTTGTAGTCAAGACTTGATGATGATTGTGACTGTAATGGTCCGTTTAATGGTCAAGAGCCGAGAAAGTTCCTCTGCTAAAACTACGCTTTTAAAAAATTAAAAAGGAAAAATTAGCCTGACGACTTCAATCTCAAACCTCAGGCCAGACACAGTCTTTCCTCTTAGACTCTCAAGAAAATGTTGTGAAATAAGTGTTTAGACTTTTTAAAAACACACACACACACACACACACACACACACACACACACACAAACAGGATTCCAATTTGAATATAATACAACATAATTAAAAAGCTAATCTTATGTTCTTTGGTGGTGTAAAAATGGAATTAATGGATCGTGTGCACTATGCCAAATTACACTTTAATGAGTTGAGTCACCCTGACTGTTTTGTGTGTACAAGTCATTACCACTGACATTGATGTGCTTATTAAATACTCCAGTATTGTCTTATGCAGTGTCCTGATTCTCTAAAGTGTGACTGAAGTTTCTTGTTGGTGTCTTCATCTGCATTCTGGCAGCAGTATGAAGAACTTATAGAAAAACCTGAATAAATAAGTGTCGGTCTGTGTTGAAATTATCTGAGTAGATTCAACATCGCCCACACAATGTGAAAACACTGCCAGATAAGTAAACACCATCCGTGAGTCTGCAACATAATGGAATTTAAAGGACTGTCTTCGTGATTTTTTGTGAAAATCTACCGGTTTGAAGTTTCCTACAGGGACGAGGCTGCATCCTCCATCAAAACACACACATGCACAGGCACACACAAAGAACAGGTTCATTCAAACAAAAGCATTGTTTTTCCCACACTGGAAGAAGAGCATGCGTATTCCTGAGGGAGTCTGCAGGGAGTCTCTGTGCTTCCAGACGTGGATATTTATCCATGCCACCACAAACAATGGCCACCTGACCAGCAGGTCCTTCTGAACCTCTCTGTTTTCTCTGTCACCAATTCTTCCTCTCTTTCTGAGGTTTGGGCCAATATCCTCTTGAGCTATCCTCGGCCAGAAATCATTTACTGGCAGTTGTTGCACAGCATCCAACATTGTCAACAGCCTGCTGGAGTTGGGACTCGGCGCTGTGTTATAGCTGCCATAAGGTTCTGAATCTGGAGGGGCTCCTGCGCGGAGATAGATCTGTGTCTGAGGCGGGGCGGTGGGCAGCGGCGGCAGCCAGCTGTCTGTGTGATTTAACAGTGTGTGTAAATCAAGAGCGAGTCTCTGCTCGACCAGCCAGCCTCATTTCAATCTCTCTACAAATCACACCACGCAGGCAGCGTGAAGGGGGAGAGCTATAAAGGCGCCCCAAAATAATCATCCTCCGCAACTCTCTTTCTTATGCTTTCATTTATTAAGTAGATGAGCAGAAATCTGACATCAATCATAAAAGACAGTAAAAATATGGTTTGGTCTAGCCAGATAACATTAAGGTTTGGCTTGGTTAGTCATCTGTGGTTGTGTGTAAGCAGGGTGCTGTCCTTCTCATTCAATGCAGTAATGGTAGAGCCGTATTTGAGGTGGATGTTTGCAAAATCAGAGAAACTATCTCACGCCACAGCAGTGGAGTTACAAATCCAGGCTCTTATTTATGGTGTGTAAAAAACGGGTATTGAATTAGCATATCTCTTGCCGTCAGCCAACCTATGTTGAACTAGATATTAGAGAGAGCCAGTGCCAGGGAGCGGGCAACATGATGATTCACTAGCAGCAGATTAATTCACAGCTCCGGTGAGGGAGTCGCACGAGCACCCAGGGAGGAAACAGACTATGAAGGCCACACACACTTCTGACAGCTATAGCAGAGGTGTGAAAGATAGTTGGAGACAATTAACTCCACTAGAGCCGCCACACAAAGCTGGTGGTCAATACCAACAATGTCAGGTTTAAAAAATAATACTCGTTGTATTTTAAAAGCTACACATGCCCCACATCACTGGTGATAAAGTCCCGCAACACAACAAGCTGTTTCACTGCAGTTTATCTATGAACAAAACAAGCACATTATTCAAATATTGCAGAACGGCACATTTATTAGGAATAAACACATTTATAGTAGCTGTTGGGGATGAATTCAAACTTAAAATATAACTGTGGTTTTCTGTGGCTACTGGCAAAGTCCAAACATTGAGTCAGAGTTCATCAGTATTCTTAAGGAACAGCCCCTGGCATTAATGAATTCAGGCAAGCATCCACTTTGTCAAATGGCTTTAATAGAGGGCTTCCCATTTTCATGAATGGTCTGTTATAGATTTATTCAGATGGGATTGAGATGGAGTTACTACGGTACTGCAAATCATCTGCACTGAGATGCTAAGATTGCTCTCTGCTTGTCTTCTAAATTGTTTTGGGGGGCACTTAAGCTGCGCCTGATCTGATGGTATTTACTTCTGTAAGATCATTGTATCATATCCATCCATGGCATCATAAGCACTCCAGGGGAACAAGTGTGCACAGCAATTAAATCTACAGTATGTAGGATATAAAATACACTTCTCAGGCGTATAGAAGCGGTGTACCTATTTAACAAGACATTCAGGATCTAAACAATGTTGTTAAGCAGTGACTTGAATTAAAAAATTAAAGCATTAAAGCAAGACTTGAGCTATTAACAGCAGGCAGAGCAGTCATTACCCACACGAGCGTGTCAAATAATCAATTACAAATTGAATTAACAATGCATCTGTAGGTGCAGTTTTGACAAGACCAGGATGCTGAATCCTTTTAGGCTCCGAGAGGTAATTCAAAAGCACAGCCACCTGGAAATAATCCAAGAACCTTTTTCATTTATTGGCGCTTATACATGACCATACATGGCCAAACCCAAGTGCAATATACATTAGCAAAGCCTGTGCCAGTGATGAGGACAACACAATGACCTTTGGGAAAACTGCTGAGTTGCTGCTCCTGTCTTACAACCTGAACATATGTCGACCAATCAGCTCTGTGCTACTTTAAGACAGTGTCACCAATCAGTCATGTTTCTTGCCATTTAAAGTACATTCCATTACCCAATAAATGGAACATGTTGCCAAGCTCTGGCAGTACGCATATAAAAATGGTGACAATTATTTTGTTAAATTATTTCCCCAATATTGTCCTACTTGTTAGCACACAGTTTATTACCCTGACCAATAGAAGCCTAATATTCATACTATTTTGCTCCGTTTTTGGTCGCCACCAACTCCTGAGGATGGTATCTGGCATTTTAGCTACTAAAAGTTTTCCATTTGATACTGGATAGGTCATGTACAGTCCTTTTTTAACAACTAAAAACAACACTATGAAAGTGTTGAGAGTAAACCAAAGCAGAAAAACTGGAAAACCCTGACCTGAAAGATTCTCTACAGAATTATTGTGTGACCATTGTGCGACACAAGATATACAAACTCAACTTTGTGTCTACTCCCTCAAGCTGAATTTTCAAATATTTGCTTGTCTATCAGCATTTAAATTCTGTTAGAAAGCATAGTTGTGGATCAATCCAAACTTCAGAAATCAAACATTTTGAAAGTTATTTGCTTATAATCTTGCAGTAGGACCTGAAAAAGCATGAATTCAGACTTTTTACACATCGGCATCATGATGTAGATATTTCAGCATGTGTCTGATCCATTTTTTGCAATTCAATCACAGAAAAATCAGGATACATACAGCTGTAGTAGCACTGTACCAGCATTCCTCCGGACTAGGGTTGTCACGATACTAAAATTTTCACCTCGATACCGATACTCAAGAAATTTTTCGATACTCGATACCATTTTCGATACCACAAGGATAAAAAAAAAGACCCCAAAATTTAACAGAAATATTTTTATTAACAAGAAAAATGCAACATGTAAAAATTAACAGAACCACAGTTTAATATTTATGGTAAAAAAAAACAGTTAACAGTGATAAGCTTCAGTTCTGAGGTAGTGCAAAAAATAAATTAATACAATAAACAAAAGTAATTAGAACAATATTTTGAGGTTGTATGCTGTGCACAACATAGGCAAGCTTGATTAAAAAAAATAAAAATAACTTAACTTAAGTCTTCCTTCCTTGGCTATGCTTTATACACATAACAATAAACTATTGATACTTTTGAAAATGATTATCATATCCAGATACAACGTTTTAGTATCAATACTTTTTTGAGTATCGATACTTTTGTACGTTCCTGTGGAAGGCTGGTCATATTATGAATCAAGACATATCTGGGACTTTCACAACAGGTACAAAACAGCCATTTCAGCCATGGTTGATGATTTAAAAAAAAAATGAAGGCGTTGTTTACACTGGTGCCTCTCGTGAGTAACATGAATAAACACATGTGTAATGCTGCTGTCAAACTTTTGAATGTAACACAAGGCGGAAATTTGTATCTCATCCGGTGTGAACTTTCACATGCACCTAATCATTTTATCCACTGTTATTAGATATATGTGTGTAAATATTAATTATACGAGCTCTAACATTTGACTTGTATCCCAACAGAAAACAATGGTTAACCATATACAGTGCAATCATTTGAAATAGGTACATTTTGTCTGTGCTCTAAAAAAAAAAAAAAGTCTGACATTGTTTTGATTATGTGAAGACCTTTGTGGCGTGAGGGTGCTTTTCACAAAACTCCAAGTGCTGTTAATAATGTGCTATTAAAATGCTGATGACTTTCACAGCACTTGACACTGTGGTTCTCAGTGAAAAGCCCAACACCACATCCAAATGGTTCTAGTGGATACACAAATCTCAATTTCCCAGGAGCTCTATCATAATTAATTTATTCGCTAACATCAAAACAACAACATTAATTAGAAGAGTGAAACTCAGTAGGGTTTGGGGAAAAAAAAGATTTAAGCACCATTTTAGCAAAATGCTATAATAAAATGTTTTATTCATTTGCGCACATATTAAATAGATAGCAAAGAGGTAGTGAGGGTAAAGCTGTCAGCCACGAGGAGAGTATGATTATGGCCACTTAAGAAAAAACAAACCATTATCACACAGGAATTGTAATAATTGGTCATCCTGTTTCCCTCCTCTCTAGCATTTTCTTAAATAAGAGCTCATACACTGCACAGAAACAATAAGTCGGCAGATTGAGATTCATGAATTGTTCTCAGTGGCCACTTTTGCAAGGCAAATGCCAGAATAATGATGTGCTGGACTCTAGCATAAACATACCAACTCCAGACTAATGTTTGGAAGCAGAAATTAAAATGTGACTGCCTGAATGGCTCCGTCTTCTCCATTCTACACAATATGTCTGACAAATTGTTATCCCATGATGTGTTATAATTGAAATGCTGTTGTTGGAGATGGAAGAAGCAACGACTAAAGGTCTTAGACGGTGGAGTTTGGCAAAATAACCTTCAATTTTCATTTCACAAGCACTCAGTTAACTAATTATGTAACTAATTAAGAAACCATTTTCCCCAGTTCAATCACACTGGTTATAAAAACAATAGCCATGTCACTTTTTTGGTCTTCATGTTGGCCTCTAGGACAAGAATTAATTCCTTGAAAGAGACATTTCAATCTCGACTTGACTTACATGGTTGAATTAAGGTTAAATATATAAAGAACTCATCGCACAATTGATTGTGATGAACGGCGCAGCATCACCTGAGGTATCCAGCCTGACACTAACAGTACATCACTTTATGGCCTCCAGTTGATGTAAATCAGAACATTTGCATGACACTAGAACATATTTTTTCGGGCGAGAACAGTGGAATCCCTTCAAGCTACGCACCAGCACTGTTGCACACAAATCTGTCTGAAGGAGGTGAACTCTGGCTGACAAGTGACAGCCATATCATGAATAAAACATCATGTGTGGATAGAAAATAAATTCTGAGAAATCTGAGAGGACATATTATCTATCTTGAGTGTGTGATGCAACATGAAGGAAGTCTTGGTGGTGTCCTAATCTTTCACTCCCAGATCCTCCAGCAATACTGTGAAAGACAAACAACTTCTGCCATCACTGCTCTTCAGTGTCCACTGTTAATCGGCTCTGTATGGAAATATGACTTTGTAAAAAAATATATTTTGTTATTGCATAGTTAAGATGAAATGAGACTGTCCACCATCCAAAAAAAGCAGCTTATTATGACCCATATTTATTTTTAACATTAGGCGGCGCCCTCGAGGGGCTATAGTTAAGTGACGTTACATAAGTATAAAGAGTATAAAGAGCGACAAAGTCCACTTAGAGTCGGCATGAAGGGCTTTTACAAAGGACTTTTATGCAGGAGGTGTCCCAATAAAACCAAAAGTCTGTCTGTTATTTGAAGTTACATTCCATGTGTAACAATGTCAAGTTAAACATTAAAAATGGTAAATGCTCTGCAGTCATATAGCAATTTTCCAGTCAGAGTGACCACTCAAAGTGCTTTTACACTACAAGTCAGCATGCACCCATTCATACTCTAGTGCAAGGTTCCATCTGCTCATCAGTAAGTTACATTCACACCAAATCATTAAACCAATTGGACAGCCATTGAGAGCGATTTGGGGATCAGTATCTTGCAGAAAGCTACGTCGACATGTAGACTGCCATGGCCTGGGATCGAACCACTAACCTTTCTGATCTACTTCACATACATATTTTAGTTATTTTACAAACTCTCTTTTGCTCAACTTCACCCATTGTAGTCATCAATGGATTTGCACAGGTGTTAGCGGTGGCCTCAGTCCAGCTCCTGATCCATTCTGAACATGCGTTGGTTGCAAAAAAACCATATGGCGACAACCATAAACCCAGATGGTGTCGAATTGAGTGCTTCAAAACTGGAGTCCACGAACCGGCATTATTTTTAGACAGTCTATAGGTAGGAGAAAATGACTTACTGGGTCATATGGTTTGGACGACTTTAGTTAATCCACAGTGTGTGCAGTGAAGATCCACTAATTGGTGCGACATAAGAAGAGTCAACAGAGTCTAAGCCCTCCAGAGCTTTAAATGAGGCCCTGTGATGTAAGGAGCATCTGACTGGAGGTAAATGAGCCTGTTCTCACCCTGCTGACTGGGCTGGATCCTCTCCAGATAGCACAGCCTTGCACACAACTCCCTCTAACCAAGCTCTGACAGAGACTAATGTCCCAACATTAAGCACCCTGCACCACTTTACATTTGACCATAACCTTGCTTTGTTTTCTCCCTTCACTGATACGGTTTTACATTACCGTGAGTCTTCGCAACACGGGGGAGAGACAGATGGACACGTCTCCTGCTTTCATATTCATTGGCTGTAAATATTTTAGGAGTCATACAAAAGTAAACACTGGTCAATTCAACAAGGCATAGTCACATATTTGTCAGTGCTTCCTGCGTAATTACAGCTGAGGCTTTGCAGCCAAATTGAGCATTAAGGAAATGCATGAGGCAATGCTGGGTTTGTTGTTGGTAAGCACTTTTTGGTGTTTGCCAAACATAAAAAGGGAGGCTACAAGTGTTATTTAGCTCCCTGCGATTTGTCTAATAATGATGTGTGTCCATACATAGAATGGAAATAATCCCTCAGAGTAAAAGTCTAATTAAGGGTGTATTTAGAATTAATTTTCATTGGACAATACATCCAAAAAATAATG